>NC_092518.1:68435587-69117254 GCF_047511675.1 Marmota flaviventris
TCTAACAGTAAATCCCACGTTCCTAGAAAAAAAGAACATACCAAAACCTAAATCGGTAGAAGACAAGAAATAAGGCAAAGTCAGAGCTGAAATCAATGAAATTGAGATTTATAAACTATACAAAAGATCCACAAGACAAAAAGTTGTTTTTTGAAAGAACAATCAAAATTGATAAACCCTTAGTCAAACTAAATGGAAAGAGGGAAAAACTCTAATTATCAAAATTTGAAATGAAAAAGGAAATATCATCACAGACACTACTGAAATCCATCATCATAATCTATTTTTGAAAATTTATACTCAAATAAACTAAAAATCTTGAAGATATGTACAAATTTCTAGAGATTTATGTCCTACCCAAATAAAACCATGAGGATATAGGAAATTTAAACAGATCAATTTCAAACAATGAATTTAAAACATCCATTAAAAAGCCCAGGACCCAATGGATTTTCAACCAAATTCTGCCAGTCCTTTAAATAAGAGCTCATAGCAATCCTCTCAAATTATTCCATGAAGTCAAAAAGGAGGGAACACTATCAAACTAATTCTACAAAGTCAGTATCACCCTGAAACCAAAACCAGACGATGATATATAAAGGAAAAACAACTTCAAATCAATGTCCTTGATGAACATAGATGCAAAAATTCTTAATAAAATATTGGCAAACCAAACCCATTAAAAAATATAGTTTAGGGGCTGAAGTTGTGGCTCAATAGTAGAGTGCTCTCCTAGCACATGTGAAGCCATGGGTTCCGTCCTCAGCATCACATACAAATAAATAAAATAAAGGTATTGTGTCCCACTACAATTAAAAAATAAATATAAAAAAGATACTCCACCATGATAAAGTGGGCTTCATACCAGGGGTGCAAGGTTGGTTCAACATATGGAAATCAATAAATGTAATGCACCACATAAAGAGACTTAAAGGCAAGAATCACATAATTATTTCAATTGATGCAGAAAAAGCACTTGACAAATTACAGCACCCATTCAGGCTTAAAACACTAGAAAAACTAGGGATAGAAGAAACTTACTTCAACTTTGTAAATTCTATGTATGACAAACCCATGGCAACATTATTCTGAATGGAGAAAACAAAAATTGTTTCCCCTAAAATCAGGAACAGGACAAGGATGTCCACTTTCACCACTTCTGTTCAACATAGCTCTTGAAACTTGAGCCAGAAGAGTCAAGCAAGAGAAGGAAATTTAAAGGGATACACATAGGAAAAGAAGAGCTCAAATAAGCTGTATGCCAATGACATAAGCCTATATTTAGAAGACTCCCCCACAAGGAAAAAAAATCCCTGAGATGTCTTCTAAAACTCATAACTGAATTCAGCAAAATAGCAGCCTATATGATCAATACCCATAAATCAATTACATTCATATAGTTCAATAATGAATCTGCTGAAAATGAAATTAGGAAAACTATTTGATTCACAATGGCCTCAAAAACAAACAGAATAAAATGTTTGGAAATCAATCTACTAAAAGAGTTGAAGGACCTCTACAGTGAAAAATATAGAACACTAGAGAAAGAAATTGAAGAAGACCTTAAAAGATGGACATACCTCCCATTTTCTCAATAGGCTGAATTAATATTTTCAAAACTGCCATACTACCAAGAGCACTATATAGAGTCAATGAAATTCCCATTAAATTCCAATGACATTCTTAACAGAGCAAGAAAAATCAGTTTTGAAATTTGTTTGGAAAAAAATAAGAGACACATAATTGCCAAAGCAATTCTTAGAAAGAGAAGTTAAGCAGAAAGCATCACAATACCAGACTTTAAAGTATACTACAGAGCTATAGTAACAGAAATGGCATGGTACTGGCACCAATACTGGCATGAATACAATGGAAGAGAACAGAAGATATAGAAATAAACCAACATAAATACAGTTGTCAGATACTAGATAAAGGTGCCAAAATCATAATTTGGAGAAAAGATATCCTTTCAACTAGTGATACTGGGAAAACTGGAAATCCATATCTAGTAGAATGAAATTTAACTCATATTTTTCACCCTGCAAGAAAGTCAACTTAAACTGGATCAAAGACCTAGAAATTACATCAGAAATCCTGCACCTGCTAGGAGAAAATGTGGACCCAACACTCCAACATGGCAGCTCAGGAACTGACTTCCTTAGCAAGACTCCTAAAGCACAAGAAGTAAAACCAAAAATCAATAAATGGGATGGCATCAAATTAAAAGCTTGTTCACAGCAAAGTAAACAATCATAAGCATGAAGAGAGTACCAACAGAATGGGAGAAAATATTTGTTGCCTGCTCCTCAGGGCATTAATTGCCCCACAACCAGCACACTAGCTTCATACTAGAGGTTCCAAACATAGAAGTAAACTAGTGAGATCAAAATAAAGACACATAAACTCAATTTACCTTTTTCTTGCCCAGCTCAGAGACAGCCCTTCCCGGCTCCTGCCTAAAGCCACCTGGTGATAGCAAGGTTTACACAAGAGACCAGCAGGAAAGAGGCAGGAGCATGCCAGAGTGGGCTTTTATTGGGAAACGAAAAATTCAGGGGAAAATTCCATCCAATGAAGGTCGAAGGAGGAGACAGCATTTCAAAGTCAGGGTCAGTGATTGGTTTCCAGGTCAATGGTCAGCCACACCCCCACATGGACAAGCCCTCACACCAGAAAGGGTGGGGAAAGCTCTGAATCAGCTGGTCTGAGAGCCTCACACCCATTCAGGGAGGTATCTCAGACATTGCGAGAATGGCTTCCCACAATTAATAATTAACATATACAAAAAACTAAAAAAAATAAATAAATAAAAGAAATAACCCAATCAATAAATGAACAAAGGAAATAAACAGACAATTCTCAAAAGAAGAAATACAAATGGTATTTTGTATAAAAAATGTTCAACATTTCTAGTATTTAGAGAAATGTAAATTAAAACTACACTGACATTTAATCTCACTCCATTCAAAATGGTAATTACCAAGAACACAATTATCAATAAATGTTGGTGCAAATGTGGGGAAAGGGTACACTTATACATTGAACATATGACCATGGTCTCCCATTCTTTGGTATAAATCCAAAGAATTTAAAATCAGCATGCTACAATGACATTGGCATATCAAAGTTTATATCATCACAATTCACAATAGCCAAGCTATGAAGCCAACCTAGGTGTCATAGAACAGAAGAACTGATAAAGAAAATGATGTATAATATATACAATTGAGTATTATTTATTCATAAAAAGAATGACCTTATGGCATTTGCCAATAAATTAAACTATCGACTAACATGCTAAGTGATATTAAGCCAGTTCCAAAAAGTCCAAGATAGAATGTTTTCTGTGATATGTAGAAGCTAATTTAAAATAAGTGGGGGAGATAAAAATAGAAGATGAATGGGAGTGAAGGGAAGAAATGAGAGATGGGATATGGTAAGATAGTGGAATGAATCTGAACTAATTTTTCTATGGTACATGTATGAATGTACCACAGTGAATCTCACCTTCATGTACATGCACAAGTCAAAAATTGAAAAATAAAACTAAGTAAACAGCAGAATGATAAGTAGAGTAGAGGAAAGGGAACATGGGGGTGGAGAGCAGGAAAAAAAGGGATGGGGAAATCTTAGGGACTAAAGTACAACAAATTATATTCCATGCTTTTTATAATTATATAAAATTATATAATTTTTATAATTATATAAAAATCCTCTTGTCATGCATTATTTAAAAGAATAAAAAAGTACACTGAGATTTCATCTCACTCCAATCAGAAAGGTAATTATTAAGAATACAAATAATAATAAATACTGGCAAGGATTTGGGGAAATGGTACACTCATACATTGTTGGCGGGACTGCTAGTTAGTACAAACAGGAAAGTAGTATGGGAATTCCTCAAAAAACCTAGAAATGGAATCACTATATTATCCAGCTATCCTACCCCTTTTTATATATCAAAATAATCTAAAATCAGCATACTGTAGGGAAATGGTCATGTCAATGTTTATAGCAGCATAATTCAAAATAGCCAGGCTATGAAACCAGCCTTGTTGTCCTTCAATAGACCAATGGCTAGAGAAAACAAAATTATATGCATAATGGGGTTTTACTCAATTATAAAGAATAATGATGGTAAATTGATGAAAATGGAGAACATCATGCTAAATGAAATTATACAGATCCAGAAAGATAAAAGATAAAATGCCTTCCAAAATTTATTGATAAATTAATTCTATTGCAATAAAAATGTCAGTGGGACACATAATTGGAACTTAACAAAATAAAAAGAAAAAAATGGAGAAAATTAATAAAGTAAAATGTGGTTCTTTCCAGTGAGTAAAAAAAAAATTCATAAACCCCAAAAGGGATCAACTTGGAAAGAAATTTTTGAAATAAAAATTTTAAAATATTTATTTTTAAAAATTCTTCTTAAGGCCAGGAATGGTATCTCATGCCTGTAATCCTAGCTGTCTGGGAGGCTGAAGAAGGAGGATCACAAGTTCAAAGTCAGCTTTACCTACTTAGTGAGGTCCTAAGCAATTTAGTGAGAACCTGTCTCTAAATAAAAAAATATATATATACACACAGCTGGGCATGTGGCTCAGTGAATAAGTGTCCCTGGGTTTGGTACCTGGTCCAAAAAATATATATATACTTAAACACCACATATTAGGAGAAGTAATTTGCAACACATATAAAAACAAATGGCAAAAGAAAAGTTGAGGGCTAAATTTGTAGCTAAGTGGTAGAGTGCTTGCCTAGCACATGTGAGGCACTGGATTCAACTCTTAGCACCACATAAAAATAAACAAATAAACTAAAGGTATTCTACAACAATATTTTTTTTAAAATGACCAAAAACATACTTCATCAAAGAAAAGGAATAGATAGACAATAACAACCTGAAAAATTACTCAGTTTCATTATTACCAGGAAATTGTAAGTTATAAACCTGATAAAACACCATGACATACATGATTGAGTAGTTCAAATCCAAGACTGACACCACCAAAAGAATATCAGTGATGTTGAACACTAGAATTCTCATCTATTATTTGTGGGAATATATAATGCTATAACCACTTTTGAAAACTGTCAGTTTCTTATAATATTAAATATACTCATCCCATAACCAAGAAATTCCAGTCTTGAATATTTATCTAAAAGGAATGAAAATATATAACACAAAAACTTGCAAAATATTCACAGCACCTTTTTATAATAA
The DNA here is from genome assembly GCF_047511675.1 of Marmota flaviventris. Classification (NCBI taxonomy): domain Eukaryota; kingdom Metazoa; phylum Chordata; class Mammalia; order Rodentia; family Sciuridae; genus Marmota; species Marmota flaviventris. The sequence goes on from NC_092518.1 coordinate 68,440,818, forward strand.
TCCAAATTGGAAATAATTAAAATTTCCATAATAAAAAAATGGATAAAGTGTGGATTGATGTTCCACAATAAAATAAATATTTTCAAAATGTTGATACTTTTCAAAATGTTGATAAATTTCAAAAACATTAGGTGATGCATGCCTGTAATCCCAATGATTTGGGAAAGTGAGGCAGGAGAATTGAAAGCTTGAGGCCTGCCTGGGTAAATTATCACACCCTATATCAAATAACAGAAAACCACAAAAATATAGAAAGGACTAGGGATGTAGTTCAGTGATAAAGCACACAAGGGCTCAATACCCAGTACCATGAAAACCAAGAAAGGGAGGAAGAGAGGGAGAGAGCCAAGGAGTGAGGGAAAGAAGGGAGAAAGAGGAAAAGAAAAATGCATGACACCAAAGAGTATGTATTTTATCACCTCACTTTTGTAAAGTTCAAGAACAGAAAAACAAATATATGATAATAGAAATTTTTAAAATGGTTGGTTTTTTTGGTGGGGGTGGATAAGAAGGATTGGAAGAATGCTTGGAGCAAGTTTTGTTTTTTTTATTTGTTGTTCAAAACAGTACATAGCTCTTGACATATCATATTTCATACATTTGATTCAAGTGGGTTATGAACTCCCATTTTTCCCCGTATACAGATTGCAGAATCACATCGGTTACACATCCACGTTTTTACATACTGCCATACTATTGTCTGTTGTATTCTGCTGTCTTTCCTATCATCTTTGATATAAGGAGAGCAACTAAGAACAGAGCAGGGAGGAAGAGCATGAGAAGAAGATTAACATTAAACAGGGACAAGAGGTGGGAGGGAAAGGGAGAGAGAAGGGAAATTGCATGTAAATAGAAGGAGACCCTCATCAGAATGGGAATAAAAAAAAAGATCAATAGAAAAATATAATGTGAAAACATCAAAAAGATTAATAAGTATCCATGGCTGTGAGGATTTGAAGATAGAAGCTTGATCATAAATAGCATATATAAATGAGTACAAGTTTTGTGAAGGACGTTTGCTGATTTGAATCAAAATTTTTTAAGTTTTCATATTTTTGACTCAACATTTCAGTTCTTATCCTAAGGATACATGGACCAAGATATCAGAAGGCTCTTTGCAGCACTAGTTATAATATAGAAAAATTGAAAATAACCTAAATATTTATCAATATGGGACTGATTTTCCATTATGAAAGTATAATAATTTATGATGATATAATCCTTATTTATTAACACAATAGACTATGTTATGTTATTAAATTAAAAATAGGCTGAAAATAATGACTATAGCATAATTATCTTATGAAAATTACATATAATGAATACTAATGCATACTTATGGCTAGAACAAATGTAAAAAACTGCACATCAAAGTAATAGTATTTTTGTCTTTCAATATGTGTGATTTTAATTTCAACCTTGTATTTCATTAACTTTTATGGAAATTATTTAAAAAATAAATCTTTATACATTAGAGAACAAAAATCAGTATATAAACATCATTTAGATATTGGTAACATTTCCTTTTCAAAGAGTGTTTGCATTTGTGAATTAAGAAAAAAACTTTTTTAATTAACAATAACAACAAAGTGGTATACTATTTTCATTTAGTTTTACTAAGTTGTAAATTATTAATAAAAATTTACTACTATTTGGCCAGATTTTTATGAATTGAAACTTTCTTTCATGCTTCAAATATGTATATATATATATATATATATATATATATATATAGAGAGAGAGAGAGAGAGAGAGAGAGAGAGAGAGAGAGAGAGAACCACCTATGATCCCTCCAGAATAAATGTAATACTTGTGCTATTTCCTATCCATCAATAATCTTAGCATATAGTTTTTAGTTGTTCACTATAAAGAAAGACTCATAGGATGAAATATTTCATAAAAAAATGTGTCCTCAAAATTGTAAATGGAAACAATGTTAGAAAAAATACTTGGATTCCAGATAGAGAAGAGAACATAAAACACTTTTACTTCTCCCCTGGGAAATCCCAGAACATTTTCTAATGGAGAAATTGGCAACTACAGGGAATGAAATGAACACAAATAGATTTTATCAAAAGGAGTGATAGATGTGATTTATCTTAAAAAGAAATAATCTTCATGGTAATTTTTTCATGAAACATAAGCCAAGAGTTAAGTCACAGGTTAATTATTATTATCATTTACCTGAAACCTTATTGTAGATATCCATAGAGGACTGATTAACCCAGTAATTCACCATTTACTAGCATGTGCTCCCTCTACTGGATCACTGGCCATACAACAAAAAAGTATATTTGGTATGAAATGAGAACTTTTCACTATTCTTGATCACTCTATTGATTTGGGGTGGAAAATAAAAAGACTAATATTTTAAAATCTGAATGAATATAAGTAAATGTCACAACTTTGTGGCAGTTATTTGATAGTGTGGCCCGTTTTCTATTAATTTAATGAACATAAAATGTGTATTTAGTAATTTGGGGTGACTTTTGAATTGGATATTTGTGATTGTAGTACTTTTATTACAGATCGATGTACTATGATCTTTCATTGAGATTGATATCTTACATTCATTTGTATTTATAATTCAAATTTGTGTTTTGAAATCTGTTTTACACTTGCATGTTGGCTTATACATTATTTTATCTCTATGTAACTATAGTCCTGGTTTTCTTGGGAGAATCACAGGTTATGCCTATCTTCCTTGTAGAAGCATTAACAGAAATACTAATGAGTTTTCCCTGAAAAATGTATTTGTCCATATGGGCAATGTTCACTCTAGAGGACTTGCTTGTACCTTGCTTGTCACAATGTGTCTGCCAGGTTCATGTTTTCTTCTCAGATAAAGTATAAAGTGGTAGATTTTGCTTGTCATATTTATAGTCCCTTTGCTTTTCATGAAAAAAAAATCTGTGAAAAAATGGTGAACAAACTAAAAGACTTTGTGATTTTGGTAAAAAGCAAACATTATTTTGCACTGTGGAGAACTGGCACTTTAAAAGGAAAACAGTGAGAAAAACTTGTGCACCTTGCTTGTTCATAAATTCTCAGATCTATCATCAAATGATACCCTTTGCTTAACCAAGAGCTCTTCCTAGGTTTCTGTTCTTTGAGGCCCCTCTCTATAATGTGTTTTGTTGAAAGGACTGCTTTATTCCTGATTTTCTTGAATATGATGACTATGGAAACAAAGGGTACTAATGAACAATTGAAAGGCATATGCATGTATAAAACAAAAATTACTGCATTAAAAACAAAATGCACTTCCCACCTCTGAATTCTCTCTTTCTAAGAGGCTAATTCAGTTAAAGTGAAAATAATTGAAAATAAAGGAAGATCCTTGTTAAGAAATGTGTGAACTATGTTACTTATCACTAAGGCTTTATGTATTCACGTTGCATCAGCCAAAGGATTGGTTATTTAATTCAGATAACAGTGATAATTGTATATATTACAAAATAGAAGACCTGAAGCCCCAGAGGGCTACATCTAGATGTTGTGGAAACATTCAAGACTTCATGTAAAATAAGATGCAATGTCAGGATTTATTTTGAAGCAAACTAACATCTATAAATGAATTGAGAAACTGAGAAACAATTTGCCAACATCCACCTTACAAGTTGACAGCGGAGATAGATCACATAACTTCCATTCCCAGTTTAAGACCCATCAAAATTCATTAAGTTGACTTTATAGATATCTATACATAGAAAAATTAATTAGTGGTTAGACTGTATATCATGCATTTGCCATTCATGTATTCTGTAATTGAAAAATATTCTCTTTTTATACAAATATTTGACTCCCAATGCATTCACATTTGGCTCTTATAATATTTGCTCACATATTTCCTGTAAAGCTTAGTCATAATACAGACTTGACAGCAAAGATCGTTTGAATCTCTGACAAGCTTAAAAGAAGCAGTAGAAAGAACAGAGGGGCTGTGAAGCTCTAAAGATGGAGCTCTTCTGCAGGACAAGCAGAATTCTGAACAGAAGGAGAAATATGAGTAATTAAGGCAACAGCATCTTTATACCTTATGGCTGTCAGAGTGAAGCTACAAGTTAGCTCTGGGCAAAAAAAAATACTGAATTTAGTGTTCAGATGTTGTTGAAAGACTAATAAGAAAAACTAAGTGGAAATTGTATCAAAAAGAAGACATTTGTTTGGAGGACACCAAGTCCTGTGAACAGTAAAGTACAAAAGTCATTAAGAAATTAGTAAGCATTCAGGAGGTAAATGAGATAATAGTGATGTTAGAGTTTAGATATAAGGTGTCCCTGAAAAGCTCCTGTTAATGCAGGAATATTAAGAGGTAAAATAATTGGATTATAAGAGCTGTAACATAATCATCTTATCCTAGTTTGAATGCACTGACTGGTTGAGAACTATAAGCTGGTCAGCCATGACTGAAGGTGTTTCAATGAGGGTGTGGCCCATAAAGATGTATCTTCTCTGTGGCCCCTTCCTCACTCCCTCTCTGCCTCCTCACCCTGCCATGGTATGAACAGCTTTTCCTCACTTGGTCCTTTTCCCATAATAAGCTCTCTGACCTTGTGCCGAGCAATGGTTCAGGCTGTCCATGGATGAGACTTCTGAAGCCATAATACCCCCAATAAACTTCCCCTCCTTTAAATTGTTCTACCAGGTAATTTGTTCACAGTGGTGCAAAATCTGAGTAAAATAAGGGGTGTCCTTAGAAGGAAAAAGGGGAGAGAAATAGGGAAGATGAGAGGAGAGAGGAAAGTAAAGTGGAAGATTGTCTAAAAAAATCTATTTGGGGGACATATAGTTGCATAATAAAGAAAAAAAAAACTACATTTTAAACAAAGGATAGTGCATAATAATGACAGTACAACACTGATATATTCTCTTAGAAGTGAATGTTTTCATCATGTTCACATTAATATTTTTCTGATCTCACCTATTGTAATTATTCATAACAAATAATTTTTCAAATGCATTTCAAGTGTTCATAAAACATTTTTAAATAAATGCACTAGAACTAAAAGTAATTATATACCTGAAAAGGTAATTTCATCATTTTAAATATTTTAATGCTCTTAATTAGGGAATCAGTAGTATTTCCAAAGTGAGATGCCTGATCACTGGTTTCTGTTCTCATATGTACTGCAGGACAGGAGATACAGGCAAAGAATTCCAAGAAGATACTTGCGTTTAAATAACTACCTCATTTTTTTCCAAACAATCATACATTAATTTGGAAAGACAATTTCCAAATTCTTTCTTTAAGTTGAAAGTCCTAAACAAATCAGATATCATATATTATTGATAATTCATCTTTTAGTTTTCGGTGGACACAACATCTTTGCTTGTATGTGGTGCTGAGGATCAAACCCCAGGCCGCATGCATGCCAGGAGAGCAGGGTACCGCTTGAGCCACATTCCCAGCCCAATCATTCATCTTTTAATGAACAACAATTAAGAGCTAAGCACTGCAATTAGCACTACTGGTGTAAATAGAGTCAAAACAGACGTGTCACCTAACTTCAGGAGCTCCAGTGAATGGAGACAATTTCTCTCTTCAGCAACTCCAAGAAGCACATAGTTTTGATTTAGGATGAAATTGGAAACGATAGTATTTACTAGCCATGGGTCAAACTGAGAAGAAGGAAATTAAAATAATGTGTTCTTGTTTTCTCATATTTAGTAATTGCACAAAATGCAATAAACTCTTAAAACCTAAAAACAATGCATTCTAAGTTTCTTGTACCTCACACAGTTGATTCTCTTTGGTTACTATTCTAAGAATTCTAAATGAGACTTTGAATAAAGAAGAGATTAAATATATGGTAACTATTTGTTTCTCAGTCTGTCTCCAGTCTTATCATCAAATCATGAGCTCCCTGGAGGAAGAGGTCATTTTCTAGTCATCTCTGTTTCTCCAGTAAATAGAATAGTACCTGGCTCAAAATGTTCACTCAATAGTTATTGAAAATATTGAATTTACCACAATACAATAGATGCAATTTCTACTTGTGCATCTGATCATAGGCAAGAGCTGAAAGCATAATCATGTAAGAGGGACATCTCATGAGGATTTTACTGTATTAATTAAAAATAGAATTACATATTTAGAAAAGCAGCAGTATCAATGGATAGATTTTGCTTGATTCTTAAATCTCAGTTTCTCAGCTTCCCTAACAACCTTGTGATGACACCAGCTGCTAGAACATCATTTGATTAAAACAAAACCCTACATTTATCACCTTTTGACAGATAAGATTGTTGGGATATTTTAATAAATGAAATAAGTGCTCCACTTTAACTTCAAACAATTTCATTAACCTTTCTGTAAAGACAAAGTAAACAGACATCTTTGAGGAATTTTAAAAAGGTTCTGCTTTTGGAAAGCATCTCAAAGAAATAAATTGTTATGGAATTTTAAACATCTAGATTCCCTAGTTTTGGTTACCAAACTTCCTGTTTTATTAATGGGTAATTCAACATCTAGGATTTTTTGCTATGGTGTCTAATTCTTATTTGTTCAAATAGGAGCTTTATATAAAATGTATTGAATTAAACTGAATGTACTTAATGTCTACTATTTGTACAACATTATTTCATAAAGGTAGCTTTGTAACTTGCTATTAACTAAGTGAGGGAATTTCCATGTTAAAAACATTTTAATATATATTACATAATTTTTCCTCATAAAATATTTTTAGATTATTTTTGACATGAATAATGTCAAGTTATTTTGCTTCATCTTTTAGGGAGAAAACAATAAAGTGAATTTCTAAGAAATGGAGCTTTTTTAATCATGAGACTCCTCTGCCAGGTAAGCTTGAGAAATGTAGCCTTCTAAGTATCATAAATATATCACAAAATCTTACATTCTAAATTGTATGAATTTTTATTGCAAAAACAAATTTTGCTAAAAATGATAGCACTACTTCAGACATAAGCATCAGACACAATAAAATTTCTTGCCTTTGTATTTTTAATTAAATGTATACTGATGAACAATACAAATGTTGATGAAGTTTCAAATATTTCTTGTTGTTTTATGTGAAAACTAGCTATTTTATTAGAAAATCATAGTTATACATATTAGTTAGCTTCATTTTGACAAAAAAATATTCATGCATGGAATTTGATTTATTCCATTTCATTCCCTAGTGCCTCCCCTTCCCCTTTCCTCCTCCCTTCCCCAATTCTTCTTTTCATACTCTATTGGTCTTCCTTTAACTTGTTTATTCATTTATTTTCAATTGGTGCTTTATACATATGCATAAAGGTGGAATTCACTGTGGTATATTTAAATATGCGCATAGCTTGATTCTGTGAAATTCATCCCATATTTTCTTCCCATTCCCATCCCTCCTCCTGCCTTCTTGATCTCCATCTTCTTCTCCACTAATTTTCCTTATATCTTTATAATACTGACCTCTCTTTTTCCCCTTTATTTTGCTCTAGCTTCTGCATGTGAAAGAAAACTTTTTACCCTTGACTTTATGGGTCTGGCTTATTACACTTAGCATAATGCTTACCAGTTTCATCCATTGACCAGCAAATGTCATAATTTTATTCTTCTTCATGGCTAAAATAACTCCATTCTGAATATATCCCACATTTTCTTAATCCTTTCATCTGTTGAAAGGCATCTGGGCTGAAAACTAGCCATTTAATAGAAGTAAAATACTTTTGTCTAAGTATGAAATTCTCAATGCAAGCCATGCATAGGGATCATATCCTGGAAATTGCTATAGTCTGATCAGCACCCAAACACATTCAACATAAAATACTGCCAAACAAGAACATAATATTTTAAGATGTTAGAAAAATAACATGTAAATATCTGACACAGTGAGTAATAATCCCCAAATTATTCATTTAAAGGCACAGAATCATTAGCTCACAAGCAATATTGACCCATTTTCTGATGGGATCTTCTAATTTAATAATTAGTTAAACAATGGTGATATTAAGACAGATATAAAAAACTTCACAGAGAAGTTCACAGAGACATGGATAATGGAGAACATATAATAAGTCTAGTAATAGCTTTTATTTGCAGTATCTCCTTTCCCAGTCAACAGATTCAGGATCATCATGTTGATTAGGCCTCTTCTTAAAGAAAAAAAATCAATCTGATAATTCATTCACATCCTTATGAATGGTTGTAAGGACACATTTACCCTGTCCTCTCCACCCTCTCAAAAAAATCTATCAAAGACTCTGAACATAAGGAAGACTCTTTGGGTCATTTATTTCAGTGTTTCAAAAAAGAATTTATTCCAAGGATATGTAAACAAACATTTTTGTGTATGTGAATCCTTTTCTTTTTTTTTTTTTCTTTTTTTTGGTGGTGCTATGTATTGAACCCAGGGCCTTGTGCATGATGCAAGGCAAGAACTCTATCAACTGAACTATACTCCCAGCCCAATAAATAGCCTTTTAATATACATGTTTTTAAGAAGAATAACATTCAGTTAACAACTTGTTTAGCTAAATATGAACATGTTTAATTTTTTGCATCTAACACTATCATTTAAAAATGGAAAAAAATCACAATAAAAACTAAGGGGATAAGTTTATCCCCATGAATTCACATTTTACTTGCTTTTCTAATCATGTCAATATCTGATTATTTTCTCCAATACTCCTACATGTAGTTATAAAAATATTAAACATCTCAAGTGATTAAGAATCTGCTATCTCTTGAGAGTATCCATTCCATTTTCATCAGCTGTGACACTTAGAAAGCTCCTCTTTGAATTTCAAGAAGTTTGTGTCCTTTATTTTAATTTATTGATTGAATTCTGTCCCTACTACATGTTTAAAATAAATATCAAACTGAATTCTTCTATAGTTCTTTGGATTTCTGAAGACATTGTGTTCCAGAGCCCCAAACCCTCAGCCTTCATTATAAAAACATTCATCATTTCCCAAGCTAAAGCTCTTCCATTTTTTCCTCATGCTTGGTGGACTTTGTTGTTGTTTTGGTACCAAGGATTGAACCCCTAGTGCTTAACACTAAGTCATATTCCCAACCCTCATTTAAATATTTTATTAGGGACAGGTTTTGCTAGTTTCTTTGAGCCTTGCTAAGTTGCTGAGACTGGCTTTGAACTCACAATTCTCCTGCCTCAGTCTCCTGAATTGCTGGGATTATAGGCACATGCCACATATCTGGCATTCAGTCACTATTTTTCTTTATACATCATCAAAGAATGATCACAATCTGTGTGTGTTGAGGACGGGAAGAACTGTTAAGTTATCATAAGACTTTCCTGCTCCCAAAGCCACTGATACTTACAAATGTGGTGGGAATCGGGCCCCATGGGTCTTCATGGATTGATGATGTGGCTCATACATTCATTCAAAAAGCTTTTGCTCAAGTGCCTCTTGTCTGTCCTGCACTGTGCTTGCAGATGATGGGGATACTTAGGGGAGACCCTGGATTAAAAACTACCAGGCTCCTCCCCCGAGATTGTAGGCATGCAGCACCATGAGTGCCCTTTATGTGGAGTTTCTTAATGTTCAACATTATAGTTACTCTCTTTCCACCTCAATGATTTTTTTTACTTATACTGACTGGCTTGAATAAATATAGGCAAAACATCAGGGAGAGACTTTAGTTACCAATGACTATGTGTGGCACTAATATCTGGATTAAGATAATTAGAGGACCTATACATAAAAAAGTGGTGCCTTTTCTCTGCACTTCCATATGTAATATGAAGCAAACACAAGTGAAGAATGATGAAATATACTCCTTTTTTTCTAAATAATAAGAAATTACATGAATATTAAAATTTACATAGTACTAAGCACATAATGGGAGCCACCAGAACTTAGCCCAGTACTTAAAGTATAGTCCTATATACATGGAGAAAACACAGTTCTTCTTATTATTTATTTACTCTCTTTGACACAGTACCTTAGCTACAAGACACAACCACACAATGTTACTTCAACTTGTCAATCCAATCAACATCCTTGTCAAACAACTTAATTGAGTGTTTTTTTTTTTTTACTGTCTAAGACAGTTGTTTAACTGAATCCATAAACTCTGCCAGTCACAGCATATTGAATACACAGTAGCTGACTTTTCTAATGAGTCATTCTTTACATATGGTAAATAACTCATTTTCATTCACTTAATAAATTCAGATGAAAAAGATAACATTTTATTTTAACTTTCACTAAATGCAATATTTATCTTATCTCTGGGTTTGCTGCTCATTTTTCATCACTATGCATATTTTTGCATGGAGGTAACTATTGTCTAACTGAGCAAGATTCTTTTTTGACTTTTCATCAGAGTTTGCAATGAACAAGAAAATGGACAAGGTCTTTTCACTTTTTGTTCGTTACACGTTCTTTTTTCTACCTCTCTAAACTTTGAGAAAAATTTTATCTGTGCCTCAGCAACAGTGAAACACTACGCAACTCAGGGAGACCCTGTCTCTAAATAAAATACAAAACAGGACTTGGTAGGTGACTCAGTGGTCAAGTACCCCTGAGTTCACTCCCTGGTACCAAAAAAAAAAAAAATCCTGTCTGGGTTTGCTTTTATGTTTGTTTTTAGTTTGTATTTTTTTTCTTTCTCTATTTGAAAAGATTCAAAACTCATACTATTTCTTTATTTTAGTTCATTCATGTACTACTTCTAAGGTAATATATTTTGGAGAGTGCATGCTGCAAATATAAGCAAAGAACTGGCAGAAAAATGTTTTCACCATTTGTGCAAATATTATAGTTATTTTCTGATTCTGAAAATAATTTCTTTCTTAAAACTTGATGTGAACAGTTAAAGTTTCAAAATCCATTCATTCATTCAATATTATTCATTATTAGCAATTCAATAGCATGAGAATGTAGCTTTTTATACAAAATATTTTATAAATTGAACAAATGACTTAGAAAAGGAATCTTTCAGGAGAAATTTTAGAGGAAAATTAACACATTATTGAACAGCAAATTATTGCTGTCAGGAATGGAGCATGACATAGTAAATGTTAAGACCGAGGTCTTAATCTCAGTTTTGACACTTTCTTGGCCTTCAATTAGTACATGTTTAAAATAAATTCAGTAATACCACATGATTTTCATACCTCACAGTTTTGTGGATTTTAAATGTGATAGGAATATCTTTCATGAGGTTTCCCAATTGAATAGGCCTATAAGAAGTACTTCATATGTTCTCTTTCTACCATTTATTGTCATTTAAATTAATAATTTATGTTATTGTTTATAATGTCAGAGTCATTTTTTTAAGATTGTAAACTCATTGAGGCCAAGAACTGCCCCTGTCATGTATACTGCTGTAGCTCTGACAAGGAACACAGCAAGTAATGCATAACAATCTTTTAAAACTTGAAAAATGAATGAAAACACTGCAAGATTTACCTCCTTCACAGATTTTGCTATTGCCAAGGTCTATTATTAATAATGACAAAATTTATAACCACACTTAAAATCAGAGTTGGCATTCTAAAGGGAATCATAATCTTATTATTTTAACATTAAAATGCCAAAACAGTCAATTGAGTTGCTGAATTAAGATAGATTGTATATACATTATATGAAATACAAAAATTTATGGGGCTTTTGGGTCATTTTATATCAAAAGATACCTGCATGACCATGTTTATTGCTGTAGTATCAACATAGATAGAATATGGAATAAGCCTAGACACCCATAAACTGATGAATGGATAAATAAAGTGTGGTATATACACAAAATTAAATATTATTCAGTCATAAAATATAAATGAAATTCTACCATTTATAGTAAAATGGATGGAACTTTAGGACATTATGCTAATTGGAATAAATCAGGCACAGAAAGAAAAATACCAGGTATCATTTCTCACATGTGGATGCTAACAGTATCAATATGAATATAGAATATTTATTGCTAGAGGATGATAAGGATGGGGGGGGCACAAGATATAAGGAAGTTGAAAAACAGGTGCTAAAACAAAGCAGTAATAAGCTCTGGTGTTTCTAACACAATGGGATAATAGTGGTTCACCATACTTCATATATATTTTATGAAAAACTAAAAGAAATGCTCAAATACTCCAAATGCAAAAGTAATTGTAAGGAGACAGAAATGTGAATTACCCTGATTTAATCAGCACCTATCATACACATGCAACAAAATATCACACTTATAAATATGTACACTTATTACATGTAAATAGGCTTATTAAAAGTGTTTAAGGAGATGGAAATGCTAACTAGCTTGATTTGAAAATTGCCAACTGTATTTGTATATTAACAATCAAAAAGTTCAGGTAATTATATATATATATATATATATATATATATATATATATATATGTAAATATATATTTATATGTATTTATATATATATGTGTATATATATATATATATATATATATATATATATATATATAATTATTATTATTATAGTATTTGTTTTCTTTCCCTGAATCTTCAATTCCTTTCCTGATTGTAGTCTCAACTATTAGAGCTCTTTAATTGCAGTACTATAAATCAGCAAAGTGTTCTAACCTGAAAACTGAATTCCCCCCACTTCTGAGTAGTGCTTTATGGAAGTGATCTCTGTCAGCCCAGTGTCCACAAATCACAAACACAGGAATGTTTCCATCCAACTCCTATAATTACCAGAAGGAACTCAACAGTCAAAAAGTTTTGTTTAAAGAAAAAAAAAAAAAAAACTAGCCATGCTTACAACTTGTAAACATGCTAAGCAATCCCAAAGAACCAAAGGCTGAATGTTTTCTCTGATATGAGGATGCTAATTCACAATAATGAGGGGCTAGGAAAAAATAGAAGTACTTTGAATTAGAGAGAGGGAAGTGAAGGGAGGGTAGCCGGTATGGGAATGGGAAGCAAAGTGAATGAGTTGGACATTATTACCCTGTGTGTTTATATGACTACATGACCAGTGTGATTCTACATCATGTACAACCAGAAGAATTAGAAATTAGATTCCATTCATGTATGATATGTCAAAATGCATTCTACTGTCATGTGTAACTAATTAGAAAAAAAAAGATTTGCAAAAGGCAAATAATTGGAGATGCATTGATTTTTCCTTATAGTTCATTGATTGTCATTAATATGTATGTTGTTTTCTCTAAGAAGACATATTAAGCTTAATATTTAAGATTTGATGGATAATTGGGTTTTTTTTTTTTTTGGTTTGTGGAAAATCCTTATATTGGAAATGTCTACACAGAAACTTCTATTTAAATATAAGCATTATCTTTTCAAATGTCAGAAATAGCCTTTTCAATCTGCTTACATAAGTAGATGTTGACAAACTGCCATCCAAACTTGCATGGTGAAGTAATAACTCTCACAACATGACCCTTCTACCTGAGTTGTCACATATTGGATTACTTAATTTAGTCTCATTTTCATAGGATCTGCAAATGCAAAATTTTATTATATCTGCCTATCAGGAGCACATGATTTTATACTGGAGAAGTTTGTGTAAGGAGAGCTATGTATTTTCTGAAAGGTTTGAACAATGTGTTAAAAATGCAGCCAAAGTTCATTCTAAATAGAAATAAGAGATGGAAGAAATAATCTTATATAATTTGTGCAATTAGGGACTTGGTTATGGTTGTCAAATATTCTACTTTGCTTCAAATAATACATTCAAATATCACTTTATGTGCATTGAAATATTGACTCAGAATATGTTTTTCATGACTGAAATAAAAATTAGGCTTTATTTTCAGTTTGTCTTCTTATGTCTAAAATGCCATCATCCACATCTCTAGAATTTTATTATATATTCCATTATATATCTTGAAGATGAAAAAGCAAAATGTTTCTGGTAAATTGTATCACATATTTAAAGAGTTATGAAACTGAAAGTTACTTTAGAGGTCACTAATAAACAAAGACTGATGTTTTCATATATATATATGTATATATATATATTGGCAGGTTATACACTTCCAACATTTCCATTTGCCCATTATACTATGTTCTTTTCTTCTACTTCAAAGAAAGAATTAACAATTACAAGATCAAAACAATTTAGTGCAAACAGCAAATAATACATCTGGTATAAATAAGAAACAAACATGAACCATAGGTAAAACAATTCTCATTTAATATCTTTGCAGGAGACCAGCAATGAAAGAATTAACTACAAAAAATGGTAACACTTAAACTGTTTTTTATCCTTACCCATTATACCATAAATTGTGAAGGGATCATTTAAAGCAAATTTGAAATTTGAATAGAAAAATGTGTAATGAAAGACACAATATTGTTCTTTACTACCATAATACTAAACTACTAAGTATGAAAACAGTAGGTCATTCAGTGATTAATAACTGTCATTCAATAGCTCTTAATAATTATCATTATTATTAAATTTGTTATTCATGTTTAAGTAATTCATTTGAAATTTGAATTTGTAGTATCTGCTGAATGATATAATGGGAAAATATCCATAAATCATTTGGTACAACTGCTAATAAGCATAAAGTTTCTGATTGCTTGTTTAACAGAAGTATTTCAAATGCACACACAAGTCTATTAGTGCTTCTTCCTATGTGATCTTTTATAACTGTCTTTATCATTTTTATGTTTGTTATTGTGCTTGGTTTATTGGGAATTTTCCTAGTGATCCCTGGACTCCAATCTTTAAAGCTTGTTGTCAGAACAAATTAATTTATGTTGAAATCTGCTTTGCCTCAGATAGTATCTAAGAAATGTAGCATTAATGTGGTCCTTATATAAGTATCTGTGTGGTGTGTCTTGGGGATGGAGGAAAAAAGAGTACTTGAATAAGTAGAAAATCTACAGTGTTTTCGGATTTCATGTATTAACCTTCAAGATAATAAAATGATACATGCAATAAATTAGTATGGAATAAGATGCCAATATTTGATCAACCTGTTACACTGCCCTACACATGAATATTAGATAATTCTTCAATTACCCATTGATTCTATTGCTTTAGCACATGAATACACACACATACAGAGACACACAGACATATAATTTGTTAAAAGAATGGTTTATTTACTTTTATATGAAATTTCATTGAATTTATTGATTTTTTAAATAAAATTAAGACGTTTCCTTCTTTTTAATTGTGTATTGTTGGCAATGGTTATTGTTTGTAATTTGAAATTCTAGAGCTTGAGGCTTGTGCGGTGTAGCTCAATGATAGAACTTGCCTAGCATATGCAAATCCCTGGGTTCAAATTCCAACACTACAAAAAACACAGAGGGAAGAAATTTAGAAAATTGAAATATAATTTTATAGATTAAAACTGAAATAACTAGAGACTAAGCTTATGCAAAATTACCCAGACACTTCCAGCTCAGTGTCCTAATTTTGCTAATATTTTCATAAATGTTGTGGGAATTAAGGTTGGAAGTTTGTTCAGGTGCCTGAAATGTCCAGAGAGATCATATCAAGCATTTGAATTTAGCAAATAATCGTTACTCTCCATCTCCCTTCAATGACCTTTAGACAAAAAAGTTAATACTACAAATCTGTTACTAATACACTATTTAAATGTGGTAAAATCAGTGATTCATTATCTGTACCTTTACTAACTCATTATTTATAAAGGCATAAGAATGCTCATCAATTTTGTTTCAGAAAAAAATGTACAAATAAAATCATGTAATATATTTAAGGGAGATAATATATTGAAATAAAAGTGTTTTATTTTTCCCTGTTTTTATATACAAGAAATTAGGATATTGTCTTGGTTCCTCATATTTTGAAACACAAAAGCCTAATATATTAAGATTCAGTGTGCAACCACTCTTCCCAAAAGTTCTTGGTCTAACTTCATCTGCATGGGAATCACCTAGGAGTTTTGTTAACATTCAGTTTCTGAGACTAAAGGCAGGGATAAATCTAAAACACTGCATTTCCAACAAGGTTAAAATTGATGAAAGGTTACTCATCTAAAAACACACTTTGGAGTAGCAAGATCTTTATGGGTCTCAGTTTTCATATTGGTAAAATAGGGCTAATAATCTCTACCGAATGCCCTTCAAGGTTTCTTAAAAAGAACAAAAAAGATTTTAATAATTAGTTTTATATTAATATAAAGACTTCCTTTCAGGTAAGAATCATTATTTATAATTCAAAAAATATTAGCTAAGTGGCTATCATATGTTCAGCACTGTGCCAAAAGATATGAGACCAAAAAAAAAAAGAACAACATTCTTGCCTTTAGAATTTATAATTCAGCTATATTCAAAACTGGTCCAAATAAATGCAGTGTTAATTTGTATGATATTTACAACCTTTCCTCAATACATACAGTATGTAGTGTTATATACCATATATTGCTGTAAAATGTTTATCAACAGGCTCTTTGAAAAAAAATTTTATATCTGTTAATTATAAATTTTTTTGATATAAAAGACATGAAGCATATAATTTACAAAGAGTAATAAACGTACAATGTACTTTATTGTAAATTCTATATAATTTATTTCATCTCAGAGAATATTTTGCCTGATATTTGCCAAAATTTTATATTCATACCCAAACTCTAGCTGCAGGCAGTGAATATGTATGATTTAAGAAGGTATGTCAGATGTTTTTAGTTAAGTTAATAAAAACAATAAAATAACAAAGACACAAATCAGAATTTTCTCATTGTTCAATGAAATTAAAGAACTTTTTACTAAGATGCATAATAGTTTGCAAACGCTAAAAGAATAAAACCTCAATTTTTTATGCTACTCACAATATCACAGCTATAGCTAGATTGCACTTGTAAGTATAATCTACATGATTAACATTTTCTCCAACATTTTCTTAAATTTATGCCCAAGAACTATAAAACAGTTTTATAGAGGAACAGTTAGTAAATGATTTGTTAAGCTTTGAAAGCTATATAGTGTGTATAGAAACTGCCCAATTCTACCACTGAAGCACTGGAACTGAAACCAGATGTTCCTGTACAATTTTATTTACAGACGTCAAGCTAGAGTTGATCAATGAACAGTAGTTTGCTGACCACCAGGTTAAAAAATTAACAAAACAATAAATCAAATACTGATTTGCAGCACTTGCTTATTTTAATACAAATATTCCCACTACAGCCAGTTTCAAAGTAGCAATATCACTGAAAACAGAGGAATAAAGAGATGTACAGTGGCATGCAGTGTATTTCATTCCAAGTATACAGATGCAATAGATGTACATAACTCGAGGAGTATAAGTAATACTAAAATATAATAAAATAATAATGGATAATAAATATTTTATCATCATTATAATTAAATTATAATTTTATATAACTTAATTGTTAATAATGACCGTATTTTGTCATCTTGCTAAGTTCCTGAAAATTAGCACTCAGTTCCTGTGAACAAACAGCATCCAGCTCCAGCATTCCACTATTGGATAAAAATAGATTTGAACACACATCTTCATATCTTAGCTAATTATGTTCATACCTCATAGAAAAGAACCTGGAATGGAGTAAGGAAAAAGTGTGTTCTGGCTTCCACACCACTCTGCTCACCTCATCACCAATTTCCTACTACATGGAACTAGGGAGAAAAAGAAAATATTTAACAATAGGAAAACAGATTAAAAAGAAAAAACATAAAGGCCTGTAGTATAGCTTAGCATACTTAGAGCACTTCCCTAGCATGTGTGAGACTCTTCATTTGATCCCTAGCCCCACAAGAAAGAAAGAAAAAAGAAAACAAATCAAAAACAAAGAAAGATTGTAAGGAAGGAAGAGATAGTAAGATGCATAAATAAGAGTAGTTGAAGGTGGAAGGCCTACATTCTAAGTGTTCTATCATATTGCTAGTATACAATACAACACAATGAACTGATAGAATAAGTATTTGTGGTATATAAATTAGGCATGCAAAAATGTACCACACCAAATGGAATGTCCTTCAAAATTAGGGCAGTTTATATTAAAGGAGGAAATGGAAGAAATGAGATATAACTAAGTAGTATCAATCCAATTCCAAGTAAAGTATAATAAGGTGGAGTGAGGTAAGGAGGGAAGAAATAGGGCCATTATCCCAAGGTCAAAGGTTATGTTGATCAGACACAGTGGTGCTTTCCTGTAATCCCATCAGCTCTAGAAGCTGAGGCAGAATGATTGGGAGTTCAATAACAGCCTCAGCAACTTAGGGAGGTTCTAAATAACTTAACAAGACGCTATCTCAAAAACAAATAAATAAACAAAAAGTTCAAAAAAGGGCTGGGGATGTGGCTCAGTGGTTAAGCAACCCTGTGTTTTTTTTCAAAAAAGATTGTGTATAGCAAAGTATCCACTTGAAACACTGCCATATATTTCAGTCACATAAGACACTGATTTTGACAGATGCACAAGTTGACTAGCAAAATTTAGTTCAAAATTACTTTCCTAGAGTCATCATTTACTTCCCCTATCCCTTCTGCAGTCCCACTCATCTATTCTGTGCCTGATAAATGTCTGTTTCTTTCTTACATTAGGCCCAGCTTAAATGTCACCTCCCTTACAAACCTTTTGACTTCTTCCAAGTAAGTTAGTCGCTATATCTTCTGGGGATTCCAGTAAATCTTTGCCTATGCAATGTGTGTGGTAGGGAGAGGGAGGGAGGGAAGAAGAGTTGAGGTATACTAATAAATTTCACCAGAAATGTAAATAAGGGGCTGCCAACTATAGCATATTTTTTAACCAAAACATGTTAAATCTTGAAATTCACATACATTCTGCACATGACTTTATTTCAGAAAGTATTCTGATTAAAAAAAGAGTCATAAGGAAACAAAAGAGTAGCAGAATAAACACAGTCTTTGGGGTCAGATAAAGTCAGATTTTAAATAATCACTATTTTGCTTACTGGATGTGTAACTTTGGGCAAATCAATTCTCTCAAATCCTTCTCCATCAACAATATCTATATCTGCTTCATTTAAATCTGCACTCCCATTGAGGAGATTAATTAGAGTTTTCCAAAATACATAAAACTATTTTTTACCATACTTTTACAAGTCAGTCCTCTTTCTGAAATGTTTTTTTCCTAAATTTAATTTTATTTTTTTTCTTCTTAGTTATACATGACTTTAGAATGCACTATGATAAGATTATATAAGCATCAGCTATATCTCATACTAATTAGGACCCCATTCTGGTGGGTGGACATGATGGTGGGGTTCACTCAGGTATTTTCATATGTGTACATAGAAAATTATGCTAGATTTATTCTGTCTTTCCTATTCCTATTCCCATCCCTTCCTTCCCTTCCCCTTTGTCTAATCTACTGAATTTACCTACCATCCTCCATTTATTGTTATTTAACTTCCATATATCAGCAAAATCATTAGTTCTTTAGTTTTGTGTGGTATTGGCTTATTTCAGTTTTGTTCAGTTCCTTTGCCTATTTAATGATCCAGTTATTTGATTTTTTTGTTTGCTTGTTTGTTTTTGGTGTTATGCTTTCTGAGTTATTTGTATATCCTGGAAATTAATGTCCTATCTCAGATGCAGGTGGCAACAATTTTCTCCCATTATATGGTTTCTGTCTTCATGCTCTTGATCGTTTCTTTTGCTGTTAAGAAGCTTGTTACTTTGATGGCATCCCGTTTATTGATTTTTTATTTTATTTCTTTTGTTTTAGGAGTCTTGTTCAGGAAGACAGTCTCTGTCCAATAAGATGAAGTGTTGGCCTGACTTTTTTCTAGTAGATACAGGATTTCTGATCTAATTCCTATGTCTTTCATCCACTTAGAGTTGATTTTTGTGCAGAGTGAGAGATAGGGATTAACTTTCTTTCTATTACATATGGATTTCCAGTTTTCCCAGCACCATATGTTGAAGAGGCTATCTTTGCACTGGCATTTTTGGTACCTTTGTATACTATGAGGTAACTGTATTTATGTAAATTTGTCTCCATGTCTTCTGTTCTATTCCTTTGTTCTTGTCTATTTTGGTGTCAGTACAAAGCTGCCTTTGTTACTATAATTCTGTAGTGTATTTTAAGCTCTGGTATTCTGTTACCTCTTGCTTTGTTTTTTCTCAATAAGGATTTTGTTGGCTATTCTTGGCATCTTATTTTCCAAACGAATTTCCTGATGGCTTTTTCTTTTTTCTTTGAAGAACCCCATTGGAATTTAATAGGAATTATATTAAATATGAATAGACCTTTTGGTACTATGGCCATTTTGACAATATTAATTCTGCCTATCCAGGAGCACGAGAGGTCTTTCCATGTTCTACGTTCTTCCTAACTTTCTTTCTATTTCTTTTTCAGTTCTGCTGAATTTCTTTCTTTAGTGTTCTGCAGTTTCCAATGTAGACATCCTTCAACCTTTTTATTAGATAGATTCCTAAGTATTTTTTTTATTTTTTGGAGTCTATTGTGAATGGTATTGTTTTCCTAATTTCTCTTTCACCTGAATCATGATTTGAGCATAGAAATGCAATTGATGTATGGGTGTCAATTTTGTATCTTGCTACTTTGCTGAATTCATTTATGAGTTCTAGAAGTTTAATGGTGGAGTTTTCTGGGTCTTCTATATATATATAATCATAAAATCTGGTAAACAGAGAAAATTTGACTTCTTCTTTTTCTATTCATATACCTTTAATTTTTTTTCTTTTGCCTAATTGCTCTAGCTAAATTTTCAAGGACCATGTTCAGTAGAAGTGGTGAAAGTGGGCATCCTTGTCTTGTTCCTGTTTGTAGAGGGGGTGTTTTCTTTTTTTCTGCATTTAGGATGATGTGTCCTTGGATTTTTCCTATATAACTTTTACAATGTTGCCATATAAGAAACATAGCTGGATACAATCCCTAGAATACTACTTCAAAAATTGTCTTTAGAAATAGAGCTGTCATCTAGTTTTATTTCATACTTTAGCTATTGTGAATTGAGCTGCTATAAACATTGAAGTGGCTGTGTCACTGCAGTGTACTGATTTTAAGACCTTTATATTTAAACTCAGGAGTAGTTTAGCTAGGTCAAATTGTGATTCCATTCCAAGTTTTCTGAGGAATCTCCATACTGCTTTCAATAATGATTGCACCAATTTTCAGTTCCACCAGCAATGTATGAGTGTACTTTTTTCCACATTCTCACCAGCATATTTATTACTTGTATTCTTGATAGTTGTCAGTCTGACTAGAGTGAGGAAGTGACCTAGATACCTTTCAACAGATGAATAGATAAAGGAAATGTGATATATATATATATATATATATATATATATATATATATATATACACACACACACACACACAATGGAATATTATTCAGCCTTAAAGAATAATGAAATTATGGTATTTGCATACAAATGGATGGAACTGGTGAATACCATGCTAAATGAATTAAGCCAAACCCACAAAACTAAAGGACAAATATGTTCTTTGATAAGAGGATGCTGATCCATAATGGCGGGTATGGAAGAATGAAGGAACTTTGCATTGGGCATAGTGTAGTGAGGGGAGGGAAGAGGATGTGAAGGCTGAAAGGATGGTGGAATTAAACGGGCATTATTACCCTATATACATGTATGATTACACTACTGGTGTGACTCTGCACCATGTACAGCCAGAGGAATGAGAAGTTGTGGTCCATTTGTGTACAATGTGTCAAAATGCATTCTACTACTATGTATAATTAATTAGGACAAATTTTTAAAAAATAAAATAAAGAAATATTACTTTCATGAATGAGAAAATAATAATTCCTTTAATTTTAAGTAATGACCCAATCAGTGAAGTTCAACCAAATACTCTTATAAGCATAAACTTTATCATTAATCAATAAACTTGAAATAAAATTTGATTCACACAAAAATATATTGTCATAATATTGACAATGTTTTCATGGATGCAGACACTATCCTTTACATATCTTGTGTAATAGCTATCTAGAATTATATTAAATATAAAATAAGGTACTATTTTTTAATATACATAATTGTTCATCACCTGGAAATTGAATGTTATTTTGTTTTCATTCATTAATATATTCATTTATTAAATAATCATGCACAGAATATCAGTTCTGGTCCTATATTAAGAATAAAAAAATAGAGTACAGTTTCTAATATCAAAGTGTTCATATCAATAAGCCAAATTTTGTAAACTTATTTATCTGAAAGAAAGATAATTATTATATCTCACCTTTCCTTCTAAGTATTTATGTCCCTTTTAGTGGCAGAAAAAATAATTTAACCCAATTTATCTCTAGCTCCTGATGATCACAGATAAAGGAATTTCCAAGTTGAGATTTGTTAGGAAAAAAGGTTAGCCATTTAATCCTAGTGGTGTTTCCAGGACAAGAATCAGCAGCTGACAGTTCAACTTGAGTCTTTGGTTGCCTCAATAAATTAGGCCAAAAAAAAAATCTAAGTACAAGTTCTGCTATAGGTGGAGTACTGATATGCTTGCTGTCTCTAGAATAGGAAAAGAAAGGGTTGAATCCTAGGTACAAGGACAATACAGGAGAAAGAATTTGGTTTCATTAAATTTAAATAAATGAAGTGTGCACAATTTCCAACCTAAAAGAAGAAAATAAAAATAAAATCAATGAATGAAAAGCAAAACATGAAAAAGAAAAAAAAGTAGATGGAATACAACATTTAAAACACAAGATTCCAAATAATAAAAATGAATGTAGATATAAAGCTAAAATATTCCATTAATTACATGTAATGCAAATTGTCTAAATGTTACCTTGGGGGAAAACACTGAACTGGATTAATAAAAACTAAAAAAAAATTATATTATTTATAAAAAGCAAATTAAAGCATAAGAATGCAGAAACATTCAAACAGTACAGATGGATCACACCTCAACATATTAAAGGCTATAAATGCAAGCATGTAGTCAATATCATATCAAATAGGGAGATTTTGAAAGTGTTTCCTCATGATTAGGCACTAGAAATGGGTAAACAATCTCCCCCTCTCTTCTTCAATACTTTACTAAAATTTTTTGCCAAAGTAATTAGACAAGAGAAAGAAGTGCATGATATACAGATAGAAAAGCAAGAAGTCAAATCATATCTGATTAAAGGTTTCTATACATAGGAATACAAAAAACACCCACTATAGAGTGTCTTTAGGAAGTCAAAGGACTGCTATAACTGACAAATAAATACAGTAAAGAAAATTACACAAAATCAACAAACGAAATCAGTAGATCTTCAATAAAACAAAAAATGAAATCACTGTGGAACAAAATCAGAAAAGGAATCCCATTTATAGTAAACTGAAAACATAAAGAAGAAAAAGAACTCTACAATGGAATTTACAAAACACTGAAGAAAAAAATGAAGAAGACACTAAACCTTGGGAAGACCTACTGTGTTCATGCAAAGAGAAAATTAATATTCTTGGAATCAACATACTACCCAAATGATCTATAGAGCCAATGTAAAGCCTATCAAAATAAGAATGACAGTCTTTACAGAACTAGAAAAATCTAAAATTCATATGGAAGCACAAAATAACCAAAATAGAAAAGCGATTCTGAACAAAAAGGGCAATCATAATACCTGATTTCCAAACATACACAGAGTCATAGAGACAAAAACAGCATGGTACTGACATAAAAATAGACACTTATACTAATGGAATAGAATAGAAGACTCAGAAATAAATCCATCCATCTTCAGACAACCGATTCTTCAAAAAAGTATCAAAAACATACACTAGAGAAGTTCTAGCCTCTTCCATAAATGATTCCAGGAAAACTAGATATCCACATGAAGAAGACTTGACACCAGACTCACCCTGTACAAAAATCAACTTAAAATGGATTAGGCACCTTAATGTAAGGCCTTAAACATGAAAGCAAAACCCAGTGGAAACACTATAACAATGGCATAAAAAAGTTTTGCTTAATAATATTGCATTAGCTCAAAAAAAAGCAAGAATTTTGATGTATCAAAAGTACAAAGCAAAGGAAATAATAAACAGAGTTATAAGACAATCAACCTATAGAATTTGACAGTCTTTGTCAGCTACTCCTCTAACAGAGGAAGACTATCAAGAACATAGAAAAAACTCAAAAGATTCCTTGGAAAACTGGGAATGGAACCACCATTTGACCTAGCTATTCCTCTTCTCAGACTGTACTCAAAGGACCTAAAAACAGCATACTACAGGGACACAGCCACATCAATGTTTATAGCAGCACAATTCACAATAGCTAAACTGTGGAGCCAACCTAGATGCCCTTCAGTGGATGAATGGATAAAAAAATGTGTCATTTATACACAATGGAATATTACTCAGCAATAAAAAAGAATAAGATCATGGTATTTGGAGGGAAATGGATGGCAATGGAGAAGATTATTCTAAGTGAAGTTAGCCAATCCCCAAAAAAACAAATGACAAATGTCTTCTCTGATATAAGGGGGTGACTCAAAATGGGGTTGGGAGGGAGAGCAAGGCAGGAGGATTACCTCTAGATAGGGAATAGGGATGGAAGGCAAAGGGAGAGAGAAGAGGAATAGCATGGATGCTGAAAGGAGACCCTCATCATTATAAAAAAATACATGTATAAAGATGTGAATTTGGTGTCGACATACCTTATATACAATCAGAGATATGATAAATTGTGGTATAATGGTGTATTAAGAATTGTAATGCAAAAATAAATAAATAAATAAATATGAACAACAACAATAATCAAATCAAACACTGGCAAATGTTCTCAGGAGAAATTTTTTAACAGAAAAAGTACAAATGTTCAATAAAGACATAAAAATTCTCACTATCTTTAGCCTTCAGGAAATTGCAAGTCAGAAATACATGTATGTTCCATCTCTAGAAACAGGAAGACTAGTGTTGTCTATTTTTCATCATTTCTGTGAACAAACAGAAAACAACAACAACAAAGAACTGAAGTAGAATAGGGAATATTAGGGAATGGGAAGAGTCTGGAAGGAAAGGATAAGAGGGAAGGATAAGAGTGGGTGGATATGGACAATGTACAATATAGGCATGGATGAAAAATTTCACAGTGAAACTAATTAATTTGTATAAGCAGTACGTGTTAATACATACAATAATAAAAATGAAAGAATTCCAAATAATAAAAATGAATTAGCTTTGAATAACCTAGTTAACAAAGCTGACTTAATATATATATTTTTATCCATGCTCATGAAAATATAAAATATTTTATTTTCAAGAACATATCTAATAATTGAAAGAAAGACTATTTATGCATGTTCAAAGCTAATATTAACACATACAAAGTGAACAAAATTATTCAAAATGTGTTCTTTTATCACAATGTAAATATGCTTGAAACCAATAAAAATAAAATAGCCAGAAAATCTCCATATGTTTTGAAATTAAGAAAATGCATTTAGGGTTGGGTTTGTAGCTCAGTGGTAGAGTACTTGCCTCACATGCGTGAGGTATTGGGATCAATCCTCAGCATCACATAAAAATTAAGTAAATAAAATAAAGATATTGTGTCCATCTACAACTAAAAATATTTTTAAAAAAGAAAATGCATTTAAATGTCATATGAGAGGAAAATGATGGAAAAATAAAGTATTTTAAATAAAATAATAGTGAAAAAATTTAGAATCAGTGGTAAGAAGCTAATGTAGAACAATGTAAGGAAATTACCATCTTCAAATGTTTATGGTAGAGGAAAAATAAATGTGGGAATTAATTGTCCAATAACCCATCATAAGAATTTAAAATATTGATATAAAAATAAGCTCAAAGTAGGAGCTGGGGTTGTGGCTCAGAGGTAGAGCACCAGCTGAGCATGCATGGGGCACTGGGTTCGATCATCAACAACACATGAAAATAAAATAAAGATATTGTGTCCACCTACTAGTAAAAAATAATTGTTAAAACAGAAAAAAAAAGCTCAAAATAGATAGGAAAATAAAATAAATGCAGAAATTTATTGAGAAACAAATGTAAAATAGAGAAGGCCAGTAAAGCTCAAAGGTAGTTTGCTGAAAAGTTTACATTAGACATACTTCTGATAAATGAGCAAGAACAAAGGAGAAAATCATCATGAGTAATCAATATTAGGGAAATAAAGGGACAAAATTATAAGTTCTATAGCCATGATAAAGATAATATAATATTATTAATGATATATATATGACACACTAAATTAAAATTTCATTAGAATGAACATATTCCTAGAAACACATAGGTTACTAAAACAACCCATAAAAGGAATATAGGGACTGAACTTTTTAATAATTAATAAATAGTTGAATTCACAAACAAAACCTTCTGCTGTGCTTTGGATATGTTTTAAGTGAGCGTGGCAAGGTTTACATGTTGAAATTTAATTCCCATTGTGGAGTATTAAGACAGTGGAAACTTTATATAGCTATGTTGTTTAGAGTTGGGGCATTTGGGAGATTATTAGGGTTAGAGAAGGCCATCAAATTGAAGACCCAATGATTGAATATTGACAGGTTTATCAGAAAAGATAGAGAGGCACAGTGGTGCCTTCTTGTAATCCCAGAGTCTCATGAGGCTGAAGCAGGAGGATCACAAGTTCAAAGCCAAATTCAGCAATTTAGTGACACCCTAAGCAACTCATTGAGACACTGTCTCTACATAAAATATAAAATAGGCCTGGGGATGTGGACTCCGTTGTTAAGTGTCCCTGAGTTCAATCCCCAGTACCAAAAGGGGGGAAAAAACAGAAAGAAAGAAAAGGAAAAACGGAGAAAGATCAGAAAAAACACACATGTGCTCCCTGGTTCTTTCATGCCACATCCTGCAGAAACTTGGGCAATCCTACTGCCTCAGTCTCCCCTAGCTGAGGTGTGCACCTCAACACCTGATTCACTTTAGTTTTAAAGAACAAACATAAAACATAAAAGAAGGAAAATGATATTCTATACAAATGGTAACAGAAAGAGAGCAAGGATGGCCATATTGTTATAAGAAAAAATAGACTTTGAGACAAAAATTGTCAAAAGAGAAAATGGACATTTTATAAGGATGAAAGTGTCAATTCATCAAGAAGATATATCAAATATAAATATGTAGGCAACAAACCTCAGAGCATCTAAATATATGAAGCAAATATAGGTAGTGGGAAAAATAAATAGCAATATTATAATAGTAGGATACTTTAATAACCCACTTTCAATAATGGATAGAACATTCAGAGAGAAATAAAAAAACACTCTTCACAATCATGTGAACAGTATAGATCAAATGTACCAAAGAGACTTATAGAACATTCCAACCAACAGTAACAGAACTAATATTCTTTTCAAGGGCAGAGGGAACATTCTCCTTCCTCTTCAACTTTTCTGTAAAAGTGCTGTTTTTTGAATATGTCCTCCACATACATTTGGTTAGAATGTTTTCAAACTTTTTAGGTTCATTTGACATATACTGTTGTGCATGGCATTGTTAACAGTGTTGTTTTCTTACTGATCATCTCTCTTGAGGTTCTATTTCAATATATCAAATTTTATGTCACAAAAGAAGTCTACAAATTCAAGAAGACTGAGAACACACCAGGTCTTTTATCCAACTACAAGAGAATAGAACAAAATTTAATGCCAGAATGAAAACTGGATATTTCAGAAATATGTGAAAATTAAACAACATACATATAAACAGTCAATGGAGGAACAATAAGTCAAAAAGAAAAAATTAAAATATATTGAGATGAATAAAAATAAAAGTACAAGGTACTAAAATTATATTATGTAACAAAAAAAGTACAAAGAAGAAAGTTTATAATGATAAAGGTCTACAGTATGAAAGGAGGACAATTTTATATAAACAGCATATACCTATAGGAACTAAGTAAAAGAGAACAATGTAAGCCCAGTGTTAGCAAAAGGAAGTAAATATGATTATCGTGTAAATAAAAAAACTCAAAAAATAGAACAGCAACAAAAAATAATTGATGAATCTAAGGCTTGGGTTTTTGAAAATATCAATGAAATAGATAAATCTTTTGGTAGATTAAGAAAAAAGGGAATATGTAAAGAAATAAAATCATAAATTTAAAAGAATATATTACAACTGATGTCACAGAAATTAAAAAGGATCATACAAGACTAATATGAGTAATTACTAAGCAAAAACTTAGTCAAGAAGAAATGGAATGATTCCTGTCAGTATACAACCTAGCAAGACTGAATCATGAAAAAAAATTTTGAACAGACCTACAAATACTAAGAAACTAGAAGAAGAAATCATAACTTTGTGACAAGGAAAAGTTTAGGACCAAATTACTCCATGATTTGAACTTACCATTTATTGAAGAAATGATATTAGTTTTTAAACTTCTTGTCTTATTCCATTCTGTGTTGCTATAACACAGTACCATATGTTGTGTAATACATTATATATATATATATATATATATATATATATATATATATATATGTGTGTGTGTGTGTGTGTGTGTGTGTGTGTGTGTGTGTGTGGTGTGTGTGTATGTGTGTATGCATTTCCTGTAGCTTTGGAAGCTGAGAAGTCTAATATAAAGGTACCAATATCTTGTGAAGCTTCCTGTGAGAGAAGGCAAAAGAGCAAGAGGTTTGAGGGAGAAAAAGAAAAAAGGAACCAACCACATGCATATATGTTTATGTGATCACTGTAATTCTATATCATGTACAACCAGAAGAACAAGAAGTTATTCTCCATGTATGTATAATATGTCAAATACATCCTACTATCATGTATAACTAATAACGAATAAAAATAAATAATAAAATGAAAACCAAACCTACTTTCTTTTTTTCTTTCTTTCTTTCTTTCTCTCTCTCTCTCTCTCTCTCTCTCTCTCTCTCTCTCTCTTTTTTTTTGGTAACAGAGATTGAACTCAGGGGTACTCTCCTAGTGAACCACATCCCCAGCCCTATTTTGTATTTTATTTAGTGACAGGGTCTCACTGAGTTGCTTAGCACCTCACTTTTGCTGAGGCTGGCTTTGAACTCATGATCCTCCTGTCTCAGCCTCCTGAGCCACTGGGATTACAGGCATACACCACAGTGCCTGGCTCCAAACTCACTCTTACCAAAAACTCACTCTCATGATAACTAACACACTCCCAAGATAATTCCCTATTTATGAAGGCAGAGTCCTAATGACCTAATCA
Source organism: Marmota flaviventris (assembly GCF_047511675.1). Taxonomy (NCBI): domain Eukaryota; kingdom Metazoa; phylum Chordata; class Mammalia; order Rodentia; family Sciuridae; genus Marmota; species Marmota flaviventris. The sequence continues at coordinate 68,469,866 of NC_092518.1, forward strand.
TTTCTTACTATACCCCCATCTCCCAACACTGTTGCATTGGAGGTTACACTTCCAACACATGAAATTCAGGGGAAAACAATATATCCAGGCACAGAATAAAATTACTCCACATAATAAAGGCCATATATGAAAAGCCAACAGCTAACTTTATACACAATGATTAAAAGTTAAAAAAATACTCTAAGATCTGGAACAAAACCAAGATTGCCCAGTCTTACCATTTCTGTTCAAGAATGCTGTATATATTAATCTGAGCAATTAGGCAAGAAAAAGAAAAAAAAATAAATACATCCACTTATACATGGGCAAATTATCTTCAACAAGACTACACAATGGGAAAAGAATATTCTCTCCAACAAATGGTTCTTGGAATACTGGACATCAAAATGTAGAAAAATTACATTGACACTGTATGTTAAACTCAACTCAAAAGTGATTAAAAACTTAAAACCTAAGACTGAAACTGAAAAAAAAATGGGAAAATTTCAGTACAATAATCTTGGCAATGGTTTCTTGGATATGATCCAAAAGTAATAAAAGTAAAATAGGCAAGTATAGCTACATAAAAAAAGAAAATGTCCTGCATGATATAGGAATAAATAATTACAGCAAAAAAAGCAGTCTTTTGGAATGGGAGAAAATATTTGAAAATGGGCAGAAGAGTTGAATAGACATTTCTTATCTCAAAAAAATAAGGCATACAAAGACCAACAGGTGTATGAAAAGACATGTAAAACAATAATCATCACAAAATCTCAAGCAAAACCATAGTGAGATACCACAACATATCTGGTTAGGTTGATAATTATAAAAACAAACAATAAAACCCAAAAAATAGCAAGTGTTGTTGAGGATTTTGAGATAGAGGGACCAATTTTTACCATTGCTAGGAATGCAAAATAGTGCAATCACTATGTAAAATGGTATTAAAAAATAGAACTACGATATTACACAGCAATCCTACTATTAGATGTTTAGCCAATATAATGGAAATTAAAATTGAAGAAACACTTATAGATAGCCCCATATTCACTGAAACAGTATTCACAACAACCAAGAGGTTGAAATTACTTCTATGTCCATACATACCATGTAATATTATATAGCCTTGAGAAAAAATGATGTTATATAAGACAATATGGATGAAACTTGAGAACATTATACAATGAGATATAAGCCATTAACAGAAAGACAAATGTTATATGTTTCTACTTATATGAGGTACCTGAAGAAATCAAGATCATTAAGATAATGGTGGTTTGCCAGAGGTTGGGGCAACTGGGGAGTTGTTGTTCCATGTGTAAAGATTTTTAGTCAAGCAAGATGAAAATGTACTAGAGATCAGCTGTACAACCTTGGAATAATAATTCTCAATGTTTAAGATCCCATGTTTTTTACTTCAAAGAAGCAAACATAAATACAAAAAGCAAAATTACCAACCAATCTCACCGACAAAAATATGTGCAAATATCTTAACAAAATATTTGCAAACTGATTTCCACAGTGTGTGTGTGTGTGTGTGTGTGTGTGTGTTCTACAGTGTGAATATATATAAATTTTCATACTGTGGAAATATGGTCAGGTTTATTTCATCCAAGAAATGCAATTTGGGTTTAATAAACATAAATCCACCATATCAAACTAAAGAAAAAATATTATATGTTTATAAAAGGGGAAAATTTGATAGGTATTGGTTTTCCTTCATAATAAAGTATTTTAGGAAAGCAGGAATAAAAGGAACCTCATAAATATTATTTAAAAAGAAAGTACTAGGTACCAGATTTGGAGATATAGTTCAATGATAGAGTGCTTGCCTAGCATGTGTAACATTGGGTTTGACTTTCAGTAGTGCAATAATCAGTGCCAAAATCAGCTGTAAACTCATACTTAATGATGACACCTTAGACTTTTTCAATTAAAAATAAAGGACAAGACCAAGAAGCATTATAATAGAGGTTATAACCAGTGCAAATTGTCAATAAAATGCTTAATTTAGCATAGAAAATTTAATGGGAATTAAATAAAAAGTGTTGTGCTATAACTTCCAAGGAAGCACAGTGAGGCTTCTTCTGGGAGTCTGGAGAAATGCTGGACACTGACACCAACTGCTACTGAAACCAAATACCACTGCTGAAATGAAAAGACTTTGCTAGAAAGATACTAATATGAACAGGATGAAATGAAAGGAACACAAACTCCTTTTCTCCTTCTCCATACTTAAAACTCCCTCCAGAGCTGACGATTGGTGAAATCTAATGCAGAACTAGCTTGAAAAGGAGAAATGTACTATGCAGAACTTCAGCCCCAGACCACGAGCGTAGAAGGATAAAATTGAAGCAGAGACTATAGCTTAATAACTGGCACAAAAGTAAGTGGTAGAAAGATTATACTTTATTTCAAATTTTATTATGACAACAATTCCAATATTCCAACACCATTTATTTATTTCTCATATTATATAAGGGTTGTAGATTGGTTGCAGTTCTGCTCAGATTTGCCTGGCTTCACAGTCTTCTTAATTCTTAGTGGAGGATTAAACCCCAGTCCCAGTTTGGGTATACTCTTTCTCAGTCAGAAGACACATGAGTTTAGAAAGCTTAAAAATTGACAGTTAAAGCTTCTGTTCAGAAGATACATTATAGTAATTCTTATGCTATTAGCCAAAGAATATCCCACATTCAGTTCCCAAGTCATTGATATAAGAGATATAGATCACACATAGGTATTAATGAATGGAAGACCACTGTAACAAATGAGTCAAAAGACAATGGTCTGGGTCGTATAATGATATTGCACAATAGTGAACATTTGGAAAAATAATCCAGTTTTACACAAATTTGAAGGAAATAAATAAAATTGTTACTACATCTACTTTGCATAATTGTGTAATTAGAAAATTCAACTAAATCTTCATATAGAATATTATGGGGAAGGAATGGGGGTGGGAATAAGAAAGACAGTAGAATGAATGGGACATAACTTTCCAATATTCATATGTGAATACAGCACCAGTGAACATGTAAAACATGTATAACCATAAGAATGGGATCCTACTTAGAATAAATTATACAGTATGTATAGAATGTCAAAATACTCTCTAAAACGAACATATAAATATTAAAAAAGCAATGTTTATGGGGAAAATGCACTGTATATACTTAAACATCTGGAATGGCACATATGAAATGATAATATGTGGGAAGCAGAATTTAAATGAGAAGAAAGATGAAGATAATGTCTTATTTCTCAACTATTTATACTTAAACCTATACTACTTTTATAAAAAAGTATATTTTATTTCAGTCACACTTTTGCATTGCTATACAACCTATAAAACAACAAAATGCAATAAAATTTTGCTATAAAATTAGTAATTAAAGCTTATAAGCTACTCTCATAGTGGGTGGTATTTTAAGATGTTAATAAATTGAAGTATAAGATCAACACAAAGTATATAAAAGTGAAATTCAGAGGTTAGTCATTTTTTAATCTATGTAGATATTATGAGTGCTAGTGTAAATGAACTGTTATATTTTATTTTATATTATGAGATCAAGTTTAGGGCTGGGGATATAGCTCAGTAGGTAGAGTGCTTGCCTTGCATGTACAAGGCCCTGGGTTCAATCCCCAGCACCAGAAAAAAAAAAAAGATCAAGTTTATTGTATGGAATTATACTTTTTATATTTTAGTGAAGCTCCTTCTGTATCTTGTCTTCAAGTCTTTTTCCTCTTATAGTCCTTTCTTTTTTTATTGGTTGTTCAAAACATTACATAGCTCTTGACATATCATATTTCATACTTCAACATACAGAAGCTACTGAGCATGACAAACCAACTGATACAGTTTTTGTTTGTGTTGTTGGTGGTGTTTTTTGTTGCAAGTACAGGAGCCTGACTCAAACTAGTTCAGGCTAAGAAAGAATCCACTGGTTTATATAAAAGGAAGTATAGGGATCAACAATTTTCAAGTATCAATGAGTATAGGGCTGACTCTTCAGAGTTCTGTCTTATACACCAGTTCTCACCTGGTTTTCCCTGAGCGTGAGCTTCCTCCTCAATGGGTTTTTCCTATATGGCAGAAGAGATGGCCACTTGCAGCATTTAGGTTTTACTACAGAGCAACAGATGCCAGGTGACCTCCCATGTGCTGGGAATACATACATAAATAATACTTCATTTGTATTCTTTTCTTTATTTAATAAAAATTTATTTTCAAGTCAAAAAAAAGCAATGTTGATGAAAACAAAACACAACATGTTGCAAAAGTTAACTGGATTTCTATACAACACCAACAATGCTTTCAAAATGGTATTTTTAAAACATTACCTACATACACAATAATTTCACAAATAATGAGCAAGACTTGTATGGAAAAACATAGCATTTTAGTAACAGAAAATTTAAAGACCTAAATATAGAGAAAGATGCTATTTTTATGGATTGGGACACCATGAATAGCCAAAACATGTAAAAAATTCAATGAAACCCTAATCAAAATTTAAATTGGATTTTTTTTCCAAAAATTAACCAGATTATTCTAAAATTACATGCAAAACCAAACAATTATTAATAGTCAAGATATCTTTGGGGAAATAGAAGATCAAATTGGGACAAGTTTGTTTATAAGGTTTATAAAAAATATAGAAATAAAAACTATATTGGTACAAGTATATAAATATACCAGTTAGATTTTAGACCATTGAAATGGATAAATGCATATAGGATCTTTTTATTTAACCATGTGAAACAATGTTTTCAATATGTAATAATGATAAAAACAGGTTTGCACCTATCTTATCTTACATGGCCTTTAAAAATTTACCCCATGGAGATTATAATCCTATGTAAGAAACAAAGCAATAAAGCTTTCAGATGACAAGAGAATATCTATGTGTTCTTTTTTTTTTTGTTTTGTTTTTTGAGAGAGAGAGAGAGAGAGAGAGAGAGAATTTTTTAATATTTATTTTTTAGTGTTTGGTGAACACAACATCTTTATTTTATTTTTATGTGGTGCTGAGGATAGAAAACAGCGCCCCGCACATGCCAGGCGAGCGCACTACAGCTTGAGCCACATCCGAAGCCCATCTTTGTGTTCTTAAGGGAAGAAAATATTTCCTAATCCATAAGAAGCATTAACCATAAGGGAAAAGATGAATTAAGAATTTATATTCATTGAAAGACATATTAAGTGATTAAAAATGTAAGGCACAGAAAAGAAGAAAATAGTTGAAAAACTATAACCAACAAATGAATCCTTTTCAAGACAAAAAATACTACAAATCTATGTAAAATAGCATAACTTAATAAATATATGAAAATAATTTGACAGGAACATCAAAAGAGAAAAACTAAACCACTTAATCAACAAGTATACTAAATGTGCCTTAATCTTAATTAGCAATTATGTAACTGCAAATTAAAACACACACCAATACACATCTACCTGATTGGCTAAAATTTAAATATCTAAAAATTCCCTTAAATGTTGTCAGTAATATGGAGCAATGAGAAATCTCACACCCTTAATGGGTATTGGAGTGAAGGCGTCATTAATTAGCACAAGACTTTGGAAAATAATTTAGAGTAATCTAGAGATATCCTACGACTCAACACTTTCAATCCTACATAGATAAGCCTAACAAATATACGAGTTTATGAACATAAGAATCCATACAGAAGAATACTCATATGATAATTTGATACATGTGTAAATTGTGTATTGTTCAAATCAGAGAAAGAATATATATTTCCTAAAACATTTATGATTTCTTTGTGGAGAAAACATTCAAATTCCTGTCTCTTAGCGTTAAAGAAATATGTTTAGAATACATTATCCTAATAATCATCCTGCTGTGCAATAGAACACCAGAACTTATTCTTCTTATTGAACTGTAACTTGGTACCCACTGACCCATCTTTCCTCATCCTTCCCTTCCCTGTACCCTCCCCAGCCTCTCATAACCCCTATTCTATTTTCAACTTCTATGAAACCAATATTTTAGATACCACAATTGAGATCATATGATATTTACCTTTCGGTGCCTGGTTTATTGAACTTGGCATAATTTTCTTCAATTTCATATGTGTTGTTTCTAGTGCAAGAATTTCAACCTTTAAGTGGCTGAATAATATTCCATTGTGAATGTATGCCAAATTTTATTAATCCATTTATTCATTGATGGACTTTTCAGCTGATTCCATTTTTTTTTTCCTGTTGAGAACGATGTTGTAATAAACATTGGAGTCCAGATGCCCCTTTAACATACTGATTTTATTTTCATTGGACATCCCAAGAAGTGGAATTGCTGGATCATATTATAGTTCTAGATATTTTTGAAGCCTTCTTACTCTTTTATACTGTTTACTACAATGATTGTAAGAATTTACATTCCCACCAACAGCGCATAATTGTTTTTCCTTTGTCCACGCCCCCTTATCAGCATTTTAAAATATTTTTTTTATTATAGCTATCCTAGGTGGATTGCGTTGATATCTCATTGTGGCTTTGCTTTATATTTCCCTGATTATTGATGATGTTGAGCATTTTTCATATACCTGTTGGCCATTTGTATATCTTCTTTCAACAATGATTCATTTCTCAACCTGGGGAATCACATGGGGAGTTAAGTTATACATTCATATTTTATTGGTGGCATGTGAGCTACAATTATAACAAATGTAAAGATAAGTTAACTAATTAGTGAAAATGTATTTTAAATATTAGGCTTGAATCTGGGCTGTTAAACTTTGGGCACATTTCTTAACTTTCTTTTTTTCATTGTTCTTATTTGTTCTTTTCAGTTATACATGACAGTAGAATGTATTATGACATATTATATGTATATGGTATATAAAATCCCATTTGTGTGATTGTTTATGATGTAGAATTACACTGGTGGTATATTCATATATGAACTTAGGGTGGATCTCTTAACTTTCATAGCCTTCACATTCCCATCTCTAAAGTGAGGATAATTATATCTATTCTTTACAAAATATAAAATGAGTTCTTAGATACAATTGTACATTTTTATAGACTGTAAAGCACAATGCATATTGGCTGCCATTATTCTGTTTTGAAGAGCCTATAGCTGATTAAAGAAAAAGAGAAGACTGAGTTTGAGGCTACTACAGGCAGCTATATTTAACCATGAAAATTCAAAAAATAAAACAAGAAAAGTCAGATAAAAGTCTGGAAAAGTGCAGCTTGGAATAATTTAGGGGATAGGAAAAGCATGATTTGTAATACATCAGTAGCCCAAGGGTATTACCACATGATAGTAAAGCACAGAGATGAGAATTCCTGGTGATTACCAAAAAAAATTAAGAAACATATCAGTTATATTCAATATAATTTACTGAAATAATCATAAAATGTAAAATACATGCTTCACTGCAAATGGATTTTTTTTCCACTTTTGTATATGTAAAACTGTTAGGTAAAACTGTTATTTGTGAAATATACATTTATATGAAAAAATGATAACTACCTTTCACTGAATGCTCTGCTGTGTAGTAGAAATAAATCTAGACAATATCCAGACACTATCTTTTTAATTTTGAGATAACCCAGTAAACCATGTCCTTTTATCTCCATTTTCTAGGGCAGAAACTGAGGTATAGAGAGTTTCAATTGTTTTCCCTTAGATCTAGGGAGAGATAGAGATGCAATTTGAACCCAAAATATGAATTATTCAAATTCCTGGACTCTGATTATCATAAAAGCTAAATTTCATTTCTTAAATACATTAGGTAACATGGTGGAGCAGATATTTATTTGGGCAATCATGGAGCCAAGTCTGGGTTGGTTTCATTAAAAAAATTAATTATTTTCCATATTCATTACTTGAAAAACAGCAGTATTTAGAATAGAAAAACCAAAATTGTGAGAGTTGTAATTTTCAAAGTTTTTCAAAACTATTTTGAAAACAGTTTAGAACTTTATCCCAATATAATTTCAAATTATGAATCCCAACGGCATTTCTTGTAGAAATAGATAAAGCAATCATGAAATTCATATGGAAAAATAAAAGACCCAGAATAGCAAAACCAACTCTAAGCAGGAAGTGTGAATCAGGCAGTATAGCGATACCAGATCTCAAACTATACTACAGAGCAATAGTAACAAAAACAGCATGGTACTGGTACCAAAACAGGCAGGTGGACCAATGGTACAGAATAGAGGACACAGAAACCAATCCACAAAATTACAACAATATTATATTTGATAAAGGGGCTAAAAGCATGCAATGGAGGAAGGATAGCATCTTCAACAAATGGTGCTGGGAAAACTGGAAATCCATATGCAACAAAATGAAACTGAATCCCTTTCTCTCACCATGCACAAAAGTTAACTCAAAATGGATCAAGGAGCTTGATATCAAATCAGAGACACGCTGTCTGATAGAAGAAAAAGTTGGCTACGATCTACATACTGTGAGGTCGGGCTCCAAATTCCTCAATAGGACACCCATAGCACAAGAGTTAATAACTAGAATCAACAAATGGGACTTACTCAAACTAAAAAGTTTTTTCTCAGCAAAAGAAACAATAAGAGAGGTAAATAGGGAGCCTACACCCTGGGAACAAATCTTTACTCCTCACATTTCAGATAGAGCCCTAATATCCAGAGTATACAAAGAACTCAAAAAGTTAAACAACAAAAAAATAAATAACCCAATCAATAAATGGGCCAAGGACCTGAACAGACACTTCTCAGAGGAGGACATACAATCAATCAACAAGTACATGAAAAAATGCTCACCAACTCTAGCAGTCAGAGAAATGCAAATCAAAACTACCCTAAGATACCATCTCACTCCAGTAAGATTGGCAGCCATTATGAAGTCAAACAACAACAAGTGCTGGCAAGGATGTGGGGAAAAGGGTACACTTGTACATTGCTGGTGGGACTGCAAATTGGTGCAGCCAATTTGGAAAGCAGTATGGAGATTTCTTGGAAAGCTGAGAATGGAACCACCATTTGACCCAGATATTCCCCTTCTCGGTCTATTCCCTAAAGACCTAAAAAGAGCATACTACAGGGACACTGCTACATTGATGTTCATAGCAGCACAATTCACAATAGCAGGACTGTGGAACCAACCTAGATGCCCTTCAATAGATGAATGGTTTAAAAAAATGTGGCATTTATACACAATGGAGTATTACTCTGCATTAAAAAATGACAAAATCATGGAATTTGCAGGGAAATGGATGGCATTAGAGTAGATTATGCTAAGTGAAGCTAGCCAATCCCTGAAAAACAAATGCCAAATGTCTTCTTTGATATAAGGAGAGTAACTAAGAACAGAGTAGGGAGGAAGAACATGAGAAGAAGATTAACATTAAACATGGATGAGAGGTGGGAGGGAAAGGGGGAGAGAAAAGGGAAATTGCATGGAAATGGAAGGAGACCCTCATGGTTATACAAAATTACATACAAGAGGAAGTGAGGGGAAAGGGAAAAAAAACAAGGGGGAGAAATGAATTACAGTACATGGGGTAGAGAGAGAAGAGGGGAGGGGAGGGGAGGGGAGGGGGGATAGTAGAGGATAGGAAAGGCAGCAGAATACAACAGACACTAGTATGGCAATATGTAAATCAGTGGATGTGTAACCAATGTGATTCTGCAATCTGTATACGGGGTAAAAATGGGAGTTCATAACCCACTTGAATCAAAGTGTGAAATATGATATGTCAAGAACTATGTAATGTTTTGAACAACCAACAATAAAAATTTTTAAAAAAACAACAACAAAAAAAAACAAAGACCATCTGTAGTAAAGGAAAAAAAATAATTTCAAATTATGTTATCCAAATCTGAAACTATGAACAAGATATATATATATATATATATATATATATATATATATATATATATATATACACACACACACACACACACACACACACACATAGGCTAGTTGACATGACTATAGAGATGATGAACTACGATTCTATAATTTCCCAGAGAAAGTACCTGGTGTAGCTCACTGGAAATATTATCTGTATTAATTTATTTTACTCTATACAAAAATATGATCACACAAACTTTTTATTAACAATTTCAATGTCTTTAGTTCTTAAACCATTGATTGTTACTTATAGATATGCCATTATTATTATTATTTAAATTTTTTAGATATTGAGGGGCCTTTATTTTGTTCATTTAATTATATGCAGTGCTGAGAATCAAACTGAGTGCCTCATACATGCTAGGCAAGCGCTCTACCATTGAGCCAAAACCCCACCTCCTGTCATTATTATTTCTTTTTAAAATTGTAAGAACTTAAATAAATCCTAGGGCATTCTTTAGGAGCCAAAAACTCAACATGTTAAACTAACTCTCTTTTTCTGAACTTACTAGGCAGGACTGCTATAGATGTGGTGCTTTTTAACAGATGACATAAAATTTAATATGAGGGGCCTGAATTATATAATCATATGAAGTCTCTTTTATCTTTGAAATCTCATGTATTTCACTTGGTAGACATGAAAATAAATTTTTACTGGATGATAAGAAATTCATAATTTGAAATAAAAATTTTTCATAGAATGTTGACTAATGGATCTTTGTAAAGCTTAACAGATATTTCAAGAGATAAAACTTTAAATAAGTACTTAAATCTTATTATATTAATATGAAATATCATCTTGTAAAATTAATTATAAAGTATTAACTTGATTATATTTGATACTTGAAAGCAAAGACAAAGGTAAGGAGAGTCACCAAAATGTTCAATGTGAGTGATGCGTCAGTTATTTTCAATTTTTGTTGAGACAGACTCCCAGTCTGTGCCCGAATCTCACTCTTGTCACATTTATTCTGGAAATGGTTCCTGGATGAATTACAGGAAAAGGGGATAACTTAAAAGCATGTGGGTCCAAAATAGACTACACAGGTCCAAGATAAAGGTAGAAATATTTGGGAAAGCCGTACAATGTGTCTTGCATTAAAGGGAGAGATTTTCAACAGTAATTAGTAGATACCAAAAGAACTGCCTTAAAAAAATAAGGAAACATGATTTATATTTGAAGAAGTACATGGTTCTAACAGCAAATGAGTGTTGGTAAGGGCACTGTTGATTGTATTTTAGGAGTATAACAGCAGGGGACGTACTCATATATGGTTGTTCAAAAGGATTATATTGGGAAGGAAATGCATTGAAATTTAAATAAAATGAAATTAACACAAACTATAGAAAATTCACAATAAAATAATGGAACAATATTTGTAATAATAACTAACAATTATTGACTATTACTATATATAAGTAATGATGATGAATTTTTTTTATGCATTATGTCATTTAATTCTAATATCAGTCCCACAATGCTACCCTCATTTTCCTAAAGGGAAGTCAAGTCTCAGAGATGTTATAGGATAAAAGGTCACATAGTAAGTGGTAGGGATGAGGCATAAACCCAGCTCTGCTTAACTTTTAGCTAACTCAATTAACTTCTGTGCTGGTCTATAAATGCTTCCACACATAAGTCTAAAGGTGTGCTACAAATGACATAATAATTTAATATATACATGAAAATATTTACTGATAATAAGGAGCTCCTTTCATTTATTTTTAAATAAACCAAAGATGAGAAGATCTATCTTTTTAAAAAATCATTTCTGTGTTTAATTTTGTTGGACATTCCTGCTTTCAGCTTTATCTACAACCAATTTTCATTGATCATACACATATTTTACTCCAGGATAAAATTTTAGTGAACATCACAAGCTCTGCAGTTGTGTTGAGAACTAAAGAATATTTGGCTTTGTCTCATGACTTTATCCCTCAATTTAAGGAAATTATAGCCAATCAATTTGTTGAACATTAAAAATTACCTTCAATATTTAATACTGTCTATAATCATTTCACTCCTTCTATATGTACCCAACTTTTGACAGAAGCTTTTACTGTAAACAAATTTGGGGGTTACTCTATGATTACTCCCACTTGGAAAATATGCTGTTTCCCCTCCATGAAACTAGAACAGAAGGTCTAGGAGAAAGGAAATTATTAAGCATTCTACTGAGTTTTTTCCCCCAACAAAAACTAAGATAGAGGTCAATGAATAAGTATGTGCAGACTGGAACTTGAATCCTCTAGGGTGACTGTAGGCTAATTAATAATTAATGCCAGAGCCATGGTGTTTGAAATGCAGATGTGATAACTGGAGGCCTGGCAGAGCTGTTCAGAGGAAGCAGATTTAGATGCTATAGGGAATAGTCACTCCCTTGCCGGCTGGCTCAGAGAGCCAGCCTGGGTGCAAAGCAGGGCCTATGGTTTAGATTATATTCCCCTCAGCTGTTAATTACCTGAACCTACTTTGAAGTTCTTCTCTTTTTATCCTCTGCATGAAAAGAGATTGGTTCAGCCAAGGGACTTGGAGAAATGATCAAATACATGGGGCGGAGGGAAGGGGGGTGGGAATAGAACTTCAGATATAAGAAGATAACGAAGAAAAACACATAGTAGAACATACAAGAACATACATTATTAGGAAATGTCGAATTGTGATTCATTGTTTCAAGCACATTGTTTCTCAGTTATTCTAGTGAAGTTGATTTTAAGTAAATGTGTAAAGTTTCATTGAATACACATAATGAAGATTTCCCATTTATATGACTATTTAGAGATTTGACAAGAAACTACCAAAGATGCTGTAAAATGCTATTTTAAATGTAATAGTTATTTAAACCTCTTTATTTTTAATCCAAGTTAGTAAGCATAAAATTAATAGAATCAGCCACAAAGTGCTTCCATATAACTTGTTTGTGTTCAAATGATTCATTCTCAGAACACACATAGAAAGTACCATTGCTCAATAGGGAAAGTTACAGGACATTAGAACATTGTATGAATCACAGTTGAAAGAAAGCAGAAAGTAATTGAAAATCGGTTTAGCTGAATTAAAAAGCACCCTGATTTGTTTTCAGGATATATGTGTGTGTGCATGAAATGTAAGGAAGCATAACCATTAGCAGTTTTGCAAGTAGACTACAGCATGCCTGGGTTGAATAAAAATGTCACGAGTGTTTTTTTTTGTTGTTGTTGCCAGGGAAGGGGTAGAGTTTGCTGTTAATTTTTTAAATATTTTCCTCAGTGTAGCTACTCCAGGAAAAGCTTTAACCTAAGACAAATGATATTCACATATGCAGTATTCTCCCATTTGGTACAAGAGATTCAGTTAACTTTCAAGTATATTTCTGTATCAATTTCCAGAATAATGATGCTGATATCACTATCAAATAAAAATATGTACCTAGTTTGAAACTGACACCTGTGGAAGCAGTATGATCTGGCTAATGTGACATTAGATGTCCATAAGAAAATGAGTGAGTGATGCTCATTCAGCTCAAATACAGCATATAAATCTCCATGCAGTAATCTAGTTTGGGAATTTTATTTTATTTACTGTCCAAGTCTATTTTAAAAGACAAAAGGACACTTGTGAGTAGACTACTTAAAATTTTAAATCAGGATGATAATTATAAATCTGCTCATTTGAATCTATTGTTCAAAATGTCAAATTCTCTTAAAGAAAATATGTAGGACTTCATAATTGCAGAATTTAAATTTTCTTAAGCAAAAATAATCATAGCTAAATTTTTCTACCAAAGGCAAAACATAATGGGGATTTTTACAATTTATATATAATATAGCTTTCCTAGTTATGGCTTTCATTCTAAAACCAAAACTATGCAAAAACAAAAACAAAATCAAAACAACCCCATCTTCAACACTTTCAATTCTAACTTTCTAACTTACATTAATATAAAGCAAGTGGGACAAATCACAGACAATGGAGTTTATTTTCATGCCGATTTTGTCATCAATCGGCTATCTCAGCAGTGTTATACTGCTAGAGTCCAGAGTGTTAATGAAAAGCAACATTTTCTCCAGGCTTCAACTGTAAACTTTGATTGTTCAGTTCCCTCCTATTAAGAAGAGGGGAAAAGGAGTAGTGCTTCAAAAGTGCAAACAACAACCCAGCTGCAAAATTTGAAAAAAAAAAAAATCAAACATTTAGAACACCACCTAAGATGTTCACGATCACAGACCTTTCTTCTGGCATTCATGATTATTCACATATTGTGTCTCATCAATTCTAAACACCATCACAGAAGAAAACACGTATCGTACAATAGGAAATGTGTTTCAATGTTGAAGCTCAAACTTTTGAATTACTGTTCCTTAACACTAAACAAAACTACATTTGAGACTGATCACATTCAGGCTTCATTTATATGTGATTTTATTTATTTTTGTTATGACATCAAAGTGATAGCAAATAAATTTATGTGTGCATAGATGGATTGATTGATAGTAGATACAGACATAGATTTTAACACTCCCATCATTTGGCTAATCCAACCCAAGAGGGGAGATATCTGAAAACATGATCTCCAGCTGAACTGCAGTACAAAAAAAATGTTTCACTTACAGAAATATGATGAACAGAGGTATAAATTATAAAATAGCACAATGTTTTAGCCACAAGCATTAGGTTAAACTTTCTACTTTATTTCAACTGGTATGTTTTACATATTCACTTTCCTCATTCCCAAATGACTTTCTCTTCTACTAACAACTGCATATTTTTAAAAGACTTCTTCAATTTTTAAAGAACATTTCTAAAAATTTGAATATGATTTAATGGAACAATCTTGTTCTCAAGGGATTCATATATTTTAAAAAGTAATGTAAAATAAACTGTCTGCATAGCAACCAATATTTAAGGCATGGAAACTTGAGGCCATAATTTACATGCTTTACATATTAATTTAAAACAACTAAAGCTTTCTGCTCTGTGTCAGCTCTGTGTTAAATGTTTTTTTTTTCCTCTCAATATTTGTTTTCCATAGCCCATTGTTCATTTTGTGTTCATTTTGTAAAAAATATTTGGAACTAGAAAATTCTACATTCTTGCAGTCTAAAATTTGGTGAGATTATCTAGTTTGTTTTGTGTCCTTTCTACCTTCAGCTACAGGGAGACTGAAATGAAGTCCTCAGCTCTTTATTAGTAAAAGCATCAGAAAAGTAAATAGATCTTAACGGAAATGGTTTTCTGCCTCCAATATGAGTGATGTATGTTGCATGAGCTATACACTGCAAAGCGGAGGTAGACTTCTTTACCCTGCAAAAGGAAAAGTAAAGCATTGAAAAAGGATTTTAATGAAATCATAGCATTAAAATAGTTTTATATTAAATCCTGCTAATTTTCTAGGTGAAGACTCTGAAGTGAATGTGAGGAAACATTAAAAGGGAATTGAATTTGCATTCCTTATGCTACAGGCACATGTTTACATGACCTTTAAAACAGAATTAAAGCTGTATCATCAGCAGCTGTAGGCAATTCGCATTACTAAGGCAATCAAATCAGAATGCTAAACTAACTATAAAACATAAATTAAACTGATAGAGAATCATCTTAATTCACTAGGTTTACTTGCAATCTACTTATACACTACTAGTCATTTCAAAGCAGTTAGCAAATCCACCAAATGAGAAAAAAGTCCAACACACCAGAAATCAGTGTCCAAGTATAAGAATGTAAGCTAGAAAACCTTCATATTCAAGTTATCTTTCTCAAAAATCCTCCATTATTTATCAGAGATAGTTTATTTCATGAATAATATTTACTTTTAAAAAATCACCTCCAAAAGTAGGCATCTTCCCCTAAAGATGTAATGCTCACTGAGATAAATTTTATTTCCAAACAAATATTTTAAAGAATTTAAAATTAATATTTAAAGGCTAGTAATACGTAAATAAACTGTTTTTTATTTTTATTTTTTTTACCAAAAACGTCACTGATTCATTCCCCAACATTCTACACATACTTCAGTAACTACTTTGTTTTTATTTCATAGCATATAAAGATATACCTCCTTCAAAACTGTGATAGGATAGATTTTTAAACAGAGTTTTGTATTTTATTGTCTGTGATAAGACTTGCTATAAGCACATGAAAAGAATATATATATATATATATATATATATATATATATATATATATATATATAAAACACATGCCACTAAAAGTATTTCTGTAAAGCTTAATTTCTTTCCATTTGTAGTCTTTTCCCAAAGTGTTTCTATTTGTGTGTTTTGACTTATTTTCATCCTATTTAGAGAAATTTGCAGAATTTCAGGAACAAATGCTAAACTATAAAACATAAATTAATTATGTTTTATAGTTAGTTTAGCATTCAAATACATATATTTGAAAATGCATTTCCTCTCTTCTGAGGGGTATAAAGAGAGAGGAACTTAAATGCTCTCCATCACAATGTGTTTGTATAAGACAGATCTCAGTTGTTTTTTTTTTTACAAAGCTGTCAACTAGCTTTTAAAAGAAGACTCAGCTTGTAGAGCTGGGATCCATACTCTGAGCTGAGATCATTAATGAAGGCAATTTACAATCAAATAGGTTTGTTTTTCAGTATGCAAAGGTTCAACCCTCAAGTTCTCTAGCTAGTATTCAAGCTTTCTCTCTCTCTCTCTCTCACTCTTTCTCTCTCTCTGTCATACACACACACACACACACACACACACATGCACACACACACACACACACTCAAAAGCATGAGTGAAACATTTGTTTATGAAGAAATGAATATACATAGTTACATGCTTACATCAAGCATCAGGAGAAATATTATATTTAAAGGTGAATGTGAATATGTGAATGCAGATATGATTGAACTGTAGTTTGATTTGTAAATGTGAAACCACATCATTTTCCAAAAGTACTATTATGAAGAGGATATGTGAGGAAAGAAAAATTCTCCTTCTCACTATTGTTTGAGTAAGATAAAATGATTATTTAGGATGTACAAGAGAAATTTGAGTCTTTATGTTTAGATTGTCCTATTTTTTTCCCTAGAAGCCTAGGTTGTTGTTGCTGTTTTCCTTTTTTTCTGTCCCTGATGTTTCGTAAAAACAGGAAATTTGTTCTGTTTTAAGGAGGTTTAGAGATTCAAATCCTCCTTCTCTCAAAGTGATCTGAATTAACATCCTAGTGGCTGGACAAAATAATTTAGGGTGACTATCACTCCAATACAAAGGAAGAATCATGAGGATGCTGCCTTCCAGAGTACACACCCAGTGGGGGATAGGGTCACTGAGGTAGAGCTGTGATGACACAAAGCATCTGTCAGTGAGGGGCAGGCCCTTTCCTCCTGAGAAAGCAGTACCTTGAGCACCATAATTTGATGCAGGACTAGGGAGGGAGACATTGGTTTTAAGCATGTTCAAGTGTCAAAAATTGTCTTGGAACTTGGAGGGGCTGCCCAAGCAAGGCTGTACGAGGATTCTCAGCCAGACTAAAAAAGCCCAAGCCTGTTCCAAAAGAACAAGCTGCTGACCACTGTGAAAAAGCCCAGTAAAGTCCCTTAGCTAACACTGCTGCTTTGGTGCCCCACTCCTAAAGCCCTGCTTCCTCCCTCTATCTCCAACAGTGGGAATTCTGCCTTGTTTCTACTTTTCAGATCCCTTCCCAAATAGAAGACAAGAGGCACCCAAGGTGAGGGGGCTGTGGGGTCCATAGTCTCCTGACTATCAAAACAATGTCCTTTTGTCAGCTGCCTTGTTATCACAATAGAAATCACTTGGCCAAAAGAAATGCCAATCCACTGAGTTATCGTAAGATATAATTTCTCTGTGGAACACTCCAACTAAACTCCACCTTATGATTCTGACCAAACTACCTGCATTCAGCCTCCCCACCCCCAAACCGCTGCTGCCTCCAGAAGCCAGGATCAGTTCATAGTGCTCCAACTCATCCTGGTATCTTACCCAAGTTCCCCAGGGAATGAGGGGCCCTGCTGCTGCCCAGATTGCTCCCCTTCCTCCCACTGCCTTGTGTGGCACTTTGAGGCAGCTCCTTCATTATCTTTGGTTATAGCTCTTGTTAGATTGGAACAAACTTGAGTTCCCAAAAACACCTAAATAAGGATCATGCTATTGCAAAATCACAGCCAGTGAAGCCAGCAGGGAGCAAACCCAGCAATGGCAAAGACCTGGTGAGTGGCATGATTCTTCTGATAGAGACTCCAGAAGAGTACTTGGATATAAAATATACAGAGACTAGCACACACAAACATGTACATGTGCTCACACATGATGACCCTACTGATGTATCCACAAGAAACTACAATGAAATTTTATAGGAGAGGGAAATTTTAAGGACATTCAGAAAGACAACATTCTTTCCCCAGAAGGAGTATCAAAACAACAATTAATAATACATGAAGCATTACTATTCTCATTTAAAATGGGTTTCCAAAATGTCAGTGCAAAGTGTACTTTACCCCAAACACACTCTCCATCTATACACATATATACATATATATGCATATATATGTACACATATATACATATATATGCATATATATGTATACATATATATGCATATATATGTACACATATATAGTTTGTGTGTATAAATTTTTCTCACAAAACTCAGTTCCCAGCCCCTTCTTTACCTTTTCAATACCTGAGAAAAACAATAATCAACATTTCTGAATTATGACAGCAATTTAAATATGATTAATTGCTCATTTTCTAAGAATATAGACTTAGATTCTTGCCATTATATGACTCAGAAATGGTGGTGTGAGTCCTGGACACTCAGCAAATTACTTACCAAAAACTTTTTTTAGAAGCAGCTTATATATCAAAATATAATCAAACTTGCTATAGCCCCATAACCACATGGATATTGGATTGCTCACCATTTCAGATAAATAATATTTACTGAAATAATAATTGGGCAGGGGCAAGGGTAGAAAAAACACACAATTATAAATGAAGCTGGAACATTCTTAGAATTTTGCACTTTAAAAACTTAAATATGTCTATGAAGAAGGAAGTGAATTTCAATTTGGGACAGCTCTATTAACTACTAAAGTGACTTATAAAAAACATCTAATGTTCAACTACATGACTTATTAGTGCCTCGAATACCAATCTGTAGAGTTTAAAGTAATAGGTAATCTTGAAGAAGCACTGATTGATCATTCAGCTATAACTATTTTTCCTAGTCTTTAAATACTGCTACCATTTCCTATTTTAAGAGACTAATCAAAACATTAAAACCACCACAGCAGTTTAAATATATAAACATTCTGGGACTTCATTTAAAAAATAAAGATAAAAGGATAATTCCACATGGGGTCTGAATTTTGCAAAATTGTCAATTGAATTCTGGAAAACAAGACTTATCTTCAGGGCAAAAAGAGTGACTGGTTAATGCCCACAATGATTCCTAGACACCCCAAATATTGATGCCTTGAAAATGATAGCCATGCTGATTAGTACACAATAGCTATCTCCTTAAGAGTTCTTTCCCTGGAACCCTCCATGAAAGATCAGGGTTCACACACTGACAAAAGGAGCAGCAAGGAAGAGGTGACACCAAAGAAAAACTGAGAGTGGATCAGCGCGACCTGGGCAACGCAGCTGTTCCAACATCATTTCCCTTAGTAATGAGGATCTCTAATGTTCCTGTCTGTCCCCTAACTATCCTAAGAACCATCCTTTCCTTCAGTACTGAGGATCTCTATTGTCCCTGACTGTCCTCTAACCATCCTACTGGCAGCTGCCCCAGCCACACAATGCCTCAGTGCTTCTCCATCGACATACAGTTTTGCTAAGTAACTAAAGTTCTGGCAGACTGAAGTATTTGTTATAAATGCTACATGAGGAATATTCTATTTTTATGCTACCCCATTTCTGTTGCATCATTTGCTGTATGCTGTCACTCTCTCCCTTCTCCCTCTTTTTCTCCTTAAAGATTATTTTCCTCATGTAATTGTAAAGAAAACAGAGATTCTAAAAATGAACTAATTGAGCTTTAGTCAGCCTTGCTAGTGTCTGCTCATGCTGTCTAAATTCATTTTTTTAACATTCTTCCCTAAGATATTTTAGTCTCTTACTTTCTGCCTATACAGATGGAAAAAAAAAAGAATACAAGAAGAAAGAGAGAAAGGAAAAAAAGAAAAGTAAAGAAAAGAAGTATAAGCAGAGCTGCAGTGGGCTGGTACACTGAAGGGCAGTTGTGTCTCACAAGAACATTTCATGAGCTCAGTGTACAGAGACCAGGAAAAAGGCTTCTTTCTCTGCAGCTTTGAGACTGTTCAATTATTTTCCTTCCCTTATGAGCTCCTGGGTTTTAGAAAGAAAATGTGCACTTGTTCCTACCAAACCCAATCTAACTTGTCCTGTTTTCAAAGTGAACTTGTGTTGAAGGTGAAGTTTTCAATCTTGTAGCCATGCCTACATACAATGTCCTACTGTCTGGAGCTTCATGTGTATTACACAGTCAAATCTGGTCTTTTGGACTTCTTTCTGGACCCCCACCTCCACCCACTGCCAGCTCCAGGCCCAGACTTACTTCCTCCCTCCTCTTGCAATTTGTACGCATAATGAAAATTCCTAATCTACACTCAAATATGAAATCTGCAAGAGTCATAATCCCCATGGCTGGGGCGTTGTTCCAAGAAGCCTGATGCAGGCTGCCCAGCTGCAGCCATGCTTGCATGCTTCCACAGGAGTGCGACCTGAACCACATTAATCTGCTTAATTTCTTTTGTGTGTCCTTTCTTGTGTGGAAAGAGAGGGGCCTGGGTTTCTGCAAAAACTCTCAGAAATCCTTATACCTAGTGAGGAAGGAAAGCAACTACTAACCTCCAAGTGACAAATAAAGCATATATAATATATCAAGACAACCTAACTTTCTTTTAGTAAAAAACTGAATTCTCCTGTTAAAAAACAAGCAAGGGAGATGTATAAAACCGGTGGCACTTGGAGTGTGAAGGCAACTCAACCAGGAACTAAGATTGTGGCAAATATTTGCCTAGCCTAGGAATTCAAACTTGTGCTGCCTTGCTGGAGGTAGGTGGTAGACTCTCTACAATTACAGTTGATCCACTTCAAAGCTGGGTTTCTCTCTAGGGCGATTTTCAGAGGTCCCAGACCAGTAGGTTCCGTTGCCATTGTGATATTATTCAAACCCTAGCTCCAGGGAGGGGGGTGGAAGAATCATATATGAGGATCCTGAGTGGACTTCAGAATCTGGATGAGGAACACAGCTAGATGTGTATTTAGCGCAGCTGCTGAGGCGAGAGCAGGTTTGCCAATGGTAACTCAGTGTTTAAGGCAAAATGCAGCCTATGAAAAATAAGTTACCAGATCTTTGCAACAGTAGCTTCGCATGGACTTATTTTGCTCCCATGTCCAGACAGGGTCGTCTATTGAATGAGGCTCTTTTATTTTGCATGGGGCAGGGGATTTGTGACCATGGTCCCCCCTTTTATTCCTCTCTCTATGGAAACCCAGATCATGGGGAGAAATATGCGAGGCTGAATAAAGAGAAGCCGCAGAAAGGAGCGCTTGAGAGCAGCATCTGTTACACTTGGGAAGTTAGACTGACAGGAGAGGGCGAAGGAAACCTCTCCAGTAGATTAGTTAGAACAGCAAGAAGATTTGACTATATGCAGATATTTTTAAAAAGGATGCATGCAAGAGAAGATTCTATCACAGCTGCTATAGGATGTGACTACACCTGAATTCAATATGCAGCATCTGTATTCATGTGAACAATTTGTAAAAATGAGAGAGGCAGAGAAAAATGATGACAAAGATTTTTGCTCCTGATAGAAGTGATTCTTAAAGTCTGTAAAACAAGACTGTGAAAAACCTGTTTTTGTATGTTGATGCCCCTTCCTTGCTACTCTCCTCACCCCCAACTTTAGAGCAAATGGTCTGAACCACTTTTGACCTGCTGTAAATCCCGGTATCCGGTATCAGAAGGAGAGGCCATGAGCAAGATGAAGGTTGATTTTAAGAACTCAAACAAATCAGAATTGGAAAAGAGTCCCTTCTTCATGTGAAAGCCTTGTCAGTTGAAAATTATCTTAACTCCTTGAATGACCAAACTAAGATTAGCTCTTTCACCCAAATGCAGCTGTGAGCTAGGGGTGGGGAACTTACCAACAACTAAACATGGCAATGATCCTGATAATTTTTTGCACAGTTTATTCAATTTATTTCCCTCTGAACTCCAAGCTGACCCAACACAGACTGCCAAATGGATCCTTGAACAGACATTCTATTGGAGCAACTAAAACTTTTATTTGTGTGATTTTAATACCTTCTTATTGCCTTCCAGAAGCAGAAGTTCATGCACAAATGAGTTTGCATTTTTGCAAAGGAAGATGCACACATTTGGCTGTTAGAAGAACTGACGTTCCTTGGCAAAAAAAGAGAAGAGATACATACAGACATAGAGAAAAAGACAGTGTGTACTTAAAAGAGGAGGGGAAGAAAGAGGGAGAGGGAGCGAGAAAGCTAAAGAGCTGGAGATCAGGAGCTAGGGACCAAGGGAGGGAGGGAGGGAGGGAGAGAGAGAGAGAGAGAGAGAGAGAGAGAGAGAGAGAATCAATTTCTAGGTTAAAATCAGATAAGCCCTTACAATAGGACATCAGCAAATGAAGCTACAATTTCAATGAGAAAAGGGGGAAGGGGGGAGATAGCAAATGATCCTCTCCACCAATAATTACTAAGTGTTTATCTTTTTTTAAGAGAAAAAATAGAAAGAAAGAACTAGATCTCCACCAGATGCCAGGTTTTCCTCTCTAATGAACACATTTACATTTACCAATATTAGTTCCTATTGCTCTGTGCCCTTCTAAGAAATCACTAATTTCACAGGAAATACATGCTTTTTAGTATATAAAGAATGGCAGAATAAGCTCACCTTGTTTTTACTTTTCTCATTTTCTTCAGATCTGTCTTCTTAGAGAAACTAATGCCTTAATGACTTTCTGGTAGCTGCAAGCCTTCTTTTATTTCTGCTAAATATATGAAAATGTATGCAAATTTAAATCAAGCTTAACCTAGGAGCTCTTGCAATATATTTAATGGAATTTCAAACCAATAAGCGAACTCTGATGCCGTCTTCCGTAAGTGCAAATATAATTATGCAGCTAGGTTACCTCCAAAATTATGCTATGAACGGTCATTTTTAAACTTCAGATTTCGTCTTGGATATTGGGTGTTGCCTTTTCTCAAATAGAGTAAATCTAAAATCTTTGCATTTCTCTCCAACTCTGCTTCCAAGCAACGATTTTGTTCGGGGCTGTGGAGCACATAGACTTGTCCATCACAAATTTATAAAAGCTTAAAAAGATAGGAGTCTTTCTTGTCTCTTTTTCTAATCAAAACGTAGAGAAAAAAAATAGTCCCGTTTTCCCAAGCTGAACGCAAATTTGAGCTGGATAGGAATTAGGCAGGAGGAGGTGAGCATATTAGCTGCCAAACTGCCTCACTTTCACTGAATATCTTGGGCACTGTAAATGATACACATTTTCTTAAGTTTAGCAGGGGAGCGGTGGGTAAATGTTTTAAACAAAAATTTCAAGAAGACGGCAAGAAGAAGAAGAGTAGTGAATATTTTCCTGTTTATCTACTGGGAGGGGGTCCGCTGAGTGCCTGGCGTGAGTGTGAATGAGGGCTGCCGGCTTCAGCAAACAGTGCTTTTTTATAGAAGTTGTGGGACTTCTGATAAGAACTGACATGGAGTAGTAATCAAGTTAGGCTTCCAAATGACCAACTGAATTGGGAAGCAAACTTCAAAATAACTAAATTTTGCCATAATCACATTAAATTTTACTTTCTTATAATATCTCAATTTTCGGAAGAAACTGGTCATCTCAGGTACTTTCAGTTCTTGTAGTAGTGTTTCTTATAAGTGATAACTGAGATAAATAAAGTAAACTGAAATATCTCTTAATGGATTCATGAATTCATTGATTTAGGCTCCTATAGAAGTCGTTGCTTTCCTCAAAGTTTGTAGCGGTATTTCGTTTTGCAATCCCTGGTAAACACTAAATCAGAATGCTAAGTGAGTCTGAAAAATCCTTATGTATTAAGATTAAAATGATATTTAAACTTGTTTACGTTTCTCTTTCATTCTTTATAACAATCTAAATGAACTAAGCGGAGTTTTAAAAATCCCAGTTTGCCGCCTCAACTCCCCATACCCTCACACAAATACTTCCTCCCCTTTCCAACCACAAACACTCGCTTAATCTGACGGGAGGGGGGAAAGGGTTAACCAAAAGAGACACTGTGTGCTAGGCAGCCAATGGAACCCAAAGATTGATTCACTTCCTGCTTGAGTCTCACTGAAACTCCAGAGCTTCGCCAGCCTAATTTGGAAAGCTAGATCGGCCTCCTGCGCCACCATTGGCTGTGTTCACGCCTGGCCAGGCCAAAACGCATTGCAATTGGCCATGGCCAGTGCCGGTAACCCGCCACTAGCGGCTCTGGCTCCCCCGCACCGTAGATGTCAAAGGCTGAAGCTGCTCCCTTTGCCACATTATAACTAGTAGGGGATCCTCACCGACCATGGCCACAGCTGCCTCGAATCCCTACAGCATTCTCAGTTCCAGCTCCCTAGTCCATGCGGACTCTGCGGGCATGCAGCAGGGGAGTCCTTTCCGCAATCCTCAAAAACTTCTCCAAAGTGAATACTTGCAGGGAGTTCCCAGCAATGGGCATCCCCTCGGGCATCATTGGGTGACCAGTCTGAGCGATGGGGGCCCTTGGTCCTCCACGCTAGCCACCAGCCCTCTGGACCAGCAGGACGTGAAGCCCGGACGTGAAGACCTGCAGTTGGGTTCGATCATCCATCACCGCTCGCCACACGTAGCCCACCACTCGCCGCACACTAACCACCCAAACGCCTGGGGGACGAGCCCAGCTCCAAACCCGTCCATCACGTCAAGCGGCCAACCCCTTAACGTGTATTCACAGCCCGGCTTCACCGTGAGCGGCATGCTGGAGCACGGGGGACTCACCCCACCGCCGGCAGCCGCCTCCACACAGAACCTGCATCCTGTGCTCCGTGAGCCCCCAGACCATGGCGAACTTGGTTCACACCACTGCCAGGACCACTCAGACGAGGAGACGCCAACCTCAGATGAGTTGGAACAGTTCGCCAAACAATTCAAACAAAGAAGAATCAAGTTGGGTTTCACGCAGGCCGACGTGGGGCTAGCGCTGGGCACATTGTATGGCAACGTGTTCTCGCAGACCACTATCTGCAGGTTTGAGGCCTTGCAACTGAGCTTCAAGAACATGTGCAAGCTGAAGCCCTTGCTGAACAAGTGGCTGGAAGAGGCGGATTCATCCACAGGGAGCCCGACCAGCATTGACAAGATCGCCGCCCAGGGCCGCAAGCGCAAGAAGCGAACCTCCATCGAGGTGAGTGTCAAGGGCGTACTGGAGACGCATTTCCTCAAGTGTCCCAAGCCTGCCGCGCAGGAGATCTCCTCGCTGGCAGACAGCCTCCAGTTGGAGAAAGAAGTGGTGCGTGTCTGGTTCTGTAATCGAAGACAAAAAGAAAAAAGAATGACTCCGCCAGGGGATCAGCAGCCGCATGAGGTTTATTCTCACACCGTGAAAACAGACACATCGTGCCACGATCTCTGACTGGAGGAAGAGAGGAGGCCAGCCGCACTGGGAGCAGAGCGGATTTCTTTCTCTTTTACTCTCTTCTCTTCATTTTAATATTCTATATTATTGCTATAACTCTATATTATTGCTATAATTCTTTCTTTCTTTCCTTTTTCTTTTCTTTGAGGGGGTTCTAACTTATGCTAAGAAAACACACACACACAAACACACACACATTCAGGCTTCTCAACTCTGATACACAGTTATATTAAGCAGTTCAGGTGGGGACCTCATGTTCCCTGCCACCCTGGCAATTTCCCTCCAAACCTTTTATGCTGATCAATACATATTGTTTACTCTGAGTAAGGTTTGTTTGATCACTCCACTCTAGGAAGAGCAAGGAGTTGGGGTAATGTGGGGGCGGGGTGGGGGTGGAAGGGGTGGGAAGACAGATGTGTGCCTCTGAATAACCTTTCAGCGCCTTGGTTATAGCAGCTGTATTTCAGGTGAAATCTGTTTTACAATAGACTAGTTTTGCATTTTTTAAAACTTCTATAGCATTTCTAAATGTCTGCGGTGTTTTACTACAAGCTGTACACAATATTTGTGAGATAATTTGTATCTAATCGACCACTCCACGTTATTATTGCTATTATTATTATTCTTTCATTGAGCTGATGGTTTTTTAATTGCTTAGAAAAGGGATGGGAGACTGGGAGGAGGAGGGAGAGAAATGCCTACCCACCCATCACTACCCCCACCCCAAAACTGTATGGAGAGGAGATGATACAATGGAGAGAGTTGCTGATAATGATATTGGTTATATTTTCCCCCAGGGGTGGATTGCCTAGGATGGGCAGAATGGGAAAGCCTAGTGGGTTTGCAAACTAGCGAGTCCCCGCAGACTTCCTCAGCATAGATCCCAGGAAAAGAGGTGGCCTGAAGTATGGGACAGGTTCTGTACCCACTGAGGTCCCGGTTGCTTGTGCATGGAGCTCCCCTCAGGCGCCTAGCGTAGCCGCGTTGATGGCCTGCGCGACCCGACTGCGGTTATCCATCCTTAGACGAAAGACTTAGCCTTCCCAAGCGATTGCTTTCGCTGGAGACCCAGAACCTGAGAGGAAAGCGAATGACTGGGCCAGTGCCTCCCAATTCAGTTCACCTCTAGTTCACCGCCGCTCTCAGTGTGAGAAACGCGAGATGGGTCATGAGAGAGTGACCCGAGTGGAACATTCTGTTAGGTATTGAACGACAATGAGATGATTGGCAAAAGTCACTGGTCTAGCCGCGCACCCCTCCTCTGTTGTGTATATACTGCTGTCTCTGATGGGGCTCTGACAAGCACAGCTGGTGAAAGCCCATGGTGAAGATCGAGTGAGCTAGGTAGCGCCCGGGCGGCTGGGTTCCTGCTTATTATTATTATTATTTTTATCTCTCTGTGTGTATGTGTCTCTGTGCGTGTGTGTGTGGGTGTGTATGCATAACGTGTGTGTGTGTGTGTGTGTGTGTGTAGATAGCAGTGTGTATCGTATTACTGTATACGAAAAACAAAAACTACAAAAAAAAATTCTCTCTAGGCTGTGTAGAGATCCCAAAAATATGCATTTGCTGTGGCTTTATTGCTAGCTCTCACGTCCACATGCCAGGTTCGCAGGTGCACTTCATTCCCGATGAGCACACAAGTCCTGGGCCGGCCAAGCACCCAACACCCAGCCGCCGCTGGCCGGATCTGGTTGGGGACTCTTCACGCCGGGGCTGGTCGCTGGGCTGGACTTTCAGGCGCAGCAACCATAGACAAAGCTTCAAACTACCTATGGACCAGAAAGCCTTGGGCCCCTTGTTGAGGATGCACTAGTATGGGCTGCCAGGCCTCTGGTTCACCACACTGTGTCTCCCCCAGCTGCAGGTCGAAGAGCATGTATTCATTCAAATCCCGGACCCTTTTACTCTTTTTGTCAAGCCTCTGTATTCTGTTGATAGTTAGGTTTTAGTTCTGGGATTTTATTTTCCACATTGAGTTCATGTTTCACAAATTGTTTGGGGCTTTTTGTTTGCTTTGAGTTTTTTTTTTTTTTTTCCTTTACAGTTAAAAGCTATGGTTCAAACCTGAGTTAACCCAAATATTTCTGCCGACTTTATAATTGTACAGTTTTGTATATTAAACGTTTTTGAAGTTATTAATTTAAGAAAGATCATTTAGTTTATTCATTTAGTAACTGATGTATAATAAACGCTATTTTCATTAAGAGTTGCTTTTTCAACTATTTTATTCAAATTGCCTATTGCAGTTGCCAACAATTATTTATTTTCAATAAAGTCTGCATTGTGTTTAAAAGGAAATTCTTTCAAAGATGAGTTGGGTGTCGAAAAGAAAACAATTCGCTGTAATGTTTGATGTGAACAGTTTTAGTCAAGGGGTTTATATTGACACAATATTTTATTGTTGTAAAGATTAAAAAGGTTTAAATAAAACATTTTTCCAAAAAAAAAAAATCACATCTGGTTTCTTCTCCTGGCCTTATTGTGTGCGGTGAGAAATGGAGCATTTAAACAGAGGCATGTTCCGGGTGAGCAGCGCATCTGCTTTACTTCAGGTTAGAAATCATTAGTCATTGTTTTGATTCTTGATTCTCTTCCTCTGACTTTTGGCCTTTCAGCTGAGCCCTGAAATGCACTAATACACACAGGAGGCCTGTTCCTATGTATGCCTACACTCACTCTTCCCCTCCAAACACACACACACACACACACACACACACACAACATGCATGGTGGGAAATGGTGTGAGGAAGGCTAGGGGTAGATTTTATTTCAGCAGATGTGATTTTATGATTTTATTAATGCTGTCTGAGAGTATCTCTCTCTCCACCAGTGTTTTCTACTAACCTGCCCCTTCTGAAATTGGACCCAGATCTTCCTGAGGCTACTATATTCCCTTGGTTCACCCATCCTTCCTCCTCCCCAACTAATACCAGGTGCACTTCTGGAAAGTGAGCCCCCATTACTCTGATGAAGAATGGGAAGATTATTATATATGTAAGGGTAAATGATCTTTCCTTTGAAGGCTCCTCCTGGCCCCCAAATCCAAGTGAACTGTTTATTTTGCCTATTTAGACTAAATTCCAAACATCTCTATCTGTTTTGGGGAAGAAAAATACTAACTAGAGTCATTCTTAGTAAATATTGATTTATTATACTCTTCTTACCACTTCTACATACAATTTCACATGTATTATTTGATTTTATGAGTCCTTTCATAAAAATAGAGACTGTTATCTATAGTGGTGTCTGAAGAGTAATTTACCAAATATGAAGCACTTTTGTCTTAAGATTTTATATATATAGGCATGCTTTATTCAACTTTTTTGGTAGATGAATCGGAAGCAACAAATTGTACATATAACTATAATTTTCCAGCAGTTAGACCCCCTCAATTCATAGTTTGAAGTTGTTTTTTGTTATACAAAGCAAAATTATTTTATTAATTTTATAGTTACTAATTAACACATGTAATGTTTTGCATTTTTCAGATTGTCTAATCATTTACAGCTGCATGGTGCACAATTCATATGTGTGTGATGTGTATAAAATATGCCAAATGTTTTGTGCATACTCATGAACAAATATATTTTATAAGTAATACTGATTTTAAAGATTTTTTATCTAAAAGCAGATAATTCATACTATCAAACCTGTTGGTTCCCTTTTGGTTTATACCAACTAACTTCCTCCTCATTCAATATTCTGTAAAAAAGTATGAATTGATTAAAAAATATACTTTTTCTTACTAAAGATCTTTATATAGAAACCAACATCCAGTGTATATTCTGAACTCCTTAATGAAGCCATATGCAAATATGTAGGAGATATTTATATAAATATGTATATCCATATACATCACTATGGATATTTTACTGATACGTATTACTGATACATATATTTTATACATATTTATCAAGCTTGTTTCCTTTACTGCCTCTATTATTTTTTTCCTAAAATATAACCAAGGCCTACTTGGTTTTTATAATATTCTTCTTAACCTCTTTGTACCATGAACATAAAATTTTATTAAAAGTCATGTTGTTGGCACTTCTATCTGGGGCATTTCTTGTCTTGAAGTTGCTACTACTCCAACTCCCAATCAAGGCCTCTGTAGGAAAAGTAGTTTTGTTTTTGGTTTCTTTAAAGCCTTCACAACAGTGGTACTCTCTCTTGAAATAAGAATTGATAGATTCAAAAGGAACAATAATAGTTACTCATATCCATGGGAATTAAGCTAAAAACATTTCATTGCCACTACCACAATAGAGCAATAGAAAATGGAGAGGTAGTGGAGGGAGAAAGAATGCAAATAAGGTGAGGAAACACATACTACAGATGTGTCAAATAAAGTCCAATGTGTAAGTCAGGTACATATATATGTAGACAGAGTTATGTTTTCTTTATACTTGGGGCTTTCTGCATGCATAACAATAGGGAAATGAGTTACAAAATTCCCGCATTTATTCTTCCAGCAATAAAATAAGAGAAATATTGTTCCTGGATATTGTTTTTTTATATATATACTTAAAAAGAAAAGGGTAGGGGGAACAATTGCCTAAATTTGTATATGTGTGTTTGTCTTTAACAAAATCAAATATTATGCACTTGGAAGTATTTAGCATTTAGATATTTCCCTTGTACCTAAATCAGGCTGCTGTTGTTGCTTTAATAGTCTGTAGGCTGTAAGTAAAATATAACTTTCAGTTTTTATTTATTTTTAGTAAGTGGGGAGGAGAAAGAAGAGAAAAGGAAAGAAGAAAATAGTTGGAGGTTAAAAAGTAGTTTCCAACGGAGAGTGGGGGGAGATGTACTTTTACACTTATCAGATGTTTTTAAAGACACACATGAAAACTCAGAATTGAGAAAATTATTTCTATGATTTTATACTTAAAATTTTAAACATGAATTTAAAAAAATAGTATTAAAGAAAAAGCAATGTAGATAAACATCATTTGAATTGATATCACCTACACTTGTCCATTCTCATATTTTTAAAAAGCAATATTCCAATTTACTCATTTACAGATGTTTTATTTTGAAGAATTAAAAAAGAATATAAAATACACCTGTAGCCAATCAAGGTCTTTTATAAGATGAAATTAAAGTATCTGTTGTTAAGAACCCTTTTTGTGGAACATCTCTAAATTTAGGGTATTATTTAGATGAATACTGTTTCAAAAACAAAACCCAATTAATTTATCCTCTCCAGTAAGTAGGGGAGGAGAATCACATACAAAGACCTAAAGTAGTGTCCCTGTAAACTAAATACACAAAATCAAACCCTTGTGCCTTTCAGTTAAAAAAATATATTAGGTCACTCTGATTTTTTTCATAAATATTAGTATAGAATTTACACCATGTCCCACATACTCTAACTCACTATTTATAACACTGAGTTCTCCTTATAACAGTATTTGTTACCAAGGAGGATTTGGTACAAAATAGGTCCATCTTGGATGCTTTCCAAGAGTGATGGTTTGTTCAACTGCCAAAAGCACCATATGATGACATAGCCTCACCTGCTAAGGCAGGGAATATTGGGCAGCTTGCTTTGGGTTGAAATTCAATAGTATTTAGTATAAATGTATAGACACATATCCACAACTATTATCCACCTCCCTCCCCTCTTCCAAAGTCTCCCTTTCACACACAAACAAGACAAAAAGAGGGGCTGGGTTTTAGCTAAGTGTTAGAGCACTTGCCTAACATATGTGAGGCACTGGGTTCAATCCTCACCACCCCAAAAATGAAGAAATAAAATAAAAGTACTGTGTCCAACTAAATTTATTTTACAAATAAAAAAAGGATGAAAAGAGAGTGTTCTCGAAGCAAAGAGAGAGAGAGAGAGAGAGAGAGAGAGAGAGAGAGAGAGAGAGAAACTCATTGAACATTTCATTAGGTATGTCACCAGCTACTTTTCATCTCACAAGCTACTCAAACTATGTCCCCACTATTCCAGAACAGCCAAATGAAAGTAGAAAAAAATTCACGTAGTTTTTATAAAATGTCAAGAACCTAGTTTGGGTGATCCTCCCTCCCCCTAACTCCAAAACACACACACACACACACACACACACACACACTGAAATCAGTTCAGTGATTATCATGATATCATGCTTTCATTGTTTTCTTCTAAACAATGTTTATTTCATAACATTCCTGGAAGGAAGGTGCTCATGTAAACATTTTTAATATTGTGCTTCTTACCTTCCCTAGTTATTTTCCACATACTGTATAATCTCTCATTATAATATGGCTGATTATCTCTCATATTTGTATACACTGGAGACTAGCCCATACCCTGTCCTGCTTTGGCAGGCATAGAAAAGCCTACTATAACAATAACCTTGTAAATTAATGTTACTAACCCCTCAATAGATAAATATTAAAGAGTTTGTTGCACAAAATTTATATTGGGTAAAAGATTTTCCCTGCTATACTTCTCCAGTCTGAGCACAGAAAACCACACAAAAATCAATCTCATATGCAAACACTACCTAACACCATAGTTTTAAAGCACATCACTTTTTTAAATAAAGAGAATATGAATTAGTGATGGTAGTTTGTTGGTCAATGACATATGATGCCAAGCTGTAGACAGAACCATCTGGGTGGACCTGTTGCATAGAGGAGTATTATCTTCCCTTAATGTGTTACTATTCATAATTTATCTGTTGATGTGTTGGTAGTATTCATATTTAATTAACATGTGTTTTGCTCTGCAAAATACATTATCACACGAACATATGAATATATTCATGAAAAAAGGTCAGATTTAAATCAGTGGTCTGTCTTGAACCAGTAGAGGGCTATAGTAAACAGAAAAAATCAGATTTGTGAGACATAATTGCATAAACAGGGACAGTGTTCAGAAAAAGGTATAGGAGCCACTGTTAAGGAAATAAGGACTGATCTGCTCCCATTGAAGAGCAGTTCTCTATGAGTTCCTTTCATCCTACAACTGAGTGTGTTTAATATGACATTCTAATTTTGAACCTTTCATTAGATTGAGAGTAATTGAAATTCCAGATAAACATACTTTTGTTAACCACCTTCATTTTCCATGTTATTTCCAGGGAGAGAAATACTGAACTCAAGATTTTATACAAAAGTGAAACTAAGTAGCTCTTTCATGCTTCCCTCTCCTCTCCCCATCACTGTCCATGGATGAGAGGGAAGTTTTGCCTGTATTGATGCTACCTATAATACCTACCAGCCTCTTTATGAAAGAGCTAAAGATGTTGGTGTGGAAGGGTATATAGGACAAAGCCTGCTGTCTGGCCAGAGAGCCACAGCCTCTTACCTACAGTGAAAGTTCATCTGATAAGATCAAGTCTTATAATATTTTATAATATTTTCTACTCCTTAGTGCTCTACTTCTGCATGTCCTAGTTTGATGTCTTTTGGTGTATTTGAAAGATAACTAGCTTTATTTTCATTGAATTAAAAATACACCAGAACAACTGGATATTTTTCAAAATTGCTGACTATATATTATTTTATTTTCTGGAGCTATTTCTGTGAATTTCATTTGCACATTGTACTACTGTATTAATGCGTGATTTCAAAAACCCATAAACAGAAGAATTTAAAATAAAGACAATAAAATATTTTCAATTTATGTATTACCTTTCCTTTCTAGAGGTCCTTATGTACTTTGGAAATGATACATTCATTGTGCTCTGCAAAACCCAATATTCAAATCACAAAACAATGGCCACTTCAGGCCACACAAATTGACCATACTGAATACTGGCAAAAAACTCATTAATATTGATAGGCATCCAGTGCACATTTGAAGGGCACTATATGCTATGGGTCTCATTTATTGCCGTATGAGAGAGTATGAAAGTGCATAGGCTCACTTCTCAAAAGGAATCAAATCCTACACTTGAAACTTATGTCATATGGGGAAAAAAAAGCAAACTGAATTTAAAAGCATTTGATGACTGTTGTTTAAATTTGTCTTTAAGCCTTTTGGAGAAAAACAAGTATTTTGATAACTGAAACAACAGCAATATTCAAAAGCAATTATCCATTTCAGACCTGATATTTCCAATTAAAATCATTCAAACATTTATAGAATTTTTTTATAGGAACATACTCAGTTTTAAAATCAGATTTCATCTTATCTCTCTTTCCCTCCCTCCTTGCCTGAATGTGTGTTTGTGTGTGCATGTGTGAAACAATTTGGATAGTCATTCTGGACTAATTTCTTTTTAAATTTTTTTTAGGTATACATGGTCACAATATCTTTATTTTGTTTATTTATTTTTATGTGGTGCTGAGGATGGAACCCAGGGAATCACATGTGCGAATCAAGTGCTCTACGGCTGAGCCACAACCCCAGCCCCTGGACTAATTTCT
Source organism: Marmota flaviventris (assembly GCF_047511675.1). NCBI lineage: Eukaryota > Metazoa > Chordata > Mammalia > Rodentia > Sciuridae > Marmota > Marmota flaviventris. The sequence goes on from NC_092518.1 coordinate 68,503,744, forward strand.
TAAAGAGCAATAATTGAAACTCTCTTAAGCTCATAACCACCATGCTAGTAACTTCAGCTCTCACATCCCCATCTATATTTCAGTTCATATTTTGTGAAAATGACCAACATTTTCAGACAGTTATTGTTTGTTTTAAATGAGTTGCAATAAATGGAAAATCTCAGGATAGAGAATTTTAATACATTAATAGGGACTAATTTATTTTCTTGCTCAATTTTAACCCTTTGATGATGCAGTGTATGATAGAAATGGTGACTGTTCTTTAGATAAAAGAGTACAAATTATATTATCATTACTTCCTGATGGTATGCAAGTATATATATTTTTTTAATTTTATGAAAAACACATTAAAATATCAATTTACATGCAATAAACCTGAGTATTTATATGAAAATATTTGTTGCTATAAACTTTTTGCATGTGCCTTGACCCTGATTCCATGCCTCTGGCTGTCAGAATTTTGCAGTGCCCTCACAAACCTCAGTGTCAAATTAAGAAGTGTCAAGAATGGGGCAGCATAAATAGTAGCTTAAAGCTATTCTCTGCCTTTTACATAAAAAGATATGATTTTCAAACACCAGCACATTTTTGCTAAATAAATGTGTTCAGATTTATAAAAAAGTTTGTAGATTAAAAAATAGCAGCCACATTCAATTTAACAAACCTTTATTGAGTGCCTTCTCTGGGCACAGCATTGTTAAAGTGGTAAAGGATGGACTGAAGTTAAGGAACGGACATTGGTTCAAAACGCTAATAATCCTTGGAGTAAGATAAGAAGAAGAAATATACATAACTGTTAATTAAATGAATACTAGAAATATGTACTATTTTCAATGTGGGTACTATTAATCTATATTTTATTGTTATTTATTTATAATACACATTCAAGCACAGCATGTCTTTGTGCTATTTTAATAATATTTTGTATCCTTGTGGTGCTTGCAATTTTTATTTGACTTATGTCTAGACACAAAGTATTTATTTGGAAACTCCTATAACTGAATTCAGCTATGATGAGCTTGAATTCATTTAGAGTGGAAATTTTTAAATGGAGATTAAAAGATGGTTGTTTGAACATATTGAAAGCTTCTCAAAATTGCTTCCTATTCCTCTACTCCCCACTTGAAAAACTAAGGATAAATGACAGGTAACCTGAGCAATGTGAAATGTTTCCCTCCCCTTCTTTTCAGATCCTTACCTATGAGAGGATTAATCTCTCTTGGAGTTCTACAACTAGTAACTTGTGTTTGAGTTAAAGAGGAGGGAAAGTTTTACCATCAGGTGCTGGAAATAAGACACTAAAACAAGGTGATACTGTGTGATGATTCTGTTCCCACTATGAATTGAATTCTGTTGCATGAGATTTATGATGTTGTAAAAACAACGGGCAAAAAAAAGCATGAAAAAATGTTTCCAGACTAGAAATTCCTGTTTGAAAATTTGAGGGTTTTATGATTTTTTTGACAAAGAAAGAAAACAAAATCATGAGTTTGGTAAGAGCTTTTGTAACCAAAATTTTCCCAAATAAAAGCTGGCTTTCTTTGAGATTTTCAGTAGTGATTTTCTGTTGAATAGCAATGTATGAATTCATTTCTATGGATTCAGCAACCTGTGGAGAAATGGCATTGATGTTTAAACTGTGACTATTTAATTGACTTGATTTTCATAGCTTGAAGTAATCTGAATCTATAACAAAAACTCACTTAGCACGGAATGCATTTTGTCCTCTTTTTTTTTCTTTTCTTTAGGTATTTTACCCTCTTTGAAATGCATTCAACAAAGCAAGACTTGCTACACTATTTCAAAATATCCAATTATTTTGTGGAAAATATCCTTTGTTTGAAATATTTTCCTTAACACTGATAAAATAAATAATCAGAGGAATAAGAAAATCATTATCAATTGACCTGCATTTATATTCTTAAATTAACAAAAATAATGTGATGTAAGGGTTAGAAGTACAAACAGATTCATGACCATGCTGCCTTCCTAGCTAAGCTTGTCAGGACAGACTTGCCACTTTTGTCAGTCATGCTTTTCAGGAAATAGAAATGAACCGAGTTATATCAGTGCAACATGGAGCTGTAATCCAAAGGGACACTAATTGAATGAGCAAATATGTTTTAGAATTTTTTGTCAACCAAGATGTATTTATGTTAATACCTTGCTTGTAATATTGTGTTATAGGTTTGCAGGATGTAACCATTGGGGGAAACTGAGAAAAAAATACATGGGAATTTATTATTTCTTACAATTTCCTGAATATTTATGATTATCTCCAGACAAATTTTAATGAAAAGTCAAGGCACATTTTTTAAAATTTTTAGTTGTAGATAGATACAATGCCTTTATTTTATTTATTTATTTTTATGTGGTGCTGAGGATCAAACCAAGTGCCTTACACATGCTGGCAAGTGCTCCATTCATTGGGTACAACCCCAGCACAAGGCACAATTTTAACAATTAAAAATACTGACTTATTGTTTTCCTGACCTTGAGTAATTTTCATTATTCTGAATGTTGACCTTTCATTCCCCCCCCCACCTCTTTTTCCTTTGTGTATAGAGAAAAGCAGTGTGTGAATTAAACAAGCTTATTCTGAGTTCCTGCTGAACTTGCATTAGGCTCTTTTCTCTGGTTCTTATAGATCCTCAATCCTACACTCACTGTAATCAGTGTGTGCCTGCCTGAAATGCTTTCTGATTTTCTGTCTACTCCTTGCTGAGATGACTACACAGGAAATCAGCCCCAACTCCAACTCAAAGAAAGATAACCCAATTAAATGGGTGACCAAGGAATGACAAAAACAAGGTATGGATTTCCTGGAGGTAATATGGTTTTAATAACTTGAGAATTATCCAGTGATTCAATGCATATTTGTTCAACACCCATCACATACTGCAATTTTGAAATCAGTATAACTTTTGGGGATTAGATTTTTTTGTATTCTAGAATTTTGAACAGTTTTGAATTCTAGGTTTGAATCTTAAGTAGCCATGGGAATTTGAGGATCTCTTTTAACATCCTTGCCTCAGTTTCGTCACTTGCAAAATGGGAGTAAAAATTGAACTTCTCTAACAGATTCGTTATGAAAATTAAAAATGTACTCCGTGCAAAATTTTTATATTGATGCTTGCCACATAGTGAGTGCTCACTTGATATTAACTCATTGCTAAGCTTGTTTATTCTTTTTTCAGCTGTACAGACCATTGCAAAACTGATGACGTTTATTTGACTGGAGAAAAAGTTTCCTTTTTAGCATTGACTAGTTGAGTGTTTCACAATGATCTTTTTCCCCACTGTAATGCATGTAAAAATTGACATTTATATAAACAACACACTCAGTGGTTTTTCCCAGCATTATATGCTCTGACTGCATTGTAGAAACTTCAGAGTGACATTATCTAAACAACCTAGAATCTTTTCTGATTTATTTATTTTAACGAGGAAAATAAGCCACACTTTGGGATTGCAACTGCAATAGTAACATATTATTTTTGACATACCTCACAACACACTGAAACACTATAGTGTATTGTCATAGCAAGGCTGAAATTGCTAGTGTACCAGGATGTTCATGGATTTTCCAACCTTAAGTACAGGCAAGAAACTCTGCTCTTCTTCTAGTTTAATCATCTTTTTCTTTAGGATTGGAGATAGAACCCAGGGTTTGTATATGTTAGTCAAGTGCTCTACCACTGAGCTACATTCCAGCCCCTAGCTTTATTATTTTCATTACTAATAAGTCTTAATCCCATTAAGGAAGATACTTCAAAAGTAACTTCATTATAATAATGTAGGAATTCTTAAAAAAAGAGAGTTCAATATCTCCTTTAGTGTTCACCATCACTTAGAAAAGATTCACATTATCTTTTTTAATACCCATTTCTAACTTAAATCCAAGATTTAATACTTTTCTAAAAGTATTCTAGGCCAGAGAATATACAACTGTACAACTTTGACCTTTTCATGGCTTGTGCAGTGTAATTCACTATCCATCCCTATTCTTCCTGTTTACAGTCTCAGTAACCTGTGAGATACAGCAGCATAGGTAACCAATCAAAATGCAGAATATTGAAAAGGTTAAAGTCTATGTTTATGAGTCTATTAAATGTTTATAGTCTTTCACAGATTGTGCTGGGCATTAAAACAATCATATCTCATTCTGGTTATAAACATTGAAACAAAAAAGTAGGTAAAAGAATTTTCTTTTCAAGGCAAAATGTGTAATGAGAGTATAGAATGGCATAATATGCATTAATTTATTCACATGACAATAACTGCAAGACAAATAGAAAATAATGCAAACCTAAAACTACTCATTATGAGGGAGTCAGGATTATTAAGGAGATGTGAGAAACTCAGTTTAAATAGTGTAGTTCTTAGAGTGATAGCTTATATTTTATGCTTTTGAGAAAAGTGAGGAAATTCTGAACTTCCACTGATGCATAACCATGAACTGTATGCTTCCTTTCTAAACTTTATAGCAAAAGACTAATAATTAATTTGATCTTTATTTGTCAGGTAACCAATGTAGCTGCATGTGCTATTGTTTACACTTCCACTGTATATTTGATATGAAATGTTATTTGCCTGGATAATATCTTGAAGAATCTTAAGCTTCAAGGCACAATTATATATTATGTAAAATAAAGTTTTTTTGTCTTATCATTAGGTCAGACAGTAGGCCTCATTGTGAGTAAAGAAAAATGAACTTCTATATATCCTTATTATCCAAATTAACTCTTTAAAATTTGTTCCTCAAGCAAAGCTGAAATATCTTGGTGTAAATCACACAGACTGCTAGATGTTAACTTTAGTCATACTGGCCTTTATAAAATATATTTGCACTTATTTTTTTTTTGTTTTAAAAATGGATTGCATAATTTTCTTAATATTACTACAAATTCAAGCAAAACAAAAATTGAATATTTGTTACAAATGGCTTTGTTCTACCAGACAGGAATGAAAAGATATTGTAGGTTTTTAGGAACAATTATTATTATTATTATTATTATTATTATTATTATTATTATTATTATTTGATACCAGGAATTGAACCCAGGGGAGCTTAACAACTGAGCCACATCCTCAGCACTTTTTTATGTTTTATTTGAAGACAGGGTTTCACTAAGTTGCTTAGGGCCTCACTAAGTTGCTGAGGCTGGTCTTAAACTTGCAATCCTACTGCCTTAGCCTCCTGAGCCACTGGGATTATAGTTGTGGGCCACTACACCCTGGAAGGAATAAGGATTTCTATAATGTAAAGGCAATGGATAGCAGCAATTTAGTAGCATCCATACTTAAAAGCATATCATTTTGAATGACAATTATGCTATCCTTTTTTCAAATGGGGAAAGTTTGAAGTACTGAGCATCTAACACAATGCAAGACCTAGTGATTAGTGCATAATTTCATTTGAAAGATAACATATTAAATTGTTTGAGATTACGTGGATCATCTTTTTACTGTTTCCAACAGTTTTGGAGAAGGCAGACACTAAGTTGGAAAGAAAACAAAAATGAATTGTCGACTATCACAATAATGTAATTTTAACACAAAATAGTGTTCTAGATTATTTCCAAATCTAGAATTTCATCTTAATGAAATAATACTGAGTATATTCAATGAGTAAACAACAAAATTTTTATGGTGAAGGTTTTTAGATTCTTCTGAGAAACATTTTGAAGAGGATTAATTAAAAATTAATTTTGGACCTTATTCCTGGGTTTATTTCAGAGCTACTCTTGGCTGTCGAAGCCCTACAGTACTCTACCCAGGCTTGATAATCACCAAAGCTTTCTTTTGTCCTGCTCCTTCTACTAAAAGACTTAGATCCTCATTAGATTTAATCATTATTGAATCAGATATCCTTTTATTACTACTGTTGTTTTAAAAGTGGAAGGTCTATATTTCTGTCCTAATCCACAAGCCAATATGTTCTCCAAGAGTTATCACTACAAAGATTTCTATTTTTTCCATTGCACAGACATAGTTCTTATTATGCACCACTATTCTATTTTTTTTCTTTTTTTAAATTTTTTATTGTTGGTTGTTCAAAACATTACATAGTTCTTGACATATCATATTTCACACTTTGATTCAAGTGGGTTATGAACTCCCATTTTTACCCCGTATACAGATTGCAGAATCACATCAGTTACACATCCATTGATTTACATATTGCCATACTAGTGTCTGTTGTATTCTGCTGCCTTTCCTATCCTCTACTATCCCCCCTCCCCTCCCCTCCCCTCCCCTCTTCTCCCTCTACCCCCTCTACTGTCATTCATTTCTCCCCCTTGTATTATTTTCCCCTTTCCCCTCACTTCCTCTTGTATGTAATTTTGTATAACCCTGAGGGTCTCCTTCCATTTCCATGCAATTTCCCTTCTCTCTCCCCCTTTCCCTCCCACCTCTCATTCCAGTTTAATGTTAATCTTCTTCTCCTGCTCTTCGTCCCTACTCTGTTCTTAGTTACTCTCCTTATATCAAAGAAGACATTTGGCATTTGATTTTTAGGGATTGGCTACCTTCACTTAGCATAATCTACTCTAATGCCATCCATTTCCCTGCAAATTCTATGATTTTGTCATTTTTTAGTGCTGCGTAATACTCCATTGTGTATAGATGCCACATTTTTTTTTTATCCATTCATCTATTGAAGGGCATCTAGGTTGGTTCTTCAGTCTAGCTATTGTGAATTGTGCTGCTATGAACATCGGTGTAGCAGTATCCCTATAGTACACTCTTTTAAGGTCTTTAGGGAATAGTCTGAGAAGGGGAATAGCTGAGTCAAATGGTGGTTCCATTCCTAGCTTTCCAAAGAATCTCCATACTGCTTTCCAAATTGGCCGCCCCAATTTGCAGTCCCACTAGCAATGTACAAGTGTACCCTTTTCCCCACATCCTTTCCAGCACTTGTTGTTGTTTGACTTCATAATGGCTGCCAATCTTACTGGAGTGAGATGGTATCTTAGGGTGGTTTTGATTTGCATTTCTCTGACTGCTAGAGATGGTGAGCATTTTTTCATGTACTTGTTGATTGATTATATGTCCTCCTCTGAGAAGTGTTTGTTCAGGTCCTTGGCCTATTTATTGATTGGGTTATTTGTTTTCTTATTGTTTAATTTTTTGAGTTCTTTGTATACTCTGGATATTAGGGCTCTATCTGAAGTGTGAGGAGGAAAAATTTGTTCCTAGGATGTAGGCCCCTATTTACCTCTCTTATTGTTTCTCTTGCTGAGAAAAAACTTTTTAGTTTGAGTGAGTCCCATTTGTTGATTCTTGTGTTTAACTCTTGTGCTATGGGTGTCCTATTAAGGAATTTGGAGCCTGACCCCACAGTATGTAGATTGGAGCCAAATTTTTCTTCTATCAGACGGTGTGTCTCTGATTTGATATCAAGCTCCTTGATCCATTTTGAATTAACTTTTGTGCATGGCGAGAGAAAGGGATTCAGTTTCATTTTGTTGCATATGGATTTCCAGTTTTCCCAGCACCATTTGTTGAAGATGCTATCCTTCCTCCATTGCATGCTTTTAGCCCCTTTATCAAATATAAGATAGTTGTAGTTTTGTGGATTGGTTTCTGTGTCCTCTATTCTGTACCATTGCATCACTATTCTAAATACTTCACATGTATTAACTCACCTAGTTCTCATAATTAACCTAAGATACAGGTGTTATTATTTCCATTTGCATTTTGCAGATGAGAAAACTTAGAACAGAGTGGTTATATAAATTGAATAGTTCTTATAATTAATAAACGCAAGAATAAGCTTCAAATTTGGAGAACCTGCTCCAGAATCTGTCATCTTAAACACTATTCTATACTGACTTGCTTCAGCAAATGTGTTCACACAATTCAGCTCCATAAAGTTTTTCTTAAAGAGTTTGAATTTTCTTCATATTGACTTACATATGCATAATGTGTTTGTGGATATATTCCTCATAACAAGGTATCCTAAGGTTCCAGGATCTAGAAATGAGGTTAGTTAAAAATTAGGATAATGAAAGTCTAAAATGTTTAATTTTCATCTGGTCTATTTGGTTACTATCTTCAATTTGACAAATTTAAAGACTTTATTTAAAGTTTTTAGTTTGAAAATTATAAAATTTAATGAACCAATTTTAATCCCTATCATGGTACTTAAGCAAATACAATCTATTTTATTTTGCAACAGAATCATTTTAATCTTATGATAAATGATAAAATATTTTCAGTTAGATTAAATAATAGCTAAAGAATTTCAATCTGTGAAATCGTGGATTGTGCTTTAATTCTCTAGAACCTAGAGACATATATGACATTTAGTAGATTCTCAATACTTTAAGGGAGTAATAAACAAGGGATACTAGTAATGATTACCTACTAAGTGCTATGACCTGTGCAACATGTTCACATATATTATGTTGTATCCTTTAACAACTCAAAGACAGGTACCACTATCCTCATTTTACAAATTAGAAAACTGAGCTGCTGAGAGTTTAAGTAATTTGTATAAATTATTCATTGACAGAATAATAATTCAAGCTTATATTTCAAAATTCTATGTGTGTTTTCATGACATTATTTTGCAAAGATGAATGAATGATCAAATTTCCTGCATTCCAGGTAATCCAATTTCTTATCTGAGTCTTGAGTTCAAAATAGTTTTTAGCTCCAAAAAAATTAAGAAAGATGAAAGGAGAAAGAAAAGAGATGGCTAAAGAGAAAAATAAAACAAAGGGAATTAATAGCTATATTTTGTTCCCAGCCCTTTTCTTGATCTCTCTCTCTCTCTTTCTCTCTCTCTCTCTCTCTCCCCCCCCCCTTGGGTGCCATAAAGTGAACAGATGTCCTTCATCTTTTGCTCTCACTTCCTCACCACAATCCCAGAAACAATAGAGTCAAATCGCTGAAACTATGAGTCAAAATAAATCTTTCCATCTTTCTTCATTTTAAGTTGTTTCTTTCAGTTATTTTATCACAGTGATGGGAAACTTCATTAACACACCAACTGTACCATGAACTGTCCCAAAACAGAGACTGTGCCTTTTATTCATTGCTCTATTGCCTACCATAGGGTTTGTGATATAGTGAATATACAAAAACTTCTGTGGAATACATGAGGGGAGACAAGACTCATAAGATTAATTTTGAACAAAATTCAAATAGGAACAAAATTGTTCTTGACAGACACCCAAACCCAAATGTCTTCAAGCCAGCATATCTTCACATACTCCACTGTCTAGATGAAACAGGAACTTCGTTTAAAAAGTATTCAAAAGTCTCTTTCTAGCCTCTTCCTTTCTCCCTTCCTCCATCTTCCCATTCCAGCCCATCATTATCCCATCATCTTGCAGTCCCATCTCACACTCTAGTTTTCCCTTACTCCTTTCAAGGTATGCCTTCCTCAGAAGTGCTTCAATTTATTTTTAATTCTAGTCCTCAGTATTTAAAGTTTTGTGACAGCTCTGATTTGAGAATAATGTTTGAACAGATGAAGAAATTAACTTTGGCTAAAGATATGAATGACCACACTGATTCAAGTTTAGTAAGGGTATGAAATTTATATTTGCCTTTTTTCACAAAAATGACTTATAAAGAGTAGCATCTCAATAAATACTTACCTAAGCTTTAAATTCTTTAAAACCATTTCTCACTCTTCTATATTTGAATTAAAAAATCAAATACATTAGGAGGATGGTTTAAAGTATTCATTTGTTAGACTCTTTTTTCTATTAGTAGTATAACACAGTACCCACCATTGAATGCTGGAATTATGGACAGAATTATAGGAAAGATTCAGAGTTGCATTATAACCTATCTTCTAATAAACCAGAAGCTTTAGAAGAACTGCTTGCAATTACAGGTTTATTGTCACATTGATCAAGACTTTAAAATAAAACAATGAAGGAAAGAGTGACAAAGCAACATTTATTTCTGACATTTAAAATACAAATTTTAAAGAAGCCTATGGCTTCTCCAATGGCTACTTATCCTGTTCTATGCCTGTTTTAACATTTTAAATATATTTAAACTTTATAAATAATATAATAAATAGGCTTTATGCAAAATCAAAAGGGAAGATAAAAATAAGTAAATATTTCTTGTTTTTTCCTGCATGGTCTTATTATAGTTTTATAAAACCACAAATATTACAACAATATACAAAAGTGTGAAAAGTTTTAATAAAAATAATATTAAATATAAGGACTATCTTCCTCTTTTTCGTGTACTGTAAAATGCCCTTGAACTTTTCAGACATATACACACACACACACACACACATTCACACACACACACTTACACACACACTGTTTTCAGACTATTCAAGGAAATAATGCATGAGATGATTTTGGGCAGTATATGACCCTTAAATTAGAAAGGGACATTGAAGGCTGCTGATTTGGGACAGTACCATAATTTATTACATCTTGTTTATCTTCTTTTAAAAAAATTGGTTCTCTTTTTAGTTATACATGATAGTAGAATCCATTTTGACATTATACAAACATGGAGTATATCTTGTTCTAATTCATTCCCCAGTACCTATTCTTCTCTCCTCCACCCCATGCTCCCTTTCCTCTATTTATCTTTCTGTCATTTTAAACATATTTTGTGGAAACAAAACTCTGACACACTGCCTCTGTTAATTTCATTTCATTTGTATAAGTCTTATCTCAGCAAAAGTAAATTACTTGAGAATAGAAATAGATTCTATTTAAATGTACTATCACCACAGTATGTAATGTAATGATTAATTCAAAATATTTATAAATAAATATCTACATATATGCATACATAAATGTTTGTTGATGTCCGATGGTTATTGATGCCTCTTTTAATATATGATAAACAAAACATTATGTATAAATTACCATGACACTCAATGGGTTAAAGAACTCTTCCTGTTTAGGGTGTATATTTTTGCTTCTCCAATTGGCTCTTGGTGTTCATATTAGACACTTGCTAATATAATTGGCCATTTACCCATTTTTAGGATATTCAGTGGCAAAGTACAGGTGCACATTTGGGACACATAACTAGTGGCAGCTAAAAAAATATTGCAAAATAGGGGAAGGAGGAGGAGGAGGAGGAGGAGGAGAGGAGGAGGAGCTGACTGTGATGACTTGACAGTTTGACTCTTAGTGTTCTAACCCTACAGCAATCAGATCTTCTTTAAAAAGGTTTTCTTCAGATCCATTCCGTTTGGGCGACCTTTATCACTACTGTGAATAAAAGGTCTCACCAGAACAATTTGAAGGAAGGACAAGTTTATTTATGGTTTCATGGTTTCAGAGGTCTCAGTCCATGGACATCCTGCTTCATTCCTCCAAGCTTGAGGTGACGTTGAACATCTTGATGGAAGAGTATGGTGAAAGGAAAGAGCTCACGTGATGATCAAGAAGCAGAGAGAGGGATTCCACTAACCAGATATGTTGGGGATCCAAATCAAGTCAAGATGGCGCCTGGCACTTTGCCAGTAGGAGTGGTTTGTGAAGCGAGCCATTAAGATGATGAGGATTCCTTATTGGCTGACTGCTGTACCTAGATGATGTTAATTGAGTCAAGCTGTGTGTAATTAGTTGAGTATATATACCTCTGCTGTCCCACAGAGAAGCGGCTCCTGCTACCTCGGGTGCCTGCTACTTTGGGTTCTCGCTCAGTTCCCGCTGAGTTCACTCGCAATAAAGTAGTTCCCGCTTCAACCTTCAAGTTACTTGTCATCTCCAGGTTGTTTGCCCAGCCAGATATAAACTATATATGCCAAAGGCACACCCCCAATAACCCATCCCTTCCATCCACACCCCACCTACCTCCAGTTACCAACTCAGTTAATCCCATCAGGAGATTCATTCACTGATTGGGTTAAGGCTTTCACAGCCCAATCATTTCCCCTCTAAACTCCTTTACATTGTCTAATGTGACCTTTTGGGTGACACCTCACATTCAAGCAATAACACATTCTCAGGAATTTTATGGAAATATGGGAAAGATAATTTGTTATAAAATATAACTATTGAGGCTGGGGTTGTGGCTCAGCAGTAGAGCACTTGCCTGGCTCATACAGAGCACTGGGTTTGATACTCAGCACCACATAAAAGTGAAATAAAGGTATTCTGTCCAACTACAACTAAAAATTTTTAAAAAATAACTATTGCATGTAAGTTAAGATGTAAATCTGAAGAAAAATATTTTTGAAGCCAATTTATGCAGAAATATTTTCAAGGAAAATTTGTAAAGATTCAAAGACTTGAAAGTCTCCATTTCATAAATCACCTTTCAATTCTAAAGAAAATTCCCATTTGAGTGAATTGTCATTTTATATATAGTATTAGGACAAGTTGTGCAAGATGAAGTCAAGTTACCAGTGAATCATCATTTCAGTCAACTTAAAGTTTTCCAGGATGAAAATTACCATAAGGAAGTATAAAATTTAAGGTAAATGCATATTAATGACTTATCAAAGACAAAAACAAAAAGTTTTCAACACAAAAGAATGAAAAAGGTGGAGGAGTGTCCTAAGCCTGTAATCCAAGCCTCTAGGGAGTCTGAGTTAGGATAGTTGCAAATTTGGGGTCAATCTCACAATGTATGGAGACTCTGTGTCAAAATAAAAATAAATAAAGGGAATAGGATGTTTTTCAGTGGTATAGAATCCCTAAATTTAATTCTCAGCACTTAAAGAAAAACTAATGAAAATTTATATTAGCCTACATCATTCCTATATAGTAGACAATTTTTTGGCTATGTTCATTATTCAACTACTAGGAGCCTTGTTTGATGTATTAGTTGACTACTGTTGCAATGATCTATGTAATAAATCATCCTAGAAATAGTGAATTACAATATAGTAACATTTCTCACTTATAGGTCTTCAAATGATTTGGTAAGCCTCTGACTATGATTTTTTGGTTGATTGGTCTTTGATATACCATGGGTTGGATTTATGCATGCTTCCTTTTTTAATTTTTCTTCTATGTTTAGTTGCTATTCAGGGTTTATGTTTTTCATGATAAATCACAGGAGAGTAAGGAGACAAGAAAAATCATACATATAATTTGCAAAATTTACTGGAATATTTTTCATTAAACTTTTTATTGGTCAAAACAAATAAAAAAACATGTATACTCCACCTACACTGATAGGAAACTATAGATGTACCTGGAAAATCATGTGCATGAATAATCCTTTTTAAAAAAGAGGGCAAAACAGGACTAATAATCCAATCTCTTACAACTTGGTATTATCAATATTAACAGATAAATTACAATGTATCTGGAAATTTCAGAAAACAATAACATGAAAAAAAATTGTTGAAAGAACTAAGGATTTTTTTATACCTTTATCTATCTATCTATCTATCTATTTTTATGTAGTGCTGAGGATTGAATCCAGGGCCTTGCACATGCTAGGAGAGTGCTTTAGTAATTTTTTTAGCATACTTTTGAAAAGAACATGTTAGACCTACTAGAGAAGAATTTCTGTCTTCAGCAAATGGTTGAATAAAAATCTCATCTATTGCTAGGAATGTTTGTGATTATTTGAGGTATTTTCCTTGCAAAAGTGGGGTGAGGTTGTAGTATCAGAGATAAATGAGTCTTTGTTCACAGAGTTGGTTTTCTGTACATAGTTGTATAATCTGCTATTGTCTGCTCTGCTTTCAAGAGAAAGGGAAATTTCATTGTTCACGTTGTTTTATATCCCAAGTTCTACTCTCAGGGTTCAATAGTCTGTTTCTAAATGGAGAAGAATATTTTTGAGTTTTCTGAGACATTTTGAGGACATTCTAAATCCTAATCAACCATCTAAATTTTCTGTAATAACCTCTACAAGTAACTCTCATTTTTTCACTTGAAAAATTTGGGAGTTGGATTAACATTTATCCAGTATCTTTTATGTGACTGTGTATGATATCACAGACTCCTGAAGCCAGGGATTCTATGCTTCTGTGATTTTTACACTGTCAGTCAGCACATATGGGTAAGGTACTGAAGAACTGAACAACTTTGTGAACTACTGTTGCCATCTAATGGCTTTTCATAAAACTGTCCATAAAATTCACATCTGTGACCTTTCTCATAACATTCCTTTCTTCATTTTCTTCCCCCAAAGGTAATAGCCATTGATTTATTCAGTCATAAAATACAGCATGATAATGGATAATCTGAAATTCTTTAAAAGAACTTCAGTTTTAATCACTCCCAAGAGATGATCCAGTAGTCACAGTACTGAATTACATCCTCATCACTGAAGTTTCAACAGATTTCCAGACTACTACTAATAACTACCATTTATTGAATATCTATTTTTGCCAGAAACTATAATAACCCTTTACTTTTGTAATTTCATTTAAACAATGATCTCTTCTGTTTGCATTAATAGTAATAGCCTGTTGGACTCTAAAATTAAACACAATTGCTAAAACTCTCTGTGTTAAACTTGCTACTAAAATTCACCTTAATTTAGAGCTATTTTTCTTGAAGTCCAAATACTTTTTAAAATTGAACATGATCTACACAGTGCCACTGCTACATTTTTTCATGCAATAAAAGTTTACTACCTTGAACAAAGAAGTAAATCATAACCTCATTGATTTAGTTAGCTTTGGAACATATTTTGGACAACTGAATGCATGTTATAGATTTAAGATATTTTAGGTCCAGGACTGAAGTCAGTAGAAGGGTTTTAGACACAACTCTGTGGTAACATTTATTAATCAGGCTAAAACATTATCCTAAATTGTTCAATCTATAGACATTTAGAATAAAGACATTTACTAAGCACTGATACATATCCAACAATTCTCAAAGCATTTCTCATATATCAACTTATTCATCCCCATAACATTCCTATTAAATAGGTGTTTTATTGTCATCTTTATTTTATAGATAAAGAAATGAAGACCCGGATATTTTTACTAATTTTCTCAAGGAGAACTATCCAGGAATAATTGGATGTGAAGTAAAAATATTGGTTTTAAAACTCAAAATCATGGTGCTGGGATGCTTGCAGATAATTAGGTAATGGGGGTCCAATACATCTGTGTTAATGGTATCTTATGGTGTTAGTTATTTTTTTTTCTTTGATACTGCTCTGAGTAGTTTAAACTACAGTGTTTTTCCCCTAACAGGTTATTGGTTTCAGATCATAGAAATTCTACGCTTTTGTAGACCATTTTATTAACAACACTTCAGGGATGGCTATGTATTTTTTTAAGACTAAGTGAAAATAGCAAATATAGTAGCCATTAATCAAAAGTGATGGTCATCATCATACAAAGTACATGTATGAAGAATTGAATTGGGTGTCAACATATTTTATATACAAACAGAGATATGAAAAGCTGTGGTATATATATGTATTATGAACTGTAATGCAAAAAAAGTACATGTATAATGGCATAAATTGACATGAACATACTTTCTATACAGAGATACAAAAAATTGTGCTCTATATGTGTAATAAGGATTGTAATGCATTCCACTGTTGTCGTGTATTAAAAATTAATAAAATCAATAAAAATATCAAAATGGTTTTAGTGAGGAAATTCTGTTTAAGAGGCAAACCTATAAAACTTTTCCTTATTCTCTTATCTCTTAAACAATCTAAAATGGTATAGTTTATTTGCTCTTGCCTCACATAGAGGCAGAGAGGTGACAGGAGGTTGGAAAACACATGAACAGACTCTAAACATCTGGCTAATGCTCCAAAGTGCCATTGTATAAAATAAAAATTCTAATGGAAAGAATTAGGATTTCAGCTGGGTTAGATATCACATGCCTGTAGTCCTAGCTACTTGTGAGGTTGAAGTGGGAGGATTACTTTAGCCCATGAATTCAAGATTAATATTCATAATTTCAAGGAAACAACAACAGAGTATTAAACCACAGCATAGGGCTTTTTTGACCATACATATGACCTTGTGTAACTATATTGGTTATGTGTCCATGAAGCTGGTCCTGCAATGATTTCACAAATGTGAATGAGGGAGTATTGTGTAGTTGTTGAATTACAATATCTATCTTTGAATTTTGGTTTGATAACTTATCAAATTTGTGTATTACCTTGATCAAGTTATTTTTACCTCTTAAAGTCTAGGTTTACTCATTCATAATATTTGTAATAGTAACAGTACATTTTTCATAGGACATTTTTGTCATTTAGGTGAGACAATTCATATATGCTCGCACAACTTGACAACACAATAAATATTAACGAGGTCATGAGAATGAGTTAGAACCAACTATGTTTGGTGAACACATTTTCCCTGTATGTTTCTCTTCTATAATGAATGGTGAATATTGTTATTTCACTTCTGACCATAGTAGATTTTCTTGGGGTGGGCACCACACCTAAGAAAGGACCCAGACAGTTTTTGGAATTCAGAGGAAATACAACTGTGACTCAAATCACTGGAATCAGGTTTTGAAACTCAATGAGATCATTCCTTCTCTAGTCTCTGCTTCTTTCCTCATACATGCTTCATTTTTCTTTATTTTTTTCCCCTGTATTTCAATAATATATCTCAGGATGCATAAAACAATGACCACTTTAACTTAAATTATTCTAAGTTGGGCTTCCAGTATTTAAAATAAAAACCCTTTCCATACACTATTGCATTATACATTCTGATTGCAAGAATGTATATGCATGTTTTACTTTCTTCACCTGGGTATTGCCATTCCTTTCTTCATGAGACAGGTAAGACATTATCCAAATTCAATCACATGAAAAAACTTATTACATGAAAAATCACTATTGTACAAAAACTTCTTGATCATCTCAGTCAAAATAACCTCTCTCTTCCATTCATTTTTTTAAAAAAATCTTATTTGTTTTACAACTTATGACTATGATATCATACTTTCTTCATATTTATCAGAATATTAGCCACAAATTTGATTTACTAATTGCATATGTCTCACTAAAGCTATTAGAACATAAAAATCAGTAAATTGCATTATTATTATTATTACTATTATTCTTATTAATAATGACAAGTGCTAGGGTCTTAATAAAATACTGAATAAGTGAAAATAGCAATAATGAATATATAATTCTTGGAGTTAGTAGAATCCTTATTATATATCACTAAAAACGTTAAGATTTTAATGTTAGTGGTGTTTAGTTTTTTTATAATGCTGTTTTTTACCTTTATACAAATATGGTTGCTGCAAAAAAAAATCATTGCATTCAATATTCCACCAATAGAACAAAGTTAATAGTGGAAAAATTACTCAATTATTAGCCCAAGAAAAAAAATTTATAAGTCTTTTATGCTTCTACATATGCTATTCAAAAGAGATTTTTATAACAACATTTCTTCATTCTTTTTCTGTCTTGGCAAACAACAGATTACAGGACACAGATGTTCCTATTCCCCAATGCTATAATCTAATAGCAATGCTACTCAGTGTTCTTCATATTTTTTTTACTAAACCTTGATTTTAAGTCTATCAGGTCTCTTCCCACTGTTAGAAGAATATATGGAAAATCAATATGAATACAAAAAGATTGCATATCTTTCATAAATTACGTTTTTCAATCTTAGCATTTGACATCTAGGACTTGACAATTCTTTGTTTTGGGAGGCTGCTTTGTACATTAGGAAAAGTTTAGAAATATCTGTGATATCCATCTACTATATCCCAGTAGCATACATTCCATTATCCAAATTTTAGAAACCAAAAATGTCTCTAGATACTGTCAAATATCCCCTGAGGGGCACAATTTTTCCCATTGGGAATCACTGATATAGACAAAAACAGCTATTGCTAGGTACTCCATTTTGCTAAACCAAACATGTAATAAAATTTTTACCAAAATCCAGTTTTTTAATTTATTTGTTTGTCTGTTTATTAATATTTGAAGGGCCTTGGAAAGCATATAAAATACCTTTATTTTACTAATGAGGAAATTTAAGTTCAGAGAATTAGGGGAACTCTTTATAATCACAGAGAAGCCCACAGAGAAATAATGGCAAAGTTTTCTCAAATTTGGATTTCTTGACTCCCAGTTAATGTGTGGACTGCCAGCCATAATATGCTCTCCTTAAACAATCTTAATAAAATGATTTTATCTTGCTAGTATGTCCCTAGGATTACTACCTAAAATTGAGTGGTTGACTGCCTCCCTAGCAATATTGGTTGCATAATTTGAAGGACCCAGTAAAAAATTAAATCACAGAAAATTTGGTTCAAAAAGGAGGAGAAAACTGTCATTAATTTTTTTTTCCTTTCTTTTATAATCTCCCCACCTGTAATGGTATGTTTAGTTCAATATTTGATGTTGTAATCCTCCAGGGGTAGATATTCCAGTGGTATGAATACATTCCTAAGATTCTGCCCCATAACTTGGTGTGTGCTCTGTTGGCTCCTGGGTTTTAACTGCTGTAAGCTACTGGACCAATATGCCATGCCCTTCTGCAGGGAGGGAGGATTTCAAGCAAGGTGCCATTCTGTCCTGAGTTTGATGCTTTGAACCACAGTGGATGCAGGACAAATGCAAACACACACCAGAATTCACTTCCAGATTGAAGATGATGGCAACCATAAATGACCAGAACCTGACCTAAGGAGGTAAAAAGAAAATAGAAGGAAGAATTGTATGTGAGTTCATATTCTAAGCCCCTCCCATATGCTCTGTTGTTTCATTG
This sequence comes from Marmota flaviventris, assembly GCF_047511675.1. NCBI lineage: Eukaryota > Metazoa > Chordata > Mammalia > Rodentia > Sciuridae > Marmota > Marmota flaviventris. The sequence continues at coordinate 68,522,390 of NC_092518.1, forward strand.
GACTTTATGTAGAAAACAAAATTGAGAGACAAATATACTAAGAATTTCAAGGTAGTGTGTACACAGCATTACCAGAGCACAGAGACCCTCTATGAGTGTGGAGCTATTGTGACTACACAAGTAGCATACCCATGAAGTCAGCCTTAATCCCCAAAGTGAGAGTTCAAAATCTAATAAGAAGCAACTGCACAAGTGAAATTCTAAAAAGAAAGTTCATCAAGTTGATATTCCATTAAAGGAAAAATGGTTATTTTCACTTTATGATCATGACCCTTTCTTCAGCCATGTTGTTCTTTTATTACTTTGGGGATAATTTTGAAAAGAAATGTAATTATATTATTAATGATTCTTTACAAGATAAATATTTTAAGCTCTGTGTAAATACACCAAATATCATGATAAATCACACAGAAATCACACACAGTTCTGGGTGTCTTCATTGTATCCAGTAAAAAAGAAATGCATTATATAAGCTGCATGAATTTATTATAAGAAAAAAAAAAACATTTCTAACTTTAGGTCTTATGCATAGAGCATAGGGTCGAAAATAAGAGAAGTTGTATTGTTTTTCAAATTTTTTCCTAATCTGGTACCTTACATCTACACTTAAGTTAACAAAGCAAAAAGTTTAAAAAAATGTGATAATATTTGCAGATATCTGTTCAAACAGCATTATGAATCTTTTAAATGTAGTTAAGAGACGTCCCATCAATTTACCTTCTGTAAGCAAGTGACTCCAGGATAGTTTAAAAAACAGTGCTTACAAATATCTGTCAATTCAGTTTTGGAATTTCTAACCATATAAATATAACTCATCAACATGTTTGTTAATAGGTTATCTAGACAAGCTGTACCAAGGAAGACAGAATTGTTTTGATGACTATCTTTCCAGGAAGAGGTGAGCAATATACCTATAAAGTCTTTTATTTGCAAGTGAAACTTCATTCAGCTGTTGAGTTTGCTTTACTATGTAAGAAGAGCTACATAAGCAGTTGAGAGTGTCTACATGAGAGGCTAACAGCAGGCTACTGTAGAAACTTGGACTTCAAGTAATTGGCATGGAAAATGAATTCAACTCATTAACAGGTCTCTGAAACAGAGCCCTTTGAAAATCAGCTTGACAGTTTTGTTTAATAAGTATTCAGCACCTCCAGGCAACTCCACTAGGCTCTTTCACCTTTCATTTTCCTCTCAGTGTTCCTTCCAGCCAGTCAGTACTGCCTGGTAATAGTTACTACTCTGAAGAGGAAATATTTTGCAGGAGCAGCAAGAGTAGACACTCAAATAGATGTTTAGAAAAACACACAGGATATTTTTCTTTTTAAAATGATGGGCACTATTCTAGTCAAGTTTTCAGACCAAGGCAGGAACCAGAAAGTCTCTGTAGCAAGGAGGACTGCAGTTCTGGAAATGAGAATCCAAACATATACATTCAATGTCTAGTAGCATCAGCATGGATGACAATTGTAAGATTAGCAGGAACCTGGCACTAAACTTTATTATTTGTAGATTCCTCTAATCTCAATCATCTGTAAAAAAATTATTCACAGAACAGTTCTATGAGATTATTAAGACCAAGATTTACCATTGCTCATGGTCACACTGTAGTTCAAGTCCACAAATTTGAAACAACTTAGGTTTCTTCCCAAATAGTGGATTTTTAAAAAGTGAAGCTTTTGTGAAACTTGGTAAGTCAAAAAAAAAAAAAAAAAAAAAAAAAAACAGTAGATTTGGGGAGGTGTATTAATTCTTCTCAACACCTTAGCAAATTGAGGGTACCCCAGACAAAGAAAAGTGGAAAATTGAAGCAATTAGGTGGATAAATCAGTTCAATACACACTCATCTGGAATAGCCAGATAATTGAAGCAAGAATCTCTTTTGCCTTGAATTATCTTGATCGTTGTCTCAATTACCCACTTCACTGTGTGGGTAGACTCAGCCATCCAGAGAGATCATAATTATTACTACTTGACCTTAGTCTGATCTCTTCCCTTGTAAAACAGTTACCAGTAAATGTGAACCTAAAAGCAAATTGGAAAAGTTGCAGTAAAGAGACCAGAGTACTTTTTAAGTATCTCCGGAAAAAATAGAAAACGGTAAAATGGATTATGTGAATTGTATGTGTATGAGATCACTGTGAATTAAACAATTTCACCTGTCATTAAAATCAGCCATCAGAGATCAGGTATTATCTAAGTATAAGAGGCCAAGAAAGCATGTGCTTTGATTTAAAGGATTTAATTTAGTTGCAAATATAATTTTTTTCTGTTATGAGAAATCAAGGCCAATAGCTTCTGAAAAAAGTTTAAAGTTAATGTTACTTTTAAGTATTACATGATACATTATGGCCTAATTCCAGACAAGAGCTTAGTTGTACATAGGCAGATTAGAGTAAATATATTCTTCACATAAGGCTGTGGCTATTTCTAGTGGATTGATGGGTCTGTCCTGGCACTATTCAGTCTCATGTGAGTTTTTACTCTGTCTCCATTAAAATCAATTTGAAAATGCAAACCAACAAAAAGTTCAAATATGTTTGCCTGTTTTTAACTTTGTTGAATAAAGGGAAACAATGAAGCAATAGATGGAAATCTGCATATAAACTTCAGAATCCTGTAAAGGGAAGCATGTTTGTAAAAATTTACATTTCAAATCTCTTTTTTGCATCTGTTAAACCATTAATTGTTATTTTTCCAACTACCATTAAGAAGCATTGTCAACATACTATAGAAATTGAATGCAGAATCTCTGGACAAAATTGGCTGAGTTCAAAGAACTCTGCCACTTATTTGTGAGAATCTGTCCAAGCGTTTTAGCCTTTGTTGTTGGTGTGAGTTTTCTTAGCCATAAAATGAAGTAATAAAGGTAGTGGTAGTGCATTTATCCTAGGGTTACTTTGCAACAAAATATCTGGCAATTGATTAAATTTCGTATAGTGAAAGCTAACCTAAGTATAACTATTATGATTTAGCTATTATGATTTCATTTTCCTTGATGATAGGTGTGCTGAAACATACATTCACATTAGGAGGTAAAAATCAGTACAAATTACACATACTCATGGATAATTCACTACTGGAGTTTACTTGAGTATTGAAGAATCCCAAAATAAATATATTTTGTGGTTAACTTGACTGTTCTAACCATCTCATTTACTGATGAGTAAATGGTACCAGAAAGGAGGAGTAAGTTTGCTAAAAGCTACACAGTTATGAAGTTGGAGAGCTGGACCAAATAGCTGAGACCTAGAAAAGCTACAGATAACTCGTCAGCTTGCACATTATAAAAGAGGTGTGCTTTTCACTTCTGTCACTTAATTTATACAAATATTAACTTGTATATTGTCATCTCTCCTTAATTTAAAACTTCAAATTCTTTTTCATTAACTGTGTTTTTCTATAGGGAGGGCTGGGAAATAAAGTGATTGGATATTTGAGGGGAAACCGAAATGAGCCATTCCCTGAGATTAGGTACATAAGAAACATTGTTTTATTCTGAGAAGTGAGAGGTGGATTTGATTACAAAATAGGAAATTTTCAAGAACCCAAATATCAGATTAGAAATTAAAAAAAATTAGTACAATGAAGACAAAGTCCACTGTCTGATCTAAAGTAGCTTGAGAAATAGGTTCTGTCTACGGCCAGTGCTATTTTCAGTCAGGATTATATAATGAATTTCATCTGCTCTGCCTTTCAGGCTTCTAAGATAATAACCTTGACTTGGAATATTTCCCTAATATTTTTCACCATCCTTCTCCCTAACTCTGCCATCCTCAGGAATCACTGAGAATCTTTGAGCATCAGTTTGAAACATAAGCATACAAATATTCTAAAGTACTTTTATATTACTTTGAATCAACACCTTTTAAAGTCAGGGACAGTATTGCACACATTAACTAAAATGAAGTTGCATGATTAAAGCAAACCAAAAACTATAGCCTTTTGTGTCCAGAGTTATAAATTTATGTAATCAAGGTTTTCTCTCATATTAAGGGTCTGTTTTGAGAAGGCAGTATACAATGATGATTAAAAGTATAGGCAAACTTTGAGGCCTGGGTTGAAATCACAGTTTTAGCTTTTAACTGTTATATAACCTTGAGCAAATTCCTTTACATACATATCTGATAACCCAGGAACTTGGGAAGCAATGAGTGAAGCTGTGATGATTAGGAAGGCTTTGTGGAAAAGTTAAAGCTAAAATTGCTGAACAAACAATATTCAGTTTTAGTATTTCTTTTTTTTTCCTTTCAGTTCCACTAATGGGGACACTGATAAAACTTCATGACAGGTCCTTTCTGCTCATTTTCAAAGAAACACTATACTGAAACCAAAATGTAGTATTTCCATGTAAAAATGGATGAAAAAAACATACATATGGAAATAATAAAAGACACCTTTTAATATTTAAGCAAAATATGTATTTTTCCTCAAAGCAAAGATCCGGTAAGAGCTTGGCAGTTGCAGCTATGGAATTCAAAATTGCATTAAGGAAAAGGATGCATTGAACATGCCTCTGAAAACTAAGTCATCAGATAGCCAAGAGAAAAATAAATAGCAGAGAGAGTAACCCTATTTCACTCCCATTTTTCTTAATGCAACAGAAATAAAATCAAGACAGAGGAAGAAAGAAAGAAATGGAAAACTATTTATCAAGTAGAAAAGCTGCAAAGTTTTTTTAATTTTAATTTTTATTTATGTATTTATTTATTTACATTTTTCATACCAGGGATTGAGCCCAATGGTGCTGAACCACTAAGCCACATCCCCATTTCTTTCTATTTTTTTTATTTGAGACAGGATCCAACTAAGTTGCTTAGGGCATCCTTAAGTTGCTGAGGCTGACTTTGAACTTGCAATCCGCTTGCCTGTGCTTCCTGAGTTCTTAGGATTACAGGAATGTACCACTGCACTTGGCTGCAACATCTTTTTAAAATGATACACCACTGTTAAAAATCTCTCTGAATACCCTTACTGCCAAATAAAACATCCAATTACAAGGCATTTTTTGTCCCCACATTAGAAATCTGAACATCAACCTCAGGTTTATTCTTGGCTGTCCCTAATGAGCAGCACCAAGTGCTTGCTGCACTGTGCAGAAATTTGACTATAGGTAAATATATCAAGAAAACAACAAAACATTTTTAAAAAGGAGAAATATATTAGAAATGTTGATTTCATAGTAAAGGAGATAATCATTCTAGAGAGAAGTACTCTAATGTGAAGCTGCTTATTTATGTTCTTTAGAATTTGTCATATGGTGATGGTACATGGAAATACTTGCAGGAGAAAGGGAGACAGAAATAAGGTGGTATAGGGATCGAGGGAGAAATTGGAAAGAATGGAAAAAGTCTATTAATACACAATGTCCTGATTACTTCACTTTATAATGAAACTGATTTTTTGACTCACAAAAATGTAATACAGGATTATAAGTATCACTCAAAACTTGTCACTCAAGAAACATTTTAAAATTCCTATGGCTTTCTGAAAAAGATAAATGAGGAATGAACCTATCAGGAAAGATAATAAAACTAAATGATCAGAAATTGGTAAAGAGCCTATGAGAAGTTAGATGTCATCTCCTTAGATATACATAGAAAGTGATATGGGAGAATGAGTAGTAATGGGAATAAGGACAAATATATGGCACCTATATTAACAACATCCTCCACCTCAATGCATCTGAGGCAAATAAATATACAATGACTTTTCAGAACTGTAAGACTCTCATATTCAAATATTTAAATTGTAAAGAAAATTTAAATTCATATAATGAAGAATATTTCGGAGCTCTCCAGGAATCCATGATCTTAATTTTTTACAAAGCAGTAAAAACAATAAAGCTCTATTACTACATTGATATAAAATTCTAAAGAAGTCCACTTCCCATATTTAGCTTTTATTCTTCCTTTGAAGAAAGTGTTCCTTAAATGATATCCTGCCTACCAATTTATACAGGATATTTTTTTTCTGATTTCTTTAAAATAGAACCTCTGAATTACAAACTTGGACAAAGATTATTCTGGTGGTTCTGGTTATTTTACAGTGTATTACTAAAACAACTTAATCTTATGGAATAGTTAAATAAGATAGCTTACAGCTGTATTATGAGAGAGAAAGTGTATGATTTAAAAAGCTGTTGCTATAAAACAAGAAATAGAGAAGACTTATAGTGGCTTTTTTTTATATCTGACTTGTCTCTCTGGTGTTTGGTAACACCCAATATTACTAAAAGGGGAATACCCAGTACATCATCTTATTGTTTTTCCACCCAGGAAATGTGCATTCAAACAACAAAATTATGGATTTCTACTTGTTTAAATAACAAAGGAGTGTAGCTGTGGGAGAGATGAAATAACTGGGAACCAACAGAGCAGCAAGCAGAGCAGGGCTAATTGATAGAATTTTTTAATAATGAAACTCAACCTCAACAACCCCCCAAGTAATGCTTACAATTAGAAAGTATGAAATAAATATTAATTATCAAAAATGAACAGTCTGAGGCCATAATAATGAAAGTAGAAATATCACAGAGCAGAAACAGGGACTGTTAGGTAGTTCCTGTATTCTTGTAATGTTATTTAATTAATGCAGCAATCATATCTGGGTAGCAGTAAGCCATACAAGGAGTGTTATAGGGGCACTCACAACAAGGACCTTTGATAAAATTACAATGGTACATACTTACTTCATTTTCTTGTACCCCTTTGGATCTCCTTAAGTTGTTCTCTGGTTATTTATATCCTGCCCCACTATTCTCCAACAATTTACTCAGATACTTTCTCCCCCTCCCCACAATTCATGTCTACTTCCAAACTCTTCTCCATTCTTTGTCCTACTCCACATTGTTTCTTCTGATCATTGTAAAATTAGATTCTCCAGGAAAATATAAATTTGAGTAGTTCTTTGATTTAATCATTTTAAGCTGATGTGATAAAAAAAAAAAAAAAACCTTTACAAGAACTAAGTAGAAGAGGAAAAGTTTATTTGGGCACATGGTTTCAGAGGTATCATTCCATACATGGCAGATTCCATTGTTATGGGCCCAAGGTGAGGCAGAACATCATGACAGAGGGAATGGCTGAGGAAAGCTATACATCTCACAGTAGACAGGAAGCAGAGAAAGAGAAGGGGGAGTCGAGTAGATAAGATATAATCCTCAAGGGCACACATCCAGTGACCCACTTCCTTCATCCATGCCCTACCTGCCTACAGTTATCACCCAGGATAGTAGTACTTTCAATTATTAATCCAGTAAATGGATTAATTGAACAGCTTACAGCTCTCATAATGTTAAAATTTCACCTCTGAACATCCCTGCATTAACACATTAGTTTTGGCAGATATCACATATCCAAACGAAAACATGTGCTAAGCATTTGAATAACTGTTGTTGATTTTTTAACATCAGAGCAACACGTTGACAGTTGATTTATGAAGATCTAATTTCAGTGGACTAGATTGGGATGTATATGGCTTGACCTGGTTTCAATGTCCCTGAAAGGCAACATGTGTAGGAATTTAATCCCCATTATGAGGTATTCAGGGGATGGAAGATTCATCTGACTCTAAATATTAGATAAGGAGTCACTGGGGAGTAATTGTGATTAGATAAGGTCATTAAGAGTGGAGCTCCCATGGTTAAATCCTGGTGGCATTATGAAAAATTAGATCAGCTAAACATGTAAACATATATGTACTCTCTGGCTCTTGCCATGTGATACTCTACACTGCTTCTGGATACTGCCAGCAAGGAGGACTTTAGCAGATGAAGGCCTTAGACTTGCTCCTCTAGGAAAGATAAACTTCTTTTCTTTTCTTTTTTTCACAGCTTCATTGAGGTAAAATTGAAGTACAATAAAACACACACACACACACACATATATATATATATATATATATATATATATATATATATATATATATATACACAAAGCATTTCCATTGCCTTCTTTTTTGAGAAGGGTTTGTTTGATGTATGTAGATGCTCCATTATTTGGGGCATATTCATGATTTTTACGTCTTCTTGATATTTAGTTCCCTTAAGCAATATGAAATGACCTTCTTTGTCCCTTCTGATTAATTTTGGCTTGAGGTCCACTTTACCTGATATGAGAACAGAAACCCCTGTTCGTTTACAAGATCCATGTGAATGATATGTTTTTTGCCCATCCTTTTACCTTCAGTCTGTGGATGTCTTTTCCTGTGAGGTGAGTTTCTTTTCTTTTCTTTTCATTTCCTTTTTTTTTTTTTTGGAGTGTCGAAGGAAATATTCATTCACTGAGCAGAGCAACAGACAAGTAACCACTCCTCCCCACGCTTTTGAAAAATCCTTCTCTCTCTTGGTCGTGAAATTTCCAGTCCAAGTAACCAACAAAGCATTAGGGATCACAGTGACTTTGGATAATTAGGAATTCAAGGTATTCTTGGGGGATAGATCATGAATGAGGAAGTCCTATGAGCTGTGAATGAGACATGCCAGGTGGCCATGCTTAACAGTTCTTTCAGTTCCTGAGTTTGTTGAATACAGCATATTGTTGGGTCTTGCTTTTAAATTCAGTATGCCAGTCTATGTCATTTTTGTTGGTGCTGTTGCTGAGAAATATTTTTTTTGTTTGTTCCAGTTAGTTACACATGATAGTAGAATGCACTTTGACACAGCATACATAAATGGAGTATAACTTCATGTTCTTTTGGTTGTACAGGATTCAGAGTTACACAGGTCAAGTAATCATATATGCACATAGGGTAATAACGTCTGATTCATTCTACTATCATCCCTACTCTCATAGCCCTCCCACTCTTCATTCCCCTCTGTGTTGTCTAAAATACCTCTATCTTCCCAACCCCACTTATTGTGAATTAACAACCACATATCAGAGATAACATTCTGCCTTTGGTTCTTTGGGATTAGCCTTTTTCACTTAGTATGATATTCTCCAGTTCCATCCATTATCATCAAATGCCATAATTTCATTCTTCCTTAAGGCTGACTAATATTCCATTGTGCATAAATATCACAGTTTTTTATTCATTCATCTGTTGAATGGCACCTAAGTTTGTTCCATAGTTTAGATATTAAGAATTGAGCTGCCATAAATTTTGATGTGGCTGCATCATGGTAGTATGCTGATTTTAAGCCCTTTGGAAATAAACCTAGGAGTGTAATGACTGGATCAAATGGTGGATCCATTCCACGTTTTCTGAGGTATCTCCAAACTTTTTCTCCAGAGTGCTTGCACCAAATTGGAGTCTCACAGGCATGTATGAGTGAACATTTTCCCCACATCCTCATCAACATGTATTGTTGCTTGTATTATTGATGATCACCATTCTGACTGGAGTGAGATGGAATCTAAGTGTAGTTTTCACTTGCATTTTTCAAATTGCTAGAGTTATTGAATTTTTTCATATATATGTCGATCAATTGTATTTCTTCTTCTGTGAACCATCAGTTCAGTTCCTTTGCCCATTTATTGATTGGGTTATTTCCTTTTTGGTGTTAAGTTTCTTGACTTCTTCATATACCCTGGAGATTAATACTCTACTTAAGGTTCATGTGGTAATGTTGTTTTTTTTCCCATTCCATAGGTTATCTTTTCATGATATTGATTGCTTCCTTTGCTGCAAAGAAGCTTTTTAGTTTGATTCCATCCCAATTATTGATTCTTTTTTTCTTTAAATTTTGTTTTAGTTGCTGATGGACATTTGTTTTATTAATTTATTTATATGTGGTGCTGAGAATCGAACACAGTGCCTTACATATGTTAAGCAAGTTCCCCACCACTGAACCACAACATCAGTCCTCCTTTTATTGATTCCTAATTTTGCTTTTTGCACATTAGTTGTCTTCTTAAGGAAGTCAGTGCAAATTCCTATTAAAATTTCAATAATATTCTTCACATAACTAGAAAAAGCAATCATGAAATTTATTTGGAAAATATAAGACCCAGAATAGCAAAATAAATCCTTAGCAAGAAAAGTGAAGGACGAGGCATCCCAAGAATGTAAATTATACTACAGATCCATAGTAACAAAACAGCATGGCATTGGCACCAAAACAGATATGTACATCAATGGTACAGAATAGAAGTCACATAGACAAATCCTATATAAATACAGTTATCTCATACTAGACAAAGGCACCAAAAACAAACATCAGAGAAAAGATAGCCTCTTCAACAAATGGTGGGAAAACTAGAAATCCATATATAGCAAAATGACATTAAACCCATATCTTTCCCACTGCACAAAACTCAACTCAAAGTGGATCAAAGACTTAGGCACTGTAACAGAGATCCTCAGCCTAATAGAAGGACAAGTAGGCCCAAATCTTTACCATGTCAGCTTAGGAACTCACTTCCAGTTTATGTCTTTTGATTGATGGGTTTAGGACATTTACATTCAATGTTATAACTGAGAAATGATTTATATTTCCTGTTATTTTTATTTATTTCTGGATTTTACTTTGATTTGGGTTCTTACTTTGAATTAGTTTCTACTTTGATTGACTATTCATCAAGTTTAGTTCCTCCCTTTGCTGGTTTTCACCTTTATTTTTCACTTTTTTAATGAAATATTTTATTGAGAATATTGAGTACTTCAGGCTTTCTAGTTGCAAAATTCTTTTAACTTTTGTTTATCATGAAAGGTTTTTATTTCATTGTCAATTTTGAAGCTTAATTTTGCTGGATATAGTATTTTTGGTTGGTATCCATTTTCTTGCAGAGCTTGGTACATATTATTCTAAGTCCTTTAAGCTCTAAGTGTCTGAATTGAGAATTCAGTTGAAATCTGAATTCCTTTCCCTTTAAATGTTACCTGCCCCTTGGGCTGGGGATGTGGCTCAAGCGGTAGCACGCTCGCCTGGCATGCGTGAGGCCAGGGTTTGATCCTCAGCACCACATACAAAACAAAGATGTTGTATCTGCTGAAAACTAAAAAATAAATATTTAAAAAAATTCTCTCTCTCTCTCTCTAAAATAAATAAATAAATAAATGTTACCTGCCCCATTTTTCTCTGGGAGCCTTTAAAATTCTATCATTCTATATGTTAAGCATTTGCATAATACTATGCTTTGGTGTGGATCTGTTGTATTTTTGTATATTTGGGGTGCCGTAAGCCTCCTTTATTTGATTTTACATTTCAGTCTTTAGTTTTGGGAAATTTTCTGATATTATATAATTGAAAAGATTTTACATTCCTTTGGTATCTATCTCCAAGCTTTCATGTATCCAGATAAATTCTAAATTTATTCTTTTCAGAATTTCCCATATTGCTTAGAAGTTCTGTTCATGGTCTTGTAGCACCTTTTCTCCATGGTCAACTTAGTTTTCAAGATCATATATTTTATCTTTATTGCCTGAGACACTATCTCCCAAGTGTTCTAGACTATTGGTGATATTTTCCATTGAGTTTTTAATTTGGTTTATTGATTTCTTCATTTAGTATTTCTGTTTGATTTATTTTTCAGAGTCTCTATGTCTTTATTGAATTGATTTTTCACTTCCTATATTTTCTTTCTGATTTTATTCCTTACATCATCCTTTACTTTGCAGATAAGTTTGACTATGTACATTCTGAATCCCTTCTCTTGCATTTCTCCCATCATAGTATTGTTAGATTCTGTTATTGAAGTATCTTTGTTTGTTTGGCGCAATTTGTCCCATTGATTTGTGTGACTACTCATCTAACAGTATGAATGTGAGGGAGTAGAGTTTCTACCCTATAGACTTGTACTGTCCCTGAAGGTTTCTAGTACCTCACAGCCAACGCAAACAATATATAGCATTAAATCAAACAGTTCCTCCTATAATGTCTTTAATGGTAATTATCACAATAAATAGAAATGCTATGATAAGTCATTGCTTACAATAAAAACAGCAAGTATGCAAAAGAGTTTTGAATTTCAAATGATGGAGACAGAGAGAACAGAAGTGGTATGATGATTATGAGGAAGGAGAAGAAAAGATAGAAGTGAAAAATTAAAGGAAGAGTGAAAGAGAAAAATAGAGATTGGCTGTTAGCAGAAGGAAAGAGAGAAGAATCAAGGAAAACAGTAAGATGAAAAACATGTATATAAAAAGTAAAAATTTTAAAAACTTAAAAATAAAAGAATAGAAAGCAAAACTAAAATACTAAGCAAACGTCCTACTCCTCAAAAAACTGACAAATGAAAAATAACTGTCTTCAAAAATGCTAGAAATGAGGAAAAAACTAAATATGAGTATGTATAAATGTCCATGAAACATTAAGGTCACAATTAAACAGAGAAAAGAGAAAGAGAAATAAATCTCCATGACAAGTTAAATAATTCATTCCATTGGAGCTTAAAAGATTTATTTTCTGAGCAGTTTTAGGTCAGGTTGTCTAGAGCATGAAGTCTCATCCTCTATATTGCTGGAGTGAGAGATATAATCCCATAGGTAGAATTCCTGGAAGCATGGTTTAGGTTTAGGTGGGCACGGGGCTCTTTGATGAATGCCAATTGGTCTGGAGATTTTAAATCAGCGCACCTCCAGGGTCTACAATTGCTGGTTCACAGTGGAAGTCTGTACCCCAGGGATCTCCCCTGGGTTCCACTTCTGTGGGGGAGGAGCCAATTCTTAGTCCCCTATGTCTCCTGTGGCCCACACATTTCCTGGTCCAATGTCCAGTCTCCAAACTTAATGTCTCCTTCCCCCACTTTTCTAAATTCCCAGCCAGATGGATCTCTCCCCCAAGTTGCTGAAAATAGTTGGAGTGAGAGGGGTAGAGTCTGGTGTGTTTCCAGGCTCAGTTGTTCCCTGTGTAACTCTCTGTCCATTTTAGATTTTCTCCTGGTCATTTAAGTGCACTCTATGGCTGCAGTTGTGATTACTGGGTCTATATTTCAGGCCAAACTCAAGTTTGCCAGGCATTGGCTCCCTCAGCTGCTGGCCCCCAAGCTGCAGATGCAAAATGGTTCCTTCCTTTGTACTCCACAGGCCTCCTGGAGAGATGGTGTTTCTTTTCCACAAAAGGATATTTTGTGCAACATGCTTTGCAATTTAGTCTGGCAATTACCTTGATCTCTAAATGATCTGTATCCAGGCTCACCTCAGGTCTCCTAAAACTCTGAGTTCCTTTAATCCCTTTGACCCTCCATTTTGCTCTTGTAGGGTATGCTCTGGCTGTTGTTTCCAGCTGGGCCTCAACAGGGGCTTGGTTGCTGGGGATTTCTTACTTTTTTTTTAAATTATATCCAACCTCTTGAGTCCCCAATCCACTCTGAATATCCAGTTTTAAATTCCAGCAAAGTGTTCCTCGTTTTTTGTTCACCCAACTTGCTTAGAAGCTGCATGTCTGCTTTCTTGGTTTTACTTCACAGAACATCCAGGAAAGTGATCTCCTCTATTCTCATTCTCACAGTAGAATAAGGTATTATTTTTGGAGTGTGAAGAGCAGAAGCACAGTGAGCAGTGGTGGGCCCATAAGCCAGTCATTTTTACAATTTCAAGGGGTCCCAACTTCCCAAGCCCATTGGAGGTTCCAAATGCCTAAGTTAGGTATCCCTAGGGTCTCTTCAATGCTGACATTCTGTGAGTCTATCTAATGTCAGAACAATTCCTGTGGAAGGACTTATATAGCAATGAGATGAGAAAAGAACACAAAGAAAGAAGCCTGTGAGCAATGCATTACGCAGCCATGGTTCTTTGCTGATACCAAATTTAGGGTGCACTCTACTCCTAGGTGAGAGGTTTTATCAGGAAGGTCCACAGGTGGGCAGAGAACATTGGGGCAGAGAAGGACCCCACAGGACTGATGCAGGTCAATGAGTACCTTGGCAGGGCCCATCAGTGCTTGCTCTTGCCCTCTGGCTGGAAGGCCTGGGAACCAGCCAGGCAGACCCATCCTTAAACTCTTAATGATGTAGCCTGTCTCAGACATTTTACTATAATAATACAAACGGACTAATAAAGATGAATTATAATTTGAAGAACAGGGAAATATTGTGATATATTATAGAAAAAGTGATGAAGACATTCAGTAAAGGAAATAGCTGATGAACAGGTTATTAGTGTGATAATCTTGGGAAGAAGTAGTGAAGAGATTCACTAAGGGCAGATACAGTGGGGATAGAAAGAAAGTGATCAATATAGGAAAATATGAAAGCAGAATTAACTAGACTAATTAAATAATTCAGCAAGAGAATTGAAAATGAAAGAAATGGAAAATGTTTTTCAGAGTATTTAATTTGCAGGTGACAGGTTAACTGAATACTCATTTGTCTCCATACTTATTGAAAATCTTTCCATAGTATATGTGCCCCATTTCCCACTTATGTGAATAGAGTCTATTGAATGTAATTGAAACTTTGTGATTGAAGGTTTACAGGTATTTGAGAGAATTATTTTGAGCAATTAGTTAACATAAAAGAAACTACATATGTAAATATAGACAAAGTTTGAATATGGTTTGCATATGCCCTGAGCCCTAGACATCCTAGAGATTTATATGTTATTTTTCTCTATTTGCTATTATTAGTTTGTTCAGTTACTATTGGCCTTTCTCAAGAATTTGATATTAAAATATCCCACTTTTTTGATAATTCCAGGACATTATTATTATTTTCTGCATATAATTTCTCCATAATTTGCTTTCATTATTTTAATTTTTAAATCACAGCACACTAAGTGCATTTAAGCATAAATATATTTTATTGAAATTTATCAATTTCTTTAAAGAAATAAATTTCATTAAAGTTTATGTTATGTTCTAAGAGTGATTATATAGGCTGGGTTTTTAGGTCAGTGGTAGAGCACTTGCTTAGCACATGTGAGGCACTAGTTTCGATCTTCAGTATCATATAAAAAATAAATAAAAGTAAAGTAAAAATAGTGATTTTAAATACTAACCTACCTACAGGTACTTGACAACATAAAATTTATCTGAAATGGAAAAACTTTTACTTCACAGAATTTCAATATGTAAAATAAAAGTCAACAAATACATTTTCCAATTACATTATAAAGGAGGATATTTTTTCTTATCTTCAAAGTAAACAATAACAATTGGGTACAATGCAATTTTTACAGTTTTTTGTAGCAAATCGTATATAAGGTAAGTTGGCCATTTCAAACTTTATATAATTCAATGGCATTAATTATATTTATAATGTACAATCATCTCCACTTTCTATTTCCAATATATTTTCATCATGTCAAACAAAATCTATGTATCATTAAGCTGTGACTCCTTATTCTCTGTTGCTACTAATTTCTGGTAAACTTTATTTTCTGAGACAATATATTTGACCAACGTAAAAAATTCTTGT
The DNA here is from genome assembly GCF_047511675.1 of Marmota flaviventris. NCBI lineage: Eukaryota > Metazoa > Chordata > Mammalia > Rodentia > Sciuridae > Marmota > Marmota flaviventris. Next base: position 68,537,686 of record NC_092518.1, read on the forward strand.
ACGTGAAATTCTATGTCTGTTTGTCTAGTTTATTTCACATTTCCAGGATTCATCCATGTCATCCTCTTTGTCATAACTTCATTCTTTTCCTGAATTAATAGTATTTTACTCAATGTATATAACATATTTTGTTTTTCTATGTGTATTTTGGTTGATATATGAACTTTTCTCCCTTTGGCTATTGTGCATAAAGCTGCAAAGAACATTGGCACATGAATATCTGTTTGAATCCTTGTTTTCACTTTCTTATATTAGAGTAAAATTGCTGGGCCATGTGAAAATTTTAGAGTTAATAATTTGGGATACCATAAAACCACATAACAAATACAACATTTTACATTTCCAATAGTGATGTACATGTGTCCTAATTGTACCACATCCTCAACATTTTTTGTTACTCTTTTATTTTTTTCTTATAACCATCCCCATCAGTGTAAAGTAGTTTTGATTTGCATTTTCCTAATGATTTAATATGTTGAGCATATTTTCATGTGGTCCTCACACACTTGCATATCTCCTTTGGAAAAACACTCTATTTGTGATGATTGTCCATTTTAAAATGGGTTGAATTGTAGGAGTTTTTATTTTATCACATTCTTCATGTTAGTCACTGTTTTAACAGCATCCTTTGGTACCAAAATAATATTTAAGGTTCAATAAAGTCTGATTTATCCATTTTTCTTACATTATTTATTCCTGTAATGCATATCTAAGAATCCATTGTTATATACAAGCCCACAAGAATTCATTCCTATGTTTTCTTAGAAGAGATTTTAGATTGTATATTTAGGTAATTTATTCATTACATTTATTTTTATACACTGTGTGAAGTAGGGGTCCATCTTCTTTTCTTTCGCATGTCGAAATTTTCTTCTCTGCAGCACTTATTAAAGAAAATATTCTTTCCCAATTCAACAGACAGTACATCTTTTTCAAATATCATTTAGCATAGCTGAGTGGGTTGGTTTCTAGAATATTTGTCTAAATGACTATACACAGTGTTTATATGTCTGTAGCACTGTGGTAAATTTTAAAATAGGAAGGGGGATTCCTCCAAATTTATCATCATTTTTCATAATTGTTTTTGCCTAGTTTGGGCTCCATGGAATTCCATATGAATTTGAAGATCAACATTTAATTTCTGAAAGAAAAAAAAAGCTGTTGAAATTTTGACAGGATTGCATTTAATCTGTAATTCACTTTGGGTAGTATTGACATCTAAAAATATAAAGTCTTCCACAAACATGAGATGTCTTTCCATTTATTTAGCTCTTTCTTAATTTCTTTGAGAAATATTATATATTTTACATTTTTGCATATACAAATCTTTGACCTTATTGGTTAAATTATTGTATTTTTATATACGTTTATTCATTATTTTCAGCAGAATTTTCTCTTTAATTTCAATTTTGGATTAATCATTACTGGTAAATATAAACACAACTTATTTTTTGTATTGATTGCATAATCTGAAACTTTGTCAAATTCATTTACTAATTCTTGTAACTTTCTTGCATATAATTTGAGATTTTCCATAAAAGTAATCATGTCATCTGTGAATATAGTTTTCTAATTTGGATGCATTTTATTTCTTTCTCTTGCCTAATTTTTGTGGTTAAGATTATAAGAGCAACTTTGGATTGCTATTAAAAAAATGGACATTATTTTCTTGTTCTTTCACTTAGTGAAATATTTTCTACTTATTTTGCTCTGCCCCTGTTTTTTGATCCAAAGTGTGTTGGATTTTGTCAAATGCTTTTTCTTCATCAATTAAGATGATCATGTGGATATTTTCACCCATGTTATTAATGTGGTTCAATACATTGGTTGATTTTCAAAGCCATCTTTGTATTCCCAGGACAAATTCCACTTGGATTTATTGTATATTGATTTAGTATGCTGCTGCATTTTATTTGCTATTATTTTGTTCAGGATTTTTTGTATGTGTGTTTATATGGAATATTTGTCTATGCTTTTCTTCCTTTGCAATATTGTGGTGTTTGTCAGCATTTTATTTTGCAACAAATACTTGAGATAAATAAACTTATAAAGAGGAAATGTTTCTCTTGACTCAGGTAACTCAAAAAAATAAACAACAAAGAAACAACCCATTCAATAAATGAGCAACTGAACTAAACAGACACTTCCCCAAAAAAGTACAAATGGTCAACAATTATAAAAAATGTTTATCAGGGCTTGGGTTGTGGCTCAGTGGCAGAGCACTTGCCTCACATATGTGAGACACAGGGTTTGATCTTCAGCACCACATAAAAATAAATAAAAAATAAAGATATTGAGTCCATGTATAAATAAAAATATGTTTAGCTTCTGTAGTCATCAGAGAAATGCAAATCAAAATACCACTGAGATTACATCTCATTCCAGTAATAATGGCTATCATCAATAATTCAAATAAAAACAAATGCTGGTAAGGATGTGAGAAATGGAACTCTTATCCAAGGTTCTTGGGAATGTAAATTGCTACAGACAATATGCAAACAGTATGACGTTTCCTCAGAAATCTAAAATTAGAAATATTCTATGATCCATGTATATCACTCCTTGGTATTTATCCAAAATATTTAACATCTGCAAATTTTAGAAATATATGTGTACCCATGCTTATAATAACACTATTTACAATAGCCAATTTATTTTATCAGCATAGATGTCTATCAACAACAGATGAATGGATAAAGAAAATGTGGTACATATATACATTGGAATTTTATTCAGATGTAAAAAAGAATTAAGTTGCTTCTTTGGCAGAATAAATAAACTGAACAGGACACCATGATTTTGAGCAAAATAAGTAGGAATCCAGAGAGAAAATATTATGTACTTTCTCTTATATGTGGAAGCAAGAGGAGAAAAGAGATAAAAAGAAATCTCATGAAAGGGGCTGAGGTGTAGCTCAGTGGTAGAGCACTTGCCTAGCATGTGTGAGGCACTGGGTTCAATCTTCAGCATCACATACAAATAAATAAATAAAATAAAGGTATTCAGTCCATCTAGAACTCAAAAAATATTTTAAAAATTGAAAGAAAAAAGATCTCATGAAAGTAGAAGGGAAACCATTAGGGTAGATTAATGGCATAGGAGGAAAAAGGAAGAGAGAATATTGAGATGTTTGAAATTGAATAAATTGTACTATATGCATGTACAAATATTCCACAATGAAACCCACTATTTTACATAACCAATGCACCAATAAAAAATGGGTAAAACTTCATATATAAACAAGGCATTCACACTAAGTTAATGTTAATGACCTCAATGAAAATTTATATTTTAGTATAATTTGATTAAAGAAAATTATGGCAGAAATGAATGATCTCATAGCACCTACTAATATAGAAATGCCAAAGGTAATTAATTAAGGCTGCAGCATTCATTAATATCTTCAAATACATTTTGCTATATATTTTCCAACCTGCAATTGTTCAGTATAACAGTAAATAATAATTATTCAATGATTATTTTTGTTAGTGTATTTTTATAGTATTGAGTAATATATGTTAAGGTGTAATAAATTGATCCATAAAATAATAAATTGTGTCTTATTACTGAATTTATTAGCATATTACTTGTAAAAATTAAGTAATAATTTTCACTGTGACAATTGCATATACAATCTAATCCCTTGATCATGACCAACTTCCTTTCTTTATGCTGCTTTCTTTTTCACACAGTTTAAACCTGACCTGTGTCCCTTTTTTCTTCCCTAGGACTCAGTTTTATACTTTCAGGTCATTATTTTAAGTTTCAACATATAGCAAAAAACTTGCCATATTTGTCTTTCTGTGTCTGGTTTATTTTGCTTAACACGATGTCTTCCATTCCATACACCTTCCTGCAAATGACATTATTCTTATTTATAGTTGATTGAAGGATGCCTTTATTGTGTATTTTCTTCTTCCAATGCTTGGTGATTTTGATTAAGTGTCATGTATTTTTTTCTAGTTCTGCAAAGAATTTAATATTTTATTTACTGGTTCATCTGTTCATAGACAACTAGGCTGATTTATTACCTTAGATATTGTGAATTGTACCACAAATAATTTGGAAAATACAGGTATCTGTCTTGTATGCGAACTTCATTCTGTGTGTGTGTGTGTGTGTGTGTGTGTGTGTGTGTATAGGAGTGGGATAGCTGAATCATATGGTAGTTCTATTTCCAGTTTTTTGAGGAAAGTTTATACTGTTTTGAACAGTGATTGTACTAATTATATTGCCAGCCATAGTATATAATTGTTCATTTTCTCCACATCTTCACAATCATTCTACTCCTCTTATTATTATTATTATTATTAGTAGTAGTAGTAGTAGTAGTAGCAGTAACCATTCTGACTGTGGTGATATGGAATCTCCATGTATTTTTGTTTTGCACTTTCCTGATGTCTAACCTTAAAAAGTCATTTTTATTGGGCATATGATTTGTATATTTTCATTCAAGAAATGTCTATTCAGATCATTTGCCCATCTTTAAAAATTGGACCACTGATTTGTTTTTAAGGTTTTTTTTAAGTTCTTTATATATTCTGGATATTAATCTTCTGTCAGATGAATAGCTGGCAAACATTTTCTCCTATTCTGTATGTTGTCTCATTACACTGATTATTGTTTTCTTTGTTGTGCAGAAGCTTTTTATTCTGATGCAATTCCATTTAGTAATTATTTTGATTTTGGAGAAAATACAAGTCTACCCAGGAATGGGATAGCTTAATAATATGGCAGCTCTGTTTTTACTTTTTGGAGGCTATTTCAAATAGTATCAAGTTTCCTATTCATTTCAATTTTATTCCAAGATCATTCTCTTTTTGTTTACTAGATCTCTAGAGTATATTTTTAAATCATCTATTTTTGAAGCCTCCAGGGTTAGCTATTTTTGGTGAGGATTGCTCTGTATATTCAGGCTCTTTTGTACTTCCATATGAATTTTAGCTTTATTTTTTCTAGTGCTGCAAAGAATGTCATTGGTGTTTTACTTGGCATAACTTCAAATTTATAGATTGTTTGGGGGTAGTATGGCCATTTTAACAATATTAATTCCCCTAATCTCTGAACATGGAATACTTTTCTATCTTCTATTTTCTTCTTCAGTTTGCTTTTTCAGTGTTTTATAGTTTCCATAGTAGAGGACTTTTATCTCCATGGTTTGGTGGTGAAAGCTTCTCCTTCTCCTTCTCCTTCTCCTCCTCCCCTCCCTCCCTCCCTCCCTCCCTCCCTCCCTTCCTTCCTTCCTTCCTTCCTTCCTTCCTTCCTTCCTTCCTTCCTTCTCCTCCTCCTCCTCCTCCTCCTCCTCCTCTTCTTCTTCTTCTTCTTCTTCCTATTCTTCTTCTTCTTCTTCTATTTTGGTACTGGGTATTGAACTCAGGGACCCTCAACCACTGAGCCACAGCCCCAGTTCTATTTTGCATTTTACTTAGACACAGGGTTCCATTGAGTTGCTTAGTGCATCGCTGTTGCTGAGGCTACATTTGAACTTGGGATCCTCCTACCTCAGCATCCTGAGTCACCAGGGTTACAGGTGAGCATCAACACAAGTTTCTTCTTACATTTGTTGGAAACAAATGTTAGATTATTTCCAGAATTATTTTCTTTGATAGATCATTATTGGTGTATAAGAAAGTGTCTGGTCATTGCCTGCTGATTTTGCATCTGATGCTTAGATGCATTTTTAAGTCTGTTCCAAGAGTCTTTTGGTTTTATTCCTAGAGTATTATAATTATAGGTTCATACATCTGCAAAGAGATATAATTTTACTTCCTCCTTCCTATTTGTATGCTTTTAAAAAGATATTTATTTTTAGAAGTAGTTGGACACAATACCTTTATTTTATTTATCCATTTCCTTGTGGTGCTGAGGATGGAACCCAGGGCCTCACACATGCTAGATGAGCGCTCTACCGCTAAGCCACAATCCCAGCCCCTTGTATGTCTTTTTATTCCTTTCTCTTTCCTGATTGCTATGGATAAAACTTTGTACTATGTTGAATAAGACTGTTGAGACCAGACTTATTTCTCTTGTGCCCATTTGTGCGGAAATGCTTTCAAGTTTTTGTTTGTTTGTTTGTTTGTTTACTATTCAGCATGACTTTGGCTTTGGGTTTGTTACATACATCTTTATTATGTTGAAGAATGATACTTCTGTACGTAGGTTATTTAAGACCTTTAACATGAAGCAGAGTGAAATTTATCAAAGGCCTGTTTCTGCATCAATTGATTTTATTGTGTAATTTTTATCCTTAGATGTATTTATATGACATAATATGTTTATTAATTTCAGTGCATTGAATCATCCTTGAATTCCTGGAAAGACATTAGGTTGATTATGCTGTAAGACCTTTCAATGTGCTATCAAATTGCATTTGCAAGATTTTGCTAATGAGTTTTGCACTTAACTTCATCAGGTATACTGAGCTATGGTTTTGTTGTTGTTGTCATATCCTTGCATAGTTTTATGTGCTTGTTAACACTGGTTTTTCAGAATGAGTTTAAAAGGATTTCCATTCTTTCTATTTTGTGTGATAATTTGAGGAGCTTAGGCATTATTTCTTTAAAAGTTTAGCAAAACTCATTGTGAATACATCAAAACCTGTTCTTTTGGGGGGAGAAGGTTAATTGATACAATCTCATTAAACTTTATTGATCTATTTAGGATTTTGACATCATCTTGCAGTTTTGGTAGGTCATATGCATCCAGAAATTTGACTATTTCCTCTATATCTTCAAGTTTATTGATATATAGTTTTTCAAAACATTCTTTAATGATACTTTCAACTTAAGTGTTATCTGTTGTAAAGTCTTTTCACCTCTAATTTTATTTATTTGAGTCTTCTATTTATTGGTTTGCCTAAAGATTTTTCATTTTTGTTCTTTTCAATGAACCAACTCTTTCTTCTCTATTTTATTTATTTCTGCTCTCATTCGTATTATTTCTTTCCTTCAACTGATTTTGGGTTTTATTTGCCTTGTTTTTCTAAAACCTTGAGATGCATCACTAGGTTACTTATTTAATCTGTCTCTCTGTTCTTGATGCAAGATATAACTTACCTATTAATATTAGTTTTACTGCCTCTATCAAGTTCTGGTATTACAGAATTGTTCCATTTTCCTTTGATTCTAGGAAGTTTTTATTTCCACCTGAATTCCTAAATTTTCCCCATTCTGTTAATTAGTTTGTTGCTTGTTTTAGTTAGTTGTTTAGCTGCTGTGACTAAATGACCTGAACCAACTGCAGAGGAGCAAAAGTTTATTTAAGGTCTCATGGTTTCAGAGATCTCAGTTCACATAAAGCCAGCTACATCATGGTGGATGAATATGGCAGAGGGAAGTAGCCCACACGATGAGCAGAAAGCAGAGAAATTTCACTCACCAGATACAAATATAAACACAAAAGACACATCCTCAGTGCCCACATCCTCCAGCTACTCCCTACCTGTCTTCAATTACCACTCAATTAATCCCATCTGGTGATTAATTCACTGATTGTGTTAAGAATCTCACAACCCAATCCTTTCCCCTCTGATCCCTCTCACATTGTCTCACACATGAACCTGTGGGGAACACCTCACATCCAATCAATAACATTGCTCAATCTCTATGTGCTTATGCAATTTCTGTAGTTTATACTGTGGACTTCTAGTTTCATTTTGTTATCTGATGAGAAACAATAAATTATTTTTTTGAATTGGTGAAGACTTGGTTTATGGTCTAATATATATCTATTTTGGAAAAGTTCTATGTGCTGTTGAAAAGAGGATGTATTCCATAGCTATTGGATGGAATATTATAGCTGTTTGTGAAGTCCATTCGTTCTATAGTATAATCTCTCTCTGATGTTTCTTTATTGATTTTTTTAGGCTGGATAGTCTACTTATCAATGAAATTCAAGTATTATAGTCACCCAGTATAATTGTATTGCAGTCTATCTCTCCTTTTATTTTCTGTGTTAGTTTTATAAAATTAGGTGCTCCAAAGTTCAGTGTGGATATATTTATAATCATTATATATTTTTGGTGAATTGTTCCCTTTATCAATTTTTAGAGACCTTATTTGTCTCTTCTTATTTTGGCTTCAAATCTATTTTGTTAGATATAAATATAGGTATTTATGCTTGATGTTGGATCCAATTTACTTGGAGCAGTATTTCCCATCCTTTTACTTTCATTGTGCATATGGCATTAGAGATGAATTCAGTTTCTTGCAGACAGCAATTGTTAGATTTCTTTTGTAATTCAATCATCCCAATCTGTGTCTTATAATTAGAAATTAGACCATTTACATTCAGGATTATGATTGAAAGATATGTAGTTATTTCTGTTATTTTTAAAAATTTCTTTGTGTTGTTTTGTATATTCTATATTAATTTCGTCCAGTCTTGGCTTACTAGATTAATAATCTTTGATTTTTTCCCTGTTTCTTTTTTCTTTTTCTTTTTGTGGTACTGGAAATTGAACCATGGGCTGTTTAACCACTGAAACATATTTCCTGGATTTAGCCTCAAAATCCTCCTCAACATAGTGAATCCACTTCATATTAGTGATGGTTCTCAAGTTGAAACCTATTTGTCATCCCTATATTAGTTGCCATATCCATGCCATTGTATAGATGATAGAGTCAGTGATTAATAGAGAAAGTCCTACTATGTATAATTTTGGCTGTTGTATATGACAATTTTATGCCTATCCTATATTGCTGTAATTTGACACTTCCTTGGATTAATGTAGTAGCACAGTGTTGTAATAAAAACTATTTTGACTTCAGAAAATTGCTTACTTTAAATAATAAGTCTATGATTAAGGATATAAGATGATTAAGGATATAAAATATCTTTAATTAGCAGGAATAAGATCAAGAGATTGATAATATAACATGGTGGCTAGAATTAGTAATTATATATTGTATATCTGAAAATTGCTACGAATGGATTTTAAATGTTCTCAGCACAAAATGAAAATATGGGAGATCATACATTTATCAATACACTTAGTATTTTCATGTTGTTGAATATATTTGGATATATGCATATATATCCAAATATATGTATGTATGTACTTCAAAAATCATGTATGGGAACATAATTATATGTAATTTTTATTTGGCAATTAAAAATTGTAAGCCTGTTTCCTGCAATAGGGCAAACTAAATGATCTGAGAATATTCCCTCTATTATAAATTTAGAAATGTTTATATAACATATAAATCTTCATATAATAGCTTGTAAGAAAATAAGGAAATTTCTACAAGCCCCAAGTAGAAAAGAAGGTCAAAAACAATGTAATAACTATGAGTTGAATCTGCAGATGTGCTGAGAGGTGTCGGCTCATCTCAATAATCAAATAAGCATGAGTTTTAGTGTCCTCAGGTTTACATAAAGTGGGTAGTTTGAATGAAGATTTCCATTTAGAGCCAGAAATCATACAGGTACACTTATTAAAAGTGTGGACTATAAAACCTCCATTCATCAATGTGAAAAAAAAAAAAAGATAACAGGGATTTTTTAACCCTGGGTTGTATTCACAAATAAAATTTCTTTTCTCCAAGAACTCCAACAACCAATGGCTCTGTCTTAACCTGTTTTGTCAATGTAAATTTAAATTTTCAGCAAGTATCTGTCAATAAATTAAAAACAAAGTGTAAAACAATGCAGGGCTATTACCAAACTGTTGCTTTAGTTTGGTAATAGCCCTGCATTGTTTGGCAATGTAAGCCTTACTAAAGCAACACATTCCAAGATAAGAAAAAAAGAGAGTCACAGGAACATCAGCATCACCTGGAATACGTTACAAGAGCATATTCTTATGCCCCAACCAAGATCTACTGAATCAGAAACTCTGGGATGGCATCTAGCAACCTGTGTTTCAACAAGCTCTCTGGATATTTCTGATGTGTGCTGAAGTTTGTGAATCATAGTTATAGAGAAAGCCCTACTGGAAATTAACATACAATTTTTCACAAAAAAACATTTCAGGAAACAGCATGTCATAAGGAATTCATCTCCATTTGGCCTACAGATGAGTAACTTGGGTTTAGTAGGGTTTTGCCATTTGCAATGCATATAGTATTTAGAAATTCAGTTTAAGCTATAATTCACTTTTTCTAAAATGTGTAGAATTGACTCTTGACAACCTCATAAACTGTGTGGATCAAATGAGGTAATGTTAGCAAACGTGTTCTGGAAAGAATAAAATGATATAAAATGCAGCCTTCTATTAAAAGTACATCCAAATACATAGTTGTTCAATCATCCCCTTGTCATTCCCATGTTATGGAGTAAAGTTGTGGTCATAAAAACCTTGCTGTGTTTTAATAGTGAAACTAGATTCTTTACATAGTGTCAAGGAGTGACAACTTCTGCTGAGTATCACTACAGATTGTTCATGCAGAAATGGCATCAAAGCAAAGATTGTTTTGGTTTACTAGACAGGGCAGTCTTTTTGTGTCAACAAAATAACCCATAGAATTCCTCTAGAATTCTTCCTACTCTATCAAGAAGAGAGGTTTCCTGGGATCTGACTCCATTATAAGGCTATCTAAAATGGCTTGATATCAAAGATACTGGAAAGTTGATGGTGGTCATATTAATGGAAATAAATCCTAATAAAATATTTGACAAGTATTTACTTCCATCCTTCATGGTAAATTTCTGAATATAGTAAAAGATTGTCACTCCCTCTCTCTTTTGAATAGTAGGTTCAGATAATCAAGTCGAATTCCTTTGTGAAATAGGAGGAATAATGAATACACTATTAGACTGAATTTAGCTGTAAAGCACAAAATCTATGTGCTACACAATGCTAATACTCATAAGTAGTTGCTTCCTCATCTTCTCTACTTCTGGGAGTTTACTCTAGGCACCTTAACACCATCTACCATCTCTTGAATGAGATGCACCGCCATCAGCATTATCACTATCATCTCCATAATTATCAGTCCTGTGTGCAAAATCCAAAAGCTTATACCAAAACTACTTTCCCAAACCATGACCTTTTCTCATATTTTAACCACAGTGCATTTCATCAGCTCCCTTGGCTTATTATTGTCACAGGAAGGCAGGGCTCAGAAGCCAAGTCATCCTAAGTAGGACTCAAACAGTTTGCTGAAGTCAAGAAATTATACATGTAGTTTATATCTTATTGGCTGAAGACTTTCATTTGTCGTCTCATTCTATTTTTATGACTAAAATTTAAAGTGCCCATTCAGTAGTTACCAATCATCCTATTGTAATTCCTATGTTTATTTTCATTCTCATTTTCTTTTGTTCAACAAGAATTTCACATCATCTCATCTCAAGCATCCTATAGTGTCCCTTTCCTCACTATCAACTGATTAAGTAGCCTCTTAATTCACTGAAAATACATGCAATCTTAAGAGATCTACTGTAAGCTTGTACCAACATAATTGCCCATATAAGCACATCTGTACCCACATAATCTTCTTTATATGTATTTTGCTCCTGAAAATAAATTATTTTATATATTATCACTTTATAACTGTACATTGCATCCTTATCCTACAAACATTGAAGTATCCCACATCTTAAATAACAATAAGATCACTTACAGCAAAAACTTTCCTAAATCCTAATCCCTGATCACTTAATCCCTCTTCACATTTTGTCTCTGATAACTTTGGAGCATCCTCCTTTCAAAAGTGCTGTTTAGACTTAACTCTTTCAAATTTCCCACAACTTATTTTTTGCAAATGTACTCTAATTAGATTTTGTCCTTACTACTCCATTGAAATCTCACATTGTCACATTTACATTTTTCAAATACAGAGTCAATACTCATCCTCATTTTATTTGATATTTTGGCAGCATTTGACACAGGTGATCACTTCCCTATTTTTTTAAAAAAATCTTTATTTGGTTTAATTTGAGTTGGAAAGTTCAGCTGCTTAATCTCTATGACAGGGAGGAGATGAGATACTGAGTTCAAACACATGGTCAATTGTTTAGTCAATCATGCTTAATAAAACTCCAGAAAATGAAACTCATGGGACATTCCTGATGAGTGAATATATCAATGTTCTGGGAGAGTAGCACACCTTGACTGCATAAATGCTTCAGTGCTTGGACCCATTCTAGACTTCACCCTGTGTACTTCTTTATCTTGTTATTCATTGTAATCTTTATATCAAACTGGTATTCATAATCATAGTTACTCTTGAGTTATCCTAGTAAGATATAGAACTTGAGAGGGTGTGGGAATCCCCAGATTGGTAGAAGGAAAAACGGAAATGAGGACAAACTGGGATCCCCACTTACATGTGACTTCTGAAGCAAAGATAAACTTGTTCAGGACTTTGACTTATAACGTGTTAGATCTGATGCTAACACCAGGTAGATAGTGTCAGAATTGAATTGAATTGTCAGACATTCAGTTGATGTCTGAGAACTGGTGTTATAATGCATTCAGATATTTACAATATCTTTGCTACATATTTTGATATTTATTATAAAGTAAGAATTGCTGACAAAATTGATTTCGGTGATGTGAACTCAACAACAGTTTGTTGTATACTGATTTTACCTTCCAATGAATTAACTGTTAAATCTGATACTGTTTGGTTTAAGATTTTAAAGTAGCAGATATCACATTGAGGTTATATTAATGTTAAACAGCAACAACAACAACAACAAAAAACCACATAAACCTTGAAAGCCATTTACAAAACATGAGTAACCACACATTGATTTAAATGGACTTGAAACATTTTATGTGTTTAAAGGTTTTCAAATTTTTATTATTAATCCTTTTAGAAATGAATGCTAAGCTTTTGGTTAAAATACTGTGTTAAATCCCAAGCAAGGAAGAAGAATGGTTAGCATAAAATACATAGAAAGGAAGAAATTTTAAAATTGCTTTCAATTTTCTTCAGAATTTGCATTTCAAGAAGGAATCACCATGAAATACCCACTACAGGTTGTTTCTTTTTCTTTCTTTCTTTCTTTCTTTTTTTTCAGAACACCATAAATTACCTTTATTTTGTTTGCATCCAGATCTCAGCATAGTGGTCCTGAACAGGAAGTGGGAGATACAGCAACGTACCAGGAGGCCAGGCCCCATCAATGCTGGGATCTGCTGTGCACACTGGCTCCTCCTCAGTCCCTTCTGAGCACCTGGGAGGCAGTAGCACCAAAACCAATATCTGCACTGGGTCTAGGTTTCTCTGGTTGCAGTTGTCAGATTCCACACTAGGCCCTCGGGGATGGCAGGCGAGCCCCACAGGGAGCCCTGTTCACCCTTCTTCACGGTCTGAAAGCCACATCATTACAGGAAAGAGAACAATCCAGAGGGGCCCTGTGTGCTCTACAGGCGTCTCCAGGAGGCCTCCTGCAGGTCTAAACAGAGGGACCCTGAGGGATGGCAGGTCTATGTCACCCTGGGGACTGCCCTGTCCACCTTACAAAGACCTGGGCCAACGATGCATTGGCTGAGGGTGACAGCAGAATGGCCGGACCCAGGACCCAAAGCTCATTTCCCAGGCTGGTGGAAAGTGATCAAACGTGGTTCCAAATGTGGAGGAGGAGGTCAGAGATTTCCAACCTGATCTGATGACTTCTGGCCAAGCAGGGAGGGAGGTGGAGAGTGCCGGGTGGTGAAGGTGCACAAGGGAGTTGAGGAGGAGGAAAAAAGCAGCACCCCTCAATCAAGGTGGGGGAGGGGGAAAGCCCTGAATTCTTCGCAAAGGCCAATTTCAAAGGGGCCAGAGGTTACAATTTATGCTTCCACCAAGGACGGGAGTGGAGGAGAGTGGGGCAGGACAATGACTTAGAAGGGGCATCATTTAAGACTTAAGAAAGTAACCAGGGTGCAGGCAAAGCACCCCACATCCAGCAGTAGTCCCCAGGTTGTGACCTGAAACCTTTGCTCTACTCTTGCTGGAGGGCTGTCCCAGGGCTGTCCCAGGGCTGGCAGGGCAGGAAGGGGAGAAGGCAGAGCCCCCAGGCCGAATAACCAGCAGCAAGGTGATTGTGGGACCTGTCTTTTCACAGTTGAGTTGGATGTGCCCCACTGGTCATGATGGGAATCAATTGAAATAGACTCTCTTGATCCCAGAAGTTCAACTACATGGACAGTGGTTACACTTGACAAGACGATTTGTTATAGCACAACTTATATATTTCAAATGGAAAAAAAAATATTAGTATCATTTACAGTATCTTAAGATGAATTGCCTTCGATTGGGAGCTTCCTTTCCTGTAGAGTTTGAGGTCTACAAGATGTATCTAGAAAATTTACTACTGTGGAAAATGAAGACTGCTTAAATTGAATGTGGGGAGGGCTTGTGGTTTTTCTTTTTGATTAATTGCTGTAATACTGTCCTTCCAGAGGCTGAGGGAGTTTCATATTTTCTTTAGATATCATTAAGCACCGCAGCTCTTGCAGAACAACTTTGATGCTATATGAAGTCTGCCACTTTGCTAGCACTGATATGGTTCTTGGGTCCACCACTCCATTAGAACTATTAACTTCATTCATATTAATTTTTGTTACAAATATTACAAAGGGGGGTGTTTCTGGGTATTTAGGTCCACATTGTATTTTAAGGCTGTATATTAGGTTTTCATAAATTGTTCTTGGAGGCCCAGTTATCATCCCTGTCCATCTCGTAAGTGTCATGTCTTCCTCATCTTCTAGATCCTAGCTAACTGTGCCATCTTCTACTCTTTTCTGGCCTTCTTTGAGTTCTTCCAACAGTCGGAAATTGAGAGGGACTTTTACTCCCAAGCCCGTGGTGGCTGCCATCTTGCGTAGCTCGGTTGTTTCAATTATAATCAACTTAAGAAAGATCAGTTGTCTTTATCAGACATTAAATAATATACACAGTTAATATATAAAATCTGAAATATTTATTAATTACATGGCATTCAATTTAAAGTTATACATTAAGATCTTGTCAGACCAGATGCTGCTATTAATTAAACTGAGTAAGCATGAATTCTTTTGGTAAGCACACTGGCACTCAGCAGGCAAGTACTTGTTATGTGTACAGCAAGCTACTGTTGTATCAAAGAGCATGCCAAAAAGAATGTGCTATAATCACAACATGTGCCCTTCACCATACTTGCACCACATTGTCAACGATATACTTGCCTTGAATAGTACCTGAGCACATCCTTCTTGCATTTGCCTTTTGAGGGCATAGGTTGTTTCTGGACTTAACTTGAAGATATAGATATATTTCTTGCAATTATAAAAGAGTTCCATATACTTTGAGAAATCTAGATCTGAAAAGTAGAAATGGAGCCTTTTCTTCCATCCTTGACCTCATTATTACTACCCACAGGGGGTGATGATGTTTATTATATGGATTAAAATGGAGATACACCTGGCTCATATGCACCAGCATTATAGTATTGTGTATTACTTTTCCAGGACTGTTATAATAAAGTAAATGGCTTAAATTACAAAACTTTATTGTCATGCAATAAATTAAAAAATAAAGACTGGATAACTGACATCAAGGTCTTGGCAGGGCCATGTTTCTTTTGAATGTCATAGAGAAAGATGTATTCCAAATCAGTCTCAGAGTTTTGGGTAGGTTCTTGGGTTTTGACATCAGAACTAATCTTCACAATGCATTCACTCTGTGTGTATCCAAATTTCCCTTTTTAATAAGAAAACCAATTAATAATGGATTATAGCCCCATCCTATCCAGTGTGGCCTCATTGTAACAACTAATTATATTTGTGATGACTGTATTTCCAAATTAGTTTTCATTCTGAGATATAGGGAGTTAGTACTTCATCATGTAAATGGGGGAAAATTCAACTCACAACAGGTAGAAATTCATAATGTCTTTTTAAAATTTATTTTTTAACTTTAACTTATTATATATGACAGCAGAATGCATTACAATTCATATTACACATATAGAGCACAAATTTTCATATCTCTGGTTGTACACAAAGTAGAGTCACATCATTCATGTCTTCATACATGTACTTAAGGTAATGATGTCCATCCCATTCCACCATCTTTTCTACCCCTATGCCCCTTCCTTCCCCTCTGCTCCCTCTACCCTACCTAGAATTCATCTAATCCTCCCATACTCCCTACCCCCAACTCCATTATGAATCAGCATCATTAAACTCCATTATGAATTAGCATCATCATTAAGAGAAAGCATTCGGTAAGTGGTTTTTAGGGATAGGCTAATTTTACTTAGCAATATATTTTCCAACTCCATCCATTTACCTGCAAATGCCATGATTTTATTCTATTTTTGTGCTAAATAATATTCCGTTATGTATATATACCAAAGTTTCATTATCTGTTTATCTAATGAAGGGCATATAGGTTGGTTACACAGTTTAGCTATTGTGCATTGTGCTGCTATAAGTATTGATGTGGCTGTGTCCCTGTGGTATACAGTTTTTAAGTCCTTTGGGTATAGATGGAGGAACTGGGTCAAATGGTGGTTCCATTCTCAGTTTTCCAAGGATTCTCCATATTGCTTTCCATATTAGCTACACCAATTTGCAGCCCCAGCAGCAATGTATGAGTGTGCCATTTCCCCCACATCCTCGCCAACTTGCTGTTGTTTGTATTCTTTTAAATTAATTAATTAATTAATTAATCTATTTATTTATTTATTTTTATGTGATACTGAGTATTGAATCCCATGCCTCACACATGCTAGGCAAGTGTATTACCTCTGAGCAACAACCCCAGCACAGTTTGGGGCAAGTTTTACTGAGTTCTTACTTTTCTTAATTGATTTAATTATTTTTTAAAAATACACACCAACAGTGGAATGCATTACAATTCTTATTACACATATAGAGCACAAATTTTCGTATCTTTGTATATAAAGTAGGTTGATGTCAATTTATGACATTATACTTGTACTTTTTGCATTATAATTCTTAATACACATATATAACACAATTTTTCATATCTCTGTTTGCATATAAGGTATATTGACACCCAAATGTATTCTTTTTTTTATTTTTTTATTGTTGGTTGTTCAAAACATTACAAATTTCTTGATATATCATATTTCACACTTTGATTCAAGTGGGTTATGAACTCCCATTTTTACCCCATATACAGATTGCAGAATCACATCAGTTACACATCCATTGATTTACATATTGCCATACTAGTGACTGTTGTGTTCTGCTGCCTTTCCTATCCTCTACTATCCCCCCTCCCCTCCCCTCTCCTCCCCTCTACTCCCTCTACCCCCTCTACTGTCATTCATTTCTCCCCCTTGTATTATTTTTCTCTTTCCCCTCACTTCCTCTTGTATGTACTTTTGTATAACCCTGAGGGTCTCCTTCCATTTCCATGCAATTTCCCTTCTCTCTCCCTTTCCCTCCCACCTCTCATCCCTGTTTAATGTTAATTTTCTTCTCATGCTCTTCGTCCCTACTCTGTTCTTAGTTACTCTCCTTATATCAAAGAAGACATTTGGAATTTGTTTTTTAGGGATTGGCTAGCTTCACTTAGCATAATCTGCTCTAATGCCATCCATTTCCCTGCAAATTCTATGATTTTGTCATTTTTTAATGCAGAGTAATACTCCATTGTGTATAAATGCCACATTATTTTTATCCATTCTTCTATTGAAGGGCATCTAGGTTGGTTCCACAGTCTTGCTATTGTGAATTGTGCTGCTATGAACATCGATGTAGCAGTGTCCCTGTAGCATGCTCTTTTTAGGTCTTTAGGGAATAGACCGAGAAGGGGAATAGCTGAGTCAAATGGTGGCTCCATTCCCAGCTTTCCAAGAAATCTCCATACTGCTTTCCAAATTGGCTGCACCAATTTGCAGTCCCACCAGCAATGTACAAGTGTACACTTTTCCCCACATCCTCGCCAGCACTTGTTGTTGTTTGACTTCATAATGGCTGCCAATCTTACTGGAGTGAGATGGTATCTTAGGGTGGTTTTGATTTGCATTTCTCTGACAGCTAGAGATGGTGAGCATTTTTTCATGTACTTGTTGATTGATTATATGTCCTCCTCTGAGAAGTGTCTGTTCAGGTCCTTGGCCCATTTGTTGATTGGGTTGTTTGTTTTCTTATTGTCTAATATTTTGAGTTCTTTGTATACTCTGGATATTAGGGCTCTATCTGAAGTGTGAGGAGTAAAGATTTGTTCCCAGGGTGTAGGCTCCCTATTTACCTCTCTTATTGTTTCTTTTGCTGAGAAAAAACTTTTTAGTTTGAGTAAGTCCTATTTGTTGATTCTAGTTATTAACTTTTGTGCTATGGGTGTCCTATTGAGGAATTTGGAGCCCGACCCCACCGTATGTAGATGGTAGCCAACTTTTTCTTCTATCAGACGGTGTGTCTCTGATTTGATATGAAGCTCCTTGATCCATTTTGAATTAACTTTTGTGCATGGTGAGAGAAAGGAATTCAGTTTCATTTTGTTGCATATGGATTTCCAGTTTTCCCAGCACCATTTGTTGAAGATGCTATCCTTCCTCCATTGCATGCTTTTAGTCCCTTTATCAAATATAAGATAGTTGTAGTTTTGTGGATTGGTTTCTGTGTCCTCTATTCTGTACCATTGGTCCACCCGCCTGTTTTGGTACCAGTATCATGCTGCTTTTGTTACTATTGCTCTGTAGTATAGTTTGAAGTCTGGTATCGCTATACCGCCTGATTCACACTTCCTGCTTAGCATTGTTTTTGCTATTCTGGGTCTTTTATTTTTCCATATGAATTTCATGTTTGCTTTCTCTATTTCTACAAGAAATGCGGTTGGGATTTTGATTGGCATTGCATTAAACCTATAGAGAACTTTTGGTAATATCGCCATTTTGATGATGTTAGTTCTGCCTATCCATGAACAGGGTATATTTTTCCATTTTCTAAGATCTTCTATTTCTCTCTTTAGGGTTCTGTAGTTTTCATTGTATAAGTCTTTCACCTCTTTTGTTAGGTTGATTCCCAAGTATTTTTTTTTTGAAGATATTGTGAATGGAGTGGTTGTCCTCATTTCCATTTCAGAGGGTTTGTCGCTGATATACAGGAATGCCTTTGATTTATGCATGTTGATTTTATATCCTGCCACTTTGCTGAATTCATTTATTACCTCTAATAGTTTCTTTGTAGACCCTTTTGGGTCTGCTAGGTATAGAATCATGTCACCTGCAAATAGTGATAATTTAAGTTCTTCTTTTCCTATTTTTATGCCTTTAATTTTTTTCGTCTGTCTAATTGCTCTGGCCAGTGTTTCGAGAACTATGTTGAACAGAAGTGGAGAGAGAGGGCATCCCTGTCTTGTTCCAGATTTTAGAGGGAATGCCTTCAATTTTTCTCCATTCAGAATGATGCTAGCCTGAGGCTTAGCATAGATTGCTTTTACAATATTGAGGTATGTTCCTGTTATCCCTAGTTTTTCTAGAGTTTTGAACATAAAGGGATGCTGTACTTTGTCAAATGCTTTTTCCGCGTCTATCAAGATGATCATATGATTCTTATTTTTAAGTCTATTGATGTGGTGAATAACATTTATTGATTTCCATATATTGAACCAGCCTTGCATCCCAGGGATGAATCGTACTTGATCATGGTGCACAATTTTTATGATATGTTTTTGTATCCGATTCGCCAGAATTTTATTGAGGATTTTTGCATCTAGGTTCACTAGAGATATTGGTCTGTAGTTTTCTTGCTTTGAAGTGTCTTTGTCTGGTTTAGGTATCAGGGTGATGTTGGCCTCATAGAATGAATTTGGAAGTTCTCCCTCTTTTTCTATTTCCTGAAGTAGCTTGAAAAGTATTGGTATTAGTTCCTCTTTAAAGGTTTCGTAAAACTCTGCTGTATACCCATCCGGTCCTGGGCTTTTCTTAGTTGGTAGTCTTTTGATGGTTTCTTCTATTTCCTCAATTGATATTGGTCTGTTTAGGTTGTCTATATCCTCCTGACTCAATCTGGGCAGATCATATGACTTAAGAAATTTATCTATGCCTTCACTATCTTCTAATTTATTGGAGTATAAAGATTCAAAATAATTTTTGATTATCTTCTATATTTCTGAAGTGTCTGTTGTGATATTGTCTTTTTCATCCCGTATGCTAGTAATTTGAGTTCTCTCTCTTCTTCTCTTCGCTAGCATGGCTAAGGGTCTGTCGATTTTGTTTATTTTTTCAAAGAACCAACTTTTAGTTTTGTCAATTTTTTCAATTGTTTCTTTTGTTTCGATTTCATTAATTTCAGCTCTGATTTTAATTATTTCTTGCCTTCTCTTTCTTTTGCTGTTGTTTTACTCTTCTTTTTCTAGGATTTTGAGATGAAATATGAGATCATTTATTTGTTGTTTTTTTCTTTTTTTAAGGAATGAACTCCAAGCAATGAATTTTCCTCTTAGAACTGCTTTCAATGTGTCCCATAGATTCCGATATGTTGTGTCTGTGTTTTCATTTATCTCTAAGAATTTTTTAATTTCCTCCTTGATGTCTTCTATAACCCATTGATCATTCAGTAACCTATTGTTCATTCTCCAAGTGATGTATGCTTTTTCCTTCCTTCTTTTATCGTTGATTTTCAGTTTCATTCCATTATGATCAGATAAGATGCATGGTATTATCTCTACTCCTTTATATTGTCTAAGTGTTGCCCTGTGACATAATATATGATCTATTTTTGAGAAGGATCCATGTGCTGCTGAGAAAAAAGTGTAACTGCTTGATGTTGGGTGGTATATTCTATATATGTCAATTAAGTCTAGGTTATTAATTGTGTTATTGAGTTCTATAGTTTCCTTATTCAACTTTTGTTTGGAAGATCTATCCAGTGGCGAGAGAGGTGTGTTGAAGTCTCCCATGATTATTGTATGGTGGTCTATTAGACTCTTGAACTTGAGAAGAGTTTGTTTGACGAACATAGCTGCACCATTGTTTGGGGCATATATATTTATGATTGTTATGTCTTGTTGGTGTATGGTTCCCTTAAGCAGTATGTAGTGTCCCTCTTTATCCCTTTTGATTAACTTTGGCTTGAAATCTATTTTATTTGATATGAGTATGGACACTCCTGCTTGATTCCGAAGTCCATATGAGTGATATGATTTTTCCCAACCTTTCACCTTCAGCCTATGTATGTCTTTTCCTATCAAATGCGTCTCCTGTAGGCAGCATATTGTTGGGTCTTGTTTTGTGATCCATTCTACTAGCCTGTGTCTCTTAATTGGTGAGTTTAAGCCATTAACATTTAGGGTTATTATTGAGATATGGGTTGTTCTTCCAGCCATATCTGTTTATTTCTGTTACTAAACATGGTTTGTTTTCCTCTTTGTTTATTTCCCCCCCCCCTTTACTGTCCTACCTCCCACTGTTGGTTTTCATTGTTATTTTCCATTTCCTCTTCCTGTAATGTTTTGCCGAGGATGTTTTGAAGAGATGGTTTTCTAGCTGCAAATTCTTTAAACTTTTGTTTATTGTGGAAGGTTTTAATTTCATCTTCCATCCTGAAGCTTAATTTTGCTGGATACACAATTCTTGGTTGGAACCCATTTTCTTTCAGTGTTTGAAATATGTTATTCCAGGATCTTCTAGCTTTCAGAGTCTGTGTTGAAAGATCAGCTGTTATCCTGATTGGCTTACCCCTAAATGTAATCTGCTTCCTTTCTCTTGTAGCTTTTAAAATTCTCTCCTTATTCTGTATGTTGGGCATCTTCATTATAATGTGTCTAGGTGTGGATCTCTTATGATTTTGCACATTTGGCGTCCTGTAGGCTTCTAGGATTTGGGATTCTGTCTCATTCTTCAAGTCTGGGAAGTTTTCTCGTATTATTTCATTGAATAGATTGCTCATTCCTTTGGTTTGGAGTTCTGTATCTTCCTGTATCCCAATGACTCTTAAGTTTGGTCTCTTAATGTTATCCCATATTTCTTGGAGGTTCTGCTCATGGTTTCTTAACAGTCTTGCTGGGCTGTCTATGTTCTTTTCAAGTTGAAATACTTTGTCTTCATTGTCTGATGTTCTATCTTCTAAGTGTTCTACTCTGCTGGTAGTATTCTCCATTGAGTTTTTAAGTTGGTTTATTGCTTCCTGCATTTCTAGGATTTCTGTTTGTTTGTTTTTTATAACCTCTATCTCCCTGTATAGTTGATCCTTTGCTTCCTGTAGTTGTTTGTGTAATTCATTGTCCAAGTGATCTTTCATTGTCTGATTTTGCTGTCTAATGTCTTCCTTGATACTCCAGATCATCTGAAGCATGTGTATCCTGAATTCTTTATCTGACATTCCATCTGCTGCAGCTGTTACCTCTTCTAAAGTTGAGTTGACCTGCATTGCTTGTGGTCCTTTCTTTCCTTGTCTTTTCATACTGCTTGCGTTTCTTTCTGCTTGGTGAAATTGTCGTGTTTTTGAAATGTTTTTTTTCCCCTATATATTTATATTGCTCTTGTATAGTTGAAAAGTCTCCCTTGCAGGGTCAGGCGGCGGTCTGCCTACCTTGCAGGCACGGGCGGCGGCTCTGCTCTGCCCCTCCTCCAATTGGTGTGAGGTGTCTACCACGCCCGCGGACCCCTGGGCCTCTCCTGCCGGTCGGTCGCAGGTCTGCCTACCTTGCAGGCGCAGGTGGCGGCTCTGCTCTGCCCTAACTCCAATTGGAGTGACTTTTCTACCACGCCGGCGGGTCGCTGGGCTTATTCTGGGTGCGGGAGGCGGCTCTGCTCTGCCCCTACTCCAATTGGGGTGACGTGTGTACCACGCCGGTAGGCTGCTGGCCTGATCCGCCGGTCTGTCGCAGGTCTGCCTACCTTGCAGGCGCGGGCGGCAGCTCTGCCCTGCCCCTCCTACCACGCCCGGGGACCGCTGTTCCTGATCTGTAGGTGGTCGCAGGTCTGCCCACCCTGTGGGCACGGGTGGCGGTTCCGCTCTGCCCCCACTCCAATTGGGGTCATGTGACCACCACACCGGAGGGGCCTGATCCGGGCGCGGGCGAAGGCTCTGCTCTGCCCCTACTCCAGTTGGGGTGACGTGTGTACCATGCTGGCAGGCCGCTGGGCCTGACCCGCCAGTCTGTCATAGGTCTGCTTACCTTGCAGGCGCGGGCAGCGGCTCTTCTCTGCCCCTCCTACCACGCCCGTGTACCACTGAGCCGCAGGTCTGCCCACCTTGCGGTCGCGGGTGGTGGCTCCGCTCCGCCCCCTCTCCAATTGGGGTTATGCGACCACCACGCCGGCAAGCCGCTGGGCCTGCTCCGCGCGCGGGCGGCGGCCCGGCTCCTCCCCTCTGGCTCGACAACAAATCGAGAGAGACTCAGGTGTCTGTGCCTCACCCTCCCTACCAGGAGACCAACTGTTTCTGACACCGCTGGTATTGATGAAGTTCTCTCCTCCGCCGCTTTCTGATGACATCAGATCTCTGCCATGTTGGTATCCTATGCGAACGGCAGCATTTCGTTCTCTTTGCCGGGTAACCAAAGCAACAGGTGAGTCCTGACCGGCCCTCACAGGCCCCATCTCAGTCCTGTTGCCACTGCCCACGAAGGCTCGGTTGGTATTTACCTCCACAGTACTCAGCAGGACCCGGACCGAGAAGCAGTTTCTGCGGGCTCCTTAGCCCTGGGCCAGAGCAGTTCCGGGAGCTGGAACTCAGCCGCTCCGTGCTCGGTGTATGCTCTGATAACAGCAGGCTCCGAGAAGCAGTTTCCGCGGGTTATTTAGCACTGACCATGAGTAATCTGTCTGCAAGCCGCAGGCGAATGGCAGCCTGAAATTACCTGTTCTATGGCTGAATGAGCTGCGGTCAGTCGAAAACAGGGATGGTGATGTCAGCTCTCCAAGATGGTGGCCGCTGGCCTCCTCTGTGGTCTGACCGGTGTGGAGAACTGAATTGGACCGCTTCCTTCCCCCATCTCGAACCCAGAATTCAGCACTGAGTACGGTGCTTGCACGGCTAGCAGAAACTGCAGCGCTGTATCCCTGCGTCGCTATCTCCTCGTTTCCCAGCATGTGCTGCAGACTCTAGTCGTGGGGCGATATGCTGAATAAGCAGTGTTACCCTCCGTGCGACAAATCTCTCACGTTTGAGTCCCCGTAGCCAATCCTTGTGCGATGGAAATCCTTCCTCCAGGTTCCGGAGCACCCCACTATTGCTGGAAATTCCTAACAAGATAGCCTTTAGCCGTCCTGACTCGTCATACTCCCACACAGTGACGCGGCACACAGGGGCAATGCACTCCCCTCGCCGCCATCTTTTACCACTGTTGATAAACTTTTAATAATGTTTTATGCATTGTGAAAGATAGCAGGTTATTATTGTTTTGTTACATATGAATTTCCAGTTTTCCTAGAACCACTTATTGAAGAGGCTATCTTTTCTCCCATGAATGTGTTTGGCACCTTTGTCTAGTATGAGATAACTGTATTTATGTGAGTTTGTCTGGATGTCTTCTATTCTGTACCATTGCTCTAGTGTCTATATTGGTGCCAATACAATGCTGTTTTTGTTACTATGTCTCTGTAGTATAGTTTTAGTTGTGGTATTGTGATGCCTCCTGCTTTAATTTTCTTGTTAAAGATTGCTTTGGCTCTTTTGGTTCTCTTATTTTTTCCAAGTAAATTTCATGATTCCTTTTTGTAGTTCTATGAAGAATATTGTTGAGAGTTTAAAAGGAATTGCAGTGAATTTGTATAACACTTTTGGTAGTTTGGCCATTTTGACAATATTAATTCTACCTATCCAAGAGCATGGGAGATCTTTCCATCTTCTAAGGTCTTTTTTATTTTATTTTATTTTATTTTTTTCATTTTTGTTCTGTAGTTTTTGTGTAAAGGCTTTTCACCTTTTTTGTTTGTTTTATTCCCAAGTATTTTATTTTTTTGAGGTTACTCCCAAGTATTTTATTTTTTGAGGCTATTGTGAATGGGGTAGTTTTCCTAATATTTCTTTCAATAGATTTATCACTGATGTATAGGAACACATTTGATTTATGTGTGTTGATTTTATATCCTGCTAATTTGCTGAATTCATTTATTAATTCTAGATTTTTTTCTGGTTGATTTTTTGGATCTTCTAAATATAGAATTATGTCAACAGCAAACAGTGATAGTTTGAGTTTTTATTTTCCTATTTATATCCCTTTAATTTCTTTCATCTTTCCATTTTTTTTTGAATTTGCTAAGATTGCTTTGTGGCATAAGATATGGTCTATTTTAGAGAAGGATCCATGTGCTGCTGAAAAGAAAGTGTATTCACTCATTGATCAATAAAATATTCTATGTATGACCATTAAGTGTAAATTATTGATTGTATTAGTGAGTTCTATAATTTGTTTAGTTTTTTCTTTAGAAGGTCTATCTAGTAGTGAGAGAGGTGTGTTAATATCCCCCAGTATTTTCTGTTGTTGTTGTTCTGGTCTATTTAATTCTTGAAATCGAGAAGTGTTTTTTTGTTTGTTTGTTTTTTGTTTGTTTTTTTTTTTAAATATATGTAGATGCTCCATTGTTTGAGGTCTAAATATTTATTTTAGTAATGAGGTATAACTTTAAAATCTCTTTCTACTTAACTTTTCTTCCAAGTACCAGCTCGTACTTTTTGCAAATTAGTCTACCTAATGCCCACAGACACCTAAACAAATGCATCTTCTCTGAAACTTCTCTGATGCTAAGCCAAGCATCTTCCTGTATCCCTTGTGTCTTGGTGATATCAGACTTACCCAGGTCACAAAAATTAACACCAATATCAAAGAGTCATCTTCCACTCTTGCTTCATAATAGGTCAATTAAAAATCCTATGATGTCCAACTATGAAAGTCTCTGATATTCATTGCATTACTGTTTTGCCAGTGACTTGGTTTAGTACTCATAATTCTTAGTATTCCAAACTATCTACTCTTCACCTTCATCCATATCTCTAGCTGTTTCTTCCAAGCCATTTAATTACTTTTAGAACTAACATCCTAATAATGTTCAATGAATTACAATTCAAAAACATTTCAGATAGTGTCTGTAAAATAAATACTAAGTGTTATGCAAATAGTGACTAATGTGATTATGATTCCCATTTGCTAGAAAGGCTTTCAAAATTTCCTTCCATTCATTAAGAAAAAGACAATTATCTTATATTAGCATTTATTTTATTCAGCCTTTTCACTGCTCCAATGCAAACACCTGACAAGAATAATTTTAAGAAGAAAAAATTTATTTGGGGACTCACAGTTTCAGAGTTCCAGTCCATAAAGGTCATCCTTCATTATTTGAGGACTGAGGTGAGGCAAAACATCATAGTGGAAGGATGTAGGGGAGGAAATCAGGTCAGGACATAAACACCAAGAAGCAGAGTGAGAGACACTCCCCTCACCACAGACACAACATTTTTTTAACTTAAGATTATATGTTTCTCTATCCACTGAAGTTGATTTGTTAGTGTAAGAATACCCAAAAGCATACCCTCAGTGTCCTACCTCCTTCAGCCACAACCTATTGTTTACAGTCACCATCCAGTTAAGCCCTATCAGTGGATTAATGCAATTAACTAATTAAGACTCTCATAACCCAGTCATTTCACCTCTAAGTTTTCTCTCACTGACTCACACATGAGATTTTGGGGGACACTTCATATCTAAACCATAATTGCATTTAATGACTCTTATAGCTTTTGATCAATCTACATTTCTAATTGTATTAAACACTGTGTTTTATTGGACATGCTAAACCTCCAATTGCATCATTTTCACACATATTATTTTAAGGACAATTCTCTAGCCCATATCCATTGCTTTATTTTGTTCCAAAAGATCCTCCTTTCCTCTCCTCGTTTCTTCCCTAACCTAGCAATGTGGACAAATATTAGGCATTATACAATATAGATATCCAATCTGGACATTAATGTATGTCTTATTGTCAATTTGAAAAAAAAAATAAACTTAACCAAAAAATAATTTCCCAGGCAGCAATCAAAAGGGGAAATGCCACAATGGAAGAAGAAAAAGAAAGGAGTGACCATAATAAACAACATAAGAGTCAAGTTTGGTGTGGACAGAAACTAAGTGAAAGCAAAATTTGTTTACTGGGATTGAACCAAAAGAAGAGAGCATGTATGCTGAGAGAGATATGCCATAAAGCACCCACAGTCAACTGGATCCATGAAGAATTTGAAAAAGTAGCTATATCCTAAGTTGTTTTTGTTCTGAAGACTTCTCTCTTTTAGGCCACATACAAAGACCACCCTTCATTTTTTAAAATTTGTTTAAAATGAATCTTTTTCCCTTGTAGCAAATTCTTCACTTCAATCCCACCTCATCCACAATGCTGACAGATTTCCTTGGACAAAAAGAATCTCTATTTCTACAATTAATCCACAAGTGTTTTGTATCCAAA
Source organism: Marmota flaviventris (assembly GCF_047511675.1). NCBI lineage: Eukaryota > Metazoa > Chordata > Mammalia > Rodentia > Sciuridae > Marmota > Marmota flaviventris. The sequence goes on from NC_092518.1 coordinate 68,564,989, forward strand.
ATATCATCAATTATATTTTTGCATAAAAATGTCATATGTATAGATTTTCCTGATTGCTCTTCCAAGTGTTGATGCTCAAAACAAAATGTTCAATTGAGTGAAGGAAATACTTCAATGGACTGAGTTAGCAAATTACCAGTCATTGAGCTATTAAAAAACAGGCTGGAAAAGTTTCTGTCACAGTTTGAGATGATAGCCCTACATATCGAGAAAATGTACACATACTTACGAATCTTTTTCTTTTTATCTTTTCTTTTTTTAAAACAACATGATACGTTTCTATATCCACTGAAGTTGATTTATCAGTGTAAGAATACTTGCCCCAATGCTTTGCAAAGGGACAGAGACCAGATTACTATACTAAGAATCAGAGTATTTTTTTTTAATTTTTAAGTTTAAGATGGACACAATACCTTCATATTTTTTGTTTACTTATTTTTATGTGGTGCTGAGGATGGAACCCAGGGCCTCATGTTAAGGTGAGCGCTCCACCACTGAGCCACAACCCCAGTCCCCAGACTAATATTTGTTATAATTATGTTTGCACTTTGAAAGTCAGAGATTAAATACATTTGGCCATAGACTTTAGTAAAGGAACAATATCCAGAACTTACATGAAATGGGAATAAGCCATGGACTATTTCCATATGAAGGGGGATTGATTTAGGAAAAATATTTAGGAAAAAAAAGCATTAAAATTAAAGGTTTCCAAACATTTAGACAAGATTTTGCATTGTATAATTAAAATCTTATTTTGAAGGAAGTTAATAAACATTGCATTGCCTATTATCAAACAAAATCTCCTTTTAATTAATAACCTTATTTAATTAAAAAAAAAACTAACGCCTACCACTTTTGGAATATAAAGCAAAATTACATTCTTTTTTAAGTGATCAAGGAGATAGATCAAAATTTTCTGAATTGTTTCCATTGCATTTAAAACATGTAAAAACTATTTTTATTTTTCTTTACTTTCCCACATAAAACAGTAGGGTTCTATCATCTATGGTACTTACAAATCTATCACCTGTGGAAAACCATTGCTATAGAATATGTTTGAAACCTAGCAAGATTTTTAAAAGGAGGTTGTATATACATGAATTAGAATAGGTTCTGCAAGCACATTTGCTAATCCTCATGCTTTAGAGCATATGCTGGTCACCACCTGAAGTCAGGAAGAAAATATCTTCCTTGGTATACTATTTCACAATTAGTTTCACTGGGGGTGGGGTGAGGCATAAGTTTCAGTAAAGCCAATTTTAGCCACTGTTGGACATGGAGGCAGACTTGATGTCCCATTGGTTGTATCTGTTATGGTTTCAGTGTTAATTAGACTTTGCAATGTGATAATTTCTAGGGTGGAAAGGTTAAAACTGACAAACAGATTGTCATACTTTACTAATAAATAATTATCTTTTCAGTGAATAATTATGGAAATAATACTTTACAGTGTCTAGTTAATATTGAAAAGTCTGTATGACTAATTGACTTCAGTTTTTACAAGTTCTTTAATAAAACTGCTATACATAAACTGCCACAGGAAAAAAATAGCTATGCTTTAAAAATGAAAGTTATTATAAAACATTCATATCTTTGAATTGCTATCACTAAACATCTCTGAGTTTAAGCTTTCAAGGTGATTTTAATTTACAGTATAGCCCCTATACTAGGCCAAGAGAAGTCTGGAAATTTCAGAGTACATGAATCCTTATTTACAATGCACATATTGAAAAATAATTTTGGATAAATTTAGTAAAGCTAATAAACCATGCTATTTTGTCTTTCTATTTTGTCTTACTAAAATATTTAATATGTATAAACTTTATTCTCCCTCATTTTTTATCACTGATGGAAAGTTGTTGAATTTGAGCCAAATGAGTCAGGTTTTTATCTCACTCCTACTACAAGTAATCATCTAACTGGGCCTAAATTCTGGAAGTAGAATAATTGGTCTTACATGAATAAAATTCAACCCTTAACCTCAGGTACTATTTTTGTGTTGGAAGTGAAAATTAGTTACCAAAGGTATGTCCTACTACCAATGTGGATTTGAGATCCATCAGCATGTAGAAGTGTTCAAATAATTGTTTATGTTAGAAGTACTTGCTATAATTGCTTAACATGGAGGTTTTCTTGACCAAATCTGAGAGACTCTGATTTATTAAATCTGAGTTGAGGTCAGGAAGTTACACTATAAAAAAGCATATCAGGCTAATCTAAATTTAATAGTCTCTGAAGAGGCTGTGGTCATAGCTCCTTAGTAGAGCACTTGCCTAGCATATTTGAGGCACTGTGTTTGATTCTCAACACCCAGTGGTAAAAATAAAAAATAAATAAATAAAATAAAGATATTGTATCCATCTACAAGTAAAAAATAGTCTTTGAAGAATCTAAAAATATAATTTATACTCTTGATTGCATTAGTTAAGGTAAACAGTTCAGTGCTGTCAATAGCTGATGATTTATTATCTGCTAATCTGGACAAAACTAGTTGTTCAATGATAACCAACCCATGAAATGTTTTAAAAGTACACTTTGCACATAATTAAAAAAAATCCCCAGCAGGCTCATTCAACCCATGGATTCTCAATTTAATGATTAAATTTCTTAACTATTATTCAAACATCCTTAAGATTGTCCTTATAACTAATTTCTAGATGTTCAGATCAAGTAAATAAAGGACTCTCCCTTGCTCTGACACTGCTAATGTAGAAAGAGTGTGATATAACAATGCCAAGTGAAAATAGAACAAATTTGAAGGAAAATTCCCCAGTGTATTCCAATACAAACACACTTTTCTTAAGAAATGAAATTATTTGCTCATTCAATTACCATAGCAGCCTGAACAAAGCTTTCTATACTGTACTGGTTTTTGACAATTTTCCATGGGTTTAGTTGTGCATTCACAAACTAATGAATAATAAAACTTCAGTTATATTTTCTCTAAACCAAACTGTGTTTTCTGACACTGTGTCTGACATTACAATTCCAACCACTAGTGATATCTGGAAGTTGTAGCATAATTCATTATTGAGAGCACTGTTTGGTTTTTGCTCCAATTGTTACATAGTTATTTTCTCCCACTTCCTCCCCTTATAGGCCCTTGTGCCATTAGAAATACCATTTGAAGTTCTAGTAAAATGTAACTCATTGCTGTTTGCTAAATATATCATCTGACCACCAGCAGAAATGTTGGATATGACTTATTATGACACAAGTTCTCAAAAACTACAAACTACAAACTATTATTTTTTATTACCATTGTTTAAATTCATTTTGAGGGGAATAAAGTAGCTGCCTTTCTGATATCTTTATTTTTTGAAGACAGCTGATTAGCCATTTTCTATACTGTATGTTCCACATTAAGTCATTATCTATGCTGTTCATTCCATCAATTCTGCTACTTTTATTAGCAAAGTTTTGGTGTCTGGTCCTGTAGTAGTGACAAGCATTCCTAGAAGCTAATCTGACAGATAATGACTCCATTAGGTGATGAATACTAATTGGTTTACATCAGAGGCCTGAAATTAATTGATGTAAATAAATTAGCACCTGAGCACCTATCACCCGAGCTTTAGATTTTCAAAATACCAACAATTTTAAAGCTTGCATCTTCTTCAGCAAAATGGTATGCATACATATCTTGTGAATAATTAAAATGTGGCAATAAGTCAGGATATCAAACAAGGAATACCAATTGTTTACACCCATTTCTAGGCAAGGTGGAGTGTGTTATATCTTAATAATAATGGTATATAAAAAGTAGATGTCAACTACTCTCCAAATAGCATATTTCTTCATTACATTCATTCCTAGAATTACTAGTCACTTTTTATAATGTCTTAAAATGTCAAAGTATGTGAATTATAGAAATTGAATGTGGCCTAGTTTATTGATACTTAATTTTGCCAAGATTTTCATTTTATTCTGATCTCAAAATCAAGTTCAGTTAATTTTTTTCTTTTCATTATTACCTCTAAATTCCACCAATAAGTGATATAAGCAAATATGTTTATAGCAGATAACTTAGAAAATTTTAAAAAAGTGTAAAGTTTAATTTTTTCAGTAAAGCTACCATACAGTTAACAACTTTATGTGCTTTCCTTCTAATATTCATATTTTGTGTGGTTAAATTCATATCCGAAGGGCTAGGGATGTAGCTTAGTGGTAAAGTACTTACTGAGTATTCACAAGGCGCTAGGTTCAATTGCCAGTACTACAAATAATCATGTTAGATATCCAGTTTATATTCTGAATTTTTCTTATGTATATTAGCATTTCTCCATGTTATCAAAGTTTCTTCATAAGTGACATTTTAATGGGTTGGAATATATATATTCATTCTATGGCCATTCTTCCCTTCATTTAAGTTATTTATAATGTTTTTCTAAGAGAGTATATAATTTTTTGAGTATATATCAAAAGTTTAGGATATGTTTCCAAATGTCACATATCTATTCAAAATGTATGTTCTTGATATATATTGCCAAATTTTTCTCAAAAATGGTTGTTAAGAATTTTTTACAGAGATGGTAAAATGTAAGAAAATAATAAAATCTTCATAACAGCTAAGAAATCTAATAAAATTATTTTAAAGGAAATTAAAAATTCCTAATAACAATGAATTTTTTCTTCATACCACAAATATGAAAGCTCAGGACAGTAGAAAGAAATTAAATCCTTCTCTAATCCTAAGTAAAACATTTTTCCAATTGATAAAAAATTCATAGATTTATATAATTAATAACTTTAAAGTATAGAGCTCTGTGGCACTTAGCACACTTACAATGTTATGCAATGACCTCAATTTCTGCTTTCAAATTTTTCCTTATACTCAAGAACACTCTGCACTTATAATTAACCACCATTCCCTATTTCTCCTTCCCCCTAGCCTCTAGCATTACTGTTTACATAGATTATTTCTATTTGGGATATTTCACATTAAATTAATTATACAATATGTTATATGTTTCAGCTTCATCAAAGTTATAGCAAGTACCAGTACTTTATTTTTTTTATAGCTGAATAATCCTTCATTTTATGTATACTCCACTAATTATCCATTGATAAAAATGTGGGTTCTTTCCATCTTTTGAATATAATACATAATATTCCTATATAAATTCATACGTGTTTGTGTGAACACATATTTTTGTTATTGTTACATGTATACCTAGCAATAGAATTGCTGAGTCATACATGCCAACTCTGTTTAACATTTTAGAAATAGCTAAACTATTTTCCATAGCATCTGCATCATTTTATACTGTCACCAGCATTGTATGATGGTTCCTGTTTCTTCTTATTCTTGTTCATTAATTTCTATCATTTTTACCATTATAACCCTCCTAATTTATGTGAAGTAGCATCTCATTGTGGTCTCACTTTTAATTTCTTTATGATTAATAATGTAAATTTATTTTCTTGTGCTTGTAAGAAATTTTTATATCATAATTGGAAAAGTGTCTTTTCAAGTCTATTGCCAACTTTTCATTGGTACACTTGTCTTTATTAAGTTTTAAACATTTTTTTTTAAATTCAGTACACTTAACCTCATCAGAAACATTTGCAAATATTTTCTCATACTTTGCAAGTTGCATTTTTATTTCTTGAAAATGAGCTCAAATGCATAAAGATTTTAGTAATTGTGAAATCCAATTTACCTAAAGTCTTCTTTTTGATTTTGATTTTTGGTGCAAAATTTAATAATCTATTGACAAATCAAAAGTTGTTATGATTTACCCATATTTTTACTCCTAATAGATATTATTTTTATCTTCAGGTTCTTGTTCCCTTTTGGGTTAATCACTGTATATAGAAGGAAGTAGAGAATTGTTCTTTATTCATGTGGTTATCAATTTTCCCCAGAATAATTTTTGATATTATTTTATTGTTGTGTGTAATTATATATGAAAGTGAGATCCATTTGTATATATTTGTATATGTATGAATAATAATTTGGTCAATTTCATTCGCCATTACCTTTGCATTCCCTCAACACCTCTTTTCTGCTGAAACTCCTTCCTCTACTATTCTAGTCTGGTGTCCCTTCTATTTTCATATGTTCTTTTTATTCCTTGTAGCATCCACATATGAGAGAAAACATATCCCATGACATTCCAAGTCTTGTTTATATAGCTTAGGATGCTGTTCAGCAGTTCAATATGTTTTGCAAATGATAGAATTTCAGTTTTTAATCACTGAGTAAAATGTCATTATCACAGATGTCGCTGCCACTGCCATGTACAGAGGTCTCTTCTCTAGACATGGCCTCAGCTACCTCCCATGCTACTTCCAATGCTACTTGCATGCTACTAAACCAGAGGTCTCCTGTCAATCAGCTGCCACCTGCACTGCTACCACCATCACTGCTGCCTCTGTTTCTGCTGCTGTCATCCCAAGAGCGTCTGGAGGTCTTCTGTTAGGGTGCTGCTGCCCTTGCAGCTGCAACCACCTGCTGCTGCCACAAAAGACACCACTGCCCTGTATGCAACTGAAGCCGACACTGCTGCTGACCTCCAGATATTGCTGGCCCCACAGCTTCAATTGTAGCTGCCACTGCAGCCACCACTGCTACTGACCCACTACCTACTGTCAACAAACACTGCCACTACTGCTGCTACCACAGCCTAGAGGGTTGCAGCAAGGGAGACTACAGGTCTGGTTGCATGTGGCTGCACTCATTTTGGGACACCAGCCAGAGCCTGGGGCCTGAGTGCCAGCAGGTTCACCACCATAAGAGCCTCTATCTGGGGACTTCATCCAGGACCTGCAGGTCCAGTGTAGGGGTGCCTGTGGGTTTGGAGGAGACTGTGGTCTTCCTGCTGAGAGTGATGGTGGCCCTTGTTTTGGTGCTGCATCTTGAGGTTGCTCCTTTGCAAGAGTGTATTCCTAGAGGTCTCTCTTGCAAGTAGGAGCAGAGAGATCTTAGGACTGCAGATCTTTGAGTTCTTTGTATATTCTGGATACTAATTCTACATCAGAAAAGTAGGTGATAGGGCTGGGATTGTAGCTCAGTGGTAGAGCATGTGCTTAGTACACATGTGGCACTGGGTTCAATAATCAGCAACAATATACAAAATAAAGGTTCTGTGCACATCTACAACATAAAAATATTGAAAAAAAAGAAAATTAAGTGATACAAATTTTTGCTCATTCTGTATATGTTCAGTCTTCATGATCCTGTTTATTTTTCTGTGCAGAATTATTTTAATAATTTAATAATTCTTGCTTTTTTCTTTCTCAGTTTTAGGGGTTCTATAGAGGAAGTGTTGAATCAATGTTTTCTTCTAACAAGTACAGAGTTTCTAGTCTAATTCTGAGATGTTTGATTCATTTTAAGTTGACGATTGTACAAAGTTAAAGATAGGGATTTAGTTTCATTATTCTATGTATGCATATCTACTTTTCCCAGCACCACTGGTTAAAAAGGCTCTATTTTCTCCAATATATTTTTTGGTACTCTTGTTAAGGATCAGCTGACTATATCTGTGTGGTTTTGTCTCTGTGAATTCTGTTTAGTACATTGATTTCCCTGTGTTTAAGCCAAGTAGCATGCTGTTTTTGTTGCTATAGCCCTGTAGAATATTTTGAAATTAGGCATTATGACACCTCCAGCATTGATCTTATGCACATAATTTCTTTCCCTATTATGTTTTTTTAATTCTTTTATATGAATTCTAGGACACTTTTCTTAATTTCGTGAAGAACCTCACTGGTATTTTCATGGGTATTGCATTGAATCTATATAGATCACTTTTGGTTATATGATAATATTAATTCTGGCTATACATTAACTGCCTTCTATTTCTTTCTTCAGTGTTCTATGATTTTTATTGTAGTTATCTTTCATTTGGTTTGTTAGATTTATTCCTAATTACTTTTTATGAGGCTATATCAAATGAAATTTTTTCCTCATTTCTTTTTCAGCAAATTTATTATTAGTATATGGAAAACTGCTGATTTTGCATGTTGATTTTGTGTCCTTCTACTTTGTATAATCTTTTAATTTATTTTTTTAGTTGTGGTTGGACACAGTACCTTTATTTTATTTATTTGTTTTTACATGGGGCTGAGGATGGAACCCAGGGCCTCTCACATGCTAGGCAAGAACTGTACCACTGAGCCACAATGCCAGCCCATACTTTGTATAATTTTTAAAATAAATTCTAGATATTTTCTGGTATTTTTTTATTTTTGGTTTTCTAAGTTTAGGATCATGTCATCTGCAATCAGTGATAATTTTATGCCCTCTTTTTCTAAATGTATCCTTATTATTTCATTTTGTAATATTTATTTTTTATTTGTAATTGGACACAATAATTTTATTTATTTATTTTTATGTGGTACTGAGGATCAAACCCAGGGCCTTTCACATGCTAGGCAAATGCTCTACCACTGAGCTACAACCCCAGCCCCTCTTGTCTAATTGTTTTGAATAAAATTTTAAGCACTTTATATAATAGTAGTGAGAATGGACATGCATGTCTTGGTCCTGATTTGAGGGGAAATACAATCATTTTTGCACATCTAGTATGATTTTGGCAGTGAATTTGTTATATATAGCATTTTTCATGTTGAAGCAAGTTTTTTTTATCCCTAGTTTCTTTAGTGTTTTCATCATACATAGGTGCTAAATTTTGTTGAAAGTGTTTTCAGTATCTGTTGAGATCATTATTTGATCATAATCTTTAATTCTGTTTTTGTAATGAATTCCATTTTCTGATTTGTATATGATGAACAATGCTTGCATCTCTGAATGGAACACCAACATGATCAAGATGTGCATTTTTTTTTGACTACTGGAGATTGAAATCAGAAGTGCTTTTTTAGTCAGATTTTCCACTGCTGGGACTAAAAGACCTGACTAGAACAATTGTAGAGGAAGAAAAGTTTATTTAAGTGCTCAAAGTTTCAGAGGTCTCAATCCATAAGTGGCTGGCTCCATTCCTTAGGGTTCAAGGTGAAGCTTGCCATCGTGCCTGAAGAGTGTGGCAAAGGGAAGCAGCTCACATGATGATCAGATAGCAGAAAGAGAAGTCTCCACTTGCCAGATACAAATATATGCCCCAATGCCACACTCCAAATCTCACTACTTGCGGCCACACCCTGACACTTGAGTTACCACCCAATTAATCCCAATCAGGGGATTGATTTACTGATTGGGTTAAGACTCTTAAAACTCAACCAATTTTATTCTGAACCATCTTGCATTGTCTCACACATGAGGTTTTTGGAGACACCTTACAATCAAACCATATTGTGCTCTATCACTGAGATATCTTCTTCTTCTTCTTCTTCTTCTTCTTCTTCTTCTTCTTCTTCTTCTTCTTCTTCTTCTTCTTCTTCTTTTTCTTATTATTATTATTATTATTATTATTATTATTATTATTATTATTTTGAAAAAGGATCACACTAAGTTGCCAAGAGGGTCATGTTAAGTTGCTAAGGAGGACATCATATTTGTGAACCATGCACCACCATACCTGAAATGATATATATTATCTTAATGTGTTTTAAATATGAAACACTAATACCTTTCTAAGGAATTTTGCATTTATGTTCATCAAGAAAAATATATGAAGCTTTGTTATTAATATGACCTCTTTCTGATATCAAAGGGTTACTGGCTGCATAGAATGAATGTGATATTGTTCCCCTTCACTTTTCTATTTCATGGAATTATTGTAGTATCATTGGCATTAGTTTTTTTAAAGTCTGGTAGATTTCAGTTGAGCTTCCATCTGGTTCTGTGCTTTTGCTGTTGTTGAGACTTTTTTTTCCCTCCTTCAATCTCATTGCTTTTTATTGGCGTGAGCGTTAATCTGAACGGTCAACTTGACTGAATTAAGATATGCTGAAGCATAATAAGCTTCTGGGTGTTTCAATGAGGGTGTTTCTAGGAAGGATTGACATGTGGGAAACAGACTGAAGTGGAGACCTACCCTAAGTGTGGGCAGCACTGTCCAACAGGTTGAAGGCTTGGACAGAATGACAGTCAGAAGTAAAAGAAAGTAGCAGCAGACTCAAGTTAGATTTTTCTGAAGTGGGTACTTGATTGCTGCTCTAATCATCTGAGGACATAAGAATCCAGCTCTTTTTCTCTTCCAAAGTAGACTCTGCACAATCACTCTCCACAGCATTCCCAAACCTTCTCCAGGGAGTTTTCAGACCTTTGTTTACAGACTGGGATAGTATCATTGACCCCTTTTGTTCTGAGGCTTCAGCATCTTTGATTGTGCAACTACTGGTTCCTCCAGCACTCAGTCCATGAACTGCAGCTTCTGGTTGTATAAGCCAATCTAATAAATCCCCTTTTTATAATTATATGTATATAAATGTGTGTGTGTGAGAGAGAGAGAAAGAGAGAGAGAGAGAGAGAGAGAGAGAGAGAGAGAGTTTGTCCTGTTGGTTCTGTTCCTTTAGATAAATAAAATTGATCTGTTTAAATTTTTTATATCGTCTTGTTCAAAAAATATTGGTAGGGTATATGTCTTTAGGTATTTATTCATTTATTCTACATTTTACAATTCATAGTAATATAAGTTTTTAAAATAGTCCCTAATGATCCTTTAGTCTGTGGGGATATCTCTCATTTATTATTTTATTAATTTGAATCATATCTCTCTTTAGTTTTATTAAGGGTATATCTTTCTTATTCATTCTTTCAAAGAAAGTACTTTTTGTTACATTTGTTGAGAGCCACAGCCGAAGGGGCCCCAGCAAACTTCCAGCTGCCAGCTGATGATTGGCTCACCTTGACCCCAGCAAACTTCCAGCTGCCAGCTGATTGGCTCCTCTGCAGCAATGCTCATTGGGCTGTTTCCCAGCCCTTTCAGACCACGGAGCTGCTCATTGGGGGACTCTTTTGGCTCCGCCCACATGAACCAGCCAATCGGCCTCAAGAGCAGGAGGAGTGGGGAGGTTGAGAGGCTTGTGGGAAGCCGGTGGTGGCAGTTGGGCTCTGAGGGAATTCCTGAAGAGCTCCTGTGGTGTGGTGTGTGTATTCTAAAAATAAAGTTCCTTTCTGCTTGACAAGTGGCTCCTTAATTGTGCCCAGCCAGACTGTGGCAACATTAATCCTTTGTATATATTTTTTTCTGTTTCAAGAATTTGAACTCTGATTGTAATTATTTGCTTCCTTCTGCTTTCAGATATTTTTTGTAAAGGTTCATATTATCTAAAAAGTATTTGATTTCTTCATTTTCTCTTTAGTTCCTTCATTTTCCTTCTTTGACTACTATAAACATTTTATTGAATATGAATGCTGATAGTAGACATCCTTGTCTTATTTCTCATTTTATGGAAAAATGTTTTCACATTTTTTCAAATCATTATGATGCTGTACTTGGGTTTGTCATATATTTATTTATGAAGTTGAGGTAATTCCTTTTTATCTTTTTTTATTCGGTGTTTTGAGTATGAATGGATGTGGAATTTAGTTAAAGGCTGTTTCTGTATCTATTGTAATTATCATGTGATATTTGTCTTAATTATATCATGTGATGATTTACATGTATCAATTTGCACAACCTTGCAACTCTAAAATTAAAACAAATAAAACTAAGAAAACTAGGAAGAATAGTAACATAGCTTAACATTTTGAAAGCTATCTATGATAAACCCAAGGCCACCATTATTCTAAATAGAGAAAAATTGAAAACATTCCCTGTAAAAACTGGAAAAAGACAAGGATTCCTTCTTTCACAACTTTTATTCAACATCGTCGTCGAAACTCTAGTCAGAGCAGTTAGAGAGAAGAAAGAAATTAAAAGAATATGAATATGAAAAGGGGAACTCTAACTATCACTCTTTGCTGATGACATGATTATATACTTACATGATCCAAAAAATTTAGCCAGAAAACTTCTAGAATTAATAAATGAATTCATCAAAGTAGCAGGATATAAAATCAACAGACATAAATCAAACACATTCCTATTCATCAGTGACGAATCCATTGAAAGAGAAAGTAGGAAAATTACCCCATGCCCAATAGCCACAAAAAATAAAATACTTGGGAATCAATCTAACAAAAGAGGTAAAAGACCTCTACAATGAAAACTACAGAACACTAAAGAAAGAAATTTAAGAAAACCTCAGAAGATGAAAGATCTTCCATGCTCCTGAATAGGCAGAATTAATATTTTCAAAATGGCCATACTACCAAAAGTGTTACACAGATTTTAGGCAATTCCTATTAAAACCCCAATGACATTATTTAAAGAAATAGAAAAAGTAAACATAAAATTTATTTGGAAAAATAAGAAACCAAGAACATTTAAAGCAATTATTAGCAAGAAAAGTGAAGCAGGAGGCATCACAATACCAGACCTTAAACTACACTACAGAGCCATAGTAACAAAAAGGGCATGGTATTAGCAACAAAACAGTCATTAGACTAATGGTACAGAATAGAAGACACATGAAAAAAACCCATAAGTACAGTAATCTCATACTAGACAAAGGTGCCAAAAACATTCATTGGATAAAAGTGAGCCTCTTCAACAAATTGTCCTACGAAAACTGGAAATCCATATGTAACCAAATAAAATTAAACTCCTATCTCTCACCATGCATGAAATTTAATTCAAAGTGGATAAAAGACTTCGGCATTAGAACAGAGGTTCTGTGCCTAATAGAAGAAAATATAGACCAAAATCTTCACCATGTTGGTTTAGGATCTGACTTCCTTAACAAGAATCTTAAAGCATAAGAAGCAAAATCAAGAATAAATGGGATGGATTCAAACTAGAAACCTTCATCTCAGCAAAGGAAACATTCAAGAATGTGAAGAAAGAGCTAAAGAATTGGAGAAAATATTTACTACACGCACCTCAGATAAAGCATTAATCTCCAGGATATGTAAAGAACTCAAAACACTTAATATCAAAAACACCAACTAACGCAATGAATAAATGGACCAAGGAACAGAGCAGAAACTTCACAGAAGAAGAAATCTGAATGGTCAAAAATATATGAATAAAAATATATGAATAAACATCTTACAGAAATGCAAATCAAAACTACTCTAAGATTTCATCTCACTGTAGTCACAATATCAATTATCAAGAATATATGCAACAATAAATATTGATGAGGAAGTGGGGAAAAATATACACTCGCACATTGCTGAAAATTGGTGCCACCATTATGGAAAACTTTATGGAGATTTCTCAGAACACATATAATGGAACCATCATTTGACCCAACTATCCCATTCCTCTATTTATCCCAAAGGACAAAAAATCAGCCTACTACAGTGAGGCAGCCACATCAATGATTATAGCAGCTCATTTCACAATTCCTAAATTATGGAACTAATAAAGTATCCTTCAACAGATAATGGACAAAGAAAATGTGCTGTATATACACAATGAAGTATTACTCAGCCCTAAAGAAGAGTGAAATTATGGCATTTGCAAGTAAATGGATGGAGCTAGATTGTATCAGTCTAATTAAAATAAGCCAATCTCCCTAAACCAAAGGTTAAATATTTTCTCTGATGTATGGATGCTAATTCACAATGGGGAAGTGCTAGGGAAGAACAGAGTTACTTTGGATGAGATAGAGGGTAGTGAGGGAGGAGAGGCAGTATGGGGGTACGAAAGGTAATAATCAGACACTATTACCATATGTACACATACAATTATATGACTGCTGTGATTCTACATCGTGTACATCCAGAAGAAAGAGAAATTATACTTCATTTATGTATGATTTGTCAAAGTACATTCTACTGCCATGTATAACTAATTAGAATTAATTTTTAAAAGGAAGGAAAAAATATATTTATCACCAGATTTGTCAATCTATCTTGATACAGATGATTAAAAAATACTTTTAAACTTAGGAATGTTCTTTAAAGTGAAAAAAAATACACAAATATTTTGGGAAATCATTCAACACAGAGTCACATAAATTTCTATTCACATTAAATTTAAAATAATGCAGTAGTATTCATGCCTTTGTTTTCATAAGATCTACTTAAACTACTTACTAATGCCTCTGGTATAGAAAATATTTCCGCTTCTCCAATTTTTCTTCTGCAAAATCATAGAAAATGGCAAGATGAAAGTGAACATATTATTTGATCCATTGGTTTAGAGTAAATTTTCAGTTATTGGTGAAAATAGCTGGGGCATTCCTGTTTGAATTTTTCTGAGTATGTATAGCCAGTATCATTTGTAATTTTGACTGGCATTCATCTTCAAATTTTAACTCTTTTTTCGTTGTAAATACCCTTATTGTCATATTGTGTTGTTACACAGAATAAATCAAAGAAGAGTTAAAAGCTTGATATTTCACTGTGTATTGCTTAAGAAAGGTTCTGGTTATTTGCAAATAGGTTTCTATCTGATTAATCTCTTCTAAAACTACATGAGGAAAAAGATATTTACAGAGAGAATAATTGCATACTCCAGATACCAGAATCTGAGATTATTTTCATGTCCATGTCTTTTTTGGATGACACAGTACGTACACTTTATAGTTGAGATTAACTTTTCAAAATTTGTCTGCTCTGTGCCCCAGCTTCATAATGAAAATTGTATCTTTTCTAGGATGGAGTTTTGAGATTTTGTACAGTTTTTCTTACATCTGTGAGGTAAGATTTAGAACAATTAATAAGACTTATCCAAACTTCTAAAAATGTCACACATGAAGAAATATTTCCAAACAAATTCTGCAAGGTTTAGAAAATGATTTCCAGGAGGTAGAGATTGATTTCTCTGATTTTTACAAGAATTTCACTGAGCATATTGACTATATATGCAGCATTTTCATGTTGGATTGTTGCAGAGGTTTATGAAACAATGATCATGTTATTTGAAGGTATCTTTTATGAGTTTAGCAGTAGTCTTTCCAGAAATGCAAACATTTTTTTGTTTCAACTTGACCCTCTTCTACATAGACCTATTTGACCAACTTGAACATTGGATCTCTATTTAAAAGATCTTCAGTATAGTCAAGAGTGTTCAAAGATAGGCTATTTTTTTACTATCTTCCCAATAAAAGTATCCCACTGATAGCATGTTTTACTTTTATTCTTTCTTTAATCTTAAATCAATTAACAAATATAAAAAATAAATTTCAATCATAAAAATACTAAAATAATTGATAATTTTGTACAATATTCTTAATGTGTATTGGAATACAGATAGTTGTATCCAAAAAAAATGTAGATCCAAAAAAATCCTGTTTTATTAAGGATTTTTTTTGGATCTACATTTATTAGGGATATTGGCATATAGTTTTCTTTCCTTGATATATCCTTTATCTGGTTTTGTTATCATATTGATATTGATTCCACAGAAAAAATTTGCATATGTTTCCCCTTTTTATTTCATGAAATAATTTGAGGAAGGTTGTCTTTAGTTCTTCTTTAAACATCTGTTAGAATTTTACAAAGAATTCATATGAGGAGGAGAGACAAGATGGTGGATTAGCAGGAAGTGGATTTAATTCTCACAGCTCCATGATTCAGAACAGCAAGAAAACTTCTTCTCTGTGAGGTGAGTAAAAAAAAAAAAAAACAAAAAAAAAACAGTGTACTGGCACCTGGAAAATTTGGAAATTTGGGGTATATCAGACAAGGCTAAGGAACAGAATTGGAGCTGAGGTACTGGTGAAAGTGGGCAAAATTAATAAATAACAAGGTCAGAAAAAAACAAAATGTTGGAAAATTCTTAGCTTTGGGAATAACAGTACATGAGCGACAGCCTACCCTGGCCTGACCCAGAGGCTATTCTGCTCATTAAATGGGTGCATGAAATAGTATGCCTGCCATGCATGGAGAGCCCAAGCTGGAGGAATTTTGATACCTCTGTGAGACAACAGCATAAACTCCAACTGGAATTTTAGATCCATTAGTTTGGGGATGAAACAAATACATGAATCTGGTAGACACCAACATCAAGATCTAAACTGAGCATAGCAAATCAGGAGAATCACTGGCATGTAGAATTTCTGGCATGGCCACAATTTTTCCTGGGGAGATCAGAGAGAATGGACAAAGCCTGTTCTCCCTTGCACCTGGCAGCACGCAGGACCTGTGCCAGGGAGAATCTGAATGGGCAGAGTGATTGAACTCTGTGCTCAAAAACAGTCCTTGAGAGGCCAAAATAGGGCACAGTATCCCTAAACAACAGAACCTGCAAAGGACTGACTCCTACTTACCATAAGTATTGGCCTGGGGTAGTAGTGGGGTACAGTCCTAGAAGTGTGTTGGTTCCTTATTGCCTGAAAACTCCCCATGCAATAAAACATCTGAGATAACACCAGAAAAAATCCCTGCCCCTGGGAGCTTCACATGCAAAAATCATCTCATATTACCTAGAGGCAACTATACCCAGGAAGTGAACACTAAAGCATATTCCATAGCTCCACACACCATTCCACTGAGAAGGGAAGCTGAGAAACAGAAAAGAAGTTTGGCACAGACAGCATGCATACACTCTCACTGACTATTCAGTAATTTGTTTTTGTTTTTGTTCTGCTTTGTTTTTGAATGTGTACTGATATATGAGAGTCATATTTGCATTTGTACACATACATATGTATTTCTGCTTTTTCATTTTTAGCATTTCCTATAGATAGCTATTTTCCATGCACTGTTTTTTGATGGTTAGGTTTTTTTGATTAGTATAATTTGGATTAATTTTCTATTGTCTCTTTCACAACTCTGTTCCCTTGGTTTCTATTACTCTCTTTTTTTAAAAAAAATTGTTACTAACAACCAAACTCTATTGTTCTCTCTTTCACTCTTCCTTTAATTCAATTCTTTTACTTCTATTTTTTCTTCTCTCCCTCATTAACACATCCTACATTTTCTCTGCATTTCCCCTATTTATTTATTAAATCTATGAACCCTTCTCCAACTCCATCTCTTCTTTTATCCTCTTAATGAAATATAACTGGATACTTACACATATTTGTATGTTTATTTTTACTCATTTCTATAATTTTTGAAATATATATATATATATATATATATATATATGTATATATGAGAGAGAGAGAGAATTTTTAGTTTTCAGTGGACAAAACATCTTTATTATATTTTTATGTGGTGCTGAGGATCAAACCCAGCACCCCACACATGCCAGGAGAGCTCCTTACCTCTTGAGCCAAATCCCCAGCCCAAGAGATAGATATTCCTAAAAAAAAATCCTCAAAATGAAGGAATTAGTAAAGCAAATTACAAATCCATTGGAAAGTATCACCAGCATACTAGACCACATAAAAGACAGAGTCTCAGGCAATGAAGACAAAATATATAATCTTCAAAATAAAGTTGATCATTGAGAAAACATATGTTATGAAACTATGAACAAAACTTCTAAGAGGGCTGGGGATGTGGCTCAAGTGGTAGCCTGCTCGCCTGGCATTCGTGGGGCTCTGGGTTCGATCCTCAGCACCACATAAAAATAAAATAAAGATGTTGTGTCCACCAAAAGTTATAAAATAAATATTTAAAAAAATTCTCTCTCTCTCTTTAAAAAAATTCTAAGAAATATGGGATAACATGAAAGACAAAACTTAAGATTTATCAGGGTAGAAAAAGTTTCAGAGTTACAAACCAAACGAATGCATATATTTTTTCAATAAAATAATATCAGAAAAATTTGCCTAACCTTAAGAATGAAATGTAAAATCAGGTATAGAATGCTTACAGGACTCCAAATACACATAATTACAACAGAACCACCCAAGGCACACTATTATGAAAATGTCTAACTTAAAGGAAAATGAGAGAATTCTGAAGGCTGCAAAATCATAAGTCACATTTTAGAGAAATCATTTTGCATTATATCAACCCAGACCCTTAAAAGCTAGGAGGTCTTAGAATAATATATAGCAAAAATTCTGAAAGAAAATGAATGCTAACCAAGAATACTGTACCCTGCAAAATTAAGCTTCAGATTTGATGATGAAATAAAACTTGCCATGATAAACAAAACTTAAAAGAATTCACAATTAAAAGCCTATACTACAGGGCTGTGGCTGTGGCTCAGTGGCAGAGTGCTTGCCTAGTATGTATGAGGCACTGGGTTCCATATTTAGCACCACATAGAAATAAATAAAATTAATACATTCACTTTATCTACAACTACAAATTTTAAAAAACCCTACACTATAAAACATTCTCAGCAAAATATTTCATGAAGAGAAAATGAAAAATAAATGTGAAAATCAACAAAGGGAGGAAATATACTAGAAGAATAGTGAATCAAAAGAGAAGCTAATTCAAATTAAGAACGAGAAATCATTCAAAATGACACAAAATAAGAATCATTTCTCAATAATAACATTGAATGGGGGGCTGGGGTTGTGGCTCAGCAGTAGAATGCTCATCTAGCACGTGTGAGGCACTGGGTTCGATCCTCAGCTCCACATAAAAGTAAATAAATAAAATAAAGATATAGTGTCCATTTACAATTAAAAAATATGTATTATTGAATGTAAATGGCCTAAAATAATCAATTAAAGACATAGACTAGGAGACTGAATGAAAAAACAAGACCCAACAATATGCACTCTTCAAGAGATTCACTTCTTATGCAAAGACATCCACAGACCGAAGGTAAAAGATGGGAGAAAGCATAGCAATCACATGGATCTCTTAAACAAGCAGGGAGTTTCTGTCCTCATATTTGATAAAGTACAATTCAAGTAAAACTTAAGCAGAATGGAAAAAGATTATTTCATGTTGCTTAAGGGAACTATACACCAAAAAGACATAACAATCTTAAATATTTATTCCTCAAACAAGCATCTACATACATCAAATGAAGACTTCAAATCTCAAGAATCACATAGAGTATAACACAATAGTACTGGGTGACTTCAACATGCCTCTCTCAACAATCAAAACAAAAACTTAATAAAGAAGCTGCAGAACTAAAAATTACAACTAATAATTTAGACTTACCAGACATATGTAGAGTATGTTGTCCATCAATGTCTGAATGCACTTTGTTCTCAGCAGCACATGGAACATTCACCAAATTAGACCACACTTTAGTCCACAAAGCAACTATTAGCAAATATCAAAAATGGAGATAATAACTTGCATTTTACCAGATCATAATGGAATAAAATTAAAAATTAATGATAAAAAATTAGAAGCTATTCTGACATATGGAATCTAAATATACTTTTGATGACTAATGGATAGTTGAAAAATCAGGGATAAAATTTTTAAAATACTTACAGGTAAATTAGAATAATGACAAAACATATCAAAATCTCTGGGACAATATGAAGGCAGTTCTAGAAGTAAAGTATCTTGCATTGAGTTCATTCATTAAACAAATAGAAAATTGCCAAATTAAAAGCCTAACTTTAGAACTCAAAGCCACAGAAAAAAGAAAGAAAAAATAAGAAGCACATGCAACAGAAGAAGGAAATAATTAAAATCAGAGCTGAAATTAATAAAATTGAAACAAATATAATTCAAAAATCAACAAAACAAAAAATTGTCTCTTTGAAAAGGTAAACAAAATTGATAGACTCTTAGCTAAGCCAATGTAGAAAAATATAGGGAAATCTGAAATGACTGAAATTTGTGATGAGAAAGGAAATATCACAGGAGACACACCACTGAAATACCGATGATAATCAGAAGGTATTTGAAAGTCTATACTCTAATAAAATAAAAAATCTTGAAGACATCAAGATATTTCTGGAAACATATGACCTACCCAAGTTGAATCAAGAGGACATAGAAAATTTGAACAAATCAATGTCAAGCACAAAATGGAAGACAACATCAAAAGTGTACCAAGGAAGAAAAGTCCAGGACCAGATAAATTCTCAGCCAAGTTCTACCAGACCTTCAAAGAACTTACACAAATAATCCTCAAATTATTCCATGAAATAGAAAAGGAGGGAACCCGTTCATACTCATTCTATCAACCTAGTATCACTCTTATAACAAAAGCAGACAAAGACACATCATGGAAAGAAAACATCAGACCAATATTCCTGATGACCATAGATGCAAAAATTCTCAATAAAATACTGGCAAAATGCATAGAAAATCATATTAAATAGATAGTGCACCATGATAAGTGGGGTTCATTCCAGTGATGCAAGGTTGTTTAAACATAAGAAAATCAACAAAAGTAATTCACCACACCCATGGACTTACAGACAAGAATCATGTAATTATGTCAATAGATGCAGAAAAAATTTGACAAAATTCATCATCCATTCATGTTCAAAACGCTAGAAAAACTAGGGATATTAGGAATATACCTCAACATTGTAAGAGCTATCCATGCTAAACCCAAGGCCAACATCATTCTAAATGAAGAAAAATTGAAAGCAGTCCCTCTAAAAACTGGAACAAGACAGGGATGCCCTCTTTCACAATTTATATTCAACATAGTCCTGGAATGCCTAGCCAGAACAATTAGACAAAATGAAAAAAATTAAACAGATATTTATAGAAAAAAGAAGAGCTCAAACTATAACTATTTGCTAATGACCTGATTCTATATTTAGAATACCTCCCCCCCCAAAAAAAAGACCAGAAAGCTTCTAGAACTCATAAATGAATTCAGCAAAGTAGCAGGATATAAAATCAACACCCATAAATCAAACATGTTCCTATACATGACTGATAAATCCACTGAAAGAGAAATTAAGAAAACTGTCCAATTCACAATAGCCTCAACAAAAATAAAAATAAAATATTTGGGAATCAATCAAACAAAAGAGGTGAAAGATCTCTACAATGAAAACTACAGAACACTAAAGAAAGAAATTGAAGACCTTAGAAGATGGAAAGATTGCCCATGCTCTTGTATAAGCAGAAATAATATTGTCAAAATGGTCACATTACCAAAAACATTATAAAGATTTAATGCAATTCCTATTAAAATTCCAATGATGCTCTTCAGAGAAATAGAAAAAACTGCTAGAAAATTAATTTTGAAAAATAAGAGGCCTAGAATAGCCAAAGTAATCCTTAGCAAGAAAACTGACACAAGAGGTTGGGTTTGTAGCTCAGTGGTGAAGCACTTGCCTAGTATGTGTGAGTTACTAGCTTTAATTCTCAGCTCTACATAAAAATAAATGAATAAAAAAAGATATTGTGTTCACCTACAACTAAAACAACATCATTTAAAAAAAAAAGAAAAATAGGCTAGGGCTATAGCTCACTGGCAGAGCACTTGCCTAGCATGTGTGAGGCTCTGGGTTCGATCCTCAACACGACAAAAAAATAAAATAAACAAACAAAATAAAGGCATTCTGTCTATCTACAGGTAAAACAAATTTCAAAGAAAATAAAAGTGATCAAGAAGAATCACAGAATAAGACATTAAATTATACTAAGGAGCCACAGTGACAAGAATGGCATTGTATGGGCCATTTTTGTATTCACAACTGAATACCAATGAAACAAAATAGAAGACACAGAGACAAATCCATATAAATACATTTATCAAATACTATATAAAGTTACCCTAAGCCTACATTGGAGAGAAGATAGCCTCTTGAACAAATGATGGTGGGAAAAATAGAAATCTATAAGCAATAGAATGAAATTGAACCTTTATATTTAATCCTATACAGAAATTCACTCAAAGTTGATCAAGAACCTAAACATTAGAACAGAGACACTGTGTCTACTAGAAGAAAAAACAGAACCAACTCTGTACCATGTTGGCCTAGAAACCAACTTCCTCAATTAGATTCCTAAAGCACAAGAAGTAAAATCAAGAATCAATAAATGTAACAGTGTTAAACTAAGAAACTTCTTCACCACAAGGAAACAGTCAAGAATGTGAAAAGGGAGCCTACAATTGGAGAAAATCTTTACCAACAGCATCAGATAGTGTATTAATCTCCAGCATATTAAAAAACACAAAAACTTAACACGAAAACCCACAAATAACCTAATCAATAAATGGACTAAGGCACAGAACAGGCACTTCACAGAAGAAATATGAATGATCAAAATATATAAAAATTTTTCAGTATCTCTCGCAATTAGAGAAATGCAAATCAAAACTACACTGACATTATATATATATCTCACCCCAGTCTGTTGAGAGCCACAGCCGAAGGGGCCCCAGCAAACTTCCAGCTGCCAGCAATCCAGCTGCCGGCTGATGATTGGCTCACAGCGGCCCCAGCAACATCTAGCTGATTGGCTCCTTGGCCCCAGCAACATCTAGCTGATTGGCTCCTCTGCGGTGATGCTCATTGGACTGTTTCCCTGCCCTTTCAGACCACGGAGCTGCTCATTGGGGGACTTTTTGGCTCTGCCCACGTGACCCAGCCAATCGGCCTCAAGAGCAGGAGGATTGTGGGAGGTGGGGAGAAGCTTGTGGGGGGAGAGACAGGCGTGTGGAAAGCCGGTGGTGGCAGTTGAGGCTCTGAGGGGTTTTTCCTGAGATGCTGTTTGTTTGGCGTGTTTGGTTCTAAAAATAAAGTTAGTTTCTTTTGATAAGTGGCTCCTGATTGTGCCCAGCCAGACTGCGGCACCAGTCAAAATGGTAATAATCAAGAATACAAAGAACAATAAATTTTGGTAAGTATGTGGGACAAAATGTTTATTTATACATTTCTGGTGGGACTGCAAAATGGTGCAATCACTCTGGAAAGCAATATGGAGTTTCTTTATAAAGCTTGGAATGGATCCACCATTTGACCCAGTTTTCCCACTCCTTAGCATATACTCAAAGGACTTAAAATCAGCATTCAACAGTGATACAGCCACATCCATGTTTGTAGCAGCTGAATTCACAATAGCTAAGCTATGGAACCAACCTGCATGAATGGATAAAGAAAATGTGGTATATAGAGAGTGTAAAATTGCTCAGTCATAAAGAAGGATAAAATTCTGGCATTTTCTAGCAAATGGATGAAACTGGAGACTACTAAGCCAAGTGAAATAAGCCAGTCCCCCAAAACCAAAGGCAGATGTTCTTTCTGATATGTGAATCCTAACCCACAACAAGGGAGAGGGAGATTAGAAGTTCATTGGAATAGAGAAAGGGGAATGAAGGAAAGTATGGGGATTCAGAAGAGGAAATACAGTATAATGAATTGGACATATCAATCCTATCCTTATACATGAACACATGACCATGGTAATTACAGATTGTATACAAACATAATAATGGGATCCTAACTGGGATAAGTTACACTTATTCTATGCATACAAAATAAGACAAAATACACTCTATACTCATGTATATCTAGAAAGAACAAAAAAAATCAACTGGAATGAAAGGAGCCAACTTCTTGGGGAAGTGACTGATTTTAGAGCTTGGGCAAAAAATTAGGAAATGAACGTGAAGGAGATTAAGGATGGTGAATTAGAGGCACCCAAAACTTGCCTATTCTCCACAGGTAGAATTAAAATAATAGAAATATTGTTGTTAATTATTGTAGGTGTCTTTGGAAGAGTCCTGGTATGTAGCAGCAGAGAGAAAGATACTTGGATTAACCCAGAGATTTTGGATAATGGAAAAATGGAAGAAATAGAGTATCCCATGATTAAATTGCAGCATGGCTGAGGGAGGGGGCGTGTCCCTTCGGCTGGGGTATAGGTGAGGAAGAGCCCAAGTGACCTCCATTAATGCAGGATTAAGCATCTTACAGACATATAGTCTATCCAAACAAGAAACTAGAATCTGAACAGAAAACTAGCTTTGAGGAATATATCTGTACTTCCCAGCATATTCTCATGGGGCTCTGTTAAAGGACCCTACATTTGCTTATCTTCAGGAACTTAAGGCTGTGCTGGCTCAGCAGGTGGCTTCCAAGAGTCAGGTAGACCCAAGGGATAGAAAATTACATGAACCACTGAGAATTCTGTGTGTTGAAACCCAGATTGCTGTTTGAAAGGAAACAAGATGTCCAGTTGTTAGATCCTGGAGGAGTGAACCATTGCATGTTATTTGCCATGGGAACACCAGCATTGGAATGAGTGAATTGTGTGGATCTTACCACCCCACTCCCAAGACATACTTTTGTGACTCCATTGCCACCATCCACCTGAACTATTCACAGCCATGGCACACTACCCTTCCACTGGATAGCCCCCAAAACTTTGGCAGAATATTAGGAGATATCCACATGTTATGTTAGTTGCCTAACAAGCAGCACCACAAGTGGAAATCTGACCCTTGATGCAGACAGCCCCAAAAGATTCAGAAATAAAATAGCAGGGAAGCTCGACTTCCTGTGTTCTTTGCAGAAAGTAAAGCAGTTGAAAGGAGTTCCAACTGGTTTCCACTACAAATTATTCCAGTTATTCCCCAGATGAGCAACACAAGGAAAAGAAGATGGATGCGTGTGAATAAATACCCAGTCTTTACTCTATCCACAAGGAACACAGTTGGATCAGCCTTCATCTTTGTATAGGAGTACCACAATGAAAAGGAAATTTTATTTTTTTATTAATAATATTATTGCTATTGAAGATTTATTATTGTTTTAGCTTTCTCCCTTTTACTCTACTTTCTTTTTACTTTCACATCTTTATATTTTATCTGTATTCTACTTTTTAAAAATCTATTTCTATTTCTAACTTTTCATTTAATTATGTCTTACTTTTTTCATTATCTATAGTAGTTATATATTCTACTGTTGGCTTTGGTTTTTATTTATGTTTTATCTGGGTTTTTCTTCTCCTTTTACCCCTTTCTCCTCTTTTCAATTTTTACTTATTTTCTCCTTTACAATTCTGTCCCTATTATATTTGTAACTTTTTATTTTTCTATATTATTTCCTTCATGCCTCTTTTATGGCTATAGTTCATGCTGTTATTTTTATTTTTTAATTATATATTTTGTGTGTTTTTCAAAACAGGGATCAAGTTCAGGATTTTGCATATATTGGATGAATGCTCTATCACTGAACTACACACCAAGCCCAGCTGAAAGGAGAGCTACCAGCCTACTCCTGCTCAAAACTTGGGAGATGCATTAATGTAAAGAGAAATGGATATTAAAAATCCCCAGTCAATGAACCATATCCAAGTGGGCATTATTTGTAAAGATATGATGGTTTGCTACTGGAAACCCACCCCCATAGGAAAAGTAGAGAGAAATGACACAATTGTTGTGGATATAAAACCTACAAACATCCTCAACTTTGGTCACTCCCTCATTGTATCAGATTACACATCAATGACAAGACAGGAGGTGATGGCCACAGAGTGGGAGCTGTGACTGTGGACCCTCCATCAACAGGATCTATACTAGTGCCTAAACAGAGGATAATTCAGTAGCACAATTGAATTCAAGTAATGGAACAGTATGTAAGGAAACTCATCACCTGATAGGTGTTCCCAATCCCATGTTAGATTTAACTACATAGGTACACCCCACTTATTCTACTTCTATGCCACATGGGTGAACTACCAGATCCTTTTTTTGAATCTTACAAAGTAAATGGACCCATTATAATGCAACATGCTACACATCTTGTCAAACCCACTAGTTATAACCAAAGAAGCCACAAGTAGTCAAGTAAAATATGAAATCAACAAATTATAGAACTCAACACTGCAGAACAAAACAATAACCCAGGACATATTACAAGGAGAGGTGTCTTATTAAGAAGGTCCTCACATAAAAATGAAAGAGATATTTATCCCAAATGATGCACAAATCTCAACTTAAAAACACAAGTAATATAAAGCTATCAGGCAACTTGACACGTCCTAAAATTCATAATGCCATAGTAACAGATTCCAAGTATATCAAAATCTATGAACAAAGAATTCAGAGGCAAGGTGTTAAAAATCTCAGTGAAATCCAGGAGAATACAAAGAGGGGTGGGATGGAAAGGGAGGGGCAGGGGATTAGCAAGGATGATGGAATGCAATGGACATCATTATCCAAAGTACATGTATGAAGACACAAATTGGGTGTCAACATACTTTATATACAGAGATATGAAAAATTGTGGTATATATGTGTAATAAGAATTGTAATGCAAAGAAAAACAAAGTACATGTATAAAAACATGAATTGGTGTGAACATACTTTATATACCAATACATGAAAAAATTGTGCTCTATATGGGTAATAAGAATTATAAGGCATTAGCTGTCATGTATTTAAAAAATTAAAATCAATTAAAAAACAATTGGTCATCAAATATATGAAAAAATGTCCATCACCTCTAGCAATTATAGAAATGCAAATTAAAACTATTCTAAGATTTCATCTCACTCCACTCAGAATGGCATCTACAAACAACAATAAGTGTTGGTGAGGATGTGGGGAAAAAGGCACATTCATACATTGCCATTGGGACTGCAAATTGGTGCAACCAATCTGGAAAGCAGTATGCAGATTTCTTGGAAAACTTGGAATGGAACCACCCTTTGACCCAGCTATTCCAGCCTCTGGTTTATACTCAAAGGACTTAAAAACAGCATATTACAGGGATGCAGCCACATCAATGTTTATACCAGCACAATTCACAATAGCTAAATTGTGGAACCAACCTAGATGCCATTCAATAGATGAATGGATTAAAACAAACTGTGGTACATATACACAATGGAATATTACTCAGCATTAAAAGAGTATAAAAGCATGGCATTTGCAGGTAAATGGATGGAGCTGGAGAATACCATGCTAAGTGAAGTAAGCCAATCCCCCCAAAAAGGCTGAATGTTTTCTCATTATATGGATGCTGATACATAATGGGGTGGGGGGAGCATGTGAGGAATGGAGAAACTTTAGATGGGGTAAAGGGGAGAGAGGGGAGGGGAGGAGACATGGGGTAGGAAAGACAGTGAAATGAGATGGACATCATTACCGTAGGTACATGTTTAAAGACACGAATGGTGTGACTCTATTTTGTGGATAACCAGAGACACAAAAAGTTGTGCTCTATATGTATACTATGATTTTGAAATGATTATGCTCTCATGTATAACAAATTAGAATAAATATTTATTAATATTTATTAAAAATCTGAAAAAATAAACTGTAGAAAGAATAAAGGAAGAGCATACAGGACATGAATGAGAATCTCATTACTGAGAGAGATTTTGAAAAGGAATTCTTATAAGTGAGAAACTCAGAAAAGCACTCAAAAACTCAATTGAAAGCCTCAACAAAACACTGGAAGAAACAATGTGAGAAATTGTTTACAATTCTGACAAAACATCCTTTAGACAAAAATGAATAAAATGGAAATGAAAGAATGAAGAAAACACAAAATCTCTAGGACAACCTGAAAAGATGAAATATGCACATAATCAGCATTCCAGAAGGAGAAGATCTATGAGACAGGACATAGATAAGCTATTCAGTGAAATAATAGCAAAGAAATCACAAATCTCTGGAAAGACATGGACATTATGAATCCTAAGTAGACATGATCTTGATCTGTAAAGAGCCTCTTCAAATATATTATGGTAAATTCCCAAATGTCTAGAAGAAAGAAACTACTAAATACTCAAATCAATAGCAGGATATCAAATCAGCATACACAACTCTAACTTTTCTATACACTACTAATGGACTTGTTGAGAAAGGAATCAAGAAAGCAATTGCATTCAGAATATCCTCAAAAATACTTATGAATTAGCCTAACTAAGGTTATGACAATTCTCTTCAATGAAAATTCTGAAATACTAAAGATGAGAGTATAGAAGAAACTACAGGGTGGAAAACTTCCCATTCCCTCATGGGTAGGGAGAATTAGTAGTGTTCATATAGTACCACAACATAAAACAATCTGCAGATTGAGTGCAATCCCCATCAATATATCAATGACTTTCTTTACAGAACTAGAAAAATCCTAAGATGCATATGGAAGCAAAAAAGACCCAAATAGCAAAAGCGACATTTAACAAAGATGTGAGGAAGGAAGCATCACAATATCTCATTTTAACCATAACATAGACCTATAATAAGAATACTAGAAGCATACTGCCCTAATAAATTGGCCAATGAAACTGAATAGAAGATGCAGAAAAAAAATTCCACACATCTTCACCCAACTGATTTTTGACAAAGATTCGAAAACATACATTGGAGAAAGGGCTGATTCCTCAACAAATGGTGCTGGGAATCCTGGACATGGACATGTAGAAGATTGAATCTAGATGCATATCCTTCACTCTGTACAAAAATTCAACTCAAAATGGAAAAACAATCTCAATGTAAGACCTAAAACTTTGAAATAACTAGATTAATACATAGGAACACATGTAATTATTGGCACACAGGCAATTATTTCCTGAATAGTAATGCCATAGCTCAGGAATCAAAAGCAAGAATTGAAAAATTGAATTAACCAAATTAACAACATTTTGTACAAAAAGGAAACAATGAGCAAATGGAAGAAAAAGCCTACAGAATGTGAAAAAAAATGTTTATCAGCTGTTCATCTAACACAGTACTAACATCCAGAATATGCAAAGGATGCAAAAACCTTAAATATAAAAGAACAGTAACTCAATCAATAAATGTGCAACTGATCTGATAGACACTTCTCAAAAGAAGAAATCTAAGTGCTCAATATATATATGAAAACTTGCTCAAGATCTTTAGCCCATGGAAATCCAAATCAAAACTATATTGAGATTCTATGGTAATTTTAATTTACAAAAATGAATAAATATCAAATGCTGGTCTGTTAACTTTTAGTAGCTGTGACAAATTCCTGAGAAAAACAACCTAGGGAATATATTTATTTTTGCTTGAAGTTTTAGATGTTTAAGTCCATGGTCAGGCTGCTCCAAGGTAGAAACATCATAGCAGAAGGCTGTGGAAGAAAGCTGCTCAACTCATGACTTCCAGGAACAAGAGAGAGAGAGAGAGAGAGAGAGAGAGAGAGAGAGAGAGAGAGAGAGAGAGAGAGAGAGGCAAAGGCCAGGGAAAAGAATTATAGGGCACACCCCTGTGACCTACCTCCTCCAAATAAGCCTAACACTGCCTTTCTCATGACCACTTTGTAGTACATTAAGCTGTTAATGAATTAATCCACTGATGAGGTCAGAGCTCTATGGTCCAATCACTTCATGAAGCCCCAACCAAATATTGCTGTTTTGTGGATGAAATCTTCAACACATGAACCTTTTTGGGGCATTACAGGTTGAAACCCTAACAGCTGGTGACACTGTTGAAATAAATGTCAATTAACAAAGCCACTATGGAAAACCATATGTAGGATTAGATTACTCAAAAAACTAAAAATAAAAGTACCATAATTTCATGCTATCCCAACCTGGGTATATCAAAATAAAAGAAGTAAGAATATAAAAGGGAAAACTCTATATCCATGCTTATTGTTATTCATAGTAGTCAAGATATGGTATCAGCATAGATGTATATAAACAGATGAATGGATAAAATAAATGTGGTATATATAAAGAATGGAGTTTTATTAAGTCATTAAAAAGAAATAGATTATGTCATTTGAAGGAAAATGTATGGAACTGGAAGATATCACTTAAGGAAAATAAGAAGGATAAAGAAATTTAAGCATTGCATGTTTTTCTCTCATATGTAAAAACAAACAAAAAATGACTTTAAAGCAGATGAGTAAGAGTGGAGAGGGCATGGGAGGATTGAGGGGATATGATCAATGCACCTTGTATGCATGTGTAGAAATTTTACAATGAAACTCATTAATTTTGCAAGTACTATGTATAGTTTTTTAAATACAACAAAACACATTAAAAATAGAGAACTTATACTTATCAAACTTGAGTATGTGCAGTAAATTAAAGGAATAGGATGGCATCAAAATGATGGGACAATCTGGAAGAGCTTCCAATGTGCAAAGCTGGAAAAACTTGAGGAATAAAATTAATACCATAATATTGTTTATAACACAAAATTCAAAATAAATAGGTATCATTTCAAACTGATGTAAATAAAATATTGCATAATAAAGGGAGATATACCTTTAAAGATGAACTTCAACTAATATATTTATAAACTTACTTCTCCAGGATTTGGAGATTAATTCCTTACCCACTGCTGTGGTGGCCTGACTTGCTTACAAAGAATAGTATATGGATAAGGAAAATAGTAATTATACAGTTTGAAAACCTGAAAAATCCTTCCTTATTCATGTGATCTGTGGTTAACATCAACAATTATGTCATGTGGAGATCATGTAACAACTAATATGATGTGATAAAAAAGATACTTTATATTAGTCTTCTTCTAAAAAAAATCCCACAATGTTCATCTAATAATAAAGAAACCAGTAGAACTGTATTGGGAGAAATTAGTACATATTGAGTATAATGTATGTCAGTAATTCTCAGAAATATCAAGCATATGAAAAACAAGGAAATATTGAGAAATTGTCAGAGAGACCTATGGAAACAAGACATCCAATACCAATTTGATTGTAATCCTACATAGGTTTATTGAAGAGAGAAAATATGTTTTTTTTTTAATTTTTTATTGTTGGTTGTTCAAAACATTACAAATTTCTTGATATATCATATTTCACACTTTGATTCAAGTGGGTTATGAACTCCCATTTTTACCCCATATACAGATTGCAGAATTACATCAGTTACACATCCATTGATTTACATATTGCCATACTAGTGTCTGTTGTGTTCTGCTGCCTTTCCTATCCTCTACTATGCCCCCTCCCCTCCCCTCCCCTCCCCTCTTCTCTCTCTACCCCCTCTACTGTCATTCATTTCTCCCCCTTGTATTATTTTTCCCTTTCCCCTCACTTCCTCTTGTATGTACTTTTGTATAACCCTGAGGGTCTCCTTCCATTTCCATGCAATTTCCCTTCTCTCTCCCTTTCCCTCCCACCTCTCATCCCTGTTTAATGTTAATCTTCTTCTCATGCTCTTCGTCCCTACTCTGTTCTTAGTTACTCTCCTTATATCAAAGAAGACATTTGGCATTTGTGTTTTAGGGATTGGCTAGCTTCACGTAGCATAATCTGCTCTAATGCCATCCATTTCCCTGCAAATTCTATGATTTTGTCATTTTTTACTGCAGAGTAATACTCCATTGTGTATAAATGCCACATTTTTTTTTTATCCATTCGTCTATTGAAGGACATCTAGGTTGGTTCCACAGTCTTGCTATTGTGAATTGTGCTGCTATGAACATCGATGTAGCAGTGTCCCTGTAGCATGCTCTTTTTAGGTCTTTAGGGAATAGACCGAGAAGGGGAATAGCTGGGTCAAATGGTGGCTCCATTCCCAGCTTTCCAAGAAATCTCCATACTGCTTTCCAAATTGGCTGCACCAATTTGAAGTCCAACAGCAATGTACAAGTGTACACTTTTCCCCACATCCTCGCCAGCACTTGTTGTTGTTTGACTTCATAATGGCTGCCAATGTTACTGGAATGAGATGGTATCTTAGGGTGGTTTTGATTTGCATTTCTCTGACAGCTAGAGATGGTGAGCATCTTTTCATGTACTTGTTGATTGACTGTATGTCCTCCTCTGAGAAGTGTCTGTTCAGGTCCTTGGCCCATTTGTTGATTGGGTTGTTTGTTTTCTTATTGTCTAATTTTTTGAGTTCTTTGTATACTCTGGATATTAGGGCTCTATCTGAAGTGTGAGGAGTAAAGATTTGTTCCCAGGGTGTAGGCTCCCTATTTACCTCTCTTATTGTTTCTTTTGCTGAGAAAAAACTTTTTAGTTTGAGTAAGTCCCATTTGTTGATTCTAGTTATTAACTTTTGTGCTATGGGTGTCCTATTGAGGAATTTGGAGCCCGACCCCACAGTATGTAGATGGTAGCCAACTTTTTCTTCTATCAGACGGTGTGTCTCTGATTTGATATCAAGCTCCTTGATCCATTTTGAATTAACTTTTGTGCATGGTGAGAGAAAGGGATTCATTTTCGTTTTGTTGCATATGGATTTCCAGTTTTCCCAGCACCATTTGTTGAAGATGCTATCCTTCCTCCATTGCATGCTTTTAGCCCCTTTATCAAATATAAGATAGTTGTAGTTTTGTGGATTGGTTTCTGTGTCCTCTATTCTGTACCATTGGTCCACCCGCCTGTTTTGGTACCAGTACCATGCTGTTTTTGTTACTATTGCTCTGTAGTATAGTTTGAAGTCTGCTATCACTATACCGCCTGATTCACACTTCCTGCTTAGCATTGTTTTTGCTATACTGGGTCTTTTATTTTTCCATATGAATTTCATTTTTGCTTTCTCTATTTCTACAAGAAAAAATCCGTTGGGATTTTGATTGGCATTGCATTAAACCTATAGAGAACTTTTGGTAATATCGCCATTTTGATGATGTTAGTTCTGCCTATCCATGAACAGGGTATATTTTTCCAT
The DNA here is from genome assembly GCF_047511675.1 of Marmota flaviventris. NCBI lineage: Eukaryota > Metazoa > Chordata > Mammalia > Rodentia > Sciuridae > Marmota > Marmota flaviventris. Next base: position 68,597,267 of record NC_092518.1, read on the forward strand.
CTTCTAAGATCTTCTTCTATTTCTCTCTTTAGGTTTATGTAGTTTTCATTGTATAAGTCTTTCACCTCTTTTGTTAGGTTGATTCCCAAGTATTTTATTTTTTTTGAAGATATTGTGAATGGAGTGGTTGTCCTCATTTCCATTTCAGAGGATTTGTCGGTGATATACAGAAATGCCTTTGATTTATGCATGTTGATTTTATATCCTGCCACTTTGCTGAATTCATTTATTACCTCTAATAGTTTCTTTGTAGACCCTTTTGGGTCTGCTAGGTATAGAATCATGTCAACTGCAAATAGTGATAATTTAAGTTCTTCTTTTCCTATTTTTATGCCTTTAATTTCTTTCATCTGTCTAATTGCTCTGGCCAGTGTTTCGAGAACTATGTTGAACAGAAGTGGAGAGAGAGGGCATCCCTGTCTTGTTCCAGATTTTAGAGGGAATGTCTTCAATTTTTCTCCATTCAGAATGATGCTAGCCTGAGGCTTAGCATAGATTGCTTTTACAATATTGAGGTATGTTCCTGTTATCCCTAGTTTTTCTAGAGTTTTGAACATAAAGGGATGCTGTACTTTGTCGAATGCTTTTTTCGCATCTATCGAGATGATCATATGGTTCTTCTTTTTAAGTCTATTGATGGGGTGAATAACATTTATTGATTTCCGTATATTGAACCAGCCTTGCATCCCAGGGATGAATCCTACTTGATCATGGTGCACAATTTTTTTGATATGTTTTTGTATACGATTCGCCAGAATTTTATTGAGGATTTTTGCATCTAGGTTCACTAGAGATATTGGTCTGTAGTTTTCTTGCTTTGAAGTGTCTTTGTCTGGTTTAGGTATCAGGGTGATGTTGGCCTCATAGAATGAATTTGGAAGTTCTCCCTCTTTTTCTATTTCCTGAAGTAGCTTGAAAAGTATTGGTATTAGTTCCTCTTTAAAGGTTTCGTAAAACTCTGCTGTATACCCATCCTGTCCTGGGCTTTTCTTAGTTGGTAGTCTTTTGATGGTTTCTTCTATTTCCTCAATTGATATTGGTCTGTTTAGGTTGTCTATATCCTCCTGACTCAATCTGGGCAGATCATATGACTTAAGAAATTTATCTATGCCTTCACTATCTTCTAATTTATTGGAGTATAAAGATTCAAAATAATTTTTGATTATCTTCCATATTTCTGAAGTGTCTGTTGTGATATTGCCTTTTTCATCCCGTATGCTAGTAATTTGAGTTCTCTCTCTTCTTCTCTTCGTTAGCATGGCTAAGGGTCTGTCGATTTTGTTTATTTTTTCAAAGAACCAACTTTTAGTTTTGTCAATTTTTTCAATTGTTTCTTTTTTTTCGATTTCATTAATTTCAGCTCTGATTTTAATTATTTCTTGCCTTCTACTTCTTTTGCTGTTGTTTTACTCTTATTTTTCTAGGATTTTGAGATGAAATATGAGATCATTTATTTGTTGGTTTTTTTCTTTTTTTAAGGAATGAACTCCAAGCAATGAATTTTCCTCTTAGAACTGCTTTCAATGTGTCCCATAGATTCCGATATGTTGTGTCTGTGTTTTCATTTATCTGTAAGAATTTTTTAATTTACTCCTTGATGTCTTCTATAACCCATTGATCATTCAGTAACCTATTGTTCATTCTCCAAGTGATGTATGCTTTTTCCTTACTTCTTTTATCGTTGATTTTCAGTTTCATTCCATTATGATCAGATAAGATGCATGGTATTATCTCTACTCCTTTATATTGTCTAAGAGTTGCCCTGTGACATAATATATGATCTATTTTTGAGAAGGATCCATGTGCTGCTGAGAAAAAAGTGTAACTTCTTGATGTTGGGTGGTATATTCTATATATGTCAATTAAGTCTAGGTTATTAATTGTGTTATTGAGTTCTATAGTTTCCTTATTCAACTTTTGTTTGGAAGATCTATCCAGTGGCGAGAGAGGTGTGTTGAAGTCTCCCATGATTATTGTATGGTGGTCTATTAGACTCTTGAACTTGAGAAGAGTTTGTTTGATGAACATAGCTGCACCATTGTTTGGGGCATATATATTTATGATTGTTATGTCTTGTTGGTGTATGGTTCCCTTAAGCAGTATGTAGTGTCCCTCTTTATCCCTTTTGATTAACTTTGGCTTGAAATCTATTTTATTTGATATGAGTATGGACACTCCTGCTTGATTCCGAAGTCCATATGAGTGATATGATTTTTCCCAACCTTTCACCTTCAGCCTATGTATGTCTTTTACTATCAAATGCGTCTCCTGTAGGCAGCATATTGTTGGGTCTTGTTTTGTGATCCATTGTACTAGCCTGTGTCTCGTAATTGGTGAGTTTAAGCCATTAACATTTAGGGTTATTATTGAGATATGGGTTGTTCTTCCAGCCATATTTGTTTATTTCTGTTACTAAACTTGGTTTGTTTTCCTCTTTGTTTATTCCCCCCCCCTTTACTGTCCTACCTCCCACTGTTGGTTTTCATTGTTATTTTCCATTTTCTCTTCCTGTAATGTTTTGCCGAGAATGTTTTGAAGAGATGGTTTTCTAGCTGCAAATTCTTTAAACTTTTGTTTATTGTGGAAGGTTTTAATTTCATCTTCCATCCTGAAGCTTAATTTTGCTGGATACACAATTCTTGGTTGGAACCCATTTTCTTTCAGTGTTTGAAATATGTTATTCCAGGATCTTCTAGCTTTCAGAGTCTGTGTTGAAAGATCAGCTGTTATCCTGATTGGCTTACCCCTAAATGTAATCTGCTTCCTTTCTCTTGTAGCTTTTAAAATTCTCTCCTTATTCTGTATGTTGGGCATCTTCATTATAATGTGTCTAGGTGTGGATCTCTTATGATTTTGCACATTTGGCGTCCTGTAGGCTTCTAGGATTTGGGATTCTGTCTCATTCTTCAAGTCTGGGAAGTTTTCTCGTATTATTTCATTGAATAGATTGCTCATTCCTTTGGTTTGGAGTTCTGTATCTTCCTGTATCCCAATGACTCTTAAGTTTGGTCTCTTAATGTTATCCCATATTTCTTGGAGGTTCTGCTCATGGTTTCTTAACAGTCTTGCTGGGCTGTCTATGTTCTTTTCAAGTTGAAATACTTTGTCTTCATTGTCTGATGTTCTATCTTCTAAGTGTTCTACTCTGCTGGTAGTATTCTCCATTGAGTTTTTAAGTTGGTTTATTGCTTCCTGCATTTCTAGGATTTCTGTTTGTTTGTTTTTTATAACCTCTATCTCCCTGTATAGTTGATCCTTTGCTTCCTGTAGTTGTTTGTGTAATTCATTGTCCAAGTGATCTTTCATTGTCTGATTTTGCTGTCTAATGTCTTCCTTGATACTCCAGATCATCTGAAGCATGTGTATCCTGAATTCTTTATCTGACATTCCATCTGCTGCAGCTGTTACCTCTTCTAAAGTTGAGTTGACCTGCATTGCTTGTGGTCCTTTCTTTCCTTGTCTTTTCATACTGCTTGCGTTTCTTTCTGCTTGGTGAAATTGTCGTGTTTTTGAAATGTTTTTTTCTCCTATATATTTATATTGCTCTTGTATAGTAGAAAAGTCTCCCTTGCAGGGTCGGGCAGCGGTCTGCCTACCTTGCAGGCACGGGCGGCGGCTCTGCTCTCTCTTTACTCCAATTGGGGTGTCGTGATTACCACGCCGGCAGGTCACTGGGCCTGTTCCGGGCGCGGGGGGCGGCTCTGTTCTGCCCCTCTTCCAATTGGGGTGACGAGTGTACCACGCTGGCAGGCCACCGGGCCTGATCCACCGGTCGGTTGCAGGTCTGCCTACCCTTCAGGCGCGGACGGCGGCTCTGCTCTGCCCCTACTCAAATGGGGTGACGTGACTACCACGCCGGCAGGTCGCTAGGCCTGTTCCTGGCACGGGCAGCGACTCTGCTCTGCCCCTACTCCAATTGGGGTGACGTGTGTACCACGCCGGCAGTCTCCTGGGCCTGATCCACTGGTCTGTCGCAGGTCTTTCTACCTTGCAGCCGTTGGCAGCGGCTCTGCCCTGCCCCTCCTACCACGCCTGCAGACCGCTGGGCCTGATCTGCAGGTTGGTCGCAGATCTGCCTACCCTGTGGGCACGGGTGGCGGTTCCGCTCCGCCCCCACTCCAATTGGAGTCACGTGACCACCACACTGGAGGGGCCTGATCTGGGCGCGGGCGAAGGCTCTGCTCTGCCCTACTCCAGTTGGGGTGACGTGTGTACCACGCTGGCGGGCCGCTGGGCCTCACCCGCCAGTCTGTCGCAGGTCTGCTACCTTGCAGGCGCGGGCGGCGGCACTGCCCTGCCCCTCCTACCACACCCGTGTACTACTGGGTCACGGGTCTGCCCACCTTGCAGTCGCGGGTGGCGGCTCCGCTCCGCCCCCTCTCCAATTGGGGTCACGCAATCACAACGCCGGCGAGCCGCTGGGCCTGCTCCGGGCGCTGGTGGCGGCCCGACTCCTCCCCTCTGGCTTGACGACAAATCGAGAGAGACTCAGGTGTCTGTGCCTCACCCTCCCTACCAGGAGACCAACTGTTACTGTCGCCGCTGGTATTGATGAAGTTCTCTCCTCCGCTGCTTTCTGATGACATCAGATCTCTGCCATGTTGGTATCCTATGCGAATGGCAGCATTTCGTTCCCTTTGCCGGGTAACCAAAGCAACGGGTGAGTCCTGACCGGCCTTCAGCAGGACCCGGACCGAGAAGCAGTTTCCGCGGGCTCCTTAGCCCTGGGCCAGAACAGTTCCGGGAGCCGGAACTTGGCCGCTCCGTGCTCGGTGTATGCTCTGATAAGAGCAGGCTCCAAGAAGCACTCAGGCACTGAGCCTGAGTAATCTGTCTGCAAGCCACAGGCGAATGGCAGCCTGAAATTACCTGTTCTATGGCTGAATGAGCTGCCATCAGTCGAAAACTGAGAAAATATGTTAATGGGAAAATCTGGTGAAATTTGAACAAAGTCTGAAGTCTAGTTGATAACAATGTACTAATTTTGGTTTCTTGATCTTGATAAATTTACCATAGTAATGTTGAGTTAACTTTAAAATTATATGAGATTTATATGGAAACTCTATGTACTATCATTGCAAATTTTACATAAATCTAAAATTATTTCATGTTTTCACTAGTGCATTATATTTATATATTATAGCGGGATTCACTTTGGCATATTTGAACATGCATATAATATAATTTGCTCCACTTCATTTCCCAGTACATTCCTTTTCTCTCCCCTCCTCTTTCCTTTCCTCCTTTTCCTAATCTCCTTTCTCTTTTGTATCGGTCTTCCTTCTCTTTATTTACTTTTTTTAATTGGACCATTATACTCATATATAAAAGTGAGATTCACTGTCATCTATTTGTACATGCATATAGCATAATTTAGTTAATTCCAAACCACTGTTACCACTCTTTCTCCTCTTTTCCATCTCCCGCCTCCTTCTCAATACGTTTCCTCCTTTACTGTTTTCCCTTCTATTTTAACAAAATAAAGTAAAAGTAAAGCAAGAATTCTGATTTCAGGTAAGATGAAATAAGAACACACTAACTTGTGGCACTGATGGAACAGAATATATGGAAGAGTTACTTGATGATTTTTAAAAAGTAAATGGTAGCATGTAGATTTTCTTGACTTGAAATCTATTTTGGTCTATTAATTCATCCCAAACTGATAATACTCTTAATTATTAATGATTGTATAACAATGCATAATATCCAGGAGTAATATAATTCCTTCCTTTTGTTCCTCTTCAGGATTGTCTTAGGTATTCTCAGTTCATTGCTTTCCTATATAAGTTTCAGGATCAGCTTGTCAAGTTCCATGAACAGAATTTCATTCAATGTATAGTTCAGCTTAGGGAAATATTTTCATCACTTTATTGTCTCTTAGTGAGGTTTTATAGTTTTATTTTCTTGTCTTTTTTTAATATCTTTCACCAGGTACCTTATTTTGTTGTTGTTGTTGTTGCCATGGTAACTAGCATCTTTATTTTAATGATGTTTTCTGAATATTTGTTGCTGAAGTATAGATTTGCTCTTGTATTTTGTATACTCACTCTTATTTATGGCAGACTTGCTATACTCTTTTTAAGTCTAATGACTCCTCAATAAATTCTTTGGATTTTCTTAGCTAGATATCCACACATAGAAAAAAAAAGAAGGGAAACAGAGTTCAAAGTACTGAAAAAGAAAAATGGTTTTTGATTATTCCCTCTGGTTTATTCTATCCATTCCATTGGAGGCTTAAACCCAGAATTATGTACCAGGTGTTGATCCAAGAAGCTGGAAAATGGTTAGAAAGAGTAAAGGAAATTCCTTTGGTATTTGTTTATATTCCCTCTGCTCAAGCCCCAATCAGCCCTGTGTTTGCAAGTTATGCCGATATTGGCAGGTCATGGATCTGAATTTCCAAGTGATAGTAAATCTACCTGATAAAATAACTATGGTTCCAAGAACAATAAAATAATCCTCACTTTTTCTCTTTCTATTCTCGAGTTGATTTATCCTGGAGGCAGAGGAAGTCAGAGGAAGAATGGAGCAGAATAATGATAATAAAGATTTAGCACTCTAGCCATAGGATCAGAGAAATAGGTTGTTTGGAGCTGGAAAGGGTGAGGGAGATTTCAGAAAAAGAGACATGTTGAAAAAGCCATTCCATTATATCACAAACCCCTAGCCTCACCCATGAGCTTTGAAAGCAAGGATCGGACCCTAAATACCATATCAAGTAAATAAACTTTTGAAGATCACCATCTGTATCCCAGATTGGCCACTAGGTGGTGCACACATGATTGAAATCTGCAGAGTATGAAGAAGGCTTTGAAAATTGAACATTGGAATCAACGTTAAAACAAAACATCAGCACTTGCCAAAGGGTTTAAAAAACAGTCATAATTAAATAATAGAATATTCAAAGTGCTTGGAATATAATCCACTATGAATTGACATATGGCGAACCAGGAGAATTTCAACATCAAGAGAGTGAAAATTCAATGAAAAAAATGCAAACCCTGAGGTGAAATTATCATTTAAATATAAAGGAGTATAATTATCATGCAAAAATGAAACAGGGTGAATATCTTAAAAAGAATACTGAGAGAACAATTCAGCATTAAAATAGAAATTTTCAGAAAGAAAAAAAAGTTAAACTATAGAGTTATAAAATTAAAAAGCAAAAATATTCATTAGATTCAAAAATAAAATTGAGATGATAGAGGAAATAATGATATAATTATATAACTATAATGGTATAGTTATATAATTTCTATTGATATTCGAGTTTACTAAATTGAACTTGAATAATCTTAAAAATTACACAATGAAAAAAGGAAGAAAATATATTAAAATAAATCAATATTAGTTCAATGATTTGCAGAGTAATACCACTAAGGCTAAAATTAGAGGCATTAGAGTCCCAGAAGTAGAAGGAAGAAAAGTGTGACAAAGTAAAAAATTATATTTAAACAAAGAATGGATGAAAATTTTCTAAATTTGGAGAAAGATTTAATATTTAAAGGAACAGCTAAATAAAAGAAATAAATATATAATAAGGAACATGTTTTAGTCAGCTGTTTTGCCACTGTGACCAAAAGACCTGGTTAAAACAATTATCAGAGGAAAAGTTTATATGGGACTCATGTTTTTAGAGATCTCAGTCAATAGATGGCTGACTCCACAGCTCTGTGCCTGAGATGAGGCAAAACCTCAGGATGTGGAAAAGTAAAGCAGATCAGGACATGAAACATGAAAATCATGAGAGAGAGGGGAGGGGGAGATCACAAGCACTCTGCTCACAATACCCCAAAGACATGCCCTCAATGATCCATCTTTTCCTGTCACACACCCTACCTAGTTACAGTTACCATCTAGTTAATCAGTATCAGAGGATAACTGCATTGATCAAATTAAGGTTCTCATAACCCAATCATTTTACATCAAAACTTTCTTTCATCATCTCCCACATGAGCTTTTGGGGGACCCCATATATAAACCAAATCAGTACTGAACAGATAAAATGAAGGGCACATTAAAATATTCCAATAACCAACAAAAAGACATACAAGGCAAAACATAAGAAGAAAGAAAATATATAAAGAGTATGACATAAATTCAAGCATATTTATGATTATTTTATTTGTCTATATAGATAATTTAACAGAAAATGCTTATCAGAGTACATTTTCAAAAACTTGAATATATTGTCTATCAGAAACACACCTTAAATATAATGATATGTATTTAGTGGAGCAAGATAATGGTTGAGTAAGATCCACTAGGGATTTTTATTTATATATACACCAAGATGAATAGCTATTCACGTAGCAAACTACTTTCATAAAAGCTAAGGAAATCACCTAACAAACCATAATGTCTTTCATTTTAAAAATGAAAAGATACAGTATTTATGTAGACAGGAAGGATTGATACGCATGGATGACCTCTAGCCTCAACTTTAAGCATTCAGAGAGAAATGTTTCTAACTTGTGAGAGGGAAAGAGAATTAAGTCCTAGACTCTGTACTTGACTAACCAACAGGTCTACTATTGTAAATCCCAGTGCTGAGCAAAGCCCCATGAACTCAAATTCTAGGCCAATAACCTTGAACTGATTTGGCTTGTATTAAGCTAGACAGACGCTGCAAATTTCACCCCTGATTCAACCTCATGTAGTAGAGCAAATAACAAGACTCCACACAGTGGGAGATAGATCACAGAATCTAGAACAAAATCTTAATTTGGAGCCTAGTGCCAGCCCATCTATGGTGACATCTGGCAACCTGCAGACACTGAAATCGCTGTATTCAGGCCAGAGCCCCAAAACAAAGTCTATAGATAGGACTTGGGATCAAGGGAGACCTGTTTGCTCATGAGGCTGAAGATTTTTTCCAGTATCACCTCAGATTTGAAATGGACTTGGGGCATAACTGTCCTTCTCTGGAGTCTGTGCAAACCACTGTGACTATAAGACTCAGGTGTGATCCAGCTTAGTATCAGTCTTGATGGCCAAGGGACTTTCTCTACCTCTCACTTCCAAACATCAGGCTACACAGCTAGAACCATGCTATTACTTGCAAATAGGGATACAGATCTAACCCAGCAAGAGGAAGAGACCTGCACCCTTGTGGTAAAGACCCATGTTTTTGCTTCCATTATAATCAGCTGATGCATGGACTTCTTTACACCCCTGAGACTGTAGGGGTCTGAGGCTGTGAAAATCAAGCATGATCCTGCTAAGCATCAGTCTATGTGGTCATGGAACTGACTTTATCAATATTACTTTATCAATATTACCCTAAACATGGGAAGCAAAATGTGGGAAAACGTCTCATTTCCTGGGAGTAAGAAAGAGTAATAAGAGTAATAAAGAGTAATAAGCATAAGACTTTGACTTAGAACTCAATAGTGGGCTGGTAAAACCTTACACTGCACATATATTATCAAATTTCATCTTGAGATCTGCCTGCTGATGGAGGCTCTGGAATTGATCCAGTACCAAGGGAAGATAATTTGTTAAAAATCTATCAGATTTTGATTGCAAGTAGTATCATCTGTGTCTGTTTCCAGAAATTTTGGAAAACAAAGTATACTTCATCAATAGCATATATGGTAGTGAGGGCCTTGGCCCTGCCCTATTGTTGTTCGGTTCTTGGTGTGTTGTGACTCAGTGTGTGCAAAAGTTTGGTGGACACAGTGTGATAACAGCCTGCATTGGGTCTTTCAAAATTAATTCTTCCCAGCTCTGGACAGAATCTTGTTTCTTTCTTGACTAGAGGAAAGGTACCATGGACAAAGTAGCCCAGCTAAGATGGAATCAGCCATAGTCCTGTCAAGAAAGACTACAATCTCTAAGGAATTTTCTATTTCTTTCTGAACAGAATCCTAAATAAAGAAATCAAAGAAGACCTTAGAAGATGGAAAGATCTACCTTGCTCTTTGATAGGCAGAATTAATTTTTTATCAAAATAACCATGCTACCAAAAGCACTATACAGATTTAATACAATTCTGATCAAAATCCCAATGTCATTCCTCATAGAAATAAAAAAGCAGTCATGAAATTCATCTGGAAAAAAAAGAGAACCAGAATAGATAAAATAATCCTTAGAAGGAAGAGTGAAGCAGGTGGCATCACTATACCAGACCTTAAACTATACTACAGAGCAATAGTAACAAAAACAACATGGTATTGGCACCAAAACAGATGGATAGACCAATGGTACAGAAAAGAGGACACGGAGACTAACCCACAAAATTACAATTATCTTATATTAGACAAAGGCACCAAAAATATTCATTGGAGTAAAGATAGCCTCTTCAATAAATGGTGCTAGAAAATCTGGCAATCCATATGTAACAAAATGAAATTTAACCCCTATCTCTCACTGTGCACAAAACTCAACTCAAAGTGGATCGAAGACCTAGGTATAAAACCAGAGATCCTGCATCTAATAGAAGAAAAAGTAGGCCATAATCTCTAGCATATGCGATTAGGCACTAACTTCTTTATTAAGACTCCCGTAGCATAAGAATTGAAATCAAGAATCAATAAGTGGGATGGATTCAAACTAAGAAGTTTCTTCTCAAGAAAAGAAACCATCTGTGAGGTGAATAGAGAACCTATAACTTGGGAACAAATTTTTACCTCTCATACATCAGATAGAGCACTAATCATTAGGGTATATAAATAACTCAAAAGCTAAACACCAAAAAACACATAACCCAATCAATAAATGGGCCAAGGAACTGAACAGACACTTTTCAGAAGATGATATACAATAATTGATCAACAAATATATGAAAAAAAATGTTCAACATCTCTAGCAATTACAGAAATGCAAATCAAAACCACTCTAAGACTTCATCTCACTCCAGTCAGAATGGCAGCTGCTATGAATACAAACAACAATAAGTGTTGGAAAAGGATGTGGGGAAAAAGATACACTCATACACTGCTGGTGGGACTGCAAATTGGTGCAACAAATCTGGAAAGCATAATGGAGATTCCTTGGAAAACTGGGAATGGAACCACCATTTGACCCAGCTATCCCTCCCTTCAGTCTATACTCAAAGGTCTTAAAAACAGCATACTAAAGGGACACAGCCACAACAATGTATATAGCAGCAGAATTCACAATAGCTAAACTGTGGAAACCACCTGGATGCCATTCAGTAGATGAATGTACAAAAAAACAAATGTGGCATATATAGACAATGCAATATTACTCATCAATAAAAGAGAATAAAATCATGACATTTGCAGGTAAATGAATGGAGTTAGGGATGATAATGCTACATGAAGCTAGCCAGTTTTCTCTGATATAAGGTGGCTGATTCATAGAGGGGTAGGAAGTGGGAGCATGGGAGGAATAGAGGAACTCTAGATTGAGCAGAGTTGTGGGAGGGGAAAGGAGGGGGCATGGGGTTAGGAATGATGGTGGAATGTGATGGACTTTATTATCCAAAGTACATGTATGAAGACACAAATTGTTGTGAATATAATTTTTATACAACCAGAGGTATGAAAAATTGTGTTCTATATGTGTAATGTGAATTGTTTTATGCATTATGAGGTCATATATAAATAAAAAATAATAAAAATAAAAGATTTCAGAGCATGGGCTGGCATTGTGGCTCAGTGGTAGAGTGCTTGCCTGACATACATGGAGCACTGGGTTTCATCCTTAGAACCACATAAAAATAAATAAAGAAACTAAAGTTATTTTGTCCACATGCAACTAATCTAAAAAAAAGAATAGAAGAGGTTTAAAAAGAGATGTCAGAGCAGGGTCAGTGATCCCCAACTTCTTCAGAGCACAGAAAGAAGGCAGTGAAGTAACAACTGGCCAGAGAGTTGGGTGACAGAGTAAAATATCTAAGACCCAATATTTGACATTCTGAGATCTGGAGAGATTTTAAGTTTTGTTACTGGAGCAAAAAATAATGTCAGAGATCCTTAGCATGAAATACAAAGCAGGGCAGGGGGAGGGGGAAAAGAGAGAGAAAGAGGAAATGCATGTGAGCTCACTTTGTTAACAACAGTTGGAGAGCAAAGTAGATCAAATTAAAATGTGAAAGGAGCAGCAGGGGTTCTTGAAGTTGGTGAAGCATTTTAACCCAAACTGTGGACAGAAAGCCTTTCCAGGTGTGGCAGTCATTTTGAGGAACCACAGCACACCAGCTACTTGAGAATAATTAAATCAACACAACATCTCCCCACCTTCAGGTAGCAATAAACATAACAAATGGAATACCCCTGCTGTGGGAAGTCCCAATAATCACCCTAGAAGAAGCTTGTAGAGGAATCACTACTAGTCAAAAATTGCTAAAGCCCACTCCCCTTCACCACCCAGAAGGCAAGTAGGGTGAAGCGAGCCCACCCTAACCTAGCACTCTGCACAAACACTTGAGAGATTTAGCAAAGAAGGAGCAGAATCCCATGATTCATAGCAGCTAGAAGTGAGAACACATAACCATTCAGGAAAGCGCTCTTGGTCTCTAGCAAAAGAGGGGGAACAATATTCACGATTAGTGAATGCAGGCAGCAAGAATTTGGACATGGGAAGGACAACATGTAGCTTTAAGAGATAGCTCAGAACAAGGCATCCTGAGCTCCTGCACCCAATAGAAACAGCTGACAGAGAAAACACTGCTCATTTTGAGTGTCAAACCTCAGAACCCCGAGCTGACCAAAGATAACTGAATGTTAGGAGGTCCATAACAATTAAGGGAGTGGCTCCCATGCTCCAGTACTTCCTTAAGGATCCAAAGTTGAAGAGTAATGGACATTATTTTTTGTACCAGGTATTGAGCCAAGGGGCAATTAACCACTAAACCACATTCCCAGCACTTTTCAGGCTTCTCACTAAGTTGCTTAGGGTCTCACTAAGTTCTGAGTTTGCCTCAGCCTCCTGTGTCACTGGAACCACAGGCACACACCATTACACCTGCTTGGACATCTTTTTAACATCACAAATCCCAACTGAATCCAAACCAATAAAAATTTTCTTCATCTTAACACAATTTACTATAAATAATTCTAACATGAGCATTGATTATATGTACATTACTCTTAATTTTAAAAATATTTTTAGCTGTAGATGAACACAATATCTTTATTTATTTATTTTTGTGTGTGTGGTGCTGAGGATCGAACCCAGTGTCTCACAATTGCTTGGCAAGTGCTCTACCACTGACCCACAACCCCAGTCCTTCATTTTGTTTTGCTAGTTATTATCCTAATATTCAAATATTACAACCAATTTCATGATATTTCTTCTAATAATTTAAAGCATTAATAGGAATCATTATATTTTTGTATTCTGCTACTGCCTCATATCTCCACATCTATCTTTTCTTTTTAATTTTACCTTGACATGTGCCATTCTTTTCTATTTTATCTTTTATTTCTTTTCTTTTTCTTTTTTCTCTCTTATTTTGCTAATTTTTATCTCCTCCTATTTTCAGCCAAAATATAATGTTTATAGCAATTTTATAATATATCTTAACTAATTTTTCATCTTATTTCAGAATGTTATTACAAATTTATACCTGAATTAGAGGAACTGTGGAGATCAGTATCAACATTTTCTTGTTTTTTGTTTCCTTTTGCTAAGGTTGAATAGTATGTGACTTTGTTCTTATGTGAATGTAGTATATAGTGTTCAGTGTATTCTTTCAAAGTGATTCTGATACTGGGAAATCAGAATCAATAACTGACTATTTGTCCTCTATTTGTCCTGTTTGGGTCTCTTAAGAAGTTCCTTGCATCAAAGAAGTAATAATCATATCAATAGATGGATAGACATGCAAGCATCATGAAAGAGGAAGGGAATAAACCATCTTAAACAGCTTATAATACTTCAAAACTGATACCATAGACACTATTCTGGAGGACATGTTGGAGAAAGAATTTAGAAAGTTCATAATTAAAATATGCAGTAAGCTAAATGAATATGGGAAAATGCATTTAGAAAGGAAATACAGAAGTGAAAAATCATTTCAGTAAAGAGATAAAGATTGTGAAAAAAAACTAAATGGAAGTCCTCTATATGAAGTAATAAATAAATAAAATTAATAATTCAATTAATACCATGACAAATAGATTGGATCACTTTGAGGATAACTTTTAAGCAAAGTACTTAATATTGAAAATGAAGTTGACAATACCAAGAGACCATAACCAGAATACACAAGAGATCAGAAGTAACATTAAAAGAAAAAAAATGAGAATCATTAAGATAGAGAAGGCTCTAAAATGCAAACAAAAGAAATGCACAATCTCTTCAATAAAATATTATTATAAAAATTTTCAAATCTTTGAAGTGAGATGAAAATTCAAATACAAGACATCTATATAATTCCAAATACGCAAAAACAAAGATCCTTTCCAAGACACATTATAATTAAACTGCCTAATATACAGAATAAGGATAGAACTTTAAAATCTCCAAGAGAAAAATGGCAGGACATATTTAGAACTAAATCATTTAGATTTCAACTAATTTCACAACGATGAACCCTAAAAGCCAGGAGGGCTTGGAAGCATATGTAATAAACCAAATGACAATAAATGATGGCAAGGATATGGGAATAAAGGTGCATTCATACATTGTTTGTAAGATGAAAATTTATCACAATCACTCTGAAAATCAGTATTGAAAAGACTGGTAGCTGGGCATGGTGGTGCAAGCCTTTAATCCCAGTGGCTTGGGAAGCTGAGGCAGGAGGATGCTGAGTTCTAATCCAGCCTCAGCAAAAACAAAGTACTAAGCAACTCAGTAAGACCCTGTCTCTAAAAAAATACACAATAGGGCTGGTGATGTAGCTCAGTGGTTGAGTACCCCTGAGTTCAACCCCTGGTACCAAAACAAACAAACAAAAAATCTAACAATGGAAACACCATATAATCCAGTTATCCAATTACTTTGTATATATCCAAAAAAATCTAAAATCAGCATTCTATAGGGATACAGTCACATCAATATTTATAGAAGTGCAATTCACAATAGTCATGCTATGGAACCAGCCTAAGTGCCTGTGAACAGATGAATGCATAAAGAAAATGTTGTATATATACACAGCGGAGTTTACTCAGGCATGAAGAAGAATGAAATTATGTGGTTATTTTGTTGTTGTTGTTGTTGTTTTATTGTTTGCTTGTTTGGTTTTTTTTTTTGTTGTTGTTTGTTTGTTTGTTTTTTGTAAATGGACAAAACTGGAAAATATTATGCTGTGGAATAAGCCAGACCCAGGAAGTCAAGTGTTGAAATTTTTTTCTTATATGTGTAAACAAGACCAAAATAAGAGGATAAAATAAAAAAAAAAAAAAATGATGGAATCCTGCCGCAGTCTGGCTGGGCACAATTCAGGAGCCACTTGTCAAAAGAAACGAACTTTATTTTTAGAACCACACGCCAAACAAAACAGCTCCTCAGGAAAACCTTCAGTGCCCAACTGCCATCACCGGCTTCCCACAAGCCTCTCAACCTCCCCCACCCCTCCTGCTCTTGAGGCCGATTGGCTGGGTTGCGTGGGCGGAGCCAAAAACGTCCCCCAATGAGTAGCTCCGTGGTCTGAGGGGCAGGGAAACAGCCCAATGAGCATCACCGCAGAGGAGCCAATCAGCTAGAAGTTGCTGGAGCTGCTGTGAGCCAATCATCGGCTGGCAGTCTGAAAGGGCGGGGAAACAGCTCAATGAGCATCACCACAGAGGAGCCAATCAGCTAGAAGTTGCTGGGGCCCATGTGAGCCAATCATCAGCAGCTGGCAGTCTGAAAGTTTGCTGAGGCCCCTTCGGCTGTGGCTCTCTACATCTCCCCCTCTCTGTTTAAACAACAAGCATGTGGCTTAGGGACCGTGCCTGCCTTAGGTTGTCCAATAGTACATATGGTCCTTACCCGTTATCAGATGAGCTGACCTCAAGGCATCAGCCTCCTGTCTTAGGTTGGTACCATTGCAATTGGATCTTACCCGTCACTGACTACCAGTCCAGTATACAGCCACACCTGTGGATAGGTCTTTGTATCAGCTGGGTGGGGGGTGAGGTTCTTTGCCTCACCTCTGTTGGCCCCAAAATTTTAGCTGAACGACCATGACAAGCAGAAGGGAGGAAGATACACCAAGCCAATTGATGGTTCCTTTTGGAAAAATTGTACCACTGATGACATCATCAGCAAAAATACCCCAACACTACCACAAGTCGCCGCACCAACAGATAGTTCACAATGCATACAAGTGAATTCACAATGCATACAAGTGATACATAGTCCAGGCAAGTTCTGCAAGCAGTTCAGTGATGGCTCCTTTTGGAAATATTGTATCACTGATGACACCATTAGCATAAATACCCCAACACTACCACAAGTTGTTGCGCCAACAGATAGTTCACAATGCATACAAGTGAGTTCACAATACATACAAGTGATACAGAGTCCAGGCAAGTTTTGCAAGCAGTTCAGTGATGGCTATTGCAGAAGCTGTAGATTGGTTTTATTTTTGTCTTCACGGGCACTGGGATGAAGATAGGAATTCTGGCAATAATGGCTAAAGAAAAAATTATATAACATTCCAGAAGGCACTAAAAGAAAACAATTTTCTTTTCCTTTTTTTTTTTTAGAAAACAATTTTCTTAACAATGTACCTTATCTTCAACAGAATTATTAAATATAATGAAAAGGAAAGGTGAAAGTAAACAAACAGATCTGTTAACCTCCTTTTTTGTTCATATATTTAAAAAATCCTCAACAGCTGTTTACCCAATTTAAATTAAACCATTTAAATCAAGTGAAAAAAAATATTTGGATCCATTTTTTCATGAGCGCTCATCATATATGATATATGGACATACGTATATTCAAACATATAACACAAAACACAAGTGTGCACACATAATATAATACATACAACACATAACATAATAGTAAAGGCCTTATAACTTTTTACAGGTGAAATCTCCATTGCAATGTTTAAAAACTCTATACTCAAAAAAATAGAACTGATCAGCAAAACATTAACCTAGGTCTGTATGAGCTCAAAAAACAAAATAGAACTTCATGATATGGTAAAGGGCCATAATAAAATAGATATTGAAAAAAGCATCCTGGTTCTGTCGCAGATGAAAGAATAGCCAAACTGGAGTTTTGGATATCAGTTGTTATGGATTTGAACCAAATCATCTTCTTTTTGGTCTGTAGAAATCACTTTAGTTAATCTTTCTGGAATCCAAATCAGCTGCTGTTCTCCCTGTGGAAACACACAAACAGACCCCCAACTCCAGACAATTACTGGGTCAGGACCTTTCCATTGTCCTGTTAGAATATCCTTCCAAAGTACCTTGGGCTTATGTACATTTTTTGGACACATATGCCTTTCTGCAGCACTAAGCCCTGATGAATCCAAATTTTAAAAGATAGAGTAAAACGGGTTATTTTAAGTTTATCTTTGGGGAATATATACCCCTTCCCAATTCCTTCTTTTTGCTTTAATAAGTACATTTTAATAGTTTGATGAGCTCTTCCAACTATGCCTTGTCCCTGTGGATTGTATGGGATTCCTGTTACATGAGTAATGCCAAATGTTGAGCAAAATTGTTTAAAAGAGGTAGAAGTATAAGCAGGGGCATTATCTGTTTTTAACTGTTTTGGAATGCCCACACTGGCAAAATTTTGTAAGCAATGAGCTATAACATCTTTAGTTTTTTCTCCGGCATGAAGGAAGCCCATCAAAAATCTAGAAGAAGTATCAACTGTAACCTGCAAATATTTTTATTTTCCAAATTCTGGCAAGTGTGTGACGTCCATCTGCCAAATATGGTTAGGTATCAATCAATCAATCCTCTAGGATTGACTCCAAGATTAACTTGTGGTAAAAAGGTCACACAATTTTGACATTGTTTTATTATTTGTCTATCTTGTTCCTTAGTTATTTTAAAATGCTTTTGTAAAGTATTAGCATTGACATGGAACTTTTTATGAAAATTTGTAGCTTCTTCTAGTGTAGAGAAAATATGTATGTAATGTGTAGTTTTATCTGCTAAATCATTGCCCAAACTAAGGGCTCCAGGCAATCCTGTATGTGCCCTGATATGTCCTATAAAGAACGGATCTTTTCTGTCCCAGATTAGACTTTGCATAGTGGAAAGCAAAGAGAAAACAGTAGAGGAAGGGGAAATCCTACCAGCACCTTCAAGGGATACTATAGCATTAACTATATACTGACTATCGGAAAATAAATTAAATACAGAATCTTTAAACATCACAAAAGCTTGTAATACTGCATTAAGCTCTACATTTGAGCTGATTGTTTGGGTACTAAAAATGTAAAAGTTTGATCAGGTGTAACTATTGCTGCTGCACCATTATTTGACCCATCAGTGAATATATTTGGAGCATTCATGATAGGTGTTTTTCTTGTCATTTTTGGAAAAATTACAGGATGCAATGACCAAAAAGACAATAAAGGATTAGATGGTAAGTGGTTATCAAATAAAACATTAGACTTGCACATGATTATTGCCCAAGTATTTAACTCATTAGCTAACTCATCAATTTGATTCATAGTATATGGAGTAATAATTTTATTGGGAGAAATTCCAAACACTCCCTTTGCTGCTTTTATTCCTTTGAGTATTAATTGTCCTACAGCCTCAGGATACCTAGTAAGAATAGTGTTAGGAGAATAAGATAAATGTATCCATAATAATGGACCTTCTTGCCAAAATACTCCTGTAGGAATATTTTTTGTTGGTAGTACAATAAATAATAAAGGCAAACTTATATCAATTCTATCCAAATGCCTATTTTCCATATATGTTTCAATGATTTTTAATGCCTTTCTTGCTTCAGGTGTTAACATTCGGGGTGAATTTGGATCTTATGGACCTTTTAGGATATCAAATAAAGGTCGCAACTCTCCTGTTGATATACCTAGATAAGGCCTTATCCAATATATGTCTCCTAATAACTTTTGAAAGTCGTTAAGTGATTTGAGTTCATCTACTCATTTTTGAATTTTTGGTGGACGGACCATGGTTGAGGATAATAGAACTCCTAAATAATTAATTGGAAAATTTAATTGTACTTTATCTATTGCTATCTCTAGGTTATAATTTTTAATAAGTTTGTAAGTGTGGCATAACATTCTAGCAATGTGTTTTTATCTTTGTGTGCTAATAATACATCATCCATATAGTGAAATATTTGTAGTTCAGGATTTTGATTTCTAAGTGGCTGTATTACTTTGTTAACATAAATTTCACACATAGTTGGGGTGTTATCCATCCCTTGAGGGAGTACTTTCCATTCATATCTCTGATCAGGACCTTCATGATTCAGTGCAGGGATAGTAAATGCAAAACGTGGACTATCCTCAGGATGAATTGGAATTGAAAAAAAAAAACAATCTTTAATATCTATAACTAAAACATACCAGGTTTTTGGCAAAGCAGACAATTGAGGAATCCCCGATTGAGCAGATCCCATAATAACCATCTCATTATTAATGGCTCTTAAATCTTGCAATAATCTCCATTTACCAGATTTCTTTTTGATGACAAAAATGGGAGTATTATGGGGAGATACAGAAGGTTGTATATGTCCTTCCGCTAATTGTTGTTTGACCAGGTCATGGGCTGCTTGTATCTTTTCTTTAGTCAGGGGCCACTGAGGAACCCATACTGGTCTTTTTGATTTCCAAGTAATTTTTATTGTCTCCATGGCCCTTTCTGAAAATCCAACCCATGTCTGCCCGTTCCTTGATCTATTTGTATTGGTGCTGCTATATCTTGTTCTTGTTTTTCTAATCTTTTTCCTTTCCTAAAACCTTGTCTAGTCATAATAGTGGGTGCATTTTGATTGATGTTATTTGTTAATGTCAAACCTAATTGATCTAGGACATCTCGTCCCCATAAATTTACGGGAACATGATCCAATACATATGGCTGTATAGTTCCTTCACATCCTTCAGAATCCTTCCAATCTAATACCATTGCACTTCTATGGGAATTAGTCGCCACTCCTAGGCTTCGAAGCGTTTGAGTGGCTTGTTGTAATGGCAAATGTTTTGGCCATTCTTGATGAGAGATGATGCTATGATCTGCACCTGTATCCAGTAGCGCATTAAAGAAAGCATAGCCCCATCTACACCTGTGGAGCCTAATCCCTTGGAACCTCTTTCTACAGTACGACTGGAAAATCTATCATGTAGTCTGGGTATTATTAATAACTGTGCTATTCTATCTCCGGGTGAAATTACTGATATACCCTTTGGAGAACTGGCTATAATTTTTATTTCACCTTCATAATCGGGATCAATTACCCCAGGACTTATCATAAGTCCTTTTAGAGTAGAAGAGCTGCGTCCCAATAATAAGCCTATTGTTCTTTGGGAAGAGGTCCTTTTACCCCTGTGGGAATGATTTGAACTCCCATCTCTGGAGTTAGTACTGCTCTGGCGGAGGCGCAGATGTCCAACCCTGCGCTCCCTCTGGTTCTTCTGATGAGGGATATGATGGACAATGTGTCCTGGGCACTACCCTGATGGGGTTGCTGGGTTCCTCCAGTGCTCCGTATATTTGTGGTTTTGGGCCCCGGAGCATTGGGCCCCCCTGTCCATTTTTTGGCAATGGAGCCCGATGTCTTTCTCCATGATATCATGGATAAACACCTGGTCCTTGTTCGTTTTTTGATAATGGAGTACCCTCTATGGTGGTTTGAGAACGGCATTTATTAGCCCAATGTCTCCCTGTATGGCATTGTAGGCAAATACCCGGTATTCTAATCCTTTGATACCTAGTTTTGTTAAACCCTCCTCCAATGGGGCAATTCCTTTTAAAATGTCCTGTTTGTTCACAATTGTAGCATGTTCTTGGCCTGGCATCTAAAGCCTCTTTTACGGCAGCTGCCATGATTTGCTCTTGTTCATTAAGGTCTCTACATAATTTAATATATGTGTTTAAATCTTCATGTTTCCATGGTCTAATGACTTCTCTGCACCAACGATTCGCTTGCTCATAAGCCAGTTGTTTTAGTAATGGTATTGCTTGTTATGTATTCCCCAAAACTCTGGTAGCTGTTTGAATAAGCTTATCTTCAAATTCAGCATATGGTTCATTAGCTCCTTGTATTACCTTAGATAATTGACCTTGTAAACCTCCATGTCCTTGTAAAGTCTTCCATGCCTTAACTGCATCTACAGCAATTTGTGCATATACACCAGGATCATATGCAATTTGTTGCTGCTGATCCTCATAAGGTCCCTTTCCTAACAACATATCTAGATTTCTCTGAGGATATCCAGCTGCTGCATTTCGCCTAGCCGTCTCCTTGCAAAATTCCTCATTGGCAACCTTCCATAACAGGTATTGTCCTCCATTTAGCACAGCTTTACACATATTAGCCCAATCTGCTGCCGTCATGTTCAAGTTGTTAATGGATTCGACCAAGCTTACAGTGAAGGGTGCTTGAGGACCATAGGTTGTTACAGCCTCTTTTAGCTGCTTCACTGTTTTGAAATTTAAAACATGGTGAATTCGCTGCCCTCCTGCCTCAAATACAGGGCGTGTTAATATTTGAGATTCTGTCTCAGGATCCCAACTATCAACTGCAGGGTTTTGGGGCCTCCCAGCATATGGAGGTGGCATTGTTGGTTGGACACTTTCATCCTCTGGTGATAGAAAGGTGTTAGTAGCAGTATCCTGTAGAGGTGGTGCTGTTGGTTGGACATGTACACCCTCTGGTGATAGAAAGGTGTTAGTAGCAGTCTCCTGTTGTAACTTTCCCCCTGATGGCTTTTTCTGCTTTACACTTTCTTTCTCTGTCTGACTAGCTTGAGAGGCCTTCTCTTTTACTTGAATTTTTTCCTCTGTCTGACTAGTTCGAGAGACTTTATCTTTTAATTGAATTTTTTCCTGTGTCTGAGTAGTTCGAGAGACCTTCTCTTTTACTTGAATTTTTTCCTCTGTCTGACTAGCTCGAGAGACCTTCTTTTTTACTTGAATTTTTTTCTCTGTCTGACTAGCTTCAGACACCTTCTCTTTTACTTGAATATTTCTACTATAACTATAATACAACCCAAGAAGATAACGCCAAACAAAATTGAAACAGAGTGAAACAAAATTGGAACAACAGAAAATCATTATAGCCTTTCTATCCTCCTGAAATGTCCATCCATCTTTTCTCCCTATCTGTTCCTTAGATGTGAGCGTTTTTTCTTCCATCTTACACATCTCCAGGGATAGGCAACTTAAAACAAAAGTGAAGCAAAACAAAAGAAGAATCTTAAAATGGCTACCCATCCTCTCGCCCTGCCCTCAGGGGCGAGCAGTTTACCTTATCACTTACCCTCAGTCATTCCCCGTGCGGCCCACCAAATGCCGCAGTCTGGCTGGGCACAATTCAGGAGCCACTTGTCAAAAGACACGAACTTTATTTTTAGAACCACACATGCCAAACAAAACAGCTCCTCAGGAAAACCTTCTGAGCCCAACTGCCACCACTGGCTTCCCACAAGCCTCTCATCCTCCCCCACTCCTCCTGCTCTTGAGGCCGATTGGCTGGGTCACGTGGGCAGAGCCAAAAACGTCCCCCAATGAGCAGCTCCGTGGCCTGAAAGGGCAGGGAAACAGCCCAATAAGCATCACCGCAGAGGAGCCAATCAGTTGGCAGCTAGAAGTTGCTGGGGCCGCTGTGAGCCAATCATCAGCTGGCAGCTGGAAGTTTGCTGGCAGCTGGAAGTTTGCTGGGGCCCCTTGGGCTGTGGCTCTCAACAGAATCCCATGAAAATAGAAGATATTCAAGGGATTAGAAGAAGGGGATTGAGGGGAAGGAAGGCATAACAGAAAAAGTACACTCCCAAAGACCTACTTTCTTCAACCACATCCTAACTACCTACAGTTAATCTTTATCAGTGTATTAATGCACTCATTAGAGTCATATCTCATAAAGCAATTATTTTGCCTCTAAATTTTCTTGCATTGTCTCACACATGAGCATTTGGGGAACACTTAATTTCTAAATCATAATAAGAGTCAAGATGTGAAAACAATGTAAATGTCCATTTGATGGATGAATTGATTAAAAATTGTGGTGTATACATACACCTGAAATTTTTCAGCACTTAAAACGGATAACTTGCCAATATGTGAAAAAATGCATGATTGGACTTTGCAAACCTATCATAAGTGAAATAAGCCTGTCAAAGTTGAACTGCATTTTTCACTTATAAGAAGTTATTTAAATAATTAAATTAATACAAGCAGAAAACAGAATGGTGGTTTGCAAGGGCAGAAAGGAAGTGCAAAGGGCCATTTCTTTTTAATTTTTTCTCTCTTTTTAAAAAATTTTCACTTGCTATACATGATAGTAGAATCTATTTTGATATATTTATAAAAAATGGAATATATATTCTTCTAACCAGGATCCCAGTCTTGTGGGTTTACACAATGCCAAGATTCACTGAGGTGTTTTCATATAGGTTCATAGGAGAATTATGTCAGATTTGTTCCACTGTCTTTCCTATTCATATTTCCCCTCCCTTCCCTTCATTCCCTCATGTCTAATCCACTGAACTTCTATTCTTCCCCCACCTTGTTATGGGTTAATTTCTATTCAAAAGCTACACATTTTCAGTAATGCAAGATCAATTAGTTCTTAAGATCCACTATGCAACATTGTGTCTATAGGATAAATTATTGTATTATACACTCAAAAAGTCTATTAAAGAGGGTAGATTGCATGTTAAGTGTTCTTATCACAGTGAAGTAAAAAAAGGACTGCATTCTACAAAATTTCTAGTATACAACATTAAGGAAAATATAGTATGGAAATAAACTTAGCTTCACAAATAGTACTATGTGCTCACTAAAATGGCTAAAATTTAAGACTCATCATACTTACAAAGATGTGAGAAGGGGCTGGGGTTTTAGCTCAGTGATAGAGTGCTCGCCTAGCACATATGAGGCATTGGGATCAATCCTCAATACCACATAAAAATAAATAAATAAAATAAAGGTATAAAAAAGATGTGGGAAGACTGGAATTCTTATATACTGCTGATGGGAATAAAAACTGTTTTTGAAAACAGTATGATAGTTACTTCTCTAATTACATATATTTTGCCATGTAACCCAATGATGCTATTACTAACTATTTATCCAAGTGAAATTTCAGAATGCATGTTCACATAAATTCTTAACAAAGATATCAGAACAGCTATGTATAATAGCCAATAATTAGACAAAACTCAAATTTCCATCAAGAGATGAATAAATAAAAGAGGACTGTTGTACTGATTCAATGGAATATATTACTCATGAAGAAAAGGTATGATATGCCAAAAATATGATTGAATATCAAAAGGATTATGCTAGTTGAAAATAGTCAGATACCACAAGCTATTTAATACATGATTCTATTTACATAATATTCTAAAATAATCAAAATTATGAAGACATAAATCTATTTAGTGACTGTCAGAGACTGGATTTTGAGAGAAGGATTCAACTTCAAAGAACTAAAGGACATTTTTATGCTTGAAATGCTTTATGCATTACAGGTCAGCAAGCTTTGTCTATAAAAAAAAATCAGACAGTAAATCTGTTAGGTTTGATGAGTCATGTTATCTCTTTTTCAAATATTCTAATTGGTCAATGTTCCACAAGATCAGCCATAGACATATATAAATAACTGACCATTACTATCCAATTACATTTAAAAAAATATTTTTGTATTTGTATATGGACACAGTACCTTTATTTTATTTATTTACTTTTATGTGGTGCTGAGGATCGAACCCAGGACCTCACATGTGCTAGGCAAGCACTCTACCACTGAGTTACAACCCCATGCCCTCCAATTACATTTTATTTATCAAAACAGTCAATGAACAGTATTTAGTCCATGGGTTTTAGTTTGCCAATCCCTATTCTACCTCATCAATGTAATGGTGGTTCCCTGATTCTATACAATTGTTAAAATGCATAAATACACACACTCATAATAATAAGTAAAATTTTATTATGATTTACTCCATGTAACTTTCATCTTAATAAAATTTATTTAAAATAAAGATAAAAAAATAAAACTGAGGGAACATTATGATTATCTTTTGCAGTTACATAATATTTTGTAGTTCACAGAGCACTTTTACATGCATGATCTCATTTTGCCTTGATCAGGCAGGCTTTCAGAAGCATGCTATTTAGAAAAAGTTCTGTAATAGATACAAATATTTTAAATAGTTTGCTTTTAAATCTGAGCCCCATATTCTTTGAATATACAAAGTTAAAGTGATTCTCACTGTATCATTCAGTGTCTTAGCAAGAATTAAATAGTGTTAGAGTCTGTAAACAAGTCAGGATGGCACCTGGCATTTTGCCAGAGAAATGTTAGAGTCTGTAAACAAGTCAGGATGGCGCCTGGTATTTTGCCAGGGGGAGTGGTTTGTGAGGTGGTGCCAGCGAGCCATTAAGTGTGGAGATTTCTTATTGGTTGACTGCTGTGTCTAGTTTATGCTAATTAAGATAAGCTGTGTGGAATGTATAAATACCTCTGTTGTCCTACAATAAACGGCTCCAACTCCTGCTGTATCAATCTACACAAGTTGCTCGTCACCCCCCCCCCCCACCGTTAGTTTGCTGCAGCCGGACTGCAGCAAGATAGAATATTCAAAAGTATTTCATTTAAAATAATTCATGGAGATACTCCTCACAGAGGTGTGAGTGAGGTTAAGGACCCAAAATTGATGGTGAAATATCTAGAGTCTGGCAAGAACAGTAAGTTATTACTATCTGTAGTTTTGAAGGTATCAGAAAAATAACTGTGTTACTAGAATATGGCAAAAGCTAGAGCTTAGAAGAAGAGCTTTTCCAAGACGAATTCTGGTCACTTAGCTGTTGCAGAGATGGGTTATAAAACCATGCATTTTTCTCCTCCTATCTCTTGTCTCCTATTCAGTAATCCAACTGGAAGTCAAAGGACAAAGAACTCTTGGTGATATGGATTGTAGAAATCAGCCTCCTATGTTACAAAGGAAGACAGAAGAGGATGTAGAATATATCTTAGGATCAGAAACAAATGTAAAACATATAAAATATTCACCATTTTTGAAGAGATTTGTCCCTATATAATGCCTTCATTTTAAATAATCAATTAAGTTAAGAAAAACTTACCTGATGGTACGACTGAGAAGATACTGAGACATGTTCTAAGATTTTATTATATAAGAGCCCTATTCATGGGCTGAGATTGCAGCACAGTGGTAGGGTGCTTGCCTAGCATGTGTGAGGCACTGGGTTCAATCCTCAGCACCTCATAAAATAAATAAAATTTAGGTCCATCATCAACTTAAAAAAACAGCCGTGTTTAGATTTTATGGATTTATTTTCATCTGTAAAAAAAATTCTTTTTCTTTTAATTTTTAAACAAATAACTCTAGAATTGGTAAGTTATTTTATGGTATAACTTTAAGTAGAAAAAAATCAGACTATTTTCTATCAAATCTAGGAAGGATGGTATTGATGCCCTCCGGAATAAGAAATGACATCTTGCAATAAGACATGAGATGATTGTAGAGATGAACTTTGCTTCTAACCCACTGCTGCCAAAACCAGGCACGAGTTGTCTATGATTTTTGGACCATAACCAGAATAATAGACTGGTGAAGACCCAGTTTGATAAAAATGTGAAACATTTTTTGTAATTCTCATGCTATTTTCAACACACCTTTTCTCTCTCACATGTTGAAAAAACTGGTGAAACATTTACATGATACATGGAAGGTTTTCAAAGCCAGAGAATATCATGAGCATTCCCGCTTGAAATTTGAAATACAACCTCTGTCACTATTTCTACCATACAGGAACCTTTTACTCCTAAGCAGTAAGCAATAATTGGTTGCTCTTGAATGCTTAAAATAGACCTGAGAGCTCTTTTTTTGTCTCTGATATCTCATTGTTAATTACCCTGAGGGAAACAGTTTATCTCTTAGCTCACAGCCTATAATTTAGGTTGTACTAAGAATGTAATTAATATTAGGGTAAATATAAACTATAAGTAACTTATATGTTCAAGTGAAATATATGTACTATTTCTCACCCTATCCCTTTAATCTCAATCTCCAGTAAAGTGAAAATATTTTTCTTTTGCACATACCCTTTATGTTTGGTAATAAACAAATTTGATTGTTAAAATATATTCATTCATTTAATGGTTTCCAAGCAATTACCAGCTTCCAGACACCATGGTAGCTATCTTACAAGAATCATCCAATTCATCCTTATAATGACCATATGAACTATTATTATATTAATTTTAATAATCTGATAAGTAAAGCAAAAAGAGATTAAGTATCCAATTTCCACTTACCTAATAACTGACAAAGCCAGAATTTTAACTCTTTAGTATCTGATGCAAGAGTCCCTGCCCTGATAGATTACTTGTTATTCTATTCTGCTTTCTTATTTTATCATTTTTGTAGTTTTCCCCAGACCGTTCCCACAACCTTGATTATCCATTCTCCAGTATCGTAATAGGGAAGATCTGTCTCCAAGAACATGCACCCACCTGAAGTCTTATCTTCCATTTCTAAACTATTTGTTTTAGTTAGCTTTTTCTTGTTGTGACCAAATTCATGACAAGAGCAGTGCAGAGGAGGAAAAGTTTATTTTGGCTCATGGTTTCATAGGTCTCAGTCTATACAAGACAGATTCCATAGATATGGATCCAAGATGAGGAGGAACATAATGGCACAAACACATAACAAAGGAAAGCAGCTCGAGACCTGGCAATCAGGAAGATGATAGATATTCTGATCACCAGAGACAAGATATAAACCCAAAATTCATGTCTCTAGTGACCTACTTCTTCAAGCTATAGCTCAGCTACCCACAGTTAGGACCCATTTAATCCATATGAGTGGATGAATGCACTGATTAGATGAAGGCTCTCAGAAATCAAACATTTTACCCCTAATCTCATTTGCATTGTTTCACATATGAAATTTTGGGGGACTTTGCATATCTAAACCATAACACCATGCTTTAAAAATAATAGATATTTTATAATGGCATAAATTGTAAAATTTCCCATATAAATATCCTAGAACCTGTGTTTCAGGATCTCTTCCTTGAATTTATTCTCCCAAGGATGCACAGACCTACAGGTGTGTTTGTCCTTAGGACTGAGGGGTGGACAAGAAGCAGATGCTTGTGACTTGAGTGAATACATAGAGTTGAAAGGATGAGACATACATGTATGCAACAGGTCTTTGAGGTGCATGACAGAATTAAAGGTGGAATAAGGAGGGTTGACTGAGTAGATCCTCTATTTAAACTCTTTCTCTGGGCATGGAAAATGTTAAAGGTGAGTCTGCAGGAGCCAGTGTAGTTTAGTTAACCAATCAGGGGAAGTAGAATGGCCCTAGTTTCACTGCAAAGTATTTCTCACCCTGCTCTCTTCTCAAGGGACCTAAATTTGTTTGTCTTTGCTCCTCCTTGGTTGCCATTTTATATCCCTAGATTTCTGAATTCTGCTAAGCAGGAGAAAAGAAATTGAAGTCAGAAAAACTACATTTGATTTTAGTTTGGTAGTCATTTATAATGTTAAATAAGTTATTTTACCTCTCTAAGAGATAGCTTAATATTTCTAGTAGTTTGAGATATATTATCTATTGTATATACCCAATGGGAATAATATTAGTATCTTCCTTTCAAGATTCTTACTGAAGAAAAATATAAATATGACAGAGAAAAAATTAAAAATTATTAAGCCATATACTGTTTAGAATGTATTATTTTCATTATATATTTTTTTGAAAATTAACAAAATTAATATTATTAGTGACCCATTTTACAAATGAATAAACTTAGGTATAGAAAAGTTATGAACTTTGTTCAGAATCAGTTAGGTAAGTGGTAGATCTTAAAATGGAATTTACTTTTATCCTACAGCTCAAACTCTTATCCATATAGGATAAAATACAGGTATTGGTTAGGTATTATAATTATATAAATAGATTGTTACTCAGTGCTTAGTGAACTTTTTCATTGCAGTGGCCAAAAGACCTGGTATAAACAACCTAGAAGAAAAGTGTTTTAGTCAATTTTTTTGCTTCTGTGACTAAAAGATCTGACCAGAAGAACTATAGAGGAGAAAAAGTTTATTTGGAGGCCTATGGTTTTAGAGACCTCAGTCCATAGATAGCCAGGTCCATTTCTCAGGGCTCAAGAAGAGGCTGAACATCATGACGGAAGAGTACGGCAGAGGGAAGCAGTTCACATGGTGATTAGAAGGCAGAAGGAGAGGTCTCCATTTGCCAGATACAAATATGTACCCCAAAGTTATGCCCCCAATTTTCATCTCCTCCAGTCACAGCCAGGTAGAAGTTAGTGGGATGACATAATCATTTCTCCTTTGAAACTTCTTGCATTGTCTCACACATGAGCTTTTGGAGGACACCTCACATTCAAACCATAACAAAAAGTTTATTTTGGCTAGCAATTTCAGATGCCTCAGTCTGAAGATGGACTACTTTTCATTGCTTTGGGCCCAAGGTGAGGCAGAACATCATGGAAGAGAATGGCAGAGGAAAGCAGCTCAGGACACGGCAACATGGAAGCTGACAGAGAGTTCTGCTCAACAAGGACAAAATATTAACTCCAAACTATACCCTCAGTGACCACTTTTTCCAGCCACACACTACCTACCTTCAGTTGCTGCCCAATTGATCCATATTAGTGGATTAATCCACTGTTAATGTCACAACTCTCACAATTTAATCTTTACCTCTGTAAACAGTCACATTGTCCTACACATGAGATTTTCAGAAACGTCTCATATCTAGATCATAACATTGCTAATGACCACATTGAGCTTAATTTGTTGAGACTCCAATGTGTTTCTGTGCTGTCAAAGAGGTCTACCATAGAAGCAATGCTTTATTATAAAGAAAGGCATCTCTAGTGGTGGAGTTTAAGGTATTAGGTCAGGGGAATAGAGAAAATAAAATTTTCTATTTGCACCGTGTAAACTTATAGATCTCAAACAGGGGATATTTGGCATATCTGGAAATATTTACTATAACTGTGTGCTAGTGGACCCTTGTAGGTAGAAGTTAGTGGGATACTATAAAACATGCTACAATGCATATGACAGCCACCTACAACAAAAATCATCCAGTACAAAGTGTTTGTAGTGTTGAAGTTGAAAAATCCTCTTAGAGATGACATCTTACCCCAAGAATTTCCAGCTAGGAATATTTCATTCATTTTCTTTCCCATACTTTTAACTTATAGTTCACTTTTCTGGAGATGTTTATCAATATTCATGTTGCATTTGGTTTGCAAATTTATGTCTGTTTCAAACATTAACTTAGGCTTAGGTATATTTAGAGAACTAATTTACAGAAATGATGTTTTCCATTTCTAAAGATTAATAACACATTTGTGTCAGTACAAAGCTGAGAAGACAACAGGACTCTAAACGTTTTAAAAATTGGCTTCATAAACTGCAGAATAGCATAAATCCAAGAGAATTAGGTGCCCAAGGGTATTGGTCTCAATCAAAGCTTCAACAGCATATGAGTTATGAGACTGCTCAAGATAACATTTTTGGGTTTCAAATAGAATCCATCTGTGGCTTGAGTTTCCTCCATGAGATCATTAAAATATTTCACATATAGAACATCCTTAACAATGCAGAGTCTCAATGCACTTTATAAAATCATGCACTAACCCCTCACAACATTCATGACAAAGTAGATGCATAGTAGTTATTGTTAATTTAGAGAAATAGAAAGAAAGGTGGTAATTAAGAAGCAATCCCAGATTCTACCAATAAGGGCTACAGATTTTAGTTTTGGATTACTCAGTTAAATTTCTAAATCTTCAATTATGGTTTGTTGATTATTTAAAGTAATTGATCACAATAACTGGCTTTTGACTTATAGAGAAATAACTGTTAAAGACACTGACACCTAAAACTGGAGACAGAGGTTGACTCACTATTATATCTTTTGACTTTCAAAGAAGATGAACACCAAAGACACTATTTGGAGGAGATCCATTGAGAAGATGGAGAAATGAAAAGTTCACTTTTATATTTCTTCCCTATTCAAATTAAATGGTAACAAACCACAAATCACCACTTTTAGATATACTAACTTCATCCCCTAAAACATCATGATGCTGGAGTATTAAATGAGATCAATTTACAATAACAAAGCTATTGAACCAATCTAGCTGCCTCCTTCAATAGATGAATGGATATAGAATATGTGGTATATATACACAATAGAATATTACTCAGCTCTAAAGAAGAATGATATTATGGTACTTGCTGGTAAATGGATGGATCTGGAGACTATTATGCTAAATGAAATAAGCTAGTCCCAAAAATCCAAAAGTCAAATGTTTTCTCTGATATGTGGATGATAACCCATAACGAGAGAGGGTAGGAAGGGCAAGTACAAAAGTTAATTGAATTAGACAAAGGGGAATGGATAAAAAGGAGGAAGGATACCAATAGAAAAGACAGTAGAATGAATCAGACACATCTGTGAGGCAATCAGTTTGATACTCAGCACCAAATAAAAATAAACAAATAAAATAGAGGCATGCTGTACATCCACAGCTATAAAAAATGTTAAGTATAGAAACAAAATAAAGTTATTGTGTCCATCTCCAACTAAAAAAATATTGAAAAAAAAAGATTGGGGTCAACATTGTAATGGGTTGCAGGACATATATGTATATGTCAAAATATACGTGCATATCTTAAAACAACAAAAAAACAGAAAAAGAAAAAAATACTTAATGAGAGCAATAATATTACTAAGATTCCATATCAAAGTATAATATATGTTATTACCTGATTCTTTGGGAAGCAACATGTTGTTCCTAGATTCCTTGAGCAACTGTCCTTTCAGGAGGAGAGGAAGGCAGTTTGACAGCCTTTGCCTCAAATTTCATCTGGCTTGGATGATTGTGGTTGAGGTGGGTGCTTTGATGTTAAGCATAAAAAGCAATCATTTCTTTTAGGGAGTGCCCTGAACTAAACCTGGCCAGAAGAAGCTGAATTGAATTAGCAACTCAGAATCAGTGCTGAGTTAATAACAGAAGTATGTAGGCAATTGCAACTGGAGGAAGAAAACAGCATCCAAAAGCTAGAATTCTATTATGCCTATTTTACCTGAAATTTGTAGACTAAGTTTTCACTTTAAAAAATGGTTATTTCATCTTCAGGAAATTAAAAGTTCTGGGAAGTAGTGTATGAATCAAACAATTCAAATTCCCTTTGGAACAAATGACAAGTCAAATTCTCCTCCTCCTTTCCTCAAGCCTAAGGCACAGGCTCACACAAAAAGGAGGGCATTCAATAATGGGTACAGCTAGAGGGGACCAGTGATGAGATTTATCCAAATGGCTAACATTATCACCCTTTTCTTCAGTCAATTGTTTTACATAGAGCAAAATCCTGAACTTTTTAAACTTCAATCTGCTTCTCTGTTATAATATGTAAAAATAGTTGGTACTTAACACACTTTCAAAAATGCACACTTAAGAAACAAGGTTATGAGGATATAGCTCAGTTGGTAGAGTGCTCTGCTTGTCTTGCATGCAAAAGGCCCTGGATTCTAATCTCCAGGAGAGGGAGGGAGGGAGAGAGAGAGAGAGAGAGAGAGAGAGAGAGAGAGAGAGAAAGGAAGTTGGTTATTTCTGGAATCAGCATTAGTATCTACCTTTTACAGATAAATAATTTCATGTTGTGAGTGACAGTATATTTCTAGAGGATATTATTTTGAACTTGACTGAGGTTAGCAAATCACTCACTGAGGATAGAATGGATATCTGGCATTCTGTAAGAATTGCATCTGTAGACTATACAGTTTATAATAGAATCTTAGAGAAAGGATACCAAACATTGGCTAGACTCCAACATTACAAATAAAAGCCAAGGGCAAAATTCTCATGAAACTTGCACTTAATCAATAAAAAAGTAGGTGATTAAGAGGCTGGTGTCTGAGGCAAGAATATCTGTATAAAAATCCTAGATTTTGAACTTACTGTGTTACATAGGTTCCATATCACATTAATTAACTCATTAGAATCTTAGTTCATTCAGTTGCAAGTAGAGATAATAGAATCTTATATAGTATGTGGGAGCTCTATCATCCCTGCTCCAAAAACAGCAAATTTTAAGTTTTAGGTATTTTGTAAGGTGGATGTCAAACGTGGCCATTAAAGAATAGTAATTTCCAGAGTTGTGACAGAGGGAAAAATGGGAAAAGTTTGATCAATGTGTGGCAAGGTATAGTTAGATAGGAGGAAAAAGTTCTATTCTGCTGAAAAAATAGTGTGCATATAAATAACAAGAATGTACTTTGTATATAAAAAAGCTAAAAGAATTTTGAATGTTTTACCATAAAGAAACAATAAATGTTTGATAAGACATATTTATCCTGATCTAAACATCACAAAGTACATAAATGTATTAAATTCTCACATGGTACCCTATTAAAATGTACATTTATATTTTTTCATGTGTGTTAAAAATTAAATAAAAATATTTAATATTGAATCACATAAACTTACTATTAAAATTAGATGGTGGAATGAGATGGACATTATGACCCCTATGTATTGCTATGATTGCACAAATGGTATGACTCTACATCATGTACAACCAGAGAAATGAAAAGTTGTGATCTATTTGTGTAAAAAATAAAATTAATTAAATTTTAAAAATAAAATTTGTTACATTAAAGAAAAGTGGATAAATCACCAAAGTTCATCACTGCTATCCTCATCTAATAGTCTAAGGACACCAGCAACAAATCTGAAGACTGACAAAGATAGGTTTTCTGACTGATTACAATGAGGGAGAATTTTCAAACATTGATTCAATAAACATTATGCCAAAAAAAAGGAAAATATGGAGTTATCATAGAATTTTGGAAGATGAAGCATAGGCATTTTGCCCATGTTTTGAGATTTTATAAAGACAAAGCTAAACATGATAGTATAATTAATTTGTTGGAGAAAATTTCAAGGCAACACAAATATTCAGGTTGTTTCATGAACATTGCTGGTAGACATTTTAGCCTGGTTTACTGTGATAACTTGTAGCAGAAAAGAAAGATTTTTAAAACTTGCAGTTTGGCCAGAGAACTGCATGCAAAATTGGAATCAAGGAAGATACAGTTGGAAACATTAGCACCATTAAGGAGAAATCAAGTATTTTGCACACAGACAATAAAAAGATACTTTGAGGGACTGGGGTTTTGGCTCAGCAGTAAAATGCTTGCCTAGCATATGTGAGGCCCTGAGTTCTATTCTCAGCACCACATAAAAATAAATAAAATAAAGGTATTATGTTCAACTACAACTAAAAAATAAATGTAAGAAAGAAAAAGTACCTTGAGAACATTTTAGGCATCAGCATGAACACAGCTGTGACAGGCTCAAGGGAGAAAACTGAAAACTTGTTTGAAAGATGTTGCTTTGAGAAGTGAGTACTAGAGCCCTCTGCTTACTTAGGTATACCCAGAAAGTTGTTTCACCAGTATATATTTCACCATGCTCAGTACAGTCCTTGGCCACTGCAGCTATGGTTCAGGGGGACCTGGCTACTAATAAGCTGACAGCAGACCTTGGTGTGATACCTGAGGTGCTGATTCCATGAAAGCTGGATGCTGATGTTAAGGAGTCATGGAGGTTTCCAAAGAGATTGCAAAGCAAATCAATGGGTAGTAAGTTTGGAATCCCTGCAAGTAGTCCCTGAATGGGCAATACCTCAAACTGTGAGTATGAAGCTGAAACTGCCATGGAGACCCTAGGAACTAAGAAATTCCAGGTACATGGATCATCTGAGGAGGAAAAAACATAGGTCAAGAGAGAGATGTCACAGAGGTTGCAATAGTCAAGGTTATAGGAATGAGGCTGTCTAAGCCCTTTGGGGCCCACATGACTACCACATGCTATAGGTGCCAGAAGAGGAACTACAGAACTTAATGTTTGCCTAGATAGGTTTTGTTCTTGCTTTGATCTCGTCTCTTCTTTCTATGCCCCTATTCATCACTTTTGAAATGGGGATGTTTACTCTGTGTCAATATATATTAATAGCATGAAACTTGCTATTTAATTTTTATAGATATTCACCACTAAGAATTTGCCTTGAGTCACATCAGAAATTTGGGAATTGATCATTTGAGCAATGCTTGAACTATTACAAATGTGGGGACTCTCAGAGATAGACTGAATGCATTTTGCATTGTGTGATGGACATGAACTTTTGGAGGTTGCCGCAGTTTGGCTGGGCACAATTCAGGAGCCACTTGTCAAAAGAAATGAACTTTATGTTTTAGAACCACACAGGCCAAACCACACAGCTCTTCAGGAAAACCTTCAGAGCCCAACTGCCACCACTGGCTTCCCACAAGCCTCTCAACCTCCCCCACTCCTCCTGCTCTTGAGGCCGAATGGCTGGGTCGCGTGGGCGGAACCAAAAAAAGTCCCCCAATGAGCAGCTCTGTGGTCTGAAAGGACGGGGAAACAGCCCAATGAGCATCACCGCAGAGGAGCCTATCAGTTGGCAGCTAGAAGTTTGCTGGGGCCGCTGTGAGCCAATCATCAGCTGGCAGCTGGAAGTTTGCTGGCAGCTGGAAGTTTGCTGGGGCCCCTTCGGCTGTGGCTCTCAACAGGAGGTCAGGTGTATAATATTACAATTGTTAACTGAAATGTCGCCCCAAAAGCTCATGTGGTGAAAGCATCATCTTCCAGGCAGCAAGGTTCAGTGCTGGGGCTTTAAATCAATGATTGAATAGTGAGGTCTTTCAACTCATCAGCAGATTAATCGATTTGGTGGATTAATAATAAGAACGGAGTACTGATGGTACTTTAGCCAGGTGGACATAACTGGAGGACATAAGTCCCTGGGGTCATGCCTTTGAGAACTCTATATCCCGGTGTTCTCTTATCCTCCTCCTCCTCTTCTTCTTTTTATTCTTCTCCTCTTCCTCTGACTCCTCCTTCTTATTTCCATCATCTTTTACTTCTTTCTCTGAACTTCTATGAGCTGAGGACTTTCTGCCTCCATGTCTTTTCACTACATTTCTACCTTAGATAGTCAACAATGGCCTGAATCATCTGAAACTGTGAGGCAAATCTTTCCTCCTCTATGTTGTTCTTATCAGATATTTTGATCACAGCAACAAATAGTTGACTGACAGAATTTTGTGGCAGTCAAAAGTTACATCTTATTTTTGTGTGTATATACAGTATGCTTCACACACACACACACACCCATACACACACACACACACACACACACACTCACACCTCATGAGAAAACTTAAAAGAGAACTAACTTGTTTGTTAGCACTCATATTATTAGCACTCATTTTATTTCTAAAGACAATTTTAAATAGCTCTAAATCTATAAAATGATAAAACAATAGATGTATTAAAGAATTTCCAGAATTGGTTTGTGTTTTCAAATTTGAAACTTTATGGAGAGTTACTAAAATTGGATATGAATTACATAAAGCAAAATATTATGAAGAACAAATAAAAGAGCAAATTCCACCATAGAACCCAGGTGCTGGCCACTTTGGGAATGGCATTCTCATGGAAATGTTCTTTTCTGGTCCATAAGTAATCTATACATGAGGTCATGGAATTTTTAATAGAAAAATTACAGTAAACCATCAAGTGTGCAATTTGAACTCCAGATGCTCCTTAGAGGCAAGGAGATAGGGGAGTGATATATTTGACAGTGAAACATTGAAGTAACTACAGATTAAATGACTTCTCACTTATCCAGGACAAGATACTTCCAGGTAGTACTCAGATTTGAATTTTTTTATTTCTGTAAAAATTCAGGTACATTTATAAAGCAGGAGTACAAAAAACCCCTACTTATTAAGTAACATATACCAAAAATGCCTATATCCATTTTGTGTTTATAATATTTTCTGTTATATGTTAAAAGTTTTGATGTGTGTGGCTAAAGTTGTAGCTCAGTGATTAGAGGGCTTGCCTAGCACCTGTGAAGCCCTGGGTTTGATCCTCATAATCACATAAAAATAAATAAATAAATAAAAGTTTGGATGTATGTGTCTAAGAGGGTCTTATATTGTCCACTGCCAAATCACAAGTACTTTGGCTATATATATGTGTGTAGGGTGTGTTAATGTTTAAGTCTTTAATTATCAACCATAGAAATTATTAGGGATTCTTTCTGCTAAAGATAAATATGTGGTGGTATTTGGGAATATATTGAAGACTGTCTAGGAAGGTAGGACAAAGTTTCATCACATTTTTATTTAAGACTATTGCTGAAAGTGACATTATAAATGATAGAACATTGAACAACTTGGTGAAGCTCAAAGAGTCCTTCAATACACCCTGACTTTCCTTGCTTTTCTTCTACTACAACCTTGTGGAAAGTATCAGAAACATCATTGGGTAGATGTGAGTTGTTTTGAGTAGCTCCCTGGGGCTGGATTTGGGAAGACTGTAAAGAGTTAAAATGATTTATAGATATTTAGATTTTTTAGTGGAATTTAATCTTCCATTCATTGCAACACTGGTTTCTTAGAAATTTTCTTAGAAATAAGCTCTAGTCTAGACCTGAAACTTCATTTAATATTTCTGAGTGTGTTTTTCTGGATGTAACAGCCTTGTGTCTTACCTGACAAAGGAACCAATTAATATTTTTTTTCTTTTAGTAAAATTAATAATTATCATATTTTGTGTGTCAGCTACTATGATAGACATTTCTAATCTTCAGAAGAACACCTTGAGCTAGTTATTATTGTTTTAATTTTTCAAAGAACTTCTATGTTTATGGGTAAAATTATATTTGGTTTGGATTCAAACCGAACTTTTCTAATCCCATAGCTGATGCTCTTTCATTTTCAGTATTCCATAAGATTGTGTTTGAATTTAGGATGTTTTATTAAAAATGCTCCCTATTTTCTTTTAATCATTTATATATTTTTCTTCTTCAATTCTGCATTTCAACAGACTCTGATGACGGTTTTCCTTTAGGCTTTTTTAATGGAGTATAGGAAGTATCATTATAAATTTAGGGTCATTAACCATTAATTTCAAAAACAGAAGGCTTTAAGTCCTTTTCCCTTATCATCTCTGCAGAGACTAAATGTAAACTAAAAGAGACTCTCAAGTAGCCCCAAAGAGAACTCCTATTCCATCTTTAGAAGACGCCTTTGATATTGAAGTTAATCCATTGGGAAAGGCCATCAGGCTTTCACTAGAATTCATCAAGCTGAGCTATTTAGGAAAATAGCAGGCTAAGCCTAGTACACAATAAATATTAAATTTTCCTCAATAATGGTTCCAAATAACTACTGGAGCAATGTGGTTACCCCAATTTTTAGGAAAAATCAGTTCTCAAAAGAGGACATCGGTATATAACTTCTTTTTTGTCCAACAACCAGATGTCACTCAGAATAACAGCTCAGCAGGTTTCAGAAGTTATTTGTGTTATCCCTCTGGTAGGGCTCATCAGTTGGAAGAATCAAAGTAATCTGGATTCAACTATCTCTCCTCCCTCCAAGGCAAAATTGCAAATTACTCAAATTTCCTCAGAGGCAGGTATTCCTTCCTAAGTCCTTTATGTGTGTGTGTTTGGGGGTTGTGTGTGTTAATGTTTAAGAGATCCTGACCTAAGAGATTTTCTGGGAGATAAGTGATTCCCTTTTCATCTCTTCTTTTTGCAAGTTGGAGACTTGTGACTCTTACCTCTCAAAGGCAGTGGACCTGGCTTGCTGCAAACCGCATTTTCTGTAACACACTTCTCAGGCCATGGATAAATAGGAAGCCAAAGAACCAAGGCTCCAGGAAAGCTACAAAAGCAAACTGATTAGCATTTCCAGCCTGAGCTCCAGCTATATACACAAATGTCCTCAACCTGACACTTTCTGCACAAACCAAACATCTCAACTTTTTTTTTTATCAATACTCACTCATATTCGTACATGATGTTATCTATCAAAATCTCCTTACCAAACATTACTGCAAGAAATAGTTGTTTGAAAAACTCAACAACTTGAGTGAAAAATCACTGATATATATATATATATATGGATATATAGATATATAGATATATAGATATAGATATTTAATTACATATGATCAAAAATATAAAACAAATAAAAAAAGTGTAATTTTCAGCAATTGAGCAATATATGTATATATGTATATATATATACACGTATATATATATATGAATATATATATATATATATATATACATATATAAAGAGAGAAATGCTATTTTTAACTCTTCAAATCTTTTTATTTTTTTTTAGTTGTAGTTGGACACAATACCTTTATTTTATTTATTTATTTTTATGTGGTGCTGAGGATCAAACCCAGGGCCTTGCACATGCTAGATGAGCACTCTACAACTGAGCCACAACCCTAGCTCCTAACTCTCTAATCTTAACATAAGGATCATTCATTCTTTTAGGAAAACCCAAGAAATTTCCTCTTTCCAAATGTGAGATATGCATTTTATAAACATTGCATTGTAACTGTAATACCTTTAATGTTTCCTTCTTTGCCTTGGCTGTCAGAACTATCTAAACTATATCCAATTATTTGTTGCAGAAAATTACCATTTTTTATCTTTTATAGTTTTTAAATTTTATTCATAAATATTCACTATAATGCATCATTATAAATAATTTAAAATCTATGAAACATGAAAGTAGATAAGGACATACATTGTATATATACAAATATTTAGAGAAGAAGGATTTAAGTCTTTCTTATTTTGGCTATGGACTAACTTGTGCTCCCAACTTGTGTTGACATTTTCTATTTCCAACACACTTTTTAATTAAATGTGGTTTACTTACCATAGGAAGTATCAAATTATCTATAAGTATTAAAATTATCTATTTTAATTATAATGTGTCATTGATATGTTCTTTTTATCTTGTCTATTTGAGGTTCTGAATATCTCCTTTAAGTCCCTTTAAGTCCCTTAGCCCTCCACTTTGTTGTTCATGGAGGGACCACCCTGACTGGTGGCTCCAGACATGGTAGCAGCTGTGGTGTTGGGGATTTTTAAAATTATATTTTATACATTCTCTTGAGTCCCTGATCTGTTTTGAATGTCCAGTATTATTATTGGATATTACTTGCCATAAAATTCACCCCTTTAAAATGTATAATTCTCAATACTATATAACAATCATTGTAATCTAATTCAAGGCATTTTCATTAGTCCCCCAAAAAACCATATGGCATTAACAGGAACTCTCCATCTCCTCTTCCTCAATTCCATAGAAACTCTAATTGACTTTTGTTAATGACTATACCTATTCTGGGCATTTTATTTAAATTCAATCATCATATAATATGTGGATTTTTAAACAAAATATTCAAGATTCTTTTATGTTATAAAATATGTTAGTACTTCATTCATTTTGACTAAATGATACACCATTCTATGAGTCCTCCAAAAATAATGCATTTCAATTACTAATGGACATTTGGACTTTACCACTTGTAGTCTAATCTGAACAATGATGATATGTCAATTAATGTACAAATAAATTTGTAAATATATGTCTTCAATTATTTTGTGCATAGTCTTATAAATAACATAGTTGGGTCATTTGGTAGGATTATGTTTAACTTTTGAGGTACTACTAAACTCATTTACACATTGAATACATAACTTTACATTATATACTACTGTTGAGAGCCACAGCCGAAGGGGACCCAGCAAACTTTCAGACTGCCAGCTGATGATTGGCTCACAGTGGCCCCAGCAACTTCTACCTGATTGGCTCCTCTGCGGTGATGCTCATTGGGCTGTTTCCCTGCCCTTTCAGACTACGGAGCTGCTCATTGGGGGACTTTTTTTGGTTCCGCCCACGCGACCCAGCCAATCGGCCTCAAGAGCAGGAGGAGTGGGGGAGGTTGAGAGGCCTGTGGGAAGCCGGTGGTGGCAGTTGAGCTCTGAAGGTTTTTCCTGAGGAGTTGTTTTGTTTGGCGTGTGTGGTTCTAAGAATAAAGTTTGTTTCTTTTGACAAGTGGCTCCTGAATTGTGCCCAGCCAGACTGCGGAATTTGGTGGCACGTACGGGGAATGACTGAGGGTAAGTGATAAGGTAAACTGCTCCCTAAGGGCAGGGCAAGAGGATGGGTAGCCATTTATGATTCTTCTTTTGTTTTGCTTCACTTTTGTTTTAAGTTGCCTGTCCCTGGAGATGAGTGAGACAGAAGAAAAACCGCCCACATCTGAGGAAAAACTATTTGCGTCTGAGGAACAGATAGGAAGAAAGGATGGATGCACATTTCAGGAGGATAGAAAGGCTATAATGATTTTTTGTTGTTCCATTTTTATTTCACTCTGTCTCAGTTTTGTTTGTCGTCATCTTGTTGGGTTGTATTATAGTAGAAATACGGGATCAGAAATTAGTAAAAAACAAACCGAAAGAGTGTTAAGTAAATTGTTAAAGGAAGGAGGCATCCCAGTAAAATCAAGAGCAGTCAGGGCATACGTTGATACAATACAAAAATGTAGCCCATGGCTTTTTAAGGAGGAGTTGTTGAATATATCACAATGGAATTATCATGGTGAAAATTTAAAAAGAATAGAAAAGAAAAGCCCAGGAACTCTGCCAGTTGGCACACTGACATTTTGGGTGTTGGTATCTGGTTTGCTTAGTACAAAGCCTTCAGTTCAGACAAAGGTAGAGGAAGGAGAAGACATATTGATTCAAGTAAAAGAGAAGGTCTCTCAAGTTAGTCAGAAAGAAGAAAAGAGAAGGTCTTTCGAGCTAGTCAGATAGAGGAAGAAAGCTTAGAGCAGAGAAAGCCATCAGGGGAAAAATTACAACAGGAGACTGCTACTAACACCTTTCTATCACCAGAGGGCGGAAGTGTCTAACCAACAGCACCACCTCTACAGGAGACTGCTACTAACACCTTTCTATCACCAGAGGGCGTAAATGTCCAACCAGCAGCACCACCTCCATATGCTGGGAGGCTCCCAACCCCCGCAGTTGATACTTGGATCCTGAGACAGGATCTCAAATATTAACAAGCCCTGTATTTGAGGTAGGAGGGCAGCGAATTCATCATGCTTTAAATTTCAAAACAGTGAAGCGGCTAAAAGAGGCTGTAAAAACCTATGGTCCTCAAGCACCCTTCACTGTAAGCTTGGTCGAATCCATTAACAACTTGAACATGATGCCAGCAGATTGGGCTAATATGTGTAAAGCTGTGCTAAATGGAGGACAATATCTGTTAAGGAAGGTTGCAAATGAGGAATTTTACAAGGAGACGGCTAGGCGAAATGCAGCAGCTGGTTATCCTCAGAGAAATCTAGATATGTTGTTAGGAAAGGGACCTTATGAGGATCAGCAGCAACAAATTGCATATGATCCTGGCGTATACGCACAAATTGCTGCAGAGGTGGTTAGGGCATGGAAGACTTTACAAGGACATGGAGGTTTACAAGGTCAATTATCTAAGGTAATACAAGGAGCTAATGAATCTTACACTGAATTTGTAGATAGGCTTATTCAAACAGCTACCAGAGTTTTGGGGAATACATAACAAGCAATGCCATTACTAAAACACCTGGCTTATGAGCAAGCGAATCGTTGGTGCAGAGAAGTCATTAGACCATGGAAACATGAAGATTTAAACACATATATT
Organism: Marmota flaviventris; assembly: GCF_047511675.1. NCBI lineage: Eukaryota > Metazoa > Chordata > Mammalia > Rodentia > Sciuridae > Marmota > Marmota flaviventris. Next base: position 68,639,949 of record NC_092518.1, read on the forward strand.
AAATTATGTAGAGACCTTAATGAACAAGAGCAAGTCGTGGCAGCTGCAGTAAAACAGGCTTTAGATGCCAGAGACATTAATGAACAAGGGCAAATCATGGCAGCTGCAGTAAAAGAGGCTTTAGATGCCAGGCCAAGAACATGCTACAATTGTGAACAAACAGGACATTTTAAAAGGAATTGCCCCATTGGAGGAGGGTTTAACAAAACTAGGTATCAAAGGATTAGAATACCGGGAATTTGCCTACGATGCCTTACAGGGAGACATTGGGCTAGTGAATGCCATTCTCAAACATCCACAGAGGGTACTCCATTATCAAAAAATGAACAAGAACCAGGTGTTTATCCACGATATTGTGGAGAAAGGCATCAGGCTCCATTGCCAAAAAATGGACAGGGGGGCCCAATGCTCCGGGGCCCAAAACCACAAATATACGGAGCACTGGAGGAACCCAGCAACCTCATCAGGGTAGTGCCCAGGACACATTGTCCATCAGATCCCTCATCAGACAAACTACAGGGCGTGCAGGGTTGGACATCTGCACCTCTGCCAGAGCAGTACTAACTCCAGAGATGGGAGTTCAAATCATTCCCACATGGGTAAAAGGACTTCTTCCCAAAGGAACAGTAGGCTTATTATTGTGACGCAGCTCTTCTACTCTAAAAGGACTTATGATAAGTCCTGGGGTAATTGATCCCGATTATGAAGGTGAAATAAAAATTATAGCCAGTTCTCCAAAGGGTATATCAGTAATTTCACCAGGAGATAGAATAGCACAGTTACTAATAATAGCCACCCTACATGATAAATTTTCCAGTCATACTGTAGAAAGAGGTTCCAAGGGATTAGGCTCCACAGGTGTAGATTGGGCTATGCTTTCTTTAAATTTAGATTCTCACCCCATGCTAAAACTAAATATTCAAGGACATGAATTTAATGGGCTACTGGATACAGGTGCAGACCTTAGCATCATCTCTCATCAAGAATGGCCAAAACATTGGCCATTACAACAAGCCACTCAAATGCTTCGAGGCCTAGGAGTGGCAACTAATCCCCATGGAAGTGCAATGGTATTAGATTGGAAGGATCCTGAAGGAGGTGAAGGAACTATACAGCCATATGTATTGGATCATGTTCCCGTAAATTTATGGGGACGAGATGTCCTAGATCAATTAGGTTTGACATTAACAAATAACATCAATCAAAATGCACCCACTATTATGACTAGACAAGGATTTAGGAAAGGAAAAAAGATTAGAAAAACAAGAACAAGGTATAGCAGCACCAATACAAATAGATCAAGGAACGGGCAGACATGGGTTGGATTTTCAGAAAGGGCCATGGAGACAATAAAAATTACTTGGAAATCAAAAAGACCAGTATGGGTTCCTCAGTGGCCCCTGACTAAAGAAAAGATACAAGCAGCCCATGACCTGGTCAAACAACAATTAGCAGAAGGACATATACAACCTTCTGTATCTCCCCATAATACTCCCATTTTTGTCATCAAAAAGAAATCTGGTAAATGGAGATTATTGCAAGATTTAAGAGCCATTAATAATGAGATGGTTATTATGGGATCTGCTCAATTGGGGATTCCTCAACTGTCTGCTTTGCCAAAAACCTGGTATGTTTTAGTTATAGATATTAAAGATTGTTTTTTTTTTTCAATTCCAATTCATCCTGAGGATAGTCCACGTTTTGCATTTACTATCCCTGCACTGAATCATGAAGGTCCTGATCAGAGATATGAATGGAAAGTACTCCCTCAAGGGATGGATAACACCCCAACTATGTGTGAAATTTATGTTAACAAAGTAATACAGCCACTTAGAAATCAAAATCCTGAACTACAAATATTTCACTATATGGATGATGTATTATTAGCACACAAAGATAAAAACACATTGCTAGAATGTTATGCCACACTTACAAACTTATTAAAAAATTATAACCTAGAGATAGCAATAGATAAAGTACAATTAAATTTTCCAATTAATTATTTAGGAGTTCTATTATCCTCAACCATGGTCCGTCCACCAAAAATTCAAAAATGAGTAGATGAACTCAAATCACTTAACGACTTTCAAAAGTTATTAGGAGACATATATTGGATAAGGCCTTATCTAGGTATATCAACAGGAGAGTTGCGACCTTTATTTGATATCCTAAAAGGTCCATAAGATCCAAATTCACCCCGAATGTTAACACCTGAAGCAAGAAAGGCATTAAAAATCATTGAAACATATATGGAAAATAGGCATTTGGATAGAATTGATATAAGTTTGCCTTTATTATTTATTGTACTACCAACAAAAAATATTCCTACAGGAGTATTTTGGCAAGAAGGTCCATTATTATGGATACATTTATCTTATTCTCCTAACACTATTCTTACTAGGTATCCTGAGGCTGTAGGACAATTAATACTCAAAGGAATAAAAGCAGCAAAGGGAGTGTTTGGAATTTCTCCCAATAAAATTATTACTCCATATACTATGAATCAAATTGATGAGTTAGCTAATGAGTTAAATACTTGGGCAATAATCATGTGCAAGTCTAATGTTTTATTTGATAACCACTTACCATCTAATCCTTTATTGTCTTTTTGGTCATTGCATCCTGTAATTTTTCCAAAAATGACAAGAAAAACACCTATCATGAATGCTCCAAATATATTCACTGATGGGTCAAATAATGGTGCAGCAGCAATAGTTACACCTGATCAAACTTTTACATTTTTAGTACCCAAACAATCAGCTCAAATGTAGAGCTTAATGCAGTATTACAAGCTTTTGTGATGTTTAAAGATTCTGTATTTAATTTATTTTCCGATAGTCAGTATATAGTTAATGCTATAGTATCCCTTGAAGGTGCTGGTAGGATTTCCCCTTCCTCTACTGTTTTCTCTTTGCTTTCCACTATGCAAAGTCTAATCTGGGACAGAAAAGATCCGTTCTTTATAGGACATATCAGGGCACATACAGGATTGCCTGGAGCCCTTAGTTTGGGCAATGATTTAGCAGATAAAACTACACATTACATACATATTTTCTCTACACTAGAAGAAGCTACAAATTTTCATAAAAAGTTCCATGTCAATGCTAATACTTTACAAAAGCATTTTAAAATAACTAAGGAACAAGATAGACAAATAATAAAACAATGTCAAAATTGTGTGACCTTTTTACCACAAGTTAATCTTGGAGTCAATCCTAGAGGATTGATTGATTGATACCTAACCATATTTGGCAGATGGACGTCACACACTTGCCAGAATTTGGAAAATAAAAATATTTGCAGGTTACAGTTGATACTTCTTCTAGATTTTTGATGGGCTCCCTTCGTGCCGGAGAAAAAACTAAAGATGTTATAGCTCATTGCTTACAAAAGTTTGCCACTGTGGGCGTTCCAAAACAGTTAAAAACAAATAATGCCCCTGGTTATACTTCTACCTCTTTTAAACAATTTTGCTCAACATTTGGCATTACTCATGTAACAGGAATCCCATACAATCCACAGGGACAAGGCATAGTTGGAAGAGCTCATCAAACTATTAAAATGTACTTATTAAAGCAAAAAGAAGGAATTGGGAAGGGGTATATATTCCCCAAAGATAAACTTAAAATAACCCGTTTTACTCTATCTTTTAAAATTTGGATTCATCAGGGCTTAATGCTGCAGAAAGGCATATGTGTCCAAAAAATGTACATAAGCCCAAGGTACTTTGGAAGGATATTCTAACAGGACAATGGAAAGGTTCTGACCCAGTAATTGTCTGGAGTTGGGGGTCTGTTTGTGTGTTTCCACAGGGAGAACAGCAGCTGATTTGGATTCCAGAAAGATTAACTAAAGCGATTTCTACAGACCAAAAAGAAGATGATTTGGCTCAAATCCATAACAGCTGATATCCAGAACTCCAGTTTGGCTACCCTTACATCTGCGACAGAACCAGGATGCTTTTTTCAATATCTATTTTATTATGACCCTTTTCCACATCATGAAGTTCTATTTTGTTTTTTGAGCTCATACAGACCTAGGTTAATGTTTTGCTGATCAGTTCTATTTTTTGACTATAGAGTTTTTAAACATTGCAATGGAGATTTCACCTGTAAAAAGTTATAAGGCCTTTACTATTATGCACACTTGTGTTTTATGTTGTATGTTTGTATGTACGTATGTCCATATATCATATATGATGAGCACTCATGAAAAAATGGATCCAAATATTTTTTTTTATTCACGTGATTTAAGTTGTTTAATTTAAATTTGGTAAACAACTGTTGAGGATTGTTTTAATATGTGAACAAAAAAGGAGGTTAACAGATCTGTTTGTTTACTTTCACATTTCCTTTTCATTATATTTAATAATTCTCTTCAAGATAATGTAAATTGTTAAGAAAATTGTTTTCTTTTAGTGCCTTCTGGAATGTTACATAATTTTTTCTTTAGCCATTATTGCCAGAATTCCTATCTTCATCCCAGTGCCGGTGAAGACAAAGATAAAACCAATCTACAGCTTCAGCAATAGCCATCACTGAACTGCTTGCAGAACTTGCCTGGACTATGTATCACTTGTATGTATTGTGAACTCACCTGTATGCATTGTGAACTATCTGTTGGTGCAGCGACTTGTGGTAGTGTTGTGGTATTTTTGCTGATGATGTCATCGGTGGTACAATTTTTCCAAAAGAGCCATCAATTGGCTTGGTGTGTCTTCCTCCCTTTGTTTGCTTGTCATGATCGTTCAGCTAAAATTTGAGGGCCAACAGAGGTGAGGCAAAGAACCTCACCCCCCCGCTGGTACAAAGACCTATCCATAGGTGTCGCTGTATACTGGACTGGTAGTCAGTGACGGGTAAGATCCAATTGCAATGGTACCAACCTAAGACAGGAGGCTGACGCCTTGAGGTCAGTTTATCCGATAATGGGTAAGAACCATATGTACTATTGGACAACCTAAGGCAGGCACGGTCCCTAAGCCACATGCTTGTTGTTTAAACAGAGAGGGGGAGATATTGAGAGCCACAGCCGATGGGGCCCCAGCAAACTTTCAGACTGCCAGCTGATGATTGGCTCACATCGGCCCCAGCAACTTCTAGCTGATTGGCTCCTCTGCGGTGATGCTCATTGGGCTGTTTCCCTGCCCTTTCAGACCACGGAGCTACTCATTGGGGGACTTTTTTTGGCTCTGCCCACGTGACCCAGCCAATCGGCCTCAAGAGCAGGAGGAGTGGGGGAGGTTGAGAGGTGTGTGGGAAGCCGGTGGTGGCAGTTGGGCTCTGAAGGTTTTTCCTGAGGAGCTGTTTTGTTTGACCTGTGTGGTTCTAAAAATAAAGTTCGTTTCTTTTGACAAGTGGCTCCTGAATTGTGCCCAGCCAGACTGCGGCATACTACCAATTCAAGAAGTTTTTTTTTTTTTTTCTCTTCTTATTTTCTATTGTGTTTTGTTTTCATTATAGCTGTCCTAATGGGTTGTAAGTTGTTTCTTATTGCAGTTTCAATTTGCATCCTCTAATTTTGAGAAATATTTCACGTACTTTTGACCATTTATATATCTTCTTTAGATAATGAGAAGAGAGCTCAACACGATAAAGTCCATGTTGTGGCAAATCTCAAATCCTCTGTATTTTAGAATCAAACAAGTGCAAGAAGTTCTGATAAGAAAGGCACAGAGAAAAATCCACATAAGTTCAATTATCCTATATTAGACAAAGGCATCAAAAACATACATTGAAGAAAAGATAGCCTTTTCAACAAATGGTGCTAGGGAAAATGGAAATCAATATGCAGCAAAATGAAATTAAACCCTTATCTCTCACCATGCACAAAACTCAACTCAAAGTGGATCAAGGGCCTAGGAATTAAACCAAGGACACTGCACCTATTAGAAGAAAAAGTAGGCTCAAATCTCCATCATGTCAGATTAGGTCCAAACTTCCTTAATAAGATTCCTATAGTGCAAGAAATAAAATCAAAAATTAAATGTGGTCAATAAATGGGATGGATTCAAACTAAAAATCTTCTTCTCAGCAAAGGAAACAATCACTTTGGTGAATAGAGATCCTAAATTTTGGGAGCAAATTTTTACCACTTGCACATCAGATAGAGCACTAATCTGGAGGATATATAAAGAACTGAATAAACTTAACATCAACAAAACAAACAACCTGACCAATAAATGGGCTAAGGAGCTGAACAGACACTTCTCAGAAGATATGCAATTGATTAACAAATATATAAAAAATGATCAACATCTCTATCAATTACAGAAATGCAAATCAAAACCACTCTAATATTTCATCTCACTCCAGTCAGAATGGCAGGGATCAAGAATTCAAACATCAATAAGTGCTGGCAAGGATGTCAGGGTAAAGACACACCCAAACACTGCTGGTGAGACTGCAAATTGGTGCAACCAATCTGGAACGTAATATCAAGATTCCTTTAAAAACTTGGAATGGAACCACCATTCGATCCAGCTATTCCACTCTCCAGTCTATACCCAAAGGATATAAAAGCAGCATACTATAGTGACACAGCCACATCAATGTTTATAGTAGCACAATTCATAATAGCTGTGGAACCAATCTAGATGCCATTTTTTAGATGACTGGATAAAGAAACTGTTGTGTATATATATACCCAATTGAATATTACTAAGCATTAAAGGTGAATAAAATTATGGCATTTGTAGGTTAATGGATGAAGTTTGAGAATATTATGCTAAGCAAAGTAAGCCAATCTCACAAAACCAAAGGCCATTTTTTTCTCTGATCAGTGGATACTATTCCATAATGGGGGGTATAGGACCAGTGGAGGAACTTTGGATTGGGCAAAAAAGGGGAAGAGGAGGTGGCAAGTGTATAGAAATGATGGTGGAATGAGATAGACATCATTACCCTAGGTATATGTATGATTGTATTAATGGTCTAACACTACTTCATGTACAATGAGAGAAGTAAAAAAAATGTGCTCCATTAATGTACAATGAATCAAAGAGCATTCTGCTGTCATGTTTAATATACTTATTAGAACAAACTTTTAAAAAAACTTTTAATAATTTGTGTTTGCTCTCTCTTTCTCTTTGTTAGCCCTGGTAAGTGTCTATTAATTTTATTTTTTCAAAGAAATAACTTTGTTTTCTCTACTATTTAATTTTCTTTTGTTGTTGTTGTTGTTTCAATTTCATTTTTTTCATTTATGATTTTATTTCCTTCCTCTATCTACTGCTTTTGGTATTGATTTGTTCTTCTATCATTTTGAATTGTAAATTTAGGTTATTTACTTGGTAACTTTCTATTCTTTTAATGAATGAGCTGTATACAGCTGTATACAATTTCTGCTAGAACTACCTTCATTTTGTCATAGAAATTTTGACATGTTTCATTATTCCCATTTACCTATAATATATTTTTTATTTCATCACCTATCCATTGTTTGTTCAACAGTGTATTATTTAGCCTCCAGGTGTGAGAGTAGCTTTTATTTTTTACCATTAATATCTAGTTACATTTCATTATGGTTCAACGGAATGTAAAGTATTATCTCTATATTTTGTATTTGTTAATAGTTTCTTTGTGGCCTAAGATATAGTCTATTTTATAGATGGTCTGCATGCTGCTTTGAAGAATGTGTATTCAGTCAGTGATGGATGAAATATTCTATATATGTTAAGTTTTAATTTTGAATTGTATATTTAATTTTCATAGATTCTTTATTTATTTACTTTTTGTTTGAGTATCTATCCAGTGTTGAGAGAGTTTTGCTTAGGTCACCTAGTATTATTGTGTTATGGTCTATTTGATTCTTGAATTTGAGAAGTGTTTGTTTGATATACATAAATGCTTCATTGTTGGGGGCATAAATATTTATGATTGCTATACCTTATTGATGTATAATTTCACTAAGTAGTATGAAATGTCCTTCATTGACCTTTCTGATTAACTTTGGCTTGATGTCCTCTTTATTAGCTATAAGGATAGAAACCACTGGTATTTACAAGATCAGTGTAAATGATATGTTGTTGGTTTTTTCAATCTTTCACCTTAAGTTTCTGGATTTCTTTGTCTATGAAATGAGTCTTTTGGAGAGAGCATATTTTTGGATCATGTTTTTTAATTCCAATATGCCATTCTATGTGTTTTGATGGATGAGTTTAGGCATTTATTATTGAGAAGTATTTCTTATTACCCATCAGTTTTATTTATTTCTCTGTTTTAATTTGAATTAGTTTCTCAGATTCTCCTGTGATTGTCTATTCTAGTGTAGTTCCTTCCTGTGCTGGTTTTCACTGTTATATCTCATTTCTTCTTCATGACATATTTTATTGAATAGGTTTTTAAATGCAGGCTTTCTAATTGTGAATTCTTTTAAATTTTGTTATTGTGGAAGGCTTTTATTTCATCATCAGTTCTGAAGCTTTTTTTGCTGGGTATAGTATTATTGGTTGGCATCTATTTATTTTCAGAGTTTGGTTTTTTTTTTTTCAAGATATCGTAGTTCTGAGTATCTGGGTTAATATATCAGCAGAGTTCTGTATTGATTTATCACTAAATGTGACATGTTGTTTTTCCCTGTGAACCTTTAAAATTGTAACCTTATTCAGTTTGTTAAGCATTTGCATAATAATGTACCTTGGTGTGGGCCTATTAAAATTTCGTGTATTTTGATTTATGTATGCCTTCTGTATTTGATTTTCCATCTCATTCTTTAAGTTTGGGAAATTGGGGGGGTATTATTTTATTGAAAATACTGTGCATTCCTTTGGGTTGTATCTCTGAGCATCCGTTTATCCTGATAAATCTTTAATTTAGTCTTTTAAGGTTATCCCATATTTCTTGGAAATTCCATTCATTGTCTATTAACATATTTTCTCTGGGGTCAATTTTATTTTCAAGATTATATGTTTTCTCTTAATTGCCTGAAACTCTGTCTTCCATGTGGTCTAGTCTGTTGGTCATGCTTTCTATTTAATTTTTAGTTTGGTTTATTGATTCCTTCATTTTGAGGATTTCTCCTTGATTTTTATCTGAATCTCTATTTCTTTATTGACATGATCTTCAATTTCCTGTATTTTCTTTCTGATTTTACTACTTATATCATCCTTTACCTTGCAGATCAATTTAACTATGCAAATTCTAAACTCCTTCTCTGACATTTCTTCCACTATGGTATAAACAGACTCTGTTATTGAAGTATTTTGGTTTGTCTGAGGTGTTTTATCCCCTTGATTTTTTTTTCATATTGTTTTTTGTGCCTGCCCATGTAACTGTATGGATCTGAGGCATTAGAATTTCTACTCTGTGAAATTTATAGTGTTTGTAGCATCTCAGCATTTATAGGGAGACAAATAATAACAACTAACAGTGCAAACAATATACAGCATGAAACCAAATATTTCCTGCTATGAGTCTACAATGTTAATTGTCATTATGAACAGAAAATATGATCAGTAATTGCCTACAAAAATAAACAATAAGCTTACAAAAGGGTTTACAATTTCAAATTGTGGACAGGTAGAGAACTGAAATGATGTAAGATGTGATGATTATGAGAGAGGAGGAGAGAAGATAGAAGCAAAATGTTGAAGAAAGAAGCATCAATAGAGATTGGCTGTTAGCAGAAGGAAAGGGAGAAAGAGATTCAAGGGAAACTGACAAGTGAGAGAAAAATATGTTTAAAGAAAAAATTTCAAAAATTAAATAAGACTAAAAGAATACAAAACAAAGCTGCAATATACTAATCAAACATCCTAGTCTTTATAATACTGATCCATGAAAATTACTGACTTCAAAAATGCTAGAAATGTGGAAAAAAAATAATTGCATATGTGTAAATGTCCAAGAACTATTAAGGTCACAAGCAAGGAAAAGATAAAAAGAAAAAAAAATCTCGGATATGTAAAACAGTGGATGTGTAACCAATGTGATTCTGCAATCTGTATACAGGGTAAAAATGGGAGTTCATAACCCACTTGAATCAACTGTGTGAAATATGATATGTCAAGAACTATGTAATGTTTTGAACAACCAATAATAAAAATTAAAAAAAAAAGAAAAGTTAGTTTCTGTTGGAGTTAAAAATATTCTCAGCTTCCCTTCTCAGCAGTGTTAAGTGGGGTCATCTGGAGTGTGATGCTTGTTACACCCTTAGGGGTAGGGTTTCTGGAGTCAGAGTGGTAATATTATAGGCAGAACTTCTGGAGTTGTGGTTTAGGCTTAGGTATGTTCCATGTTCTTCAATGGATGTTAACCAGTCTGGAAATTTTAACTCAACACACCTCCAAGGTCCAGTTGCTGGTTGATGCGGGAAGACTGCACTCTAGGGATGTCCCCTGGGTTCCACTTGTGTGGTGGAGAAGATAATTCTTAGTTCAGTATGTCACTGACAGACCCCACATTTCCTGGTGTTGGGTTCAGTCCCAAACTCTATCTCTCCCATCCCTGCCCTTTTGAATTCTACGAAAGGTGCATCTGTTCCAGCTGATCCTGAAAGCAGCCCAATTTCAGGGATAGGGGGAGAGCTGTCTAGGTTTCTACAACCAGTAATACCCTGTGTAAACCTCTCTTCACATTTGATTTTCTCCTGGTAACTAGGCACACTTTATGTACTTCAGTGTGGTTTTGCAAGGCAGTATTTCAGACCAAATTTGGGTTTGCCGGGAATTACATCCCCTAGCTTCTGGCCCCTGTGTTGTGGCTACAAAATGGTTCCTTCCTCTCTTCTCCTCATGCAACTGGGAGAAGTGTGGATTCTTTCCAACATAAGGATATTGTGCAGCAAACCTTTCAGTTTACTTGAGCATTGTCTTTGCTCTCTAAATTCTCCATACCAAGATATGTCTCAGCCCTCCTAAAAATTTGGGTTCCTTTAAGTCCCTTAGCCCTCCATTTTGTTGTTCATAGAGGAACCACTCTGGCTGGTGCCTCCAGACATGGTAGCAGCTGTGGTGTTGGGGGTTTTTTAAATTATATTTTATGCATTCTCTCAAGTCCCTGATCTGTTTTGAATGTCCAGTATTAAATTCCAGTGAAGTCCTCCCTTCCTTTTTTATTAACCCACCTTTTTGAGAAGCTGCCTATCTACATTCTTTGTTTCACACCACAGAGCAGGCAGTAAAGGGACCTTCTCTGTTCCACCATCTTGAAACTCCCCCTCAAATTTTCTCAAAAGGTTTTTGTTTTTGCTTCAATTTTGAAGGATAGATTTGCTGAATACAGCAATCTTGATTTATACTTATTTTCTTTCAGGAGTTGTAGCACATCATTACTAGCTCTATTGGCTTTCAGAATTTCTGCTTAGATATTAGAAGTATTTCTAATTGCCTTGCCTCTGAATGTGGCCTGACAATTTATTTTGAGGCTTTTAAAATTCTATCCTTATGTATGTTATCTATTTTAACTATAATGTGTCATTGATATGTTCTTTTTATCTTCTCTACTTGAGGTTCTGAATATCTCCTGTACCTGAATATCAATCTCATTCTCAAGATTTGGAAATTTTTCTGTTATTATTTCCCTGAAGACTCTATCCATTCTTTTGGTCTTCATTTCAGACCCTTCTTCAATTTCAATACTTCTAAAATCTGGCCCCTTATTTTTTTTCTGAGAGTTCTTGTATATTATAATCATAGTTAATTGTTTTCTTACAACTGTCTAAATATTCAATGTCAGCCACTTTGTCTTCCAGGCCTAATATTCTGTTTCCACTATGGTCTATTGTATTAGACTTTGAACAGAACATCTGATTTGTTGTATTGTGTCTTTCACTTATAAGACTGTTTTTGGCTCTTTTTCAATATCTCTAACTCCTTTTTAAATTTTTCATTCATATGGTTTATTGGCTTCCTTAATTTATTTAGTTGATTTTCTGTTTTCTCTTGGAATTCATTAATCATTTTATGATAATTCTTTTGAATTTTTATCATGTTTCATATCTTATATTTTATTCACTTCAATATCTTTGAAATCAATTACTGGTGAATTGTGAACTATAGGAGATATTGATTTTTGTATTTTTTGTATTACTATGTTGTGTTTTTGCATCTTTGGGGATAATTTTATCTTCATTTCTCATGTTTGGATCTTTTTAGCTCATAGCCTTCTCTTATCAATGTGTCTTAGAGTGAACTAGGTTGAGATCCATTCACAGGAATGGTATCCAATACCTTTGTGTACTAATTCTCTATATTTTCACTCAAGGAGTAGATATCTGTGAGTGGGACCTGAGGGACCACCATACTCCTTTCTACTTGGAGCCTTGTAATTATTTGGTGATTTTGTCTCTTCTATAATTTGTATTAAGGTATAGCTGAAGTTTGAGTGTCATTAATGTGTGTGTGGAGAAAGATGTGTTATCTTTTTCCTAATTTTAGTTCAGCTACAGTCTCTACCCTGTGAATTGTCTGAGCAGTTTCCCATCACCTGACAGGAAAGAGGAAAACCAACGATAGCAACTAATGCAAATAATATACAGCATTAATAAAAATAAACACCAAAAATTTACTATGCCATTTATAACAGCCTAAGTACCATAAAGGCAAGAATGGTGGGGTAAATAATTCCCATAGCAAAACAAAATATAATGGTAAATGATATGTGGCATTAAAGTAGATAGCATATGTCAACTATGTCATCCACAGCAGTAATAATTGCAATCACATAAATGGTGAAGAAGGTGCTATGTAAACCAAATAGTTCTAAAAATTGCTTAAATATGGTCCATTAAGAAAGAAAGAGAAGATAAAATGTAATAGCAATGTAGAAGATCATTTAGAATGTTCAAAATAGGAACAGAGAGAATGCAGGAGAGATGTAGCATGAGATGGTTATGAATGATTTTAACCTCTTTAAGAGCTAAAGAGTCCCTTCCCCAAAATTTTCCTTCTTAAATCTTTTTCTTTGTGGGGAAGTACTGAGGATTTAACTTAGGGCCACATCCCTAGCCCTATTTTAAGAGATAGGGTCTCATTGAGTAGCTTAGTCCCTCACTTTTGTTGTGACTGGTTTTGAACTCACCATTCTCTTACCTCAGCCTCTAGAGCCCCTGGGCACGTGCCACCATACAAGGATCCCTTTTAAATCTTGATAGCTATCAATGTTAAGATGAAGGTTTATTTCTTCATAAGTAGAATGTTGTCAGTTCTAAGGATAATGTATTCTTACAACAAAGTTTTCCAGTTTATATAAAGATAGATCACAGGTCACTGGAAAATAAGACTGGGGTAAGGCAAATCTCCACTGCAATAATTGATTCGAGGCTTACTACTGTGTGAAATAAAAGTCATAAGTTACATAATTAAACCATCTCCTATTTATTGCCCATAAAGTGGAGTAAATAATAAATACCATTTTTTATTTGAATTTCAAATAAGACAGACAATACACCTGTCATTCTGTTTTTTTTTGTTTTGTTTTAAAAGCACTTTAAAAATAGTAGGCATATGAAATAATAATGGAAATAAATGTATCATAGATTCAAGTATTTGCAGAATTTTAAGAGACTTTAGCTAAAACCAAGCACAATGGCTCCAGATTTTTCAATTTCACTGAAGACTAAGACACAAAAAATTAAATGTTGCAGAAAAGTAGATAATTTCTAATATTTTTGGTTTCCACATAAATTCACATCCACCACATTTATTATCATAATATATCGCTATCATTATTTTTAATTTTCATTTCATATATCAACACAGAAAGAACACAATATCTATATAACACAGTTTTAAATTTAATTAATTTGTTTACGTGAAAACCATGATATTTTTCTCAAGTTTTTCACTTCACTAAGTCCTAGTAAAAACTTTCTCACACCCTGAGAACCATTGATCTATGAATCAAGTCTTCACATCTGATTAGTTATATAGGGTTATATAATCATGGATACATAACTATCTCCTAGAAGTATATTTTTGAAAAAAGTTCTGTTACTCTGTAACAGCAAATTAGTACTGTATTTGCCCACTGAAGCTACACAAAATAGTTCAAGTTCTTAAATCAACAAACTCAATAGTTATGGAAAAATTAAAATCAAGTTTTTTTCAGTTTTCCAAGAATTTTAATTTCCCCTTATTGTTCTATCAGTTTGTTTCCCAATAGAGACTAATAAAGAAAAAAAAAAAAACTTCAACACTGCAGTCACTATATACATAACTTCAAATGCACTCAATATTTAATACAATTTAAAGTTCCATATGAAATTATAAGAGAGTAAAATATTAATTTATAGGTCTAGAGAGACTGGAGGTGAGTATGGGGAGATTGGATGATAAGTATCAAAACAGAATGAAATATTTCAAATGTGTTGACTATAATTCATACTAACCTATTAAATACAGTATAAATAAATAGAAGAGAATATTGCAAAGACTCCAAATATAATAAATGATAAAGAGATGGAAATTCTAATTAGCTTGATTTTATCAGTACACATTGTATTGAACTATCACACTGAGTCTCAGAATTATGTACATCTATTATGTGTCAAAAATAAAAGTAAATTTTAAAGAAGTATTGAAAGTAGAACTTCAAACAAATACATGTATGAAATAACCTAAATATTCATTGATTGATGAAGGGAAAAGAAATATAGTCAGTTTTTTTTTTTTTTTTTGTGTGTGTGTGTGTGTGTATCTGTGTGTTTATAATTAAATGATGCAACGTTATCTAGTTTGAAGAATACCCAGACAGGGTACAAAATGGATGACCCAAAGACATTCTGCTAATGGAGATAGGCCAGGAGCAAAACCACAATATTGTATAGTTCTACTTACATTAACGTTAGTAAGCTTTCTGTTTTTATAACAAAATGCTCGAGATAAGAAAACTATAAAGAAAGAAAAGGTTTGTTTTGGCTTCTGGATTTGGAGCTTTCAGTCCATGATTAATTTGGCCTATTGCTTGGGGACCATTGCTGAGGCAGCACACCATGAAATATTTGTCATGGCAAAAATATATTTGGTGGTTCACGCCTGATAAATTCAAAACCAGCTTCAGCAAATTAGCAAGACTTTGTCTCAAAATAAACAATAAAAAGAGCTGGGGATGTGCCTCAGTCATTATAATACCTTAGTTTCAATCTTTGGTATATATATATATATATATATATATATATATATATATATATAGATAGATAGATAGATAGATAGATATTTGTCATGTAATTAAGATAATTATCTTCAAATATTTGGGTTGGCCCAAGGTGGTGACACTTGTCCTTAAAAGAGGGTGTCAAGAGGATTAGTTAATAGTAGGAGATAACATAATGGAAACAAACAGCTATAGTAACATGAAGATGGAGTTTATAAGCCACAGAATGCATGTAGTCTCTAGAAGTTGAAAAAGGCAAGAAAATAATTTTCCAGAGTCCCCGTAAAGAATTTACCCTTTCAATACCTCAATTTACGATTTCTGACCTATAGAACTGAAATATACAAAATTTTAATTATTTTAAGATATTTAATTGGAGGTAAACTGTTAGGACAGTAAGAGAAAATTAATGCATGCCACTCTAATTTTCTGTTTTGATATTTTTCTTTATGAAATATTCTTCAAAATCATTTTGCCTTCTGTATTTCCTTAATTTTTCAAGATCAAAGTAGCAAATATCAGGCCTTTTGGGAAAACATGCACACTGAATGAAGCTAAATATTCTTTTTATATATTTATATATTTATTCTATTTTATTTTTCCTTTGAGGTGCTGAGTATCAAACACAAGGCTTTTTCAAACATGACACACAAGCACTCTCCTACTGATCTATGTCCACAGACCTTGAAAATTCTATTTAAACAAATTTTAAAAAATGGTGAAAACTTACGTCAAATAAAAATAATTTATCAGGGGCTGGGGATGTGGCTCAAGTGGTAGCACACTTACATGGCATGCGTGAGGCACTGGGTTCGATCCCCAGCACTACATAAAAATAAAATAAAGATATTGTGTTCACTTAAAGCTAAAAAATAAATATTTTTAAAATATACCTTATCAGAAAAAAGTAGAATTGTGTATGTTTGTTTTCTAAGTTATTCATTCTTAGTTTTAAAGAAACATTTAAGAAAAACAAGATAAAATATTTAGTGAACAATAATATATGTGGAATAATTCCCTGAAACTAATATTTTTATTTGTGTAAGGGATTATACAAGGAATAATCATACAAGGAATATTGTGCTTCATTGTGGCATATTTGTAAATGGTTATGACATAATTTCACTCCCTCTATCTACCCTGCTAGTCCTCCCTTCCTCCCTCTCACATCCCTCTTTGTGTCTTAATGGAACATCTTTTCACAACCCTCCTTTTCCCCTTCTTACTTCCATAAATGAGGGAAAACAGATGGCACTTACCTATCTGAACCTGACTTATCTCACTTAACATTATGCTATCCAATTCTATTTTCCTGCAAATGACATAATTTCATTCTTCTTCAAGGTTCAATAAAACCTCATTGTATATATAATAAACTACATTTCTTTTGTATATTCATCTGTTGATGGATATATGGTCTGTATCCTTACCGTGGCAATTGTGAACTATACTGAGAAACATGAGCATGCATAAATTTTTAAGTATGCCAATTTTAATAATTTTGAAATAATATAAAGGAGCCATATTACTGGATCATATGGTAGTTCTATTTTTAGCTTTTTTTAGTTTAGTTTTGTTTTGTTTTGTTTTTGGTACTGGGGATTGAACTCAGGGGAACTCAATCACTGAGCCACATCCCCAGCAATATTTTGCATTTTATTTAAAGACAGGTCTCACTGAATTTCTAAGTGACTCACCTTTGCTGGGGCTGGCTTTGAACTCGCAATTCTCCTGCTTCAGCCTTCTGAGCCACTGGGATTGTAGGCATGTGGACCTGTGGTCGGCCTATTTTTAGCATTTTGAAGAAACTTCATAGAAATTTTCATATTGACCTTACTAATTTATAAACAGTATAAAAGAGCTTCATTTTTCCAATATCATTACCAGAATTTATTTTTTATAGGTTTGATGACTGCCATTTCGACTGGAGTGAGAGGAATCACAGTATATTGATTTGTATGTTGCTTTTTGGATAAAGATATTGATATTTTTCAAATAATTCTTGGCATATCTTCACTTGTTCATTTTCCATTTGTATTTCTTCTTTTGGGATATGCCTATTCAATTCCTTTGTCCATTTACTGATTGCAAGTTTTTTATTGTTTATTTATTTATTTATATATCCCAGATATCAATACAATATTTGAAGAGCAGGTGGAAAAGACCTCCTGTTCTGTAGGTTCTCCCTCCATGTTCTTAATTATTTCCTTTTTTGTGTGTGCTGGCTTCATTTGGAAGAATAAGAAAACAAGAATAAATAAGGCAATCTTGAGCAAAAAGAGTGATGCTGACAGTATCATAATACCAGATGTCAAATTATATTACAGCACCATAGAAACAAAAACAGCATGGTATTGACATCAAAATAGTCATGTACATTAATAAAATAGAATAGAAAATACAGAGGTATATCCACATAGATAGAGACATCCAATACTAAACAAAGATATCAAAAACATATGTTGGATGCCAGATACTGTGGTGCTGGCCTGTAATCCCAGTGGCTTGGGAGGCTGAGGCAGGAGGATTGCCAGTTCAAAGACAGCCTCAACAAAAAGTGAGGTGCTAAGCAACTCAGGAAGACACTGTCTCTAAATAAAATACAAAATAGGGCTGGGTATGTGTCTCAGTGGTCAAGTGCCCCTGAGTTCAATCCCATTTTAAAACACACACACACACACACACACACACACACACACACACACACACATATATATATATATGAGAAAATACAGCCTTTTAAAAGATGGTGTTGGGAAAACTGGATATACATATATAGCAGAGTAAAACGTGATTCCTATTTCTCTTCCTGCACAAAAGTCAACTTAAAGTAGATTCAAGACCTACGAATTAGACCAGAAACTCTATAACTTCTAGAATAAAGGATTGGTCCAACATTCCAACATATTAACCCAGGCACTGACTTCCTTAACAGGACTTATGAAGTACAAGAAATAAAAACCAAGAATCAATAAGTGGGATTGCATCAAATTCAAAACCACTTCGGTCTTTTATTCATTTTGAATTTGCTTTTGTGTAGGATTAGAAATAGGGATCTAGGTTCATTCTTCTACATATGAATAACCAATTTTCCAAGTATCATTTGGTAGACTCTGTCTTTTCTTCCATGTAAGATTGTGGGTCATATGTCAAGAGTCAGCCATCTGTATTTATGGTGTTTTTGCCCTATGTTTTCTATTTCATTCCATTGATCTATCTAGTATTTATATGCCTTTACCATATTGATTTTGTTACTATGGCTCTGTAGTATAATCTGAAATTGCATATTGTGATGCTTCCTGCATTCCTGGAATTCTCTCTAAATTTTATTAGTGTTTTTTTGGTTGTTTGTTTGTTTTATTTTTGTTTGTTTGTTTGTTTTTGTTTTGGGAAGTATATTATTGATATTTTGATGAGTTAGCATTGAATACCTATACCACAATTAGTAATATGTATATTTTAATGACATAAAATATGTACATTCTTGGAAATTAAAGGTTCATAACTTTTCTTGAGTCTTTATTTTGTCAATGTTTCATAAATTTTCACATTTTAAAATCTCATATTTATCAAATTGTAACATATACAAAATGGTTCTTAAACTTTAATGCACAAGAAAAACAAAGTCACAGGAATAAAAGATAAAATTTCAAAATACCAATATATCCATCAGTACTTTTTAAATATTTATAGGTTCTTTAAAATCTGAATTCTTTGAACTAGCTCATACTCTCTTTTCTGACTAAAATGCATTTGAGCACAAGATCACAAGTGTACATATGCTTTTGGATTTTTTACATTTGTTATCACAATATTTGATTCTATTTAATTATGCATAACAGAAGAATGTATTTTGGTGTATATACATGGAATACATTTTCATGTTCTTCTGGCTGTACATGATATGGAATTACATTGGCCGTGTATTCATATATGAACATAGAAAAGTAATGTCCAATTCATTTTACTATCTATTCTCTTTATAGGTAAATAATATTTCATTGTGTATATATACCATATTTTCTTTATTCACTCATCTGTTGAAGGGCACCAAAGCTGGTTCCATACTGGGGCTATTGTGAATTTAACTGCTATAAACACTGATGTTGCAGTGTCACTATAGTATGCTGAATTTACATGTTTTGTGTATATTCTGAGGAGTGGGATATCTGGGTCAAATGGTGGTTCCTTTCCAAGTTTTCTAAGGAATCTCCATAATGTTTTTCATAATGGTTGCACCAATTTTCAGACCCACCAGCAATGTATGAGTGTACCATTTTCCTTTCATCTTTGCCAGCATTTATTGTTACTTGTACTTTTATAATTGCCATTCTAACTACAGTGAGATGAAATATCAGTGTAATTTTAACTTTCATTTCTCTAATTGCCAGTAATGTTGAACGTTTTTTATATATTTGTTGACCAACCATATTTCTTCTTCTGTGAAGTGCCTGTTCAGTTCCTCTGCCCATTTATTAATTGGGTTATTTGATTTTTTTTTTATTTTGAGGGGTTTTTGTTTCTTTGTTCTTTATATAAACTGCAGGTTAATGCTCTATCTGAGCTGCAGGTGGCAAAGATTTTCTACCATTATGTAGGCTCTCTTTTCACATTCTTGTTGGTTTCCTTTGCTGTAAGGAAGCTTTTGAATTTGATACCATCCCATTTGTTGACACATTCTTTTACTTCTTGCACTTTAGGAGTCTTATGAAGGAAGTTCATTCCTAAACTGACATGATGGAGAGTTGGGGTTAATTTTTCTTCTAGTAGGCACAGGATCTCTGGTCTAATGCCCAGGCCCTTGATTTACTTTGAGTTGATTTTTGTTCAGGGTAAGAAATAGTGGTTTAATTTCATTTTGCAACATATGGATTTCCCGTTTACCCTGCACCATTTGTTCAAGAGACTATTTTTTCTCCAATGTATGTTTTTGGTGCCTTTCTCTAGTATGAGATAACTGTATTTATGTTTTTCTCTGTGTCTTCTACTTTGTACCATTGGTCTTCATGTCTGTTTCAGTTTCCCCCTAAATGTGATCTGAAGTTTTTTTTTTTTTTTTTTTTTTCCCTCTGGCAATCTTTAAAATGTTATCCTTATTCTGTATGTTAGGCATTTGCATAATAATGTGCCTTGGAATGGGTCTGTTGTAATTTTGTATATTTGTTGTCCTGTAAGTCTTTTGTACTTGATTTTCCATTTTATTGTTTGGTTTTGGAAAATTTTCTGTTATTGTTTCATTGAAAATATTGTACATTCCTTTGGTTTATATCTTCACACCTTTATCTAACCAGATAAATCTTTAATTTGGTATTTTCAGGTTATCCCATATTCCTTGGAAATTGTGTTGTTGGTCTATACACATCATTGCTCTATAATCAACTTTATTTTTAATATTATATATTTTGTCTTAATTGCCTAGAACTCTGTATTCTAAGTGGTCTAGTTTGTTGGTTACAATTTTTATTGAATTTTAATTTGGTTTATTGATTCCTTTGTTTTGAGGATCTGTACATGATTTCTTTCAGAATCTTCATCTCTTTCATGAAGTGATATTTCACTTTCTGTATTTTCTCTCTGATTTTACTCCTTACATCATTCTTTACTAAATGGATCAGTTTAACTATATCCATTGTAAATTCCTTCTCTGTCATTTCTTCCACTGTAGTGTCAATGGATTCTGTTATTGAAGAATTTTGGTTTGTTCAGGACAACTTGTTCCTTTTATTTCATGTTGTTTGTGTGTCTAGCCATCTAACAGTATGGGAAAGTACCCTTTCTACTCTATAGACCTATAGGTCCCTGAATGTTTCCAGTACCTTGTCATTAAAGGGGAGACACATAACAACAGCAACCAATGCAAACAATATACAGCATTATACCACAGATTCCTGCTAAGACATCTACAATTATGTCACAATAAACAAAAGTGATATATTCAGTTATTGCCTACAATAAAATCAGTAAGATTGCAAAAGAGTTTACAATTTTGAATGGTGGACATGGACAGAACAGAAGTTATATATGGTATGATGATTATGAGGGGGCAGGAAGAGAAAAGATAGAAGTAAAAATATAGGAAAAAAGTGAAAGAGGGACAATAGAGATTGGCTGTTAGAAGGAGAAAATAAGGGCTCAAAAACCTGGCGGCAGGCAGGGAGGCAGGGATCCCTTCATCTCCTCAGCCATGCAGACAGAGAGAGACCTCAGAACAATTGGACTGAAATGGAAATGAGGACAACCACCCCATTCACAATATCCTCAAAAAAAAATGAAATACTTGGGAATCAACCTAACAAAAGAGGTGAACGACCTATACAATGAAAACTACAGAACCCTAAAGAGAGAAATAGAAGAAGACCTTAGAAGATGGAAAGATATACCTTGTTCATGGATAGGCAGAACCAACATCATTAAAATGGCGATATTACCAAAAGTACTCTACAGGTTTAATGCAATGCCAATCAAAATCCCAATGGTATTTCTTGCAGAAATAGAAAAAGCAATCATGAAATTCATCTGGAAAAATAGGAGACCTTGATGAGGGCCAAAGACAAGTCAAGATGGTGCCTGGCACTTTGCCAAGAGGAGTGGTTTGAGAAGTAACGCCAGCAAGCCATTAAGATGATGGAGATTCCTTAATGGATGACTGCTGTGTCTAATGATGTTAATTAAGTTAAGCTGTGTATATTTATTAAGACGAGGATTTTTAGTGACTGATTGCTATAACTGGATGATGCTAAATTGAAACAAGCTGTGTATTCAGTTATGTATATATACCCCTGAAGTCCTACAATAAATGGCTCATGCTGTATCAACCTTCACAAGCTGCTTGTCATCCCCACCCCACCCCAGTTATTTTGCCCAGCCAGACTGTGGCAGATGGTGGCCCGTACGGGGAGCCCTGGAATGCTCGGGGGTGAGTGACAAGGTAGGCTTCCTGTCCCTGGAGATAGATGGGACAGGAGCAAAGCTGCTCATCCCTGGAAGTAGATAGGGCGAGAGGAAGGATGGCCATCTCAGGAAAATTAAGAAGATTGATACAGTATGTTTGTGTCTTGTTTTGTCTTGGTGTGTTGTATTGTCTTTGTGACAAAAATATGGAAGGGGTGTTAAGTAAATTACTAAGGGAAGGAGGCACCCCAGTGGAACCAAGAACAGTTAGGGTATACGTTGATAAAAGCCCAGGAACTCTAGTCAGAAAGAGGAAGAAAGTTCAGAGGAGGAAGGACTATCAGGGGAAAAGTTACAACAAAAGGCTGCTATTAATCTCTTTTGTCACTGGAGGGTGCGTGAAGAGGCGCAGCACAGCGGCTGCCAGGTGCGCAAGCCGGTCGCGGGTGCAGTGGGGACTTTCCAGCTGGCAGTGGCTGCAGATCCTTCCCCGCCCCCCACCATGGGGCTGCCCGGGAACACTACAGCCAGAGACAGAAGACGTGCCCCGCATCCCTGAAGTTTAGTCATTTCCAATGCCAATAACTACAATGGTTCTCCCACACCTGGAGGCTAATGAATAATGAGCACCATTAAGGCCTATTTCAAATGTAAAAAACTTTGAGATAATGTACTAAATTGTTCAGAAGGTTGTTTTCTTAGTGCCTGCTGGAATGCTACAGGATTTTCTGTAGCCATTATTGCCAGAGTTCCTGCCTTCGTCCCAGTGCCAGTGAGGATGAGGGTGGAGGGATTTCCAGTGTTGCTGAAAACCGGATGAGACTTTGGAGCTGATGCTGTTTCTGCTGCTACAGCTTAAGCTAGCTGCCTGCAGAACTTACCTGGACTGTGAACTTACCTGGACTGTGATTTACCTGGACTGTGATTTAATCTATTGAGACAACAAATTGTATCTTTGCTGATGGTGTCATCTGTGGTACAATTTTTCCAAGGGCTTCTTACTTGGAGCTATCAATTGGCTTGGTATCTTGGCATTTTGTATCCTCCCCTTCTGCTTGTAGCAGATTATTTATGGTGTTTGTGTAAAAACCACTATGGTTGTTATCCATACTGAGTGTGCTGGGCCAGTAGTTAAAGACGGGTAAGATACAATTACAATGGTACCAATCTAAGACAGGAGGCTGAAGCCTTGAGGTCAGATCATCTGATGACAGGTAAGGACCATATGTAGTACTGGACAACCTAAAACAGGCACGGTCCCTAAGCCACATAATTGTTATTTCATTAAACAAAAGGCGGAGATGATGAGGGCCACAGACAAGTCAAGATGGCACCTTGCACTTTGCCAAGAGGAGTGGTTTGAGAAATAATGCCAGCGAGCCATTAAGATGATGGAGATTCCTTAATGACTGACTGCTGTGTCTAGATTATGTCAATTAAGTTAAGCTGTGTGTAATCATTAAG
This sequence comes from Marmota flaviventris, assembly GCF_047511675.1. Classification (NCBI taxonomy): domain Eukaryota; kingdom Metazoa; phylum Chordata; class Mammalia; order Rodentia; family Sciuridae; genus Marmota; species Marmota flaviventris. The sequence goes on from NC_092518.1 coordinate 68,663,396, forward strand.
ATGATGAGGATTCCTTATTGGTTGACAGCTGTATCTAGTTAATGTTAATTAAGTTAAGCTGTGTGTAATTAGTTGGGTATATATATACTTCTCTGTCCCATAATAAAGCGGCTCCTGCTGTATCAACCTTCACAAGTTGCTTGTCACCCCCTGGTTATTTTGCCCAGCCAGACTGTGGCAAGACCCAGAATAGCAAAAGCAATCCTAAGCAGTAAGAGTGAATCAGGCTGTATAGTGATACCAGATTTTAAACTATACTACAGAGCAATAGTAATAAAAACAGCATGGTAATGGTACAAAAATAGACAGGTAGACCAATGGTACAGAATAGAGGACACAGAAACCAACCCACAAAATTACAACTACCTTATATTAGACAAAGGTGATAAAAGCATGCAATGGAGAAAGGATAGCATCTTCAACAAATGGTGCTGGGAGAATTGGAAAGCCATATGCAACAAAATGAAATTGAATCCCTGTCTCTCACCATGCACAAAAGTTAACTCAAAATGGATTAAGGAGCTAGGAATCAAACCAGAAACTCTGTGTCTAATTGAAGAAAAAGTTGGCTCTAATCTCCACCTCGTGGGGGTGGGCTCCAAATTCCTTAATAGGACACCTGTAGCTCAAGAGTTAAAATCAAGGATCAACAAATGGGACTTACTCAAACTAAATAGTTTTTTTCTCAGCAAGAGAAACAATAAGAGAGGTAAATAGGGAGCCTACATCCTGGGAACAAATTTTTACCCCTCACACCTCAGATAGAGCCCTAATCTCCAGAGTATACAAAGAACTCAAAAAATTGAATAATAAGAAGACAAACAACCCAATCAACAAATGGGCCAAGGATTTGAACAGACACTTCTCAGAGGAGGATATACAATCAATCAGCAAATACATGAAAAAATGCTCACCATCGCTAGAAATCAGAGAAATGCAAATTAAAACCACCCTAAGGTACCATCTCACCCCAGTAAGAAAGGCAGCAATTATGAAGTCAAACAACAACAAGTGCTGGCGAGGATGTGGGGAAAAGGGTACACTGGTGCATCGCTGGTGGGACTGTAAACTGGTGCGACCAATTTGGAAATCAGTATGGAGATTCCTCGGAAAGCTGGGAATGGAACCACCATTCGACCCAGCTATTCCACTTCTCAGAATATTCCCAAAAGACCTAAAAAGAGCATAATACAGGGATACAGCGTCATCAATGTTCATAGCAGCACAATTCATAATAGCTAGACTGTGGAACCAACCTAGATGCCCTTCAACAGATGAATGGATTAAAAAAATGTGGCATATATACACAATGGAATATTACTCAGCAATAAAAAACAACAAAATCATGGCATTTGCAGGGAAATGGATGGCACTAGAGCAGATTATGCTAAGTGAAGTCAGACAATCCCTTAAAAACAAATGCTGAATGTCTTCTTTGATATAAGTGGGGGACAACTCAAACAGAGCAGGGAGGAAGAGCATGAGAAGAAGATTACCATCAAACAGGGACGAGAGGTGGGAGGGAATGGGAGAGGCGGGGGGGTGGGTGGGAATTGCACGGAAGAGGGAAGGAGACCCGCATTGTTATACAAAATTACATATAAGATGGTGTGAGGCAAAGAGGAGGAAAAATAAATAAATAAATAAATAAATAAGAGAGAGTGAGATAAATGAGTTATGATAGATGGGGTAGAGGGAGGGGAGGGGAGGGGTTGGGAGGGGGGATAGGAAGGGGATAGGAAGGGCAGCAGAATACAACAGACACTTGTTTGGCAGTATGTATAAACGTGGCTGTATAATCAACATGATTCTGCAATCTGTACATGGGGGAATAATAAGAATTCATACCCCATTTGAAACAAATGTATGATATATGATATGTCGAGATCAATGTAATGTTTTGAGCAACCAATAAATTTCTGATGCTTAAAAAAATTAAAAAATTAAAAATAAATAAATTATGAGCTCTGCAAAAAAAAAAAAAAAGAAGAAGAAGAAGGAGAAGGAGAAAATAAAAAAGACAATTAAGGGAAACAGATAAGTACCAGAAAAATGTATACAAAATAAAGATTTAGGGGATCCAACATGGCCGCGGGCGGAGAGGCAGCGTTTTCAATACCCCCCCACTGATGGGGTCATAAGGATGCATAGATAACGCTTAGACTCTACCAACGGAGATCTCCTAGCAAAATTCCATTGAAGAGAGACCGGCCGGGAGCTACTAGGATTTTTTGAAGCGACAGATTGCCCCAGACGAGCGAATCCCTACCAGGAGACGCAGAGGTCCAGTTCCGCCAGCCACAATCCACGCACCGCTGCGCGGCTGCCGGCCCGTCTGCCAGCAGCAAATGCGACCGGGTCCCACTAACCTCTGAGACGCAGCTTGGCAGGAAGAAGTCTTTAGCCAAGCCTTCATGAAATAGCGAGCTGGGAGCTGAAGCCAACCTTGGACGGACCAGTCCCACCCCTCCCTTCGGACACTCTGGCAAGGAGCCTGGGACCCGCCATAGCAGAGGGGTGACGTCATCGGAGGTCGGCCGACGGAATTCCTTCCCAGCAGAATCCACTTCAGCAGGTGTGTGACTCCCTCCCCATCCAGATACAAGTAGCCAGGACACTTCATGGACCTCTCAGGGGTCTTGTCTGTAGGGTAGCAGAGGGGATCCCCGACCCCCAACCCCCCATATCACCAGCGGTGACTCCCAAGGTCTTAGCCACCAGTTTACCACAGCACTGGGGCTTAAATGGGACACGCGGTAGGGCTGCAAGTGTAACTAGATCTCTGGGGAACCGCTTCTGGTGAACAGGACCTGGCTGGCTGACTGACAGGAGGAAGGGGGGTAAGGGCCGGAGAAGTGAAACGGCTCTGGACTGACAAGTCCAAGGGACTACCAGGAGACGCCTTACAGGGATTGCTATGGGCAGGTAGAGAGCAGAAGCTCCACTCGGAGGGCACAGCTCCGCCTACTGGAAGGGAAGAAAATGGATCTCTAAGACTTCAATATTTTTTCTTTTTTCTTCTTCTCTCTCTGTTCCATTCTCCCCTTTTCCTTCTCTCTTTCTTTCCCATTTTAAGTTTTATTGTTCTTTTCATTCTCCTCTAATCTATCTCTCTCTCTCTCCTTCTTTCTTTTTAAGAGCACCTTCAGGCCGCCTGCCTGCCCGCCTGCCCCTCCTTCTCCTCCTCCCAGATCCACGGAGCCGGAGCAGCTGCCGCAGTCACAGCCACAGGCACTATGGCATCTGGAGTTACAGTGAATGATGAAGTCATCAAAGTTTTTAATGATATAAAAGTAAGGAAATCTTCTACACAAGAGGAGATCAAAAAAAGAAAGAAAGCAGTTCTCTTCTGTTTAAGCGGTGACAAAAGACAAATAATTGTAGAGGAAGCAAAGCAGATCTTGGTGGGTGACATTGGTGATACTCTAGAGGACCCCTACACATCTTTTGCGAAGTTGCTACCTCTGAATGATTGCCGATATGCTTTGTACGATGCCACATATGAAACAAAAGAGTCTAAGAAAGAAGACCTAGTATTTATATTCTGGGCTCCTGAAAGTGCACCCTTAAAAAGCAAGATGATTTATGCTAGCTCTAAAGATGCCATTAAAAAGAAATTCACAGGTATTAAACACGAGTGGCAAGTAAATGGCTTGGATGATATTAAGGACCTATCAACACTTGGAGAGAAATTGGGAGGCAATGTAGTAGTTTCACTTGAAGGAAAACCATTATAAAATGACCATCAAGTGCCATCTGGATCTTAAGGGGTTTCATTTCTCCAGCTCAATCCATTGGAATAGCATTAGTTGTTTTTTCATTTTTTTTCCCTTTCCTCTGGGCCCTTCCAACACAGTGAATGAAGGAGATATCATTCATTTAAGCAGCCTGTCAGTGATTGCCATTAGACTCTTCAAAATGGTTATTTTTATGTAGAAGGAATGCCTACCTGTCTTTATATTAGCCAAAACAACTGGTTATATGCCTCCTTTGCAGCAAGCACTACAATGAATGTGATTGTCAATGTGAATAGTCTAGAACACTGCAAAGGGTAAGCAGATTGAATGCCTTGAAAGTATTATCCACTAGTCAGATGGTGAACTTTTTTCAGTATTATTATAGTTGCACTTGATTGTAGTTCTGTGAGGCGCTGGAGCATTCATACACCTCACCTGCCTTGGCAAGCCTTCTTTTGTGACATGGCAGCACGAATATAACACTATGCATTAAAAGCACTTTTGTTTTTTAAATGAATTTAATCCCCCCAAAGGAATGCCAATTAAGTTTCATTAACTGTGTCATCAATTTATCCTAGTACCTCAGTGTTCATTCCTATTACCTACATATCTTCTTAAAAGAAATATCTGTTATTAATACCTTTTTGTTTTCCATTGAGTGTACACTACTGAATAAGTGTAGGAGTTTTATGTTTACCATGTGAGTCTTGCGACACTAAAGATATTTTGGATATCAGTCATGATGGCAATTTCTGTATAAAAGAGCCTTAAATGGAACATTGTTTTGAGATCAAACTCCCCATCCTCACAAAAATGGCCACGTTGCAATAAAAATTGTGGCATGTTACAAAAAAAAAAAAAAAAGAGCACCTTCATTCCCCTACCCCCCAACTTTCATCCCAAGCATTATGTCTTCCATTACGTGTAATTGCCTAAATGCAAATAGGAGAATGTCTCGAGGCTGTCTATAGGGCTCCTAAATACCTAGGTACTACCAACACCTTGATCCAATTGCCTGTTAGTATCCACCTTCAGTAGAGCAATCTTCTAAAGTAGCTAAGACATACTAACTCTCGTACCATCATAGCACCTAACCTAAACATATAGTCCTAAGAACAAACAACAAATCACTATATGCATACAGGATCCAGAAGCCTTTTATGAATTGAATGAATCAGCTTTAAAGTACAATAAAGCCCAACATTTCTAGACATAATCTCCCACCACAAAGGAGAGAAAACAGAAATATACAAAGCCAAAACAAATGTATAGGAGAAAGCAGTTACAAAGCAGTCAAACAGAGCTGGAAAGTAACGTGAACAACATGAAGAAACAAGGGAAAAAAGGACTACAAACAATGCAGGACAATTTAAATCTACAGGAGGACCTAGAAGCATCAGAAACATGGACAGGGAAAGAAATCAAGGCATACCTAACTCAGATGGAACGGAATATTAGAGAAGACATGAGACAGCAAGTCCAAGCATTGAAAGTATATTTTGAAAACGAACTAAACAAACAAATTCAAACTGCGAAGAATGAGCTTTACCAGGAGATAGAGATTTAAAAAAAAAACAAACAGAAATCCTAGAAATGCAAGAAACCATAAACCAGAATAAAAACTCTAACAAGATTATTACAAATAGATTAGATCAAGTAGAAGTCAGAACATCAGATAATGAAGACAAAGTTTATCAACTTGAAAAGAATATAGTCAACACTGAAAAGATGCTTAAATCTCATGAGCAATCTATCCAAGAGATATGGGATCTCATAAAAAAACCAAATCTGAGAGTCATTGGGATAGAAGAAGGCACAGAGGATCAAACCAAAGGAATGGACAACATATTAAAGGAAATAATCCTAGAAAACTTCCCAGAGATGAAAGATGGAATGGATTGCCAAATCCTGGAAGCCTACAGGACCCCAAACATCCAAAACCATAATAGACCAACTCCAAGACATATAATTATGAGGATAGCTAACATACAGAACAAGGAGAGAATATTAAAAGCTACGAGAGAAAGGAGGCAGATTACATTCAGGGGTAAACCAATTAGGTTAATGACTGATTTTTCATCACAGACTTTGAAAGCCAGAAGATCCTCGAACAACGTGTTTCAAATGCTGAAAAATAATGGATTCCAAACAAGAATACTGTATCTAGCAAAATTAAGCTTCAGATTTGACAATGAAATTAAAATCTTTCATGATAAACAAAAGCTAAAAGAATTCGCAGCCAGAAAACCAGCACTGCAAAGCATTTTGAGCAAAATACTACAAGAAGAGGAATTGAAAAATAGTGCCCAAAACTAACAGTGGGAGGTATCTCAGTAAAGGGGGAGAAAAATAACCAAAGAGGAAAAACTAGCCAAACTAAAATAAATAAATAAATAAACATGACTGAAAGTACAAACCATATTTCAATTGTAACCTTAAATGTTAATGGCTTAAATTCACCAATCAAGAGACATAGGCTAGTAACCTGGATTAAAAAAACAAATCCAACAATATGCTGCCTTCATGAGACTCATATGATAGGAAAAGATATACACAGGCTGAAGGTGAAAGGTTGGGAAAAATCATACCACTCATATGGCCCTTGGAAGCAAGCAGGAGTGGCCATACTCGCAACGAATAAAATCAACTTCAAACCTAAGTTAATCAAAAGGGATAAAGAAGGACACTATATACTATTAAAAGGAACCATCCACCATCAAGACATAACAATTATCAATTTGTATGCACCAAAAAATGGTGCTGCAAGGTTCATAAAACAAACTCTCCTCAAGTTCAAGAGTCAAATACACCACAACACAATAATTATGGGGGACTTCAACACACAACTCTCACCATTGGACAGATCCTCTAGACAAAAGCTGAACAAAGAAACTATAAAACTCAATAACGCAATCAATAACCTAGACTTAACCGACATATATAGAATATATCAACCATCCTCAAGTGGATACACGTTCTTTTCAGCAGCACATGGATCCTACTCAAAGATAGAACATATATTATGCCATAGGGCAACTCTCAGTAAATATAAATGTGTGGAGATAATACCATGCACCATATCTGATCATAATGGAATGAAACTGGAAATCAATGATAAAAGAAGAAAGGAAAAATCCTACATCACATGGAAAATGAACAATATGTTACTGAATGATCAATGGGTTACAGAAGACATAAAGGAGGAGATAAAAAAATTCTTAGAGACAAATGACAATACAGACACAACATACCGGAATCTATGGGACACAATGAAAGCAGTTTTAAGAGGGAAATTCATTTCTTGGAGTTCTTTCCTCAAAAAAAGAAAAAACCAACAAATAAATGAACTCACACTACACCTCAAAAACCTAGAAAAGGAAGAGCAAAACAACAGCAAATGTAGTAGAAGACAAGAAATAATTAAAATTAGAGCAGAAATCAACGAAATTGAAACCAAAAAAAACATTGAAAAAATTGAAAAAACTAAAAGTTGTTTCTTTGAAAAAATAAATAAGATCGACAGGCCCTTAGCCATGCTAACGAAGAGAAGAAGAGAGAGAACTCAAGTTACTAACATATGGGATGAAAAAGGCAATATCACAACAGACACTACAGAAATACAGAAGATCATTAGAAAGTATTTTGAAACCCTATATTCCAATAAAATAGAAGATAATGAAGATATCAATAAATTTCTTAAATCATACAATCTACCCAGATTGAGTCAGGAAGACACACACAATTTAAACAGACCAATAACAAAAGAAGAAATTGAAGAAGCCATCAAAAAACTACCAACCAAAAAATGCCCTGGACTGGATGGGTATACAGCGGAGTTCTACAAAACCTTTAAAGAAGAATTAATACCAATACTTTTCAAGCTATTTCAAGAAATAGAAAAAGAAGGAGTTCTTCCAAATTCATTCTATGAGGCCAACATCACCCTGATCCCGAAACCAGACAAAGACACTTCAAAGAAAGAAAACTACAGACCAATATCTCTAATGAACTTGGATGCAAAAATTCTCAATAAAATCCTGGCGAATCGAATACAAAAGCATATCAAAAAAATTGTGCATTATGATCAAGTAGGATTCATCCCTGGGATGCAAGGCTGGTTCAATATACGGAAATCAATAAATGTAATCCACCACATCAATAGACTTAAAGACAAGAACCATATGATCATCTCGATAGATGCAGAAAAAGCATTCGACAAAGTACAGCATCCCTTTATGTTCAAAACACTAGAAAAAATAGGGATAACAGGAACTTACCTCAACATGGTAAAAGCTATATATGCTAAACCTCAGGCTAGCATCATCCTAAATGGAGAAAAACTGATGGCATTTCCTCTAAAATCTGGAACAAGACAGGGATGCCCTCTATCACCACTTCTATTCAATTTAGTTCTTGAAATACTAGCCAGAGCAATTAGACAGACAAAAGAAATTAAAGGCATAAAAATAGGAAAAGAAGAACTTAAATTATCGCTGTTTGCGGATGACATGATAATATATTTAACAGACCCAAAAGGGTCTACAAAGAAACTGCTAGAGTTAATAAATGAATTCATCAAAGTGGCAGGATATAAAATCAACATGCATAAATCAAAGGCATTCCTGTATATCAGCAACAAAACTTCTGAAAGGGAAATGAGGAAAACCACTCCATTCACAATATCCTCAAAGAAAATAAGATACTTGGGAATCAACCTAACAAAAGAGGTGAAAGATTTATACAATGAAAACTACAGAACCCTAAAGAGAGAGATAGAAGAAGATCTTAGAAGATGGAAAAATGTACCCTGTTCATGGATAGGCAGAACTAACATCATCAAAATGGCGATATTACCCAAAGTTCTCTACAGGTTTAATGCAATGCCAATCAAAATCCCAACGGCATTTCTTGTAGAAATAGATAAAGCAATCATGAAATTCATATGGAAAAACAAAAGACCCAGAATAGCAAAAGCAATTCTAAGTAGGAAGTGTGAATCTGGAGGTATAGCGATACCAGAGTTCAAACTGTACTACAGAGCAATAGTAACAAAAACAGCATGGTACTGGTACCAAAACAGGCAGGTGGACCAATGGTACAGAATAGAGGACACAGAAACCAACCCACAAAAGTACAACTTTCTTATATTTGATAAGGGGCTAAAAGCATGCAATGGAGGAAGGATAGCATCTTCAACAAATGGTGCTGGGAAAACTGGAAATCCATATGCAACAAAATGAAACTGAATTCCTTTCTCTCACCATGCACAAAAGTTAATTCAAAATGGATCAAGGAGCTTGATATCAAATCAGAGACACTGCGTCTGATAGAAGAAAAAGTTGGCTACGATCTACATACGGTGGGGTCGGGCTCCAAATTCCTTAAAGGACACCCATAGCCCAAGAGTTAATAATAAGAATAAACAAATGGGACTTACTTAAACTAAAAAAGTTTTTTTCTCAGCAAGAGAAACAATAAGAGAGGTAAATAGAGAGCCTACATCCTGGGAACAAATTTTTACCCCTCACACTTCAGATAGAGCCCTAATATCCATAATATACAAAGAACTCAAAAAATTAAACAATAAGATAACAAATAACCCAATCAACAAATGGGCCAAGGACCTGAACAGACACTTCACAGAGGAGAACATACAATCAATCAACAAGCACATGAAAAAATGCTCACCATCTCTAGCAGTCAGAGAAATGCAAATCAAAACCACCCTAAGATACCATCTTACTCCAGTAAGATTGGCAGCCATTATGAAGTCAAACAACAATAAGTGTTGGCGAGGATGTGGGGAAAAGGGTACACTTGTACATTGCTGGTGGGACTGCAAATTGGTGAGGCCAATTTGGAAAGCAGTATGGAGATTCCTGGGAAAGCTGGGAATGGATCCACCATTTGACCCAGCTATCGCCCTTCTCGGACTATTCCCTGAGGATCTTAAAAGAGCATACTATAGGGATACTGCCACATCAATGATCATAGCGGCACAATTCACAATAGCTAGACTGTGGAACCAACCCAGATGCCCTTCAATAGATGAATGGATTAAAAAAAATGTGGCATCTATACACAATGGAGTATTATGCAGCACTAAAAAATGACAAAATCATAGAATTTGCAGGGAAATGGATGGCATTTGAACAGATTATGCTAAGCGAAGCTAGCCAATCCTTAAAAAACAAATGCCAAACGTCTCCATTGATATAAAGAGAGCAACTAAGAACAGAACAGGGAGGAAGAGCATGAGGAAAAGATTAACATTAAACAGAGACGAGTGGGGGGATAGAAAGGGAGAGAGAAGGGAAAGCATATGGAAATGGTAGGAGACCCTCAATGTAACACAAAATCACATATAAGAGGTTGTGAGGGGAAAGGGGGGGAACAAGGGAGAGAATTGAACAACAGCAGATGAGGTAGAGAGGGAAGATGGGAGGGGAGGGGAGGGGGGATAGTAGGGGATAGGAAAGGCAGCAGAATACAACAGTCACTAATATGGCATTATGTAAAAATTGTGAGTGTGTAACTGATGTGATTCTGCAATTTGTATTTGGGGTAAAAATGGGAATTCATAACTCACCTGAATCAAATGTATGAAAGATGATATGTCATGAGCTTTGTAATGTTTTTAACAACCAATAAAAAAATTTTAAAAAATAAAGATTTAAAAAATTAACATAGATAAAATAAAAAATAGAATAATACAAAACAAAACTGAAATATATTAATCAAACATCCTAATCCTCAATAAACTGATCCATGAAAAATAACTGGTTTCAAAAATGGTAGAAATGAGAGAAAAAATATTCTCAATGAAAAGTTAAAGAATTTTTCCTTTCTCAGCAACATGATGCTTACTCCACCTACAGTGTGGAGTTGCTAGGGTGAGAGGATTATTCCTGGAAGCAGAAATCCTAGAAGCAGGGATTAGGTTTAGGTAAACTCTAGGCATTTCAGTGAATACCTATTGGCCCAGTGATCTTAAATTAGTACATTTCTAGGACCCAACAATTGTCAGTCCATGCTGGTAAGCCTGAAACCAAAGGATCTCTTTCTGGTTCCATTCATGTGGTGTAGGAGCCAATTGTTAGTCCACATGTGTACCCGTGGACCTGTGGATGCACATTTCCTGGTCTCAGGTTCAGTCCCAAACTCAATCTCTTCCACCACCAACCCTTTCAATTCCTGTGTAGGCATCTATTTACTATTGAGTGTTGTAAGCAGCCAGATTGGAGGGGAAAACCAGATGGTTTTCCTGACCAGTTGTCCCCTATATAAACCTCTTTGCATCTGATTTTCTTCTGGCCACTTAAGCATACTCTTTATTATACAGCATGAGTTTGCCAGGCCTGCATTTTAGGTAAGACTTGGGATTGGCAGAAATTGGCTCCATCATCTGCCAGTCCCCACACTGTGGCTGAAAAATGGCTTCTTCCTGTGACCTCTGCACATTGCTGGGAGAGATGTACTTTCTTTTCCAAACCAGGATATTGTGCAGCATAATGTTCTGTTTAGTTGGGCAATGTCTTTGATCTCTAAACTATACATACCCAGGCACACCTCAGCCCTCCTAAAAATGCAGTTTTCTTTAATTCCATTTTCCTTTTTCTGCATTCATGAAGGGACTGTTCTAGCTTGTTCCTCTTGCTGTGGCCATATCTGTGGTGCTCAGTACTTCTTCTTTATTTTATTTTATCTAACCTCCTGATTCCTCAATCTGTTTGAATGTCCAATACTAAATTCCAGTGAAATCCCCCCTATTTTCGTTCATTCACCCACCTTGCTGAGAAGCTGCCTGTTTGATTTTCTTGGTTTCATGCCACAGAAAAGCCAGGGAAGTGAACTCTCTATTCCATCATCTTGAAACCCCTGCAGTGTTTCATAATTTTTTATGGAGGTCTCTCACCTCATCCATTTTATTTATTCCCAGATATTCATCATTTGGAAGATATGGTTAATTAAATTGTTTTTCTGATTTCTGTCTAGATGGATACATTATCGGTGAACAACAACAACAAATAAACAACAACAACAACAACTTCCAGCTGCCAGCTGATGATTGGCTCACAGCGGCCCCAGCAACTTCTAGCTGCCAACTGATTGGCTCCTCTGCGGTGATGCTCATTGGGCTGTTTCCCTGCCCTTTCAGACCACGGAGCTGCTCATTGGGGGACTTTTTTGGCTCCGCCCATGCCACCCAGCCAATAGGCCTCAAGAGCAGGAGGGGGGGGGGAGAGGCTTGTGGGAAGCCGGTGGTGGCAGTTGGGCTCTGAAGGTTTTCCTGAGGAGCTTTTCTGTTTGGCGTGTGTGGTTCTAAAAATAAAGTTTGTTTCTTTTGACAAGTGGCTCCTGAATTGTGCCCAGCCAGACTGCGGCAAACAACAAAAGATTGCTTTCTTGATTATGTATCCTGCCCCTTTGCTGAATTTGTTTTTCAGCTCTGTAAGTTTTGTGCTTGGTTCCTTAGGGCATTGTGAGTATAGGATCATATCGTCTACAAATAGGAATAATTGCCTTCTTCATTTCCTATTGTGTCTTTTAAAATTTCCTTCTCTTTCCTAGTTGATCTTACTAAAATTTTAAATACTAAATTGAATAATATTCATGACAGTGGACAGAATGGTGTTGTTCCTGAACTTAGAGAAAATGTTTTCATTTTCTCCACATTAAGTATGGTATTGAATTTGGGTTTGCAATATATAAACATCCTTATGTTAAGTTCCTTCTATCCTAGGCTCTGCATGGTATTTATCATGAAGCATTGTTGAATTTTTTAAAGGTGTTTTCTCCATCTTCTGAGATTATCCCTTGATTTTTGTCATTGGTTCTATTTAGGGCTGAAATATATTTGATTAGTGAATTTGGATCATCTTTTCATCCCTGGAATAAAGCCATCTTCATTATAATGTCTAACCTTTATTAATGTGCTGCTGATTTTTATTTGCAGTTATTTCAGTGTTTAGAAGAATTTAGATTCTACTGTCATGCATAACTAAAAAGAACACATAAAAAAGAATTAAATTCAAGAACCAGTAAGTAGGATGACATCAAATTAAAAAGCTTCTGCTCATAAAAGGAAACAAGAGCATGAAGAGGGAGCCTACAAAATATGAGAAAATCTTTGCCAAGTATTCCTCTGACCAGGGATTAATATCCAGATTATAAAAAGAACACAAAATACTTAAGAACAACAAAACAAATAACCCAATCAATAAATGGGCAAAGAACTAAACAAACTTCTCAAAAGATTAAGCACAAATGACAAACAAACATATGAAAAATATTCAATATCTGTAGCAATCAAATGGATCAATTTGAAACTACAATAAGATTTCATCTTCTAGTCAGAATGACAATGATAAAGAATAAAAATGATAAAAATGCTAGTGAAGATATTGGAAAATAGATACACTTGTATGGCACTATATAGTTACATTTGTATAGAACTCAGTGGAACTTCAGACTATTACAACCACTCTGTAAAGTTGGAGAGAAATTTATCAAAAAACTACAAATGGAACTACCATAGGACCCAGCTATACAATTCCTTGGTATTTTTTTGAAAAGAATAATATCAGCATATTATAGAGATACAGACACCTCAGTGTTTATACCAGCACTATTCACAATGGCTAAATTACAGGATCAATAGATGCCTGTCAATAGATGAATGGATTAAAAATTGTGGGATATATACACAATGATGCTATACTGAGCTATAAAGAAGAATGAATTATTAAATGATTGCTAGTAAATGCATGGAAATGGAGAAAATTGTGCTAAGTGGAATAAGCCAGATCTAGAAAATCAAAACTTGAACATTACTCTCATATATGGAAGTAAAATGAAGGAAGGAGGAGGGAAGGATAGAAAATCATAATGATATAGGGAAGAGAAGTAGTATAGAATAAGGGGTAAGAGGCAGAGTGGAGGGACTAAAAAAGGGAGGAAACCTGGAATGAATTACTTTTAAAAATCATGTTATGTGCACATATAATTATGCTACTGGAAATTTCACCTTTATGGATAAGTGAAAAAGAACCAATTAAAAAGTAAATACATAGATGTGTGAAAGTAAATCCAGCAGATTAGAGGAAGAATAGCAGATTGGAGGGTGGACAGGAAGGAAACTGGGGAATCATTAACTGAAATTTAATTCCATGTGTGATTGATTTTTTTGGATGAACCCATCTATTTTGTGTAACTAGAATGCTCTAATACAGAAATTTAAAAAAGAAATAAAGTGAGTCTCTTATAGATAGCAAGTAATTAGATTTTTAAAATCAATTCCACTAATCTGTGTATTTTGATTGGGGAGTTTAATACATTTACATTTAACATAGTTAATGATAAGATTTGAAAGGACATATTTTTGCCTTTCTGTTATTTACTTCCTCTGTTTTGTAAATTTTTTCATTTGTCATTTTCTGAATTTCTGCCTTCCTTCATGATTTCTTGAATTTTTATTTACTATTTCTTGTAGGATTCATTTTGTTGTTATGATTTTTCACATTTATTGACTTGACTTACAAATAAAAATGCATATATTTAAGGTTTGCACTTGACATTTTCAGGATTATTTACATTGTAAAGTAATTGCAACAATAATTCACATTTAAATTAGCAATATGAATTCAATTATAAATTATCAATTTAATTAAATATTTCACATGGTAAAATAATCATTATAAGCTAATTTATATATCAATTGCATAAGTTACTTTTTGTTGTTGTTGTTACTGGAAATTGAACCCAGGGATGCTTATCCACTGAACCACATCCACAGCACTTCTTATATTTTATTTTGAGACAGGGTCTTGCTGAGTTTCTAAGGTCCTTGATGAATTACTGAGGCTGGCTTAGAATTCATGATCCTCCTGCCTCAACTTTCCACACTGCTGGAAAAGTTACTCTTTTTAAGATAATATCTTCAAGGTGATAAAGATTAAATTCCTGCTTTTCCATTTATGTGATGTATTTCCTTTTATTTCCAAATTTATCTGACTAGGGATTTCATTAACTACATTGAATAGACATATGAAGAATAGCTATCCTACTTTGTTCTTTTTCTTAGAGGATAATTTTTCAACTTTTAATAAGTATGTGTAATGATACCTCTGGACTTATATTGTGTCACATTTTCTCCACAATTAATTTATTAGTTGCCGCAGTCTGACTGGGCACAATTCAGGAGCCACTTGTCAAAGGAAACAAACTTTATTTTTAGAACACACACTCCGCACCACACAGCTCTTCAGGAAAACCCTCAGAGCCCAACTGCCACCACCGGCTTCCCACAAGCCTCTCAACCTCCCCCACCCCTCCTGCTCTTGAGGCCAATTGGCTGGGTCATGTGGGCGGAGCCAAATAAAGTCCCCCAATGAGCAGCTCCGTGGTCTGAAAGGGTGGGGAAACAGCCCA
Organism: Marmota flaviventris; assembly: GCF_047511675.1. Taxonomy (NCBI): domain Eukaryota; kingdom Metazoa; phylum Chordata; class Mammalia; order Rodentia; family Sciuridae; genus Marmota; species Marmota flaviventris. The sequence continues at coordinate 68,678,563 of NC_092518.1, forward strand.
ATGAGCATCAACTCAGAGGAGCCAAACAGTTGGCAGCTAGAAGTTTGCTGGGGCCGCTGTGAGCCAATCATCAGCTGGCAGCTGGAAGTTTGCTGGGGCCCCTTCGGCTCTCAACAATTAGTATTTCTTATCATGAAAGAATTTAAATTTGTCAAATGCTTTTCCTGCATCTATTGATATGGTCATAATTGTTCTTCACTCTGTTAATGTCATATTAGCACATTTTTCTTTGCAGATTGATTCATACTCACATACCTGGAATAAATGTAAGTTGATGATAGTGTTTGATAGTTTTCATGCACTGTTGAATTCCTTTCACTACTATTTTGATGATAATTTTTATGTTATGAGAGATATTTTCCTGCCGGGTTTCTGTTCTGGTGACTAAAAGGCTCAGGGGTCACTCCAGTTAAACTGGGCTAACTGGGCTGCACGAAATAACCACACAAGAGACACAAATACCTTTTTCTTTGGGGTCACTGTGATGGCTCCTCTGACCTTAAGGGTCTGCAGAAAGAGAGAGAGAGAGAGAGAGAGAGAGAGAGAGAGAGAGAGAGAACGTGCTGACCCCTTTTATTGAGGAGAAGTTATTTAAATGAGGCAAGGGGTCAGGTTTCGGGGGGCTGAGTCTATCTTCATGATGTCCACTGTTAGCAAGTGGACTGACACCTGGGTAGGCCACACCCAAGGGCAGAGTAAGAGAAGGGGACACACACAAGGCACTTCCATGGAAGATTCTATACTAAACAGGGCAACGGGTTATATTACAAAGGAACAGGTGAGCATAGCTTCACCCATGGGGCTGTAGCAAGACACACCCTTGCACGAGACACCAACCCTCGCACCCAAGAAGGGTGGGGAAAGCTCTGCCACATTTCTGCGACTGAGCACCTCAACACCTAGCCGGGGAGTGTAACCCAGTCACGTGTAAGGTTGGTCTCCCACATTTGCCTGTAATAGTCTTTTGTGTGTGTGTGTTGAGTTGCAACACTTTCCACTTTTGAGCTCTGAGTTATTCAAAAGAGTGATATATTCTGTCCCCAATCTAGAATTTGGAAAACAAGGTCTTCTGTGGTCTCTCAGGTTTGAGAGAGTAAATTTGGAACTGGGATTCTTTGTCATCCAAACCAAGACCATGCCGGGCTAATGAGAGAAGATATAAGGTAAATAAGATTATAATGAAATTTCCTACAGATTTGAATGTGGCTTTTTCTTTTTTGGATATATACTTCATTATTGAAGACTTTCAACTACCTTACAGTAATTCTTTCTTACTTTCTCTTTCTTATTTTTTTTTATTTTGTTTATTCTAGGGAATTGAATCTTGAGGTGATTTACCATAGAACTATGTCCCATTTCTTATTTCACTTTTTATATTCATACAATATCTTTCTATATTGATGTGGTTCTCAAGTAAGTTGCTGAAGCTGGCTTTGAACTTGAAATATTCTTGTCTCAGTCTCCAAACTTGCTGGGGTTACAGGTGTGTACCACCACATCTGGCTCTTGCAGAGATCTCATAAACATATTCTTAGCTAGTCTCTAGATTTTTTTGTTGTCATGATATAAAGATCATGGATATATTTTGCTTATGTATGACTTAATGTTCAAGATCTTTTTTTGCTTTTTGTACTCTAACACTGAGCCATTAACCCCTTTAGGATTTCCTAAAACCTTCAAACCAGCTCTTATCAAAATTTAGGAGTACATTTTTTTCAAACTATTATTTTCTTTTTATATATATATTTATTTTTAGTTGTAGTTGGACACAATACCTTTATTTTATTTATTCATTTTTATGTGGTGCTGAAGATCAAACCCAGGTCCTCACATGTGCTAAGCAAGTGCTCTACAGCTGATCCAAAACCCCAGCCCTCAAACTATTATCTTTTTAAAGAGAATTAGTAACCTTCTCTTGTTTTATCATCCAGAGAAATAAATTTTGAAGGCAGATAAACGTGGGTTCATGTTCCGGTGCTGTGGTTTATTAATTTAACTGATACTTGTGCTGTGGTTATACACAGTAGTATAGTGCTTTCCTATCATGTGTGAGTAACTGGGTTTAATCCTCAGCACAACATAAGAATAAATAAATAAAATAGAGGTATTGTGTCCATCTACAACTAAGAATATTTTTTAAAAGTTACTTTATACTTAAAATTTTTCATGGCCTCTAAATTTTTCTATCCACAACACCATGTAATAATCCTTCAGTTCTTAGTTCAGATGATGAAGGAATAAAATTAAATAATATTCCTTAAATTTTCAGCATTCACCCTAGTACATAATACCTGCACCTTAATCTTTTTTAAAAATCAGTCTTTGGTTTTCATTTGATCAGTTTATTATCATCCTTAGTTTATTAGCATTCTTATTTTCAAATAAAATATAAACTATGGCTAAAACATATAGCCACTGAATATATTCTAGGCTATTGATCACTTTTGGGGATCATTTTAAAATACAACTATTATAAAATTGTATAGAAAGAGGATTTCAATATTCAACAGCATTAATTAAGGTTTCTATTCTAGCATAATTTTCTTTCAGTATTGACCTTAATAACTTTATATATAAAACTTGTTGCATTTTCTGTACTACAAATCATTTTAAGTATATTTGAAATTATTGACCAGTTAATGCCAAAATGAACAACATACATAAAATTGTTTTTGTACTTAAGTGTTCACTTACATTTATGTCATCAATCATATGAAATCTCTCCAAATACATCAAAATATTTAACTGCTTAGAAATATATTTTGAAATTATCTTATTAAGTTTTATCATAGAAATACCTTTATTCCTTACAAAATAATTTTATAAGAATTTCCTTTTTAGCGAATATTACCTTGGCCATTGAAATCTAATTGAACGTAATATGCACTATTCTATATAATGTCCTATATATGTGTGTTTTAATTGAACACTCAATTTAAAATAATAAAATTGAAAAATTTCATTTGCTTTGAAATTTTAGAGGCTGACCTGTGATATTGAGTTTTCAAATGAAAAAAAAGTTTCATTTTATGCAGGAAAAGAGAATAGATGACATCCTAAATAATAAATTACTATGATAGTTATAAGTAAAAACAATTCTGCCACATTATTATATCAATCCAATTCATAATTAATGTATCCTACTATTCATCATTGACTGCACATTTTTTTAACAATATACTCTGATGTCTTTTTGTTTTAAGGATTTTTAAGTAGTTTTAGGATTGTTTTTGTTTTTCTCAGAAGAAAAAAACACCGAACTATGTCCACAGAAACTTTCAGAATCAAAGAATAGTTTTGAAACTCTGGGATCATGAGAATCTTACTAACACCAACATTTCATAATCCAGTACTAACTCCCAAAGTGAGGGAAAATCAGTAGTTCAACCAATTCTAAGAAAAACAAGGGACGAGTTATACATCTTCTTGGACGATCACATATGTTCACTGACTATGTGAGAAGAATTCTGACCAACATACATTATTTAATAGGTAACAACATCCTAATGTATATAGTGATTGAAAAAAATGGAGAACTGAGGTAGTAGAATATGACTGACATTTATCTTCACATTTTACTTTGAAGAAGAAAAAAAATCTCCATGGCTAGCTAAAAATTTATGTCTCAAATGAGCTCCTTTCAAAAACTGAATACAAAAAAACATTCCCCAAAATTTATTAGCTAGACACTTTTTGAAATATGAATGAAGATAACCATTTTAATTATTTCACTTAAAATAGGATAGAAGAGAAAAATGGTTTTAGTTTTCCCTTTCCCAAGATATTCAAATGTTTTTTGGCTAATAAAAATGAGAAGTCCAGATTTATGAATGAGAATCTTCATGAAAAGAACATTTTGAAAATATACTATTTAGAGGTTAGAAGTAAGCATGCTCTCTCCCTTGTGAACACAAGGCAATATTTTTTAAATTACACATTGGGAATAATCTCAAAAACTCAGTTTCATGGGCTGGGGTTGTGGCTCACTGGTACAGCACTTGCCTAGCCCATGTGAGGCACTGGGTTCTATCCTCAGTACAAACATCGATGTTCATAGCAGCACAGTTTACAATAGCAAGACTGTGGAACCAACCTAGATGCCCTTCAATAGACGAATGGATAAAAAAAATGTGGCATTTATACACAATGGAGTATTACTCTGCATTAAAAAATGACAAAATCATGGAATTTACAGGGAAATGGATGGCATTAGAGCAGATTATGCTAAGTGAAGCTAGCCAATCCCTAAAAACAAATGCCAAATGTCTTCTTTGATATAAGGAGAGTAACTAAGATCAGAGTAGGGATGAAGAACAGGAGAAGAAGATTAACATTAAACAGGGATGAGAGGTGGGAGGGAAAGGGAGAGAGAAGGAAAATTGCATGGTAATGGAAAGAGACCCTCAGGGTTATACAGTGGAAGGGGGTAGAGAGAGAGGAGGGGAGGGGAGGGGAGAGGTGGGGAGGGGGGAGGGGGGAGGATGGGAAAGGCTGCGGAGCACAACAGACACTAGTATGGCAATATGTAAATCAATGGATGTGTAACTGATGTGATTCTTCAATCTGTGTATGGGGTGAAGGTGGGAGTTCATAACCCACTTGAATCAAAGTGTGGAATATGATATGTCAAGAAATTTGTAACGTTTTGAACAACCCACAATAAAAAATTTAAAAAAAAAAACATATAAATAAATAAACAAAATAAAGGTACTGTGTCCATCTACACCTAAAAATATTTTTAAAAAACACAGTTTTATAATATTTCACATTCATTTTAAAATGAAATGTATTTTATTAGACTCCTTGACAACATTTTGAAGTCTCCCTCACAGGATCCTATCCTTTTCTAAGAGTGCTTTGATGCTCCTCAAATGAAAGATCCTATAACCCAGAACACATGAGATTGTCAGAATTGGACTCTTTCCCATAATGCAGGATTTTGTTGAAGGGAGAACAATTTAAAGAGAAATATATTCTTCCTATTCTGACCTGGAATTCCCTACCATCAATATTTTCAAAAAGTGCTGGCAAGGACATTATTCTCAGTACCATGCCAAACAAGAATCTTATATCCAGCAAAACTAAGTTTTAGATTTGATGATGAAATAAAACCTTTCATGATAAAATTTAAAAGAATTTACAACTAGTAAGCCTGCACTACAGAACATACTCAACAAAGTATTCCAAGAAGAGGAACTGAAAAAAATGATGAAAATCAGCAGAGGGAAGGATTACACTAAAGGAAAATCTAACCAGAAGAGAAACCAAGTCACATTAAATACCAAAAATAAACAAAAATGGCTGGGAATACAAATATTGTCTCAATAATAACCCTGAATGTCAATGGCCTAAACTCACCAATCAAAAGACATAGACTAGCAGATTGGATAAAAAAAAGACCCAACAATATGCTGCCTTCAAGAGAATCATCTCATAGAAAGACACCCACAGACTGAAAGTGAAGGGTTGGGAAAAATCATACCACTCATGTGGTCTGCAGAAGCAAGCAAGGGTTTTCATCCTCATATCAAATAAAGTAGACTTCAAACTAAAGTCAATCAAAAAGGATAAATAAGAACACTACATACTGCCCAAGGGAATCATGCACCACAAGACTTAACAATTATAAATATATATGCCCCAAACAATGGAGCAGTTATGTTCATCAAACAAAACCTTCGCAAGTTCAAGAGTCAAATAGACCACAACACAATATTTTTGGGTGAGTTTAACACACCTCTTTTATCACTAGATAGATCTTCCAAACAAAAGCTGAACAAAGAAACCATATAACTCAACAATACAATCAATAATCTAGATTTAACTGATATACATAGAATATTATAACCTTCAATGAGAGAATATACTTTCCTCTCAGCAGCACATGGATTCTTCTCTAAAATAGACCATATACTATGCCACAAAGCTTCTCTTAGCAAATATAAAAAAGTAGAGATACTACCCTGTATTCTATCAGAACATAATGGAATGAAATAAGAAATCAATGATAAAAAAGAAATAAAATCCACTCCAATACTTAGAGACTAAATAATATCCTACTGAATAACAATGAGTTACAGAAGACATCAAGGAGGGGATTAAAAAGTTTTTAGAGGTGAATGAGAACACAGATACAACATACTGAAATTTCTGGGACACTATGAAAGAAGTTCTTATAGGGAAGTTCATTGCATGGAGTTCATTTCTTAAAAGAAGAAAAAGTCAACAAATAAATGACTTAACATTACATCTCAAAGTCCAAGAAAAAGAAGAACAAATCAACACCAAAAGTAGCAGAAGACAGGAAATAATTAAAATCAGAGCTGAAATCAATGAAATTGAATCAAAAGAAACAACTGAAAAAATTGACAGAAAAAAAGTTGGTTATTTGAAAAGATAAATAAAATTGACAGACCCATAACCATGCTGATGAAGAGAAGGAGAAAGAAAACTCAAATCACTAACATACATGATGAAAAAGGAAATATCACAACAGACACTACAGAAATACAGAATATAATTAAAATTATTTTGAAAAACTTTATTCCAATAAAATAGAAAATATTGAAGGCATCAACAAATTTCTAAAGTCATATAATTTGCCCAAATTGAATCAGGACGATACACACAATTTAAAAAGATCAATTTGAAGTGATGAAATAGCAGATGCAATCAAAAGTCTACCAACCAAGAAAATCCCAAGACAGGACCCTACACAGCAATGTTCTACAAGACCTTAAAAGAAGAACTAATACCAATACTCTCCAATTTATTTCAGGAAATAGAAAAAGAGGCAGCACTTCAAACTCATTCTATGAGGACAATATCACTCTCATTCCAAAACCAGGCAAGACACATTAAAAAAAGAAAACTTCAGACCAATATCTCTAATGAACATAGTTGCAAAAATTCTCAATAAAATCCTGGCAAATCAAATAAAAAACATATCAAACAGATCATGTACCATAATCAAGTGTGTTTCATCAAAGGGATGCAAGGTTGGTTCAACATATGGAAATCAATACATGTAATTTATCACATTAATAGACTTAAAGATAAGAATCATATGATCATCTCAACAGACACAGAAAAAGCATTTGACAAAACGCAGCACCCCTTTATGATCAAAACACTAAAAAAACTAGGGATAACAGGAACATATCTCAACATCATAAAGGCTATCTATGCTAAGCCCCAGGCCACCATCATTCTAAATGGAGAAAAATTGAAGGCATTCCCTCTAAAAACTGAAACAAGACAGTCTTTCACCATTTAACATTTAACATAGTTCTTGAAACACTGGCCAGAGCAATTAGATGAAAAAATATAGGAAAAGAAGAACTCAAATTGGCACTATTTGCTGATGGTATGATTCTATACCTAAAAGACCCTAAAAGTTCCACCAGAAAACTGCTAGAACTAGTAAGTGAATTAGGCAAAGTATCGGGATGTAAAATCAACACCTAGAAATCAAAGGCATTTCTGTATAACAGTGACAAATACTCAGAAAGGGAAATGAGACAAACTACCCCATTCTCAATAATCTAAAAAAACCCTTGGGAATCAATGAAAGAGGGGAAAGATCTATATAATAAAAATTATAGAAACCTAAAGAAAGAAATCAAAGACCTTAGTAGATGGAAAGATCTACCCTGCTCTTGTATAGGCAGAATTAATATTATCAAAATGGACATACTTCAAAAAGCACTAAACAAATTAAACGCAATTCCCATCAAAATTCCAATCACATTCCTCATAAAAACAGAAAAAGCAATCATGAAATTCATCTGGAAAAATAAGAGACCCAGAATATGTAAAGCAATCCTTATCAGGAAGAGTGAGCAGGTGGCATCACTATACCCTCCTTAAAGTATACTACAGAGAAATAGTAACAAAAACAGCATGGTTGTGGCACCAAAACAGACTGGTAGACCAATGGTACAGAATAAAGGACATATAGACTAACCAACAAAATTACAATTATCTTATATTAGACAAAGGTGCCAAAAACAAGCATTGGAGAAAAGATAGCCTCTTCAAAAAATGGTGCTGGGAAAGTTGGAAATCCATATGCAACAAAATGAAATTAAACCCCTATCTCTCACCATGCTCAAAACTCAACTCAAAATGGGTCAAGGACTTAGGAGTACAACCAGAGACGCTGCATCTAATAGAAGAAAAAGTAGCCTCTAACCTCCATCATGTGGGATTAAGCCCCAACTTCCTTAATAAGACTCCTGTGGTGCAAGAATAAAATCAAGAATCAATAAGTGGGATGGATTCAAACTAAAAAGTTACTTCTCAGCAAAAGAAACAATTTGTGAAGTGAATAGAGAGCCTATATCTTGGGAGAAAATCTATACCCCTCACACATCAGATAGATCACTAATCTCTAGGATATATAAAGAACTCAAAAAGCTAGACATCAAAAAATAAATAAATAAATAACCCAATCACTATATGGGCCAAGGACCTGAACAGACACTTCTCTGAAGATGTGTGCAATCAAACAACAACAAAAAAAAATGAAAAAATGTTCATCCTCACTAGCAATTAGAGAAATGCAAATCAAAACTACTGAAAGATTTCATCTCACTTGTCAGAATGGCAGCTATTATGAAGACAAACAACAATAAGTGTTGGCAAGGATGTGGGGGAAACAGGTACACTCATACACTGCAAGTGGGACTGCAAATTGGTGCAGCCAATATTGAAAGCAGTTTGGAGATTTCTTTTTTTTTTTAAAGAGAATTTTTTAATATTTATTTTTTTTTTAGTTTTCGGCGGACACAACATCTTGTTTTTATGTGGTGCTGAGGATCGAACCTGGGCCGCACGCATGCCAGGCGAGCACGCTACCGCTTGAGACACATCCCCAGCCAGTATGGAGATTTTCTTAGAAAACTGGGAATGGAACCAACATTTGACCCAGCTATCCCTGTCCTCTGCCTATACCCAAAGGAATTAAAAACAGCATACTACAGGGACACAGCCACATCAATGTATATAGCAGCACAATTTACAATAGCTAAATTGTGCAACCAACCTAGATGCCCTTCAATAGATGAATGGATAAAAAATTTGTGGCATATATACACAATGGAATATTACTCAGCAATAAAAGAGAATAAAATCATGGCATTTGCAGGTAGATGGATGGAGTTAGAGAAGATAATGCTAAGTGAAGTTAGCAAATCCCCCCAAACCAAATGCCAAATATTTTCTTTGATATAAGGAGGCTGATTCATAGTGGGATAGGGAGAGGGAGCATGGGAGGAATAGAGGGACTCTAGATAGGGCAGAGGGGTGGTAGGGTAAGGGAGGGGGCATGGGGTAATTAATAATGTTTGAATGTGATGATCATTATTATCCAATGTACATGTATGAAGACACGAATTGGTGTGAATATACTATGTATACAATGAGAGATATAAAAAATGGTGCTCTATATATGTAATAAGTATTTTAATGCATTCCACTGATATAAATGAATAAATAAATAATACTAAAAATTTATTCAGTGTCTAACACATGGGTTTCTTGTGAGTATTAAATGAAGTACTACATGTGAATGTACTTATGTGTATGTAAGTAATTATTATTATTTACAGAATATATAAACGTTTTAATTTACAAAGAGATATTAATTGCCTTCAAATGGTATGATAAAACCAAATGAAGTGAGTAAACGTCTTCAATGTATTTGAAATCAAATGATGTATCTCTCCAAAATCAAAAGTTTTGTTGTCCTACCTTTGACTCACTATGTCATTGACCCATTAACTCACTGTATATCCATTTCCTCACCCAAAATATGAATCTCATATTTTAACCCTAGTCATAAGTAGAAGAGTTTTTGAAATAGGATTTCAGAGAGTAGGTTCATGATATGAAAGGATCAATCTGAAAAGTGAAAATTTTTAGTCAACCAACCAGAGTTTTGGTCAATATGACATCAGTAAGAAAGCTTTGTTAGTAAATTGATTCCTTGAGTTGGTAATCTGTAAAGAAAATGCAGTTTTATATATATATATATATATATATATATATATATATATATATATATATATATATGAACTATTAATTTTGATTAGAATGTATTAATTTATATTTCAGTTTCTAATATTTTGTAGCAAATATTAGACTGCTTTTTGTAGTTCTCAGAGTAGGATCATATTGGATTTGGTTGAAGCAACTGGAAAAATTACTGTTTTTAAAAAATCAACTATGAATTGAGAAAATGTGTTATTGTCTTTTAATTCACATTTAAATCTTGATTGTTTCTCACTAATGTTCCCCTCAGTCATTTGAAACTACTTGGTACCCAGAACCATTCCATTACTTTCTGATGTCTGGTCATTTTACTCTTTCTGGCTGCAGTTCATTTCTTACTGACTAAATTGACCATAACACTAAATGTCCTGCAAAAATCTTATGCATTCTTTTTGATCAATTTCAAATTTCACATTCTCTGAAATGCTATCCCAGCTAATCTCAGTATTGGTATTTCTTTTTTTCCTTTAATTCTATAAAAATAATTTTAATATTGTCTTACATTTTGTTTAGTTTGACTTGTATTATTTGTATTATTTATATGCATTAATGCCTATGTATTCCTTCTAAACTGTAAGTGTAAAGATTGAAGGTATAGTGAAATATTCATTGTTGTAAGGTTCACAGTGCCTCACATAAGAGCTTGACTGATGAATGTGTGTTCAATTAAATTAAGTTAGTGAGTAGAGTAACTGTGTGAGTTTTCATATATTTTAAAGAGCCTTTTTCTTTTGTGTAATCACGAGTGACATGTAAATATTATGACCTCATTATTATTATGCCCTTAAACTCATTGTTTCCTCTTCTAAGTCAACTAAATAACAAGAACTTTTAATGAAATTCCTCCTGCTAGTGCTTAAATCATCAGGTTGCTTTCTTTATATATCTTTATTATTTTTTTTAATTGATACATTGACAGAATTTATCATAGTCTGATATTAGTGTCTTATTGCTTAAATATATCTGGTCACATTCCTTATATTCCTTTATTAATTTAAATTATTTTAAAATTGATATATTAATTGTTGTATTCTGCTACCTTTCCTATCCTCTACCGATGTGATTCTGCAATCTGTATCTGGGGTAAAAATGGGAGTTCATAACCCACTTGAATCTAATGTATGAAATATGATATGTCAAGAGCTTTGTAATGTTTTGAACAACCAATAAAAAATAAAATATGATAATCTCAATAAAATAAAATAAAATATGGATGCCAAAGACAAAAAATTAAAATAAAATAAAATTGATATATTAATAGTATTCTTCATAGTCTGATTTCAAAGTCCCATTACTAAGAATTAATTACAACCTTTACTTTTCTGAATGGATTAAATCTTGAAAGATCTATTTTCCTCCTCTCTTTTCTCAAGAATACAGCATTTTATCCTCTCAAATTTAAGAAAAAGTAATTAAAATCCAGAGATTTTAAGTTAGTCAAGTTCACACTGATTATCTGATCTCAGAATTCTCAACCAAAATTTCTGTCCCTAGTAACCCTTTACCTCACTAACATTTTCATTTCATTGTACCAGAAGACATACTGTGGTTCTGATAAAGTGATTGAGGTGTGTTACAGGACACAGTTGTTTTAGAACAAAGAAATACTCAGAGAGGATATACTTACTAAAAATTACAAATAATAAAAAAGTTGAATTCTGAAATAAAAAGAAAATTAGTTGTTAAATTTCTAGAATTCTACCTTAGATTCAAGGTGAAATGTAACTAGTTTTTAAAACTATTATCTTATGGATGTTAAGCAATAAGCACATGTATGCAATTCATACTTATTCAACATTCAGAATATACACATGGGTCCTATGCAAGATACAAAATTTAATGAGGTAGTATGAGGAGGTGTGAGTTGACTAGTTTGCTTGTTAAAATGTTATTTATTCCTCGATGTCTGTGAGTTTATAAACCTATAAACACACCTGTGCCTTCTTTTCTCTCTGTTCTCCTTCTCCTCGCCCCCCATCAACTTTGCCTCCTCAAGACTGGGTTCCTTCCTTTGCCAGATTTCTCAAGTTCTAGATTTTTATACACTCATGATTGTCCATAATTTGGTATTTATCTGACTTAAGAATCTTACAAAGTCATAGATCTATGCTGAGTTTTTAATCCGACACAGATATTCCCAAATCATTTCATAGGAAACTATTTCTTCACTCTTGTCTCAAGGAATGTGTATAAAAATTGGATGAGATAAATGTTTAAAGATACATAATTATAATAGAATACTTATTGTTTGAAGGATAAACACTAAATATTAAAGATATTCAGAGATTATGGAGGAGGTCTTAAAGTTCAGTGAAAAGACTCATTCTGATCGCAGGTATGGTAATGTATTCATTAACTTTGAATACAGAAGAAGGCACAAGTGAAATAATATGAGACACCACTACAAAATAGTAATAGCAAGGAAGGGGATTTTTTTCTAGGTCCTCATTAAACACATCTCTTCCATATCCATTTTCAATTGTTAACTTTCAGTTAAATGTTATAATTTCAATGCTGTGTTTGGAAATAAAATTTAAAACATCATATTTTATGACACTTTAATAGAAAGGAATCAAACAAGTTCTTTCTTCTCACTTGAAGAGATGTCAGGTTAATAAAAAGTTGCAGCTAACATTTATTGAAAGTTGTCTATGTGCCATTTATTGTGCTGAATGCATTATGCACATATTTTAATTTGAGGTAAATGCTACAATAAACATGCTTACAGATGAAGAAATTAAGAACAGAGAAATTAAATAATTTGCTCAAAGTACTTCAATGAAATGACAGAGGAAGATTTTGAACAAGTTCTGCCAAATGAAGAGCAAACTGATAAACACCTCATTGCACAGTGAAAGCATCCTGTATTGAATGCTTGTTGATGGGTAAAAGAGGGTAGCCAGAAAATGGGGAACATATGGGTCAAATCAAAAAACCAAATCATCTTCTTAATACTTTCACCAATGTCTATAAAGGTCTCACTCTATTATTGGGGGAACCCACATGTTACTAAATGGCTGGAGTATCCCTTACCATATTTACCTTAGATTAAATCATTTCATTCTTATTTTAGCATAAATGTGGTTCCAGACTAGTATGCAGTCAAGAAAAATTTCTACCTGTGATATGCAGAATGATGGAACCCTAAAGATACCCATATGTCTCTGGAAATAGGCACTTTGTTACTTTACTTCACAAATTAAAAAAAAAAAAAAAAACTTTGTAGGTATGATTAATTCAAGGTCTTAAACAGGATGATTATGATGGATTATCTCTAAATGTGAGTGTATGAATACTTAAATACTGAAAATCTTTCTTTGTTATAGACAATGTGAGATATGACTGTTAAGAGCCACAGCCGAAGGGGCCCCAGCAAACTTCCAGCTGCCAGCAAACTTCCAGCTGCCTGCTGATGATTGGCTCACAGCGGCCCCAGCAACATCTAGCTGATTGGCTCCTCTGCGGTGATGCTCATTGGGCTGTTTCCCTGCCCTTTCAGACCACGGAGCTGCTCATTGGGGGACTTTTTTGGCTCCGCCCACGTGACCCAGCCAATTGGCCTCAAGAGCAGGAGGATTGTGGGAGGTGGAGAGAAGCTTGTGTGGGAGAGAGAGGCTTGTGGAAAGCCGGTGGTGGCAGTTGGGCTCTGAGGGTTTTTCCTGAGGAGCTGTGTGGTTTGGTGTGTGGTTCTAAAAATAAAGTTCGTTTCTTTTGACAAGTGGCTCCTGATTGTGCCCAGCCAGACTGCGGCATTTGGTGGCTCGCACGGGGAGCGACTGAGGGTAAGTGAAACTGCTCACCCCTGAGGGCAGGGCGAGAGGATGGGTAGCCATTTTAAGATTCCTCTTTTATTTTGCTTCACTTTTGTTTTAAGTTGCCTGTCCCTGGAGATGAGTGAGACGGAAGAAAAACCGCTCACATCTGAGGAAAAACTATTTACGTCTGAGGAACAGATAGGGAGAAAGGACGGATGCACATGTCAGGAGGATAGAAAGGCCATAATGACTTTTTGTTGTTCCCTTTTTATTTCATTCTGTCTCAGTTTTGTTTGGCGTCATCTTGTTGGGTTGTATTATAGTAGAAATACGGGATCAGAAATTAGTAAAAAACAAACTGAAAGAGTGTTAAGTAAATTGTTAGAGGAAGGAGGCATCTCAGTAAAATCAAGAACAATCAGGGCATACATTGATACAATACAAAAATGTAGCCCATGGCTTTTCAAGGAGGAGTTGTTAAATATATCACAATGGAACCATCATGGTGAAGATTTAAAAAGAATAGAAAAGAAAAGCCCAGGGACTCTGCCAGTTGGCACATTGCCATTGTGGACGTTCATATCTTGTTTGCTTAGTCCAAAGCCTTCAGTTCAGACAATGGTAGAGGAAGGAGAAGACATAATGATTCAAGTAAAAGAGAAGGTCTCTCAAGTTAGTCAGACAGAGGAAAAGATTCAAGTAAAAGAGAAGGCCTCTCAAGTTAGTCAGACAGAGAAAGAAAGTGTAAAACAGAAAAAGCCATCAGGGGGAAAGTTACAACAGGAGACTGCTATTAACACCTTTCTATCACCAGAGGGGGTAAGTGTCCAACCAACAGCACCACCTCTACAGGAGACTGCTACTAACACCTTTCTATCACCAGAGGACGTAAGTGTCCAACTAACAAGGCCACCTCCATATGCTGGGAGGTCCCCAACCCCCGCAGTTGATACTTGGGATCCTGAGACAAGATCTCAAATATTAACATGCCCTGTATTTGAAGCAGGAGGGCAGCGATTTTACCAAGTTTTAAATTTCAAAACAGTGAAGCAGCTAAAAGAGGCTGTAACAACCTATGGTCCTCAAGCACCCTTCACTGTAAGCATGGTCGAATCCATTAACAACTTGAACATGACGCCAGCAGATTGGGCTAATATGTGTAAAGCTGTGCTAAATGGAGGACAATACCTGTTATGGAAGGTTGCCAATGAGGAATTTTGCAAGGAGACGGCTAGGCAAAATGCAGCAGCTGGTTATCCTCAGAGAAATCTAGATATGTTGTTAGGAAAGGGACCTTATGAGGATCAGCAGCAACAAATTGCATATGATCCTGGTGTATATGCACAAATTGCTGTAGATGCAATTAAGGCATGGAAGACTTTACAAGGACATGGAGGTTTACAAGGTCAATTATCTAAGGTAATACAAGGAGCTAATGAACCTTACGCTGAATTTGTAGATAGGCTTATTCAAACAGCTACCAGAGTTTTTGGGAATACAGAACAAGCAATGCCATTACTAAAACACCTGGCTTATGAGCAAGCGAATCGTTGGTGCAGAGATATCATTAGACCATGGAAACATGAAGATTTAAACACATATATTAAATTATGTAGAGACATTAATGAACAAGAGCAAGTCGTGGCAGCTGCAGTAAAACAGGCTTTAGATGCCAGAGACATTAATGAACAAGGGCAAATTGTGGCAGCTGCAGTAAAACAGGCTTTAGATGCCAGGCCAAGAACATGCTACAATTGTGAACAAACAGGACATTTTAAAAGGAATTGCCCCATTGGAGGAGGGTTTAACAAAACTAGGTATCCAAGGAGTAGAATACCAGGTATTTGCCCACAATGCCGTAGAGGGAGACATTGGGCTAGTGAATGCCATTCTCAAACCTCCACAGAGGGTACTCCATTATCAAAAAACAAACAAGGACCAGGTGTTTATCCACAATATCGTGGAGAAAGGCATCGGGCTCCATTGCCAAAAAATGGACAGGGGGGTCCAATGCTCCGGGGCCCAAAACCACAAATATACGGAGCACTGGAGGAACCCAGCAACACCATCAGGGTAGTGCCCAGGACACATTGTCCATCAGATCCCTCATCAGACAAACCAGAGGGAGCACAGGGTTGGAAATCTGCGCCTCCGCCAGAGCAGTACTAACTCCAGAGATGGGAGTTCAAATCATTCCCACAGGGGTGAAAGGACCTCTTCCCAAAGGAACAGTAGGCTTATTATTGGGACGCAGCTCTTCTACTCTAAAAGGACTTATGATAAGTCCTGGGGTAATTGATCCCGATTATGAAGGTGAAATAAAAATTATAGCCAGTTCTCCAAAGGGTATATCAGTAATTTCACCAGGAGATAGAATAGCACAGTTACTAATAATACCCAGCCTACATGATAAATTTTCCAGTCGTACTGTAGAAAGAGATTCCAAGGGATTAGGCTCCACAGGTGTAGATTGGGCTATGCTTTCTTTAAATTTAGATTCTCGCCCCATGCTAAAACCAAATATTCAAGGACATGAATTTAATGGGCTACTGGATACAGGTGCAGACCTTAGTATCATCTCTCGTCAAGAATGGCCAAAACATTGGCCATTACAACAAGCCACTCAAATGCTTCGAGGCCTAGGAGTGGCAACTGATCCCCATAGAAGTGCAATGGTATTAGATTGGAAGGATCCTGAAGGATGTGAAGGAACTATACAGCCATATGTATTGGATCATCTTCCCGTAAATTTATGGGGACGAGATGTCCTAGATCAATTAGGTTTGACATTAACAAATAACATCAACCAAAATGCACCCACTATTATGACTAGACAAGGTTTTAGGAAAGGAAAAAGATTAGAAAAACAAGAACAAGGTATAGCAGCACCAATACAAATAGATCAAGGAACAGACAGACATGGGTTGGATTTTCAGAAAGGGCCACTGAGAAAATAAAAATTACTTGGAAATCAGAAAGACCAGTATGGGTTCCTCAGTGGCCCCTGACTAAAGAAAAGATACAAGCAGCCCATGACCTGGTCAAACAACAATTAGCGGAAGGACATATACAACCTTCTGTATCTCCCCATAATACTCCCATTTTTGTCATCAAAAAGAAATCTGGTAAATGGAGATTATTGCAAGATTTAAGAGCCATTAATCATGAGATGGTTATTATGGGACCTGCTCAATCAGGGATTCCTCAGTTGTCTGCTTTGCCAAAAACCTGGTATGTTTTAGTTATAGATATTAAAGATTGTTTTTTCTCAATTCCAATTCATCCTGAGGATAGTCCACGTTTTGCATTTACTATCCTTGCACTGAATCATGAAGGTCCTGATCAGAGATATGAATGGAAAGTACTCCCTCAAGGGATGGCTAACAGCCCAACTATGTGTCAAATTTATGTTAACAAAGTAATCCAGCCACTTAGAAATCAAAATCCTGAACTACAAATATTTCACTATATGGATGATGTATTATTAGCACACAAAGATAAAAACACATTGCTAGAATGTTATGCCACACTTACAAACTTATTAAAAATTATAACCTAGAGATAGCAATAGATAAAGTACAATTAAATTTTCCAATTAATTATTTAGGAGTTCTATTATCCTCAACCATGGTCCGTCCACCAAAAATTCAAAAATGAGTAGATGAACTCAAATCACTTAACGACTTTCAAAAGTTATTAGGAGACATATATTGGATAAGGCCTTATCTAGGTATATCAACAGGAGAGTTGCGACCTTTATTTGATATCCTAAAAGGTCCATAAGATCCAAATTCACCCCGAATGTTAACACCTGAAGCAAGAAAGGCATTAAAAATCATTGAAACATATATGGAAAATAGGCATTTGGATAGAATTGATATAAGTTTGCCTTTATTATTTATTGTACTACCAACAAAAAATATTCCTACAGGAATATTTTGGCAAGAAGGTCCATTATTATGGATACATTTATCTTATTCTCCTAACACTATTCTTACTAGGTATCCTGAGGCTGTAGGACAATTAATACTCAAAGGAATAAAAGCAGCAAAGGGAGTGTTTGGAATTTCTCCCAATAAAATTATTACTCCATATACTATGAATCAAATTGATGAGTTAGCTAATGAGTTAAATACTTGGACAATAATCATGTGCAAATCTAATGTTTCATTTGATAACCACTTATCATCTAATCCTTTATTGTCTTTTTGGTCATTGCATCCTGTAATTTTTCCAAAAATGACAAGAAAAACACCTATCATGAATGCTCCAAATATATTCACTGATGGGTCAAATAATGGTACAGCAGCAGTAGTTACCCCTGATCAAACTTTTACATTTTTAGTACCCAAACAATCAGCTCAAAAGGTAGAGCTTAATGCAGTTTTACAAGCTTTTGTGATGTTTAAAGATTCTGTATTTAATTTATTTTCCGATAGTCAGTATATAGTTAATGCTATAGTATCTCTTGAAGATGCTGGTAGGATTTCCCCTTCCTCTACTGTTTTCTCTTTGCTTTCCACTATACAAAGTCTAATCTGGGACAGAAAAGATCCATTCTTTATAGGACATATCAGGGCACATACAGGATTGCCTGGAGCCCTTAGTTTGGGCAATGATTTAGCAGATAAAACTACACATGACATACATATTTTCTCTACACTAGAAGAAGCTATAAATTTTCATAAAAAGTTCCATGTCAATACTAATACTTTACAAAAGCGCTTTAAAATAACTAAGGAACAAGATAGACAAATAATAAAACAATGTCAAAATTGTGTGACCTTTTTACCACAAGTTAATCTTGGAGTCAATCCTAGAGGATTGATACCTAACCATATTTGGCAGATGGACGTCACACACTTGCCAGAATTTGGAAAATTAAAATATTTGCATGTTACAGTTGATACTTCTTCTGGATTTTTGATGGGCTCCCTTCATGCTGGAGAAAAAAACTAAAGATGTTATAGCTCATTGCTTACAAAATTTTGCCACTGTGGGTGTTCCAAAACAGTTAAAAACAGATAATGCCCCTGGTTATACTTCTTCCTCTTTTAAACAATTTTGCTCAACATTTGGCATTACTCATATAACAGGAATCCCATACAATCCACAGGGACAAGGCATAGTTGAAAGAGCTCATCAAACTATTAAAATGTACTTATTAAAGCAAAAAGAAGGAATTGGGAAGGGGTATATATTCCCCAAAGATAAACGTAAAATAACCCTTTTTACTCTAAACTTTTTAAATTTGGATTCATCAGGGCTTAGTGCTGTGGAAAGGCATATGTGTCCAAAAAATGTGCATAAGCCCAAGGTACTTTGGAAGGATATTCTAACAGGACAATGGAAATGTCCTGACCCAGTAATTGTCTGGAGTCGGGGGTGTGTTTGTGTGTTTCCACAGGGAGAACAGCAGCCGATTTGGATTCCAGAGAGATTAACCAAGGTCCTGACCCAGTGATTGTCTGGAGTCGGGGGTCTGTTTGTGTGTTTCCACAGGGAGAACAGCAGCCGATTTGGATTCCAGAAAGATTAACTAACGCGATTTCTACAGACCAAAAAGAAGATGATTTGGCTCAAATCCATAACAACTGATATCCAAAACTCCAGTTTAGCTATTCTTACATCTGCAACAGAACCAGGATGCTTTCTTCAATATCTATTTTATTATTGCCCTTTGCCATATCATGAAGTTCTATTTTGTTTTTTGAGCTCATACAGACCTAGGTTAATGTTTTGCTGATCAGTTCTATTTTTTGACTATAGAGTTTTTAAACATTGCAATGGAGATTTCACCTGTAAAAAGTTATAAGGCCTTTACTATAATGTTATGTGTTTTATATATTATATTATGTGTGCACACTTGTGTTTTGTGTTATATGTTTGAATGTACGTATGTCCATATATCATATATGATGAGCGCTCATGATAAAATGAATCCAAATATTTTTTTTTCACGTGATTTATATGGTTTAATTTAAATTGGGTAAACAACTGTTGAGGATTGTTTTAATATGTAAACAAAAAAGAAGGTTAACAGATCTGTTTGTTTACTTTCACCTTTCCTTTTCATTATATTTAATAATTCTCTTAAAGATAATGTAAATTGTTAAGAAAATTGTTTTCTTTTAGTGCCTTCTGTAATGTTACATAATTTTTTTCTTTAGCCATTATTGCCAGAATTCTATCTTCATCCCAGTGCCGGTGAAGACAATGTAAATTGTTAAGAAAATTGTTTTCTTTTAGTGCCTTCTGTAATGTTACATAATTTTTTCTTTAGCCATTATTGCCAGAATTCCTATCTTCATCCCAGTGCCGGTGAAGACAATGTAAATTGTTAAGAAAATTGTTTTCTTTTAGTGCCTTCTGTAATGTTACATAATTTTTTCTTTAGCCATTATTGCCAGAATTCCTATCTTCATCCCAGTGCTGGTGAAGTCAAAGATAAAACCAATCTACAGCTTCTACAATAGCCATCACTGAACTGCTTGCAGAACTTGCCTGGACACATTGTGAGCTCACCTGTATGCATTGTGAACTATCTGTTGGTGCAGCGACTTGTGGTAGTGTTGGGGTATTTTTGCTGATGATGTCATTGGTGGTACAATTTTTCCAAAAGGAGCCGTCAATTGGCTTGGTGCATCTTCCTCCCTTTTGCTTGTCATGATCGTCCAGCTAAAATTTGGGGGCCAACAGAGGTGAGGCAAAGAACCTCACCCCCCCCTGGTACAAAGACCTCTCCACAGGTGTGGCTGTATACTGGACCGGTAGTCAGTGACGGGTAAGATCCAATTGCAATGGTACCAACCTAAGGACCATATGTACTATTGGACAACCTAAGGCAGGCACGGTCCCTAAGCCACATGTTTGTTGTTTAAACAGAGAGGGGGAGATGTTGAGAGCCACAGCCGAAGGGGCCCCAGCAAACTTCCAGCTGCCAGCAAACTTCCAGCTGCCGGCTGATGATTGGCTCACAACGGCCCCAGCAACATCTAGCTGATTGGCTCCTCTGCGGTGATGCTCATTGGGCTGTTTCCCTGCCCTTTCAGACCACGGAGCTGCTCATTGGGGGACATTTTTGGCTCCGCCCACGTGACCCAACCAATCGGCCTCAAGAGCAGGGGGATTGTGGGAGGTGGAGAGAAGCTTGTGTTGGAGAGAGAGGCTTGTGGAAAGCCGGTGGTGGCAGTTGGGCTCTGAGGGTTTTTCCTGAGGAGCTGTGTGGTTTGGTGTGTGGTTCTAAAAATAAAGTTAGTTTCTTTTGACAAGTGGCTCCTGATTGTGCCCAGCCAGACTGCGGCATATGACTATAGAACAATAGTTGAATTGGTACAAATTTACTGGTTTTGAATACAGAAGAAGGCACAAGTCAATATGCATGGCCTCTACAAAATAGAAATAGCAAAGAAGGAGATTCTTTATTAGGGCTCTAATGAGGAATGTATCCCAACTTACACTTTAACTATAACCCAATCAGACTGATTTGAATTTTATATCCTAAAGTATTATAATGCATGTATCATTCTAAACTACTGAGTCTGTAGTATACATTAACACAGCAATGAAAAATGAATACACCACAAAAGGTGTTGATGATAATTATCATCTGATTAAGTGGGAAAGTCCTCTGCACTCTGTTTTATATATATATATATATATATATATATATATATATATATATATATATATATATATATATATAGTTTAAGTGAAATATGCCTAACATAAAAATTAAGCATTTTGAAACGAACAAATCTATGACATTTACTGCAATTCCAATGCTACTTGCTATAGTTTGGATCTGGAATGTCTCAAAAAGCCTATATTTCAAATACTTGGACATCAGCTTGGCACTACTAGGAGGTGCTGAAAACGTTGAGAAGAAGGATACAATTGGAGGTATTCAGGTATTTGAGTGTATTCCATCAAAGGGGATTTTATTACCTTTGTGCTTTCCTCTTCATTCTTTCATTTCCTGACCGTGGAGTGAGGTGTTTTATTCTATCATGCATTCCAACCGTGATGTGTTCCTTTGCCAAAGGCCTAAAAGCAAAGGAGCCAAGAAATCAATCAGGAACTAGAATCTTTGAAAGGATGACAAAATAAAACTTTTCTTTTTAAGTTAAATATCTCAGATATTTGTTAAAGTGATGACAAGCTGACTATTCATCCACTACTTTCATCTAATAGTGATGAAAAGCTGACTGTTCATCCACTACCTCCATCTAATACAAAAACATTTCCAGCAGTCCAAAGATAAATCCAGTCAGCTTTCCTGCCTCTGTGACCAAAAGACCTGACAAGAACAATTTTAATAGAGAAAAAGTTTATTTGGCCCTCTCAATTTCAGAGGTGCCAATCCACATAGATGGTTGACTTCATCTGGGCCAAGTTAAGACAGAACATCATGGTAAAGGAAAGCAGCTCAGGACACGGGAATCAGGAAGCAGAGATAGCTCTGTTCACCAAGGACAAAATATATACCTCAAAGGCAAGACTCCCCCTAGTGATCCACCTCTTTCTCCCATACCCTACCTGCCTATAGTTAGCACCTAGTTAATCCATTGCAGGGGACTGATTGACTTATTAGTTAGTTTAAGCTTCTCATAAACCAAACATTCCACCTCTAATATTTCTTGCCTTGTCTCACACATGAGATATTTGGAGACACATCATACCTAAAACATAACAAATCCTTTACCCATTAAGTAATTTCTCCCCACTTTCCTTTCCTTCTATATAGCCTTTGACATTTACCACTATATATTTTGCATCCATGCATTTATCTATTTGTATATTTCACATAAATAAATTCATACAATATGTGACTATGTCTGGCTTCTTAGCAAAAAATTTTATTTGTTCATCAATGTCATAGCATGTGTCATATTTAATTCTTTTTTATGGCTGAATTTCATTTCATGCATATAATTATCATCTGATTGAGTGATAGAGTTCATTCATCTATTTTATGCAATTAGTCTTTCCATTTTTTGCCTTTATAGGGCTTTTATGAACATACATGTATATTTAACTGAGTATATTCTGGATACTACAAACTTATTAGACATATTATTTTAATATGTCCTCTTTCATTCTTTATAGTCTCTTTTTTAAATATATATTTAATTGTCAATGAAACTCAATTTAATTTTATTTATATGTGGTGCTGAGAATCAAACCCAGTGCCTCACACATGTCAGCAAGCACTCTACTATTGAGCCACAACCCCAACCCTGTAGTGTCTTTTTACTCTCCTGATAATATGCCTTGTAAAAGAAAGTGTACTGAAGTATTGTTGATATAAAACAAAATGCACACATTTTACATGTAGAATTGGATGAGTTTACAATATGGAAAAATCCATGATATCATCACCACACAGTATAAAATATATATATTCAATACCTCCTAGAGATTCCTTGTGATGCCTTTTTTTGTTGTTTTATTTGGTTTTTTTGTGTGTTAAAAGCACTGAGCCTGAGATATATTCTTATAAATTTTGACATGCAAAATACTGTACTTATAAATATTGGCATTATGATGTTTATCAGATTTCTAAAATTTATTCATCTATCATAACTTAAAATGTACCCATTAAACAAATCTTTATTTTCCATTCCTTGCTACCCATCCTGTGGAAACCACTACTAATTTCTCTGATTCTGCAAGGTTACTACATTAGATACTCCACATAATTGGAACCATGTAGTATTTGCCGTTCTGTGACTGGCTTGTTTCACTTAACATAATGTTGTCAAAATTTAATCATGTTATCACAACACTTTGATTTACTACATTTTGAAGCCTGAATAATGTTATACTGTGTGGATATGTATCACATTTGTTTTATTCATTCAGCTATAGTGAGTACTTGAACTGTTTTCATATCTTGCCTGTTTAAAAAAATACTTCAATACAAATGATAATACAGGTACACCTTCAAGTTCTTGATTTCAATTATTTTGGATATATACCTCTTGCCAGCACCCAGCACAAGTAGTGAAAATGGGGTTCACCTTGGTGGAATGGGCTGGCTAAGAAATAAAAGCTAAGAAAAATACAAGACAATCAAATGGATCAACCATCTAGAGTGTGGCAAAATGGAGCCCTAACCTGCTTTATTTATATAGGAAAATATCAAAGGCCTTCCCTAGAATGTTCTTCACAAAAAAAGGTTAAAGTTGGGTTGTTTAGATCCTAACGGGTTACTTCCATTTCCAAGCTACTATGGGGGATCTTCCTAGCAGAGCAGAGATAAAGGATACATGCGTTGGACAATCTATTGCTGTGAGAAAGCCATGGATAGCTCCCAAAGCCAAACCTAAATCTCCTTGGCTTCATGCTGAGAAATTTCTTTGTATATTTCACGGATGGCTTCCCACATATACCTAGTAGTTGGATTTTTATATCATGTTACAGTTCTATTTTTAATTTTCCATTCTGTTTTCTGTAGCAGCAACACAATTTTCTACTCCCCACAACAGTTCACAAGTGTTTCAATTTTTCAACATCTTTCTAAAGCTTAAATCTTGAACCTTCAATTAAATCTATCCTAACAGCTATGAAGTGATGTCTCATTGGTATTTTGACTGAAATTTCAAAGATTTAGAGATGATTAATATTTCTATGCCTACCTGTTTTCCACCTCTATATCTTCTTTTGAGAAATGTCTATCAGTTTTTCATTTTAATGTTTATTATTGTTTAATATTTAGTTATACAAGTTCCTCGTATATTCTGGATATAAACTCCATATTGAATGTGTGGTCTGAACATATTTTCTCCCATTTCAATGACTTTATATTCAACTTTTAATTATTTTCCTTTGTTTTGCAGAAACTGTTTAGTTTGAGGCAATTTCATTTTCCCATTTTTGGTTTTGTTGCTCAGCTTTTTTATTTTTATCTTTTAGTTGTTGATGAACCTTTATTTATTCACTTATTTATATGTGGTGCTGAGAATCAAACCCCAGTGCCTTACACATTCTAGGCAAGTGCTCTACCACTGAGCCACAACCCCAGCCCCTGTTGCCAGCTGGTATCCAGTCCAATATCTAGAAGTTTTTTTTCCTATGCTTGCTACTCAGATAATTATAATTTCATATATCAATATTTAAATTTTTAGTCCATTTGAGTTGACTTTTTAAACATTTTTTTTAGTTGTAGATGGACACAATATCTTTGTTTTACTTATTCATTTAGTGTTTTATGTGCTGCTGAGGATTGAACTCAGTGGCTCACACATGTGAGGCAAGCACTCAACCACTGAGCTACAAACCCAACCCTGAGTTGACTTTTAATATAGGGATAGATAAGGATTAAATTTTATTATTTTATATGTAGATATCCATTATTTTTAGCACTGTTAAAGCAATTAACTTTTCTTCATTATGTATTCTTCACATACTTTTTGAAGATCAATTAACCATATGTACATGAGTTAACTGGTGGAAGGAGGGCTCTTTATTCTGTATATGAATATGTATGATTTTCTCCCAGTTCTATACTGTTTTATCACGGTAGTCTTCTAATATGTTTTGAAATAGGGAAACATGACACCTCCAATTTTGTTCTCTTAGCTCAAAATTGCTTCAGCTATTCAGGGAATTTTCTTGAACCAAATAAATTTTATCATTTTTCTTCCTATTTCTCTGAAAATTTCTCTGGAAATGTTGGTCATTATTGCATATTTAGCCTAATTCAGAAATTATTTTAACAATATTAACCTTTTAAGCCTGTTTATATGCATTTTCTTCTATTTACTTATTTCTCTTGAATTTTTTGCACAATATTACATAGTGTTCACAGCACAAGTTTTTAACTTTTGTTTTTCATACCTAAGCATTGTGTTAACTTGGTTGCTATTGTAAAGTCATTTTATTTTTTGCATACATAATTGTTAATGTATAGACACAGCCTAATTTATACATTGATTTCTTTAATGCTGTCAAACTGCTGAATTCACTTACAGTTATAAGAGTTACTTTATGAAGTCTTCAGAGATTTCTACACATAAGATAATCTCATCTTTGAAGAGGTTTTACTTCTTACTCTATGATTTCTATGACTTCTATTAGCTTATCTTGCCTAATTGCTCCAGCTAGAACTTCCTGCATTAAAGATGAATAAGAGAAGTAAGGGTGGGAAAGAATGTGATCTACAGGGAAGTGACATTTCTCATAACTCAGTGACACATGATTAAAACAGCAGGAACTCAGCTTCTCTGTGAGGTGGGTGAAAGAGGGATTTAACTAATCTCAACACTGGACAGAGTGCCTTAGAGACTTAGAAATTTTGAGTACATTAAATAAGGATAGAGGGGAAAAAATTGTGGATCACATAGCACTCTCCAAACTTCTCCTCCTCATACTACCAAGAAAGGAAGTGAACAATTTTGAACTTCAACAACCAACTTGATGAGCAACACACAAAAAAGGAAGATCTTGCCAATCTACAAATTTTATATCTCTGTGAAGTACATACATAAAAACTCAGAAAAACATTTGGAGCAGAAAATGTACATATAATCTCATTGATATTTTTTCCACTGCAATAGAAATGATTCCTTAATTTTTCATCAAGAACTTTTAAAATTTTATTTTAGTTTTTTTTTTCTTTTTCTTTTTTTCTCTCTTTCTGTTTTGATTGAGTGATGAATAATTCATGGACATTTGTATATATACATATTTGTCTCAATTTTCTCATTTCTAGCATTTTTTGAAAGTAGTTCTATTTCATGACACTGTCTTTTGAGGGTTAGGGTTTATGATTAATATATTTTGGTTTTGCTTTGCACTTATCTAATTATAATATTCTCTTTCTTTCATTTCTTTTCTGACTAAATAATTCTACTGTTCTCACTTTCACACTCCCTTTATTTTTTTACTTCTACTTTCTCTTCTCCTACCTCCTTAACATCACATCCTACATGTATTCTGCATTCTCTCTGTTCACATTATAAAATAAACATCTTCTGCAAACTCAATCATTTTATTGTTGGTAATTGTTTATCATACCATTTCTATTTATTAGGCCAATCATCATTGTAGATGTCATAGTAGAAACTAAAAATTCAGTTTAATGTTGTATACTTTTGCATTGAATATTGTGCTCATTTGTTTCCCCCTAATGTGTTAGATACTTGAAACCTTCAGGAACACTACAAGTTTATAGGGTAGAAGCTCTGCCAGCTGAGATTTATACTGACAAATGGGTAGGCACACAAAATAACATGAAAAAAAACAAGGGAACAAGCCATCCCAAACAATCCAAAATACGCCCAAAACAAAATCCTTCAATAACAGAGTGGAGAAAATGTCATAGAAGAAATTGAAAGAATTCATAGTTAAACTGATATGCAAGGTAATAATCCATGTTATGGGTAAAATCAGAGAAAAATCCAGAAAGTAAAAGATCACTCCAATAAAGAGAGATTCTGAAAAGCAACCAAATGGAAATCCTTGAGAGGAAGATTTCCATAAACCAGCTTAAAAATTTAGTGAGAAGCATCACCAAAGTCTAGACCACTTGGAAGATAGAGTTTCAGACAACGAAGGCAAGATATATAATCTTGAAAATGGTGTTTACCATGGGGAAAAGATGTTAAGAGACCATGAACAAAACCTTCAAGAAATATGGGATAATATGAAAAGGCCAAATTTTAGATTCATTGGGAGAGATGAAATAGAAATGCACTATATTTTCAATAAAATACTATCAAAAATTTCCAAAATATCAAGAATAAAATGGAAGATCAAATACAGGAGGCATAAAGGATCCCAAATACACAAAATTACCAGACCCACACCAAAGCACATTATTATGTAAATACCCAACCTACCAAATAAGGATAGAATTTTAAAGGCTCCTAAAGAAAACTGACAGGTTCAAATTAAGAGGTAAACCATCTGGATGCCAGTTGATATCTAAACTCAGACCCTCGAAGCTAGGAGGGCTTGGAATGATATATGCCAACCTCTAAATGAAAATGAATGCCAACCAAGAATATTATACCCAGAAAAAAATTTTCAGATTTGAAGATATAATAAAAACAAAAGTTAAAAGAATTATAAGTACAAAGCTTGCTCTACAAAACATACTCAATAAGATATTTCATGAAGAAGAAATTAAAAATAAAATTGAAAATTAGCAAAGAGTGAAATTACACTAGAAGAATAGTGAGTCAAAGTAGAAACTAATACAAATTAAAAATACAAAGAACCCAAAATGAGAGAAAATAAAAATAATCCCTCAATAATAACATTGAATGTAAATGAAGTAATATCATCAATAAAAATACATAGGATAGCAGAACAGATTAACAAACAAAACTAAACAGTATACTGTCTCTAAGAGACTCAACCTAAAAACCAAAGACATCCACAGACTGAAGGTGAAAGAATAGAAGAAAAAACATATCATTCACATGGATCTTGTAAACAAACAGCATTTTTATCCTCATAACAGTAATGTGAACTTCAACCCTAAATTAATCAGAAGAAAGAGGATTATTTCATACTGCTTCAGGGAATTATATAATAACAAGAAATAGCAATCATAAAATTTATGCCCCAAACAATGGAGCATCTACATGCATTAAACAAACCTTCTCAATTTCAAGAATCAAATAGACTGCAATACAATAATACTGGGTGACTTTAGCATGTTTCTCTCATGTATGGATAGAATTTCAAACAAATATAAATTAAGAAGCTTTAAAATTAAAATGCATTAAATAATTTAGACTTAATAGACATAAAAGAATATTTTATTCATCAATGACTGAATACACTTTTGTTTCAGCAATACATGGATAATTTTCTAAAATAGACCATATCTTAGGCCACAAAGCAATTCTTAACAAATACAAAAAAATATTTAAAATATCTTGTATTCTATCATATCATAATGAACTGAAATTAGAAATCAACCACACAAGATTAAAAAAGGGATCTACTCTGATATCTGGAGATTATAACATGCTATTGAATGATAAATGAATAGCAGAAGAAATAAGGGAAGAAGTAAAATACTACTTAGAGTTAAATGAAAATAATGATACAACGTATCAATATCACTGGGACACTATAAAGGCAGTTTTAAGGCGGATATTTATAGCAATGAGCTTGGTCATTAGAAGAATAGAAAGACACTAAATAAATAAACATTACATCTAAAAGCCCTAGAAAAATAAAAACAAATCAACTCCTAAATCAGTAGAAGAAAGAAAATTAAAATCAGAGAAAAATATCAATGAAATTGGAATAAAATAAAAAAAAAATCAATGAAACACAAAGTTGGTTCTATAAATAAATAAATAAAATTGATAAATCCTTAGCCAAGCTAATCAACAGAAAGAGAAAAATACTCAAATTATTAAAATTCATGATTAAAAAATCAGCATAGAAACTACTGATATACAGAGAATAGTTAAACTATTTTGAAAATATATAAAAAATAAATAAGATCATCTTGAAAACATTACAAATTCTAGAGATATATTACCAACACACATTGAACCAGGAGAACATAAAATATTAAACAGATCAATTTCAGTAATGAAATTGAAGATGCTCTCAGAAGCCTACCAACAAAGAAAAGTCCAGGATTAGATTCTCAACTGAGTTCTTACAGACCTTTAAAGAATAACTAAAACCAATCCTAATCAAATTATTTCACAAAACAGAAAAGGAAGGAACCCTTCCACACTCATTCTATGAAGCTAATGTCATACTGATACCAAAACCAGACAAAAACACATCAAGGAAAGAAAACTTCAGACCAATATCTCTGATGAATATAAATGCAAAACTTCTTAAGAAAATACTGGCAAATCATTGGATTAGATAAAAGGGCTGAGCTTGTGGCTCAGTGGTAGAGAGCTTGACTGGCATGTGTGAGGCACTGGGTTTGATTTCAGCACTGTATATAAATAAATGAATAAAATAAAAGTCCATCAATGTCTAATATATATATATATATATATATATATATATATATATATATATATATACAATAAAAAGGGGAATGAAGGGAAAGGAAGTCAAATCATGTATAAAAACATATTAAACAGATAGTTTATCATGATCAACTGGGTTTTGTTACATGGATGCAATGTATGTTCAATCAATACATGTAATTACTCACATAAATAGATGTAAAGATAAGAATCATATAGATGATATAAATCGATGCAGAAAAAGCATTTCACAAACTACAGCATCCATTTTTGTTCAAAGCACTAGGAATAATATCTCAATTTTATAAAAGCTATATGTAGCAACCTCAAAGCCAGCATCATTCTAAGTGGAGAAAAACAAAAAGCTCTCTTTCACCACTTTTGTTCAACAGATTTCTTGAAACTCTAGCTAGAGCAATCAAGAAAAAAAATTAAAGGGTCATGAATAGGAAAAGAACAACTCAAGCTGTCTCTATTGGTGGATGCCATGAACCTACATTTAGTAGATCCTCTGCCCCCCAAAACACTCCACTAGAAAACTTCTAGAATGCAAAGATGAATTCAGTAATATAGCAGAATACAAAATTAACAACCATAAATCAATAGCATTCCTATACAACAATGATGAATAAGCTGAACAAGAAATTAAGAAAACTATCCCATTCACAATAGCTTCAAAATATAAAATATTTTGGAATCAGTATAACAAAAGATGTGAAATATCACTACAATGAAAACAACAGAAAAATTAAAGAAAGAAATTGAAGAAGGCCTTAAAAGATGAAAAATTATCCCATGTTCTTGAATAAGCAAAATTATTATCATCAAAATTGCCATACTACCAAAAGCAATATACAGATTTAATGCAATTCCCATTAAAATTCCATTGATGTTCTTCATAGAAATAAAATATACAGTCACAAAAGTCATAAGGAAAAATAAGAGGCAAGAATAACCAAAGAATTCCTTAGTGAGAAAAGTAAAGCAGAAGACATCAAATTACCTGTGTATTCAGTCATTTAAATACAGAGTTATAGTAACAAAAGTAGTATGATACTGACAACAAAACAAGCATGAAGACCAATGGTGCAGGATACAAGACACAGTGACAAACCCATATAAATACAGTTATCTTATATTAGACCAAGGTACCATAGACATATACTGGAGAAAAGATAGCATCTTCCACAAACGATGCCGGGAAAACTGGAAATCCATACATAGAAAAATGAAATTAAACCCCTATCTCTCACCATACACAAAACTCAACTCAAAGGGAATGAAGGACCTAGGAATTAAACCAGAGACCCTGTAGCTACTAGAAGAAAAATGAACTACAACTCTCCTTCATGTCAGTTTAGGAACCAACTTCCTCAATAATACTCCTAAAGTGCAAGAAATAAAATGAAGAATCAACAACTGGAATGGTATCAAACTAAAAGGCTTCTTCACAGCAAAGGAAACAATCAAGAATGTGAAGAGAGATCCTACATAATGGGAGAGAATCTTTGCCATCCACACTTCAGATAAATGTTAATTTCCAGGCTATACACAAAATTCAAAAACTTAACACCAAATAATATAAAATAAGGTATATAAATAAAATCAATAGATGAGGAAAGGAACTTAACACTTAACAGAAGAAGAAATATGATTGGTCAACAAATATATAAAACATGTTCAACATCTGTAGCAATTAGAGAAAAGGTAATCTAAACCACACTGAGATTTCATCTCACTCCAGTCAGAATTTCAATTATCAAGAATACAATGTAACTATAAATATTTGTGAGGATGTGGGGTACAGAGTTCCCTCATAAATTGCTGGTGACACTGCAATTTGGTGCAACCACTATGAAAAGCAATATGGCATTTCATCAATAAACTTTGAATGGAGCCACTATTTGACCCAGTTAATCCACTTCTTGGCATATGTTTAAAGATTTTAAATCAGCATACTACAGTGATGTAGCCATATCAATGTTTATAGCAGCATAATTCACGATAGCTAAGCAATAGAACCAACCTAGATATCCTTCAACAAATGAATGAATAAAGAAAATATGGTTTATATAATAATGGAGTATTACTCATCCATAAATAATAATGACATTTTGACTTTTACTGGTAAAAGGATATGTAGATGATCATGCTAACTGAAATAAGCCAGTCCCAAAAAGCCAAAGATCAAATATTTTACAGCTATTTGAAATCTATCACACAATAATAGAGGGGTATAATAAATATTCAGTAGATTAGACAAAGAGAAATAAAGAGAAAGGAGGGTGAATAGGAAAAGGAAATATAGTGGAATGAGTCCAAAATAATTTTCCTATGTACATATATGAATACACCATTGTGAATTACACCATCATGTACATCCACAAGAATGCAGTCCTAATTAAAATAAGACATATTCCATGCTTCTATATTTATAGCAAAGTAAACTCTACTGTCATGTATAATTAAAAGACCAGTTTTAAAAAAGAAAGTCATCTTTGCAAACTCTTTCTAGAAAGGCAAGATTTTGCCTAGAAGATGCCTAGAATTTTGTATTGAAGTTTAAATAATTGTGTGCTGAAAGACGTAAACATAAAATTGGTTTAAATATTGTGGCTTCATAAGCAGGTGGCCAGAGGCAGTGGAACATGCCTGTAATCCCAGAGGCTTGGGAGGCTGAAGCAGGAGGATCACAAGTTCAAAGCCAGCCTCACTAACAGCAAGGCACTAAGTAACCCACAAATACAAAATAAATACAAAATATGCCTGGGGATGTGGCTCAGTGGCCCCTGAGTTCAATTTCTACTACCAAAAGACAAAAACTAAAAAAAAGCAGGTGGGTCTTCTGAAAGAAAGCACCTTAGCTTCTCAAGTGTGCAAAATAAATATTTGGCATATTCACCATGTTAATACACAGTGAGGCTTCCAGTAATCTTTGTGGGGAAAAACTCTACCTTTTAGAAATTCATAAGATAACACTTCTGGCATTCAAATGATAAACTCTGTCACTTCTCTATGATGTAAAGTATATAGATAAATTGATAGGCAGATAGATAGATAGATAGATAGATAGATAGATAGATAGATGACGATAGATACATACATACATACATACATACATACATACAGATATATAGCTATCAGATAACTTTTGCTACTTCACAAGACTAATTTCTGCATATAATTAAATATATTATAACCTATAATCTCATAACCTATATTCTCTATGCATCATATTCTGTACTCAAGCTGATCTGCATAATCTAAGAGTAAAATAATTTCTAACTTTCTATTTGTAGACAAGATTTTATGATGGTTTTATGAGATATTGAAATCAATGTGACAAAACCATACTTTCCCACATCAAACAATGGGAAATAAGATTTTTAAAAAGGAGATGTAAGACTGAATGTCTTTTCCTTTTTTCTGAATCTTAGAGGGAAATCTTTTATTTACTTATCATTGAGTATGATGTTATCTGTGAGCTTATAATATATAACCTTTATCATGCTGATGTACATTTTTCTATCCCTGTTCACTTTTTAGTTTTATTGAATGATGGTATTGAATTTGTCAAGTGCTTTATTTATACATTAATTTTCATATAATTTTATCTGCCATTGTGACATTATGTTTAGGATATGAGATTTCCCCCCCAAATCTCATGTGTTGAAGACTTCATCCCAATGCAGCAATATCCAGAGGTGGGGCTTTTGAAAAGTGATCATATAATGAGGATCTGACCTCATCAGTGGATTAACCCATTTGATGAATTAATAAGTGAAATGGATTACAAGTAGGTTGTGGAAACTCTATGCCTGTTTGATGTGATTGGAATATGTAGGTCATTTGGGGTTTGTCTTTGGAGACTACATTTTGACCCTGGACATCATCCCCTGCCCTTTCTCTCTCTCTCTTTCTGTGTGTGTGTGTGTGTGTGTGTGTGTGTGTGTATGTGTGTTTCCCAGCTGTAATGAACTGAGAATTTTCCCACCACCATGCCCTTCTGCCATGAAGTTCTGCCTCACCTCAGGCACAGAGCTATTGAGCGGGCTGGCCTTGTACTGAAACCAATGAAATAATGAGCTCAAAAAAAACTTTTCTTCTCCAAGTTGTTTGTGTCAGGTATTTTAATCACAGCAATGAAAAGTTGACTAACAAATAAAATTGATACTAAAAAAATGGTGTCACTGCTATGAATACACATGATGATCTGTTTCAGAAGCCTTTGGAACTACTTTGCAGGAGGCATTTGAAAATTTTGGAGATGCAGACTAGAGAAGTCTTTGAATATTTTAAGAAGAGCTTAATGAAAAATGCTGGTGTGAGCTCAAAAGACAAGAATGTTGCTGTCATGTGGACAGTAAACACTGATTATGTAATTTCAGATGGAAATGAGGACTCTACTAGGAATTGGAATATAGGACACATGTGCTACATTCTGGCAAAGAACATGCCCTTAAGACTTTGTATAAAGTTGAATTTAAAGGTGATGGACTAGTTAACCTCGTGGATTCTGCACAGACTTCAGGCAGTGTCATGAGTACTGCTGACTGGTTTTGACTATGTTTACTGTGAAAGTTTCAAGTGCAAAGCAGAGCAGAATTTTATAAATTACATTTTGACCAGAAAGTTGCATACAAAATTGAGAATTTTCCCTCCACCATGCCCTTCTTCCATGAAGTTCTGCCTCACGTCAGGCACAGAGCTATTGAGTGGGCTGGCCTTGGACTGAAACCAATGAAATAATGAGCTCAAAGTACTTAGTATTTAATAGGGCTAATCTCTTCTGCAACCACACAATTTTATATGCAATTGAACTCGCCACTATGTCCAGCGTTTAATACCATATTGAGAGGACATATTATTCCCAAGTCATTAAAGCCACTTCAGAAAAAAATATCTTAAACTAACATGCCTTAAAAAAAACAAAAAAGAAAAAATACAAAACATCATAACAACATTCTTTAGGATCCACTTTTCTATTGTTCTTGGTAAAGTTTTTGAAGTAAGATGTTTTCTTTCTGGAGTTTCAGCTATTCTGCAGTTTGTTTATTCTCAGCTCTGAACCTAACTGGTTGAAATTGTTAGAGTAGTCTGTGCAGTGTTTTTCTGCAGAGTTTCACTCTCATTTTGACTGGAAAGCTTTAAGCCTCCTCCTTTTCAGACCACATGCTGGGGTAAGGACAGTAAAATGCTTTGCTTGTCCTGTAATACTTTCTAGGCTTGAAAGAGATGACTAAGGGCTCACCAGATTTAGTTTGAATTTAATTTGTCTCAGTTCTTCACTCTATAGTATCTTCCAGGTTTCTAAATACAGAGCTCAGATCATCTATTTCAAGTGAAAGGGTTCCTCACTCTTCTCAGCTTTGCATTCTCAATTTACCAGTTCTAAATTTTTGTTTTGATTCACTCTTTGGGAGCTTCTAGGATAGTATGGCTCCCTCTGAACAACCTTCTGCTCTCATACATACCTCCATCAGGTCAAGATATAACAAGAAAAGAAAATTACAGGGCACAATCTCTTATGAACATAAGAGTGTGCAGTGGTGCATACCTGTAAATCTAGTGACTCAGACTGAGTCAGGAGGATTGCAAGTTCAAAGTCAGCCTCAAAACTTAAGGAGACTCTAAGCAATTTAGCAAGACTCTGTGCCACAGTCTGGCTGGGCACAAATCACCAAGCCGCCACAAAGCACTTGTATGTTCAAACAGGAAACTTTATTGCCTGAACTCCAACAGCACTCCACGCACACTCCTTGGGAACTCTCCCCAATGCCACCCACTCCGGCACCCCTCACACCAACCGGAACTGCCCCCCCACACCGGGCTGCGCAAGCGAGCACTCTCGGAAACCCAGGAGAACTCAAGGGGAACTCCAAAGTAGGGCGCCCGAGGCAGCAAGAGCCATCCTATTACCAGACAGTAAAGGTCTAATATACAATTGAATCAATCCAGCATCATTTTAATGGCTCGCCTCTCAACCATTACTTCTGGCAAAATGCCAGGGGCCATTCATCCTTGATTTCTTCAGCTATCCATTGGTCATTCCAGAGTGTATTACTTAGTCTCCAGGTGTTAGAGTAGCTTCTATTTTTTATTTTATCATTACTTTTGAATTTCATTCCATTATGATCTGCTAGAATGCAAGGTATTATCTTTATGTTTTTTTGTATTTGATAAGAGTTACTTTGTGGCCTAAGATTTGGTCTATTTTATAAAATTATCCATGTGCTTTTGAGAAGAAAGTGTATTCAGTCATTAATGGATAAAATATCCCCTATATGTCTATTAAAGCTAAATTATTAATTGCATTGCTTAGTTCTGCAGCTTCTTTAGTTTTTGTTTGTAGGATCTATCCAGTGATAGGAGATGCATGTTAATGTCACCCAGTATCAATTTGTTGTGATCTATTTGATTCTTGAAAGTGAGAAGGGTTTGTTTGATGTATATAGATGCTTCATTTTTAGGGACATAAATATTTAAGATTGTTATGTATTCTTGATGTATAATTCCCTTTAGCAGTATAAAATATCCTTCTATATCCTTTCTGATTAACTTTGGTGTGAAGTCCACTTTATCAGATATGAGGATAGAAATTCCTGTTTGTTTACAAGTCCCATGAGAATGATAGATTTATTTCTTATTCTTTTACCACCAGTCTGTGGATGTCTTTGCCTATGAAATAAGTGTCTTGGAGACAGCATATTGTTGGGCTTTATTTTTTAATCCAATCTGACAGACTATGTCTTTTCATTGATGAGTTTAGGTCACTTAAATTAGATGTTATTATTGAGAGATGATTTTTTATTGTTGTTATTTTGGATTATTTCTAGTTTTTAATTTTAATTAGATTCTCCTTTGACTATTCTTCTAGTTTAGTCACTCCCTTTACTGGTTTTCAATTTTATTTTTCATTTCTTATTCATGAAATATCTCATTGAGTATGTTTTAGGTGCAGGCTCTCTAATTATAAATTCTTGAAACTTTTGTTTATCATGGAAGGCTTTTATTTCATCATCAATTCTGAAGCTTAATTTTTCTGTGTATAGTATTCTTTATTGGCATCCAATTTTTCCAGCAATTAGAATACTTATCCCAGGACCTGTTAACTTTGAGTATCTGAGTTG
Organism: Marmota flaviventris; assembly: GCF_047511675.1. Classification (NCBI taxonomy): domain Eukaryota; kingdom Metazoa; phylum Chordata; class Mammalia; order Rodentia; family Sciuridae; genus Marmota; species Marmota flaviventris. Next base: position 68,715,463 of record NC_092518.1, read on the forward strand.
AGAAATAAGTTGAGATTTGGTTGGTTTTCCTCTAAATGAAACCTGCCATTTTTCTCTGTCAGCCTTTAAAACTATATCATTCTGTATGTTAGGTATTTTTATAATAATGTGTGTTGGTGCGGGTTTGTTGTAATTTTGTATAATTGGGGTCATGTACGCCTCCTGTATTTATCTTCCTTATTATCCTTAAGGTTTTTCTTGAGTTGCAGATAAGACATTGGACTTGGATATTTTGGATAATTCTGGAACTATTAGTACTATGAAGGCTCATGAGGATGGATTCAAGATATTTGCATTGTGAGATGGGCATGAGCTTTAGGGAACCAGTGAAAGAATGTTATGATTTAGATACAAGGTGTTACCTAAAAATTCATATGTAAGACAAAGTAATAATTTTCAGAGGTTAGATTATGGCAGGTATAATATAAATAGTGGATTAATCCGCTAATATGGATTAATTGTACAATAACTGTAGGCAAGTAGGTTATGGCTGGAGAAGGTAGGTCACTGGGTGCATGTTTTGGGGGTTTTTATCTCTGCTGAGCAAAATTTTCTCTGCTTCTTTTTGGCATGTCCTAAGTTGATTTCTTCTGCCATACTCTTCTTCATGATATTCTTCTTCACATTGGATCCAGAGCAATGGAATTAACTAAGCATGGACTGAAAACTCTGAAACCACGAGCCAAAATAAACTATTCTGTTTTATGTTGTTATTGTCGGGCTGTTTGGTCATATCAAGAGTGCTGATTAAAATACTCTAAACAAACAACATTTATTCTGTCATCAACAATGCATCTTAATGCCTGTCTAACTTAGCTTACACAATTGAATAATTTGGAGGACTCCAAAAATAAAAATTCACTCATGGTTTTGAATGCCAGCATATTCACATTCTACCTAGTTTTCAAAGCTCATGTCAAATTCTACACACTTTAAAAAGTCTTTTCAGAAAGTACCACCTCAAATTATGCTGTCATCTACTTTTCATATCATTTGCTATTCAGTTATATACCTACATTTTGTCTTCCAAGTTAAGACTGTGACTTGATAATAGGTACTGATATATCATATAATTATTTTATATTCTCTACTACAACTAACACAGAACTAAGGAGGAAATAAATATTCAATCACTGCTTATTATTCTGACAAAAGTATACATCATAAAATGCACTCTATTAATTTTTAAGGATACAGTACATTTTTGTTAACTATATATTTTTTCATCTTAAAGGATCTGAATTCTGTACCCATTGCACAACAATACCCCTCTTCCTTCTCCCTTTAGTCTCAGCTGGCATCATTAACTTTAATAATTGTTTTCAACATACAAAATAATGTAATTGAATAATAAAGGATTGAAAGGTCCTTAGAAAATCTAAGAAGATATAGATCAGTGATTTATATCTAATTAGTTTGATGCTTGTATCTATTATCTTTCTTATAGTATTGGTAATGAATTTTCAAAACTTTGGTAAAAACAGATTGTTTAGCCGAAACTAAATGTAACCCTTCTTCTAGCTTTATTACAGACATCTTGGAGGGCTTTTTTTTTGTACCAGGGATTGAACCCAGAAGCACTTAAACACTGAGTCATATCCCCAGTCATTTAAAGAAATTATTTTGAGACAGGGTCTTACCAAGTTGCTTAGAGCTTCACTAGGTTGATGAGGCTGGCCTTGAACTTGAAGTCCTGTCTCAGCCTCCCTAGTTCCTGGGATTACAGGCATTTGTCACTGTGTCTGGCCTTTTTTGCTTCACTTAAAGCTCCCTGGCTGGTCACCCACCCCACCCAATCTTACTTTTTTTGTATTCCATTGAAATAACTGCAAAATAAGACAAAGTCTGATTTTCATGATCAGTTCTAGAGAAAAAAAAAATATTTGAATGAGAAATTTATTGAGCAATCAGAGAACATGAAAAATAACTTTTGCCTTTATTTTTTATTATGCACCTTAAATAACTCTTTTTGGTTTTTTTGAAGTTTTCATTGTTGTGACCAAAATATTTTACAATAACAATTTAGATGAGAAAAAGTTTATTTGAAGATCACAGTTTCAGATGTTAGGAAGGATAGTAGAACAAATTGGAATTAATAATCTATGTGCCTATATAGTCATAACCAGTGTGATCCTGCATCATATACAACCCGAAGAATGATAATTTATACTCAATTTATGTATTATGTATAAGAATTCATTTCACTGTCATGTATAACTAAGTAGAACAATAAAAAACTTTAAAAATAAATATAGTGTATTATAAGAAATTATGGATTATAAGAAAAATATAAAACCTAGAAAAAATGGATACTACTGGACAATTTTCCAAGTTTTAATCAAGAAAAAATAGAAAATATGAATAGACTAATACCAAAACAAATTCAATAATCCATCAGAAATTACAGACCATGGTCAAACAGGATACATCCCCGTTATGCAAAATGGCTCAATATATGAAAATGTATAAATGTAATACATTGTATCAACCAAACAAAAAAAAACAAACCCATATGATCCTCTCAATAGACAGAAAAAAATTTGACAAAATTCAACATCCTTTTATAATAAAAATTCTAAATAAATTAGGTATATAAGGAAGACAACTTATCACACTGAGATCTATGTATGATGCATTTACAGTTGATGTAATCATGAACAGGAAGAAGTGTAAAATATTTCACTGATGATATGGAATAAGATTAGGATATCAAATTTTATTTTTTATCTGTCTCATTCAACATATAATAAGAATTTTTAGCAAAAGCAATTAGGCAAGATAAAGAAAGAACACCAAATTAGAAAGAAGTTAGTCTAATTTTTTTCTGGTTGAAGATGGTATAATTTTTAGAGAGTAAGACCTAAAGACCCCATCACAGTATGGTTAGAACTGATAAACAAATGTAGTAAAGTTTCAGATTATAAAATAATCATACAAATTGCATTACCATTTTTATATATCAAAAATTAATTTGCTAAGAAAGAAATCATGAAAACAATGTTAAATAGATACAAAAATAAATGACAAGGAAAGATTTAATCCAAGGAATTAAAATAACTCTATAATGATGTATGATAAAACACTGATGAAAAAAATTCAAGCAGGCACAAAAAAATGAAAAACAAATCACATATTCATAGATTGGAAGAATTAGTGTTGTTAAAGTGGCCATGCTATCCAAAGTAATATACAAATTCAATGCAATCTTTATCAAAATATTAGTGATATTCTTTACAGCTGTAGAAAGCTCACTGCTAAAATTCAGATGAAAACCCAAAAATCTTATTATAATGAAGGAATTCTGAGCAAAGAAAAAAGTTGGAGGCATCACAATACCTGACTTTGAAACCTACTTGAAATCTATTTTAAAGAAAACAGCATTATACTTGCATAAAAACAAACATATAGAAAAATGTCCAATGAGATGGAATAGAGAAACCAGAAATGTATCTTTAGCCAACTGCTTTTAAACAAAATCGCCAAGAATCGGGAAGACAGTCTCTTCAAAAATGTTGCTATTAAAATTGGGTTTAAATATGAAGAAAAAAAAATATCTAGAATCCCTATCTTTTCCTATACACAAAACTCAGCACAAAATAGATCAACGACTTAAATAAAAGACCTGAAATATAAAAGAGTTAAAATGTAGGAGAAATATTTCAAGACATCAGTATAGGCAAAGACATTTTGAATATGACCCCAAAAGTACAGGGAAGGAAAGCAAAATATATAATTGGGATTAAATCAATTAAGAGCTTCGTTATCACAAAAATAAATAATTACAGAGTGAAGACAAAACATAAGGAATGAAAGAAAATATTTTCAAACTACTCATAAATTGAAGGATGATTATCAAATATGTAAGACCTCAAAAATCTGAAGAGTAAAAAAAAACTTAATAACAATAGCAAACATCATTATTTGATTACTAATAAAGGCCATGATATGAATAGATATTTCTCAAAAGAAGATATACAAATGACCAACAAGCATAAAAAATATTCAGTAGCCATCAGGGAAAGTCATATAAAAACTACAATGAAATATCATCTCATCCCAGTTAAAATGGTTATCATCAAAAACTCACAAAATACCAAATGCTGGTGAGGATGTGAGGAAAGGAAAATTCTCAGACACTGTTGGTGGGAATGTAAATTAGCACAGCCATCATGGATAATTGTATGTAGTTTCCTCCAAAAAGTAGAAATAGAAATACAATATGATCCTGTAATCCCACAACTGGGTTCTAGCCAAAGGAAAAGAAATGGTTATATCAAAGAGATACCTGCACTCACATGCTCATTATAATGCTATCCACAATATCCAGGACATAGAATTAACAAATGTGTCTATTGATTGATGAATGAATAGAGAAAATGTGACATATATACATAATGGAATATTGTTCTACTATAAAAACACTGAAATCCTTTCACATACAACCATATGGATTAAAATGCAGGGCATTAGGGATTAGGCCATAGCTCAGTGGCAGAGCACTTGCTTAGCATTTGTGAGGCACTGGGTTCGATCCTCGGCAACACATAAAAATAAACAAATAAAATAAAGGCATTCTGACCATCTACAACTACATTTTTTTTTAATGGAGAGTATTATGTTAAGTGAAATAAGTCAGGCACAGCATACAAATACCACATGTTCTCACACATTTGTGGAAGTAGAAAAGAGTTGATCTTATGAAAGAAAAAGGTGATTACTAGAGGCTAAAAATTCTGGAAGATAGATGTTGGAGAATGTGTACCAAAATGTAGTTTTTTTGATGGGAGGAATTACTCTATCATTATATTGTATGGTAGGATAACTATAGTATACAACAATTCATTACATACTTCAAACTAACTAGAAAGGAAGATTTTAAAGTTTCCAAGCATATAGATATAATAATAATATCAATGTTCTGAGGACTGTAAATGCTAATTATTCTGATTTGATTGTTGCAAATTATATACATATATCATGTTATCATAATGTACTTTATAAATATATCAAATACAACATGTCAATTAAAAACACAAGAAGAAGAAAATAAAAACAATTACAAAATTCTCTATGAAAATCAAGATCTTATCTTTTAAAGATACATATTAAAACATATCCAAGTAAAGATTTGATTCAAGATGAATGGGGACAGGAGATACTAGGGTAGATAACAGCATACATGAAATAAGATGTATGTGGGTTACTTCCGTTTTATTAGACATGTTTTTCCTGTTGTAAAAAAATCCTCATTATAAATAACTATTTTTAATAAAAGAAAAGCAAATGTAGACTTAGAGGTTTTCCATCTCCCAATAATGAAGAAAACCTTAGAAGTATTATAGGATTTTGCTGATTATAAATTTGTGAGTCAAGTAAAAAGGAAATTATATTTTATTGATTGCCAGAAATTGTGCTTGGAAATTTGCATGTGTTAAGTCAAATTATGCATTATTATATGATTTCATATTGTTATATGATATATTAAGTTCACAAAATAAATTATGCATTTTTAAGAATTAGATTACTCAATAAGTTTTGAGTAAAAAAATAATGTAGCACTTTTCAATGAAAAATATTTGGTAAATTATAATTATAAAGCACCAACAAAAATATGTTCAAAAATTATTTTAACAGATTAATAAATAAATCACTTATAGTAAAGAGAGAGAATATGAATGGAGAGCATGATGTTAAGTGAAGTAATCCAGTCTCAAAGGTCAAAGGTCAAAAGTTTTCTCTGACATGTGAAAACTAATCCAAAACAAGAGGTAAAGGCATAAAAAATAGAAGATCAGTGGATTCAACAAGGGGGAAGGGAAGGAAAGAAGAAGGGATGGAATAAGGAAAGACAGTGGAAGAATCTGACATTTCCTATGTACATATGTGAATAAACCACAGCAAATCTCACCATCATGTATAGGCACAAGACACTAATTTAAGAAAACTATAAATAAGTAGCAGAAATTTTAGTAGAGTAGAAGGATTGAATTAGAACAAATTATATTCTATGATTCTATAATTGTGTCAAAATTATTCTTAATGTTATTTATAACTCAAAAGAACCAATGAAAAAGACAAAATTAATGAGCCTAATTTGACAGGACCACCATGATGTTTACACAGTTTCCTCAAGCTAGGACAATGAGTGAGATTTGAAAAAATTAAAAGTATGAGAAATTTAAGAAGTAAAGACAAGACACAGAAATAAGTGAAAAGCGGGATTGGATGGGGACCAGCTGTGAGGAGACTGGGTCTAACAAAGAACAAGAGCCCACATTTTATTTTTATAGTAGGAACATCAAAGAGTTTCAGTGTGACAGACTTCTTGAGGAAAACACTATGATGATGGGAAAATTTAGTTGTTGGGGGCTTGGAATGTTGCACCCACCTCATCTCTACCTCTAGGGGGCTGCATTTGAACCTAGGACTGTCCAAGCCAAGGCAGTGAATTGCCATAATCTGAGCAGTCTGAACTGGTGGAATTTCACCAAGATTTCCCAGAAGAGCAACCCCCCTGCCTTGTGTTGGCTCAAAACAACCCATAATTTATACTTGGCCTCCAACACTAACTAATAAATAACTTCTGGGGCCAAAAAGATGCATCAATAGATGTTACATAGAAATATGTAAAGACATTTTTCCAGAATATATCATTACCAGCCAAAAGAGTTTTCATTTGCATAGTGAAAACTTCACACTTATAAATTTCGTACCAAGAAACACTTTATAATTTGTTCTAACTTAATTGTATACAAAAAGTTGTTTTAAGGCCACATCATTCAGACTTCTTGACACCACTTTAATACACATTTTACCTTTTTTGAATTTTCATAACCAAGAATAAGAAATATTCAAAATATTTTGTAGAACTATCACTGTAAACATATACAAAGGTTTTAAAGACCAAAGTGAATTTGAAGAAAATATACTGGATTACAACTGTTCTTTTTAAAGGGAATATTTATATTCTTCTATTTTCCTTTCACCTGATGTTTCTTTTACACCACACATACACACATGTAGGGTTAAATAGACTGGTATTAAAAATTAAATAATTATAAGTCTTGATTATCTAATTTTGAATGTAGTCTATATAACACTGGTTATAACACAAAGATTCTCTCAGTTTAAATTTTAAAAAGTGTTCTGACACATCCACATTTTAGACTACATCTAAGAAATACCTAGGTACTACCAAATATAACTACCCTGTTCCCTTTAAATTTCTGTAGTTCACAGTCTCTTTATGATGTCATTGCTGAACATTACCAGTGTGAACTTATAATGCTGAAGTCCTGGCAACATACAGGCAGGGGAAATGTCTCTTCTAAGGTTGTAAGTCCTTTATTAAATATTTTTTAAGATTTCTAAGGACAAAAATGTTCAATTATATTATATATTTATGTATTTAAAGAAAATAACATTTATTTCATAGTCATAACTTACAGATTAAAATTTTAATTTTAAACAGAGATAAGAAATTTCCATAATATATTTGGGGTTTGACTTCAATATTTCATTAGTTCAAACTCTTTCACAAAATAGTTGTATAACCTTGCTCATCTTACATCATAAAGCCACAGTTTCTAAGAACAAAATATTGTTTTAGGAAGAATGTGAGAAAATAAGTATATTAAATATATTAAACTTTAAATATAAAGTAGGATACAATGCAGTAATATTCTATTATGCCTAAAACATTGGTATACTTAATGATATGCATAAGAAAATTGGACAATACTATGGTCCTAATAAAAAGACTGAATATCATATCTAATTAAAGAACACTATAGTGAGTTTGTATTTTAAAGGAGTTATTCTGGGGCTACTATTCCTGTTGAATTAACAACAGTATTTATGTAGCCTTTAATAGTATGTCTTTCATTATTCTTTTTATTTTCACAGTCAAACTTCTCTTAAAGAATATTGTGGAAATTAATAAAAATAAGTGAAACATATATCATATTCACTTGGAGATAACAGCTAATATCCATTATATTAAGGTTAACCATGTGAGAGTGCTGATATTTAGCCAATTCACATATAAAAGTGGAAAATTTCTATTTCACAACCTAATATTAAAATCTTATAACAATAAGAAAAATAAAATTAAAGTGGTATAAAATAGTTTGGGCACATGAACAGCCAATTTGTAGACAAAGAAGTGTCAATTTTTACAGTATAAAAATAAAAAGAAAGTTTACAACATCTTTGACCCAGAAACTGAAATTCTGAAAATTATTTTCCATTTTTTATGGAATTAAGGGACTTTTTTCCTTTTAAAATGTAACATGCCTATAATGTTTGAATTTTTCAATGAGTGTATATATATATATATTTGGTTGTAGATGAACACAATACTTCTATTTCATGTATTTAATATGTGGGGCTGAAGGTAGCACCTAGTGCCTCACAGATGCTAAGCAAAGCACTCTACTGAAATGCAACTCCATCCTCAATAATTATATACTTTTAGAAAAAGAAAATTCAATATAGTTTGAAAAGAAAATAATGATATTATTATTAATTAAAATTGAACTCCCTGGAGTAAGTTTCTCAAACAGTTATTTTGTAAAAACATTTCTTTTTTGATGCTGCATATATCTGATTTTCCCTCTTGCATAATGAAGTTCCCAATACTATTTCACTATTGGATATTACTCTTTGGAAATCACTGTCATTAGTAAAACCATCTCTGTCCTCTTCTGAATCCTATCTGAATGATATGTCCACCTTCTTACTCAAACTGTAAACTGGCTTTCTTTCAAATGCAATGTTTTCCTAGACTGGTTGATTTTTCTTCCCATATACACTTCTGCTACTGGACTTAATAGGTGTCTGCTTTTTTTTTCCCATTGCCATTTCCAGGTCATGTTCCTTCTCTACTTCCAAAAACAGTCATCTTCAAATCATGTCATTAGATTACATAACCTGCTACTTTTTCCTGTTATAATCATCACCTGACTTCAAGGTCACTTTCCATTTCACCATGATATTCTGTTTGTTCCCCTATCATTGTTTTCAAAAGTATCCTTGTCCCAATTTCTGATGACTTTACTATGTGGATGAACATTCTCGTACCTACCATTTCAATTCTTTGATCTCCTTCGATTATTTTACTTTCAATTTCAGTGGTTCATGTCCATACATATCTGTCCAAAATCTCAATTTCAAAAATATTCTCTTTAACCACTACTTCAATTATCTCTAATATCTACTAAAACATTTACTTTACACCTTAAAGAAAATCTATCCAAAAGGAATTGTTCCCTTTGATTTTACTTACATTCTTACTTATCATAAATTCTAATCTATTTTAAATTCTTGTATGATCATGGTTGATGAGCACAAATGCTCCCCCACATATTTCATCAGTTCCCTTTGCCCAACTCTTATTTGTGACATCTCTGCTGGAGAAAAATTGTTGAGAGCCACAGCCAAAGGGGCCCCAGCAAACTTCCAGCTGCCAGCAAACTTCCAGCTGCCGGCTGATGATTGGCTCACAGCAGCCCCAGCAACATCTAGCTGATTGGCTCCTCTGCGGTGATGCTCATTGGGCTGTTTCCCTGCCCTTTCAGACCACGGAGCTGCTCATTGGGGGACTTTTTTGGCTCCACCCATGTGACCCAGCCAATCGGCCTCAAGAGCAGGAGGATTGTGGGAGGTGGAGAGAAGCTTGGGGGGAGAGAGAGGCTTGTGGAAAGCCGGTGGTGGCAGTTGGGGCTCTGAGGGTTTTTCCTGAGAGGCTGTTTTGTTTGGCGTGTGTGGTTCTAAAAATAAAGTTAGTTTCTTTTGACAAGTTGCTCCTGATTGTGCCCAGCCAGACTGCGGCATTTGGTGGCTCGCACGGGGAGCAACTGAGGGTAAGTGAAACTGCTCGCCCCTGAGGGCAGGGCGAGAGGATGGGTAGCCATTTTAAGATTCCTCTTTTATTTTGCTTCACTTTTGTTTTAAGTTGCCTGTCCCTGGAGATGAGTGAGACGGAAGAAAAACCGCTCACATCTGAGGAAAAACTATTCACGTCTGAGGAACAGATAGGGAGAAAGGACGGATGCACATGTCAGGAGGATAGAAAGGCTATAATGACTTTTTGTTGTTCCCTTTTTATTTCATTCTGTCTCGGTTTTGTTTGGCGTCCTCTTGTTGGGTTGTATTATAGTAGAAATACAGGATCAGAAATTAGTAAAAAACAAACTGAAAGAGTGTTAAGTAAATTGTTAGAGGAAGGAGGCATCCCAGTAAAATCAAGAACAATCAGGACATACGTTGATACAATACAAAAATGTAGCCCATGGCTTTTTAAGGAGGAGTTGTTAAATATATCACAATGGAACCATCATGGTGAAGATTTAAAAAGAATAGAAAAGAAAAGCCCAGGGACTCTGCCAGTTGGCACATTGCCATTGTGGACGTTCATATCTTGTTTGCTTAGTCCAAAGCCTTCAGTTCAGACAATGGTAGAGGAAGGAGAAGACATAATGATTCAAGTAAAAGAGAAGGTCTCTCAAGTTAGTCAGACAGAGGAAAAGATTCAAGTAAAAGAGAAGGCCTCTCAAGTTAGTCAGACAGAGAAAGAAAGTGTAAAACAGAAAAAAGCCATCAGGGGGAAAGTTACAACAGGAGACTGCTATTAACACCTTTCTATCACCAGAGGGTGTAAGTGTCCAACCAACAGCACCACCTCTACAGGAGACTGCTACTAACACCTTTCTATCACCAGAGGACGTAAGTGTCCAACTAACAAGGCCACCTCCATATGCTGGGAGGTCCCCAACCCCCGCAGTTGATAGTTGGGATCCTGAGACAAGATCTCAAATATTAACATGCCCTGTATTTGAGGCAGGAGGGCAGCGATTTTACCAAGTTTTAAATTTCAAAACAGTGAAGCAGCTAAAAGAGGCTGTAACAACCTATGGTCCTCAAGCACCCTTCACTGTAAGCATGGTCGAATCCATTAACAACACCCCTTTATGTTCAAAACACTAGAAAAATTAGGGATAATGGGAACATATCTCAACATTATAAAAGCTATCTATGCTAAGCTCCAAGCCAACATCACTCTAAATGGAGAAAAATTGCAATTATTCCCTCTAAAAATTGGAACAATTTTTCATATATCTATATTTTTAAAATAAATCAATTAAATATTTTAAAAAATATTAAATAAATATGACGAACTAATGTAAAAAAATAAAATGTGCAGAACTCTTACTTCACAGATCACTTTACTGAATTCATTGCTTAAATAAAGAAAATTATAAATTTGTAACAGATTTTGTACTGTTATTTTTATTTATGTTATAGTGTAATATTAAGATACTAAACTTATGTTTATATACTAAAGCAGTAGTACTTTGGACCTAGGATAATGATGTCCATCTCATTCCACCATCTTTCTTTAGAAATTTCTCAGCAGCTCAATTAAAAACTATCACCATGAAGAAATAAATAAATAAAATTTAAAAAAATAAATAAAAACTGTAACAAGACAGGGATTCCCTCTGTCACCACTTCTATTTAACATAGTTCTTGAAACATTAGAGAAATTACACAGATGAAATTAAAGGGATACGGATAGAAAAGGAACTCAAACTATCACTATTTACCACCAACATGATTCTATACTTAGAGGATCATAAAAATTTCACCACAAAACTTCCACAACTAATAAATGAATTCAGCAAAGTAACAGGATATAAAATCAATACCCATAAATCAAAAGTATTTATGTACATCAGTAAGAAATCCTCTGAAATAGAAACTAGGAAAACTATCCCATTTATGATAGCCTCAAAAAAGATAAAATACTTGGGAATCAACTTAATGAAAGAGGTGAAAGACATCTACAATGAAAACTACAGAACACTAAAAAAAGAAATTAAAGAAGATCTTAGAAGATGGAAAGATCTTCCTTCCTCTTGGATAGGCAGAATTGATATTGTCAAATATATTTTTTTTAATTTTTATTGTGACTCATTCTTTAATATTACTGTAAAATCCATTTATATGCCTTAAGATGAACTGTTTTCATTTTGATGTTTTCAAAATTTACACTTGGTGAAGATCTCAGTATATTTAATGTATTTGAAATTACTTGGGCTTCAGGGACCTTGACATTCATTTCCCTCTTTGGATATGAGAAAATTTTTCTCAGTGTTTCTTTTAAAATGCTCCAGTCCCTTTATCTTTCTCTGCCACTCAGGAAAGGGAAAAAATGTATGCATTCATTTGCTTGACAGTGTCCCATAATTCTCATAGGCTTTTTCACTCTTATTCAGTTATTTTTTCTTTTTGCGTTTCTCCTAATTTTGCCAAGTAGTTTGTTATTTTTCTCTTTTCTAATTGATCAAATCTGCTGTCAAATCTCTCTATGGAATTTGTTTTTCAGTTTAGTCATTATGTTCTTTAGCACCAAAATTTGTTTGGTTCTTCTTTATGGTTTTCATCTCTTTGTTGAACTCTTTTTCATTTTCTTTGGGTATTGTTTTCCTGATTTCATCCAGTTTTCTATCAGTATTTTTCTTGCAACTCACACTGAGTTTCTTTAAGATGATTGTTTCGAATTCAGTTTTAGATAATTTCTAAAACTCCATTTCTTTGGGGGTGGGTTATTGGTATTTTACATTGTTCCTTTGATTATATCATATTTCCATGGTTGTTCAGGGTCCCCATGGCTTTGTATTTGTGTAGATGCATATTCTACTCTTCATAGACTGATTTTGGTAGGTAAAGCCTTCCACTCTTTAACCCATCAAGAAACTCTTGACAGATCTTCTGACATAGTCCAGAGGTGTGTTTGTGACTGAAGTCCTTAGGCGGGCTTGCCTGGTGCCTGAGCTCTCTGAGATGGTCTGAAGTCTGGATCCACAGGGACTGAGTTAGCATGAATGACCATTGAGCCTGAGTTTTCAGAAGCTTGTCAGATCCCGTAATGTCTCTACAACTTGGGTTCTTGGAGATAATCCTAGAGCCTGAGTTCATAGAAACTGGCACTCACTGGGACAGTCCTGGACCCTTAGTCTGTGGGACTGGGTTCCTGGGGATTACCCTGTAGTCTGGGTCTGTAAAGAGGATTCTGGAGCCTCAATTTGCCTGGCCTGGACTGTATGCCAGGGTCTACTTAGGTGAGTCTGGAACAGACGTGTACCAATGCCGCAGTCTGGCTGGGCACAATCAGGAGCCACTTGTCAAAAGAAACTAACTTTATTTTTAGAACCACACACGCCAAACAAAACAGCCTCTCAGGAAAAACCCTCAGAGCCCCAACTGCCACCACCGGCTTTCCACAAGCCTCTCTCTCCCACACAAGCTTCTCTCCACCTCCCACAATCCTCCTGCTCTTGAGGCCAATTGGCTGGGTCACGTGGGCGGAGCCAAAAAAGTCCCCCAATGAGCAGCTCCGTGGTCTGAAAGGGCAGGGAAACAGCCCAATGAGCATCACCGCAGAGGAGCCAATCAGCTAGATGTTGCTGGGGCCGCTGTGAGCCAATCATCAGCCGGCAGCTGGAAGTTTGCTGGCAGCTGGAAGTTTGCTGGGGCCCCTTCGGCTGTGGCTCTCAACACGTGTACCCTGAGTTTACTAGATTCTTGGGCAAGCCTGGTAATGGCAAAGCCTATAGCTTGCATTCAGGGAAGCTAGTCTAAAACCTGAGTCTGTGGGAGTTCATTTGGGACAGTCTGGCATTGGGCCCCATAGGTGGATCTCAACCCTAGGTTCATTAAAGTAAGCCTGGATTTTGCAAAAGCTGAAGTGTGGAATTTCAGGATCTGGCTTCTTCCCTGGGGCTTCAGAAACCTGCCTGGCTCTAGATTGGCTTTGAGTCTGTGTCTGGGGGAACCAGTCTGGAGACTGCTGGATGTACAGGTTCTACTCTGGAGACTGGTGTCATAAGTACTGGCACAGAGATAGTGTACATGTTTGCCAACCTAGGCATATTGTGGATATAGAATTTTGGTTCAAGGATGCTGACTTGAAACTTGAGACTATGGCAGCTTGCCTGGCACTGGTATGACTCTGAATGCTGGGGTCATGTGGGCTGGCCTGGTAATAATACATCTTGCCCAGGTCTTCCAAAGCTGGCTTTGCACTGGCTGGACTTAGAGCCTGTATTCATGGGGACGTTTCTGAAGACTGAGTCTTCAGGCGCTTTCCTGGTGTTTGGAGGCACAGGGGCATAGCTAGAACTGGGTCTATGAGAGTCAAACTGGAATCTGGAACTATAGGAGCCAACACAGGTGAGATTCACGTGAAAATCAATTCACTGAAGTGTAAGGATAAGATATTAGAATGTCAATTTATATATTTCACTTCATCTTTGAAACTTTTTACCTTGATTTATGATTAATAGTGCATGTAGTAGACAAAGAACTATATGTACAACATATTGAGTTGTACTCAAAATGGTTTATTGATAAAATTTTTCCAAAAATAAAATTTAGAAAATAAAACTTCAGACTGTGAGAAGGAAGACAAAATCAATGCCAGTATAAAATCTTTCTCCCCCCCAATAAAAGGGTAGAAATACAGAAATCTTGGCAGATTTCAACACTGTTAAATTTTCAGGGATGCAGCTCATGATACCATCTATATACTGAATTGAAGTAATGCATACTCATCAAAGACTTTCCATACTGCTTTCCAGAGTGATTGCACCAATTTACAGTCCCACCAGCAATGTATGAGTGTACCTTTTCCCCCACATCCTCACTAACATTGACTGTTGCTTATATTCTTGATAATTGCTATTCTGACCACAGTGAGATGAGATCCTAGAGTAGTTTTGATTTGCATTTCTCTAATTGCTAGACATGTGGGACATTATTTCATATATTTGTTAGTCGATTATATTTATTCAACTGTGAAGTAATGGTTCAGTTCTTTGCCCATTTATTGATTCATTTATTTGATTTTTTAGTGTTAATATTTTGAATTATTTATGTATTCTGGAGATTAATGATCTATTGTAGGTGCATGTGGTAAGGATTTTCTCCCAATCTGTAGGCTCTCTCTTCACATTATTGATTTTTTCCCATTGCTGAAAAGAAGATTTTTAGTGGAAATTCATAACATTTATCGGTTCTTAATTTTACTTCTTGCACTTTAGGGGTCTTGTTAAGGAAGTCAGATCCTAAGCCAACATGGTAAAGATTTGGGCCTACTTTTTCTTCTGTTAGGCACAAGGTCTCTGTTATAGTACATAAGTTTTTGGTCCATTTTGAATTGAGTTTTGCACATGGTGCAAGATAGGGGTTTAATTTGATTTTGTTACATATAGATTTTTAATTTTCCCAGTACCATTTGTTGAATAGGTTATCTTTTCCTCAGTCAATGTTTTTGGCAGCTTTGTCTAGTATGAGATAACTGTATTTATGTGGGCTTGTCTCTATGTAGTCTATTCTGTATCACTGATCTAGGACCCAACTCATTCCACTCCTTGGTTTATACCCAAAGGAGTTAAAATCAGCATACTACAGTGACACAGCCATATCAAAGTTTGTAGCAGCTCAACTCACAATAGCTAAACTATGGAACAAACATAGGTGCCTTTCAACAGATTAATGAATACAGAAATTGTGGTATATATACACAATTGAATATTACTCAGCTTTAAAGAAGAATAAAATTATGGAAGTTGCAGGTAAGTGGATGGAGCTGCAGAATATCATACTAAACAAAATGAGCCTATCCCAAAACACCAAAGGCCAAATGTTTTATCTGATATTCAGATTTTAATTCACAATGGAGAGGGGGCTAAGGAGAAGAGTTACTTTGGATTAGGCATAGGGAAGTGAAGTATGGAGATAGGAAGAATAGTAGAATAAATCAAACATTATTACCCTATATGCACATATGACTACATGACCAGTGTGATTTTGCAATCATACACAACAACAAGAATGAAGTTATGCTATATTTATTTATGATGTGTCAAAGTTCATTCTACTGTTTTTTGTTTTTAAATTTTTATTGTTGGTTATTCAAAACATTACATAGTTCTTGATACATCATATTTCTCACTTTGATTCAAGTGGGTTATGAACTCCGATTTTTACCCCGTATACAGATTGCAGAATCACATCAGTTACACATCCATTGATTTACATATTGCCATACTAGTGTCTGTTGTATTCTGCTGCCTTTCCTATCATCTACTATCCCCCCTCCCCTCCCCTCCCCTCCCCACTTCTCTCTCTACCCCCTCTACTGTAATTCATTTCTCCCGCTTGTATTTTTTTCCCTTTCCCCTCACTTCCTCTTGTATGTAATTTTGTATAACCCTGAGGGTCTCCTTCCATTTCCATGCAATTTCCCTTCTCTCTCCCTTTCCCTCCCACCTCTCATCCCTGTTTAATGTTAATCTTCTTCTCATGCTCTCCGTCCCTACTTTGTTCTTAGTTGCTCTCATTATATCAAAGAAGACATTTGGCATTTGTTCTTTAGGGGTTGGCTAGCTTCACTTAGCATAATCTGCTCTAATGCCATCCATTTCCCTGCAAATTCCATGATTTTGCCATTTTTTAATGCAGAGTAATACTCCATTGTGTATAAATGCCACATTTTTTTTTTATCCATTCGTCTATTGAAGGGCATCTAGGTTGGTTCCACAGTCTTGCTATTGTGAATTGTGCTGCTATGAACATCGATGTAGCAGTGTCCCTGTAGCATGCTCCTTTTAGGTCTTTAGGGAATAGACCGAGAAGGGGAATAGCTGGGTCAAATGGTGGTTCCATTCCCAGCTTTCCAAGAAATCTCCATACTGCTTTCCAAATTGGCTGCACCAATTTGCAGTCCCACCAGCAATGTAAAAGTGTACCCTTTTTCCCACATCCTCTCCAGCACTTGTTGTTGTTTGACTTCATGATGTCTGCCAATCTTACTGGAGTGAGATGGTATCTTAGGGTGGTTTTGATTTGCATTTCTCTGACTGCTAGAGATGGTGAGCATTTTTTCATGTACTTGTTGATTGATTGTATGTCCTCCTCTGAGAAGTGTCTGTTCAGGTCCTTGGCCTATTTGTTGATTGGGTTGTTTGTTATCTTGTTGTCTAATTTTTTGAGTTCTTTGTATACTCTGGATATTAGGGCTCTATCTGAAGTGTGAGGAGTAAAGATTTGTTCCCAGGATGTAGGCTCCCTATTTACCTATCTTATTGTTCCTTTGCTGAGAAAAAACTTTTTGAGTAAGTCCCATTTGTTGATTCTAGTTATTAACTTTAGTGCTATGGGTGTCCTATTGAGGAATTTGGAGCCCGACCCCACCGTATATAGATTGTAGCCAACTTTTTCTTCTATCAGATGCCATGTCTCTGATTTGATATCAAGCTCCTTGATCCATTTTGAGTTAACTTTTGTGCATGGTGAGAGAAAGGGATTCAGTTTCATTTTGTTGCATATGGATTTCCAGTTTTCCCAGCACCATTTGTTGAAGATGCTATCCTTCCTCCATTGCATGCTTTTAGCCCCTTTATCAAATATAAGATAGTTTTAGTTTTGTGGATTGGTTTCTGTGTCCTCTATTCTGTACCATTGGTCCACCGCCTGTTTTGGTACCAGTACCATGCTGTTTTTGTTACTATTGCTCTGTAATATAGTTTGAAATCTGGTATCGTTATACCGCCTGATTCACACTTCCTGCTTAACATTGCTTTTGCTATTCTGGGTCTTTTATTTTTCCATATGAATTTCATGATTGCTTTCTCTATTTCTACAAGAAATGCCTTTGGGATTTTGATTGACATTGCATTAAACCTATAGAGAACTTTTGGTAATATCGTCATTTTGATGATGTTAGTTCTGCCTATCCATGAACACGGTATATTTTTCCATCTTCTAAGATCTTCTTCTATTTCTCTCTTTAGGGTTCTGTAGTTTTCATTGTATAAATCTTTCACCTCTTTTGTTAGGTTGATTCCCAAGTATTTTATTTTTTTTGAAGATATTGTGAATGGAGTGGTTGTCCTCATTTCCATTTCAGAGGGTTTGTCACTGATATACTGGAATGCCTTTGATATATGCGTGTTGATTTTATATCCTGCCACTTTGCTGAATTCATTTATTCGCTCTAATAGTTTCTTTGTAGACCCTTTTGAGTCTGCTAGGTATAGAATCATGTCAACTGCAAATAGTGATAATTTAAGTTCTTCGTTTCCTATTTTTATGCCTTTAATTTCTTTTGTCTGTCTAATTGCTCTGGCCAGTGTTTCGAGAACTATGTTGAACAGAAGTGGAGAGAGAGGGCATCCCTGTCTTGTTCCAGATTTTAGAGGGAATGTCTTCAATTTTTCTCCATTCAGAATGATGCTAGCCTGAGGCTTAGCATAGATTGCTTTTACAATATTGAGGTATGTTCCTGTTATCCCTAGTTTTTCTAGAGTTTTGAACATAAAGGGATGCTGTACTTTGTCGAATGCTTTTTTCGCATCTATCGAGATGATCATATGGTTCTTATTTTTACGTCTATTGATGTGGTGAATAACATTTATTGATTTCCGTATATTGAACCAGCCTTGCATCCCAGGGATGAATCCTACTTGATCATGGTGCACAATTTTTTTGATATGTTTTTGTATCCGATTCGCCAGAATTTTATTGAGGATTTTTGCATCTAGGTTCATTAGAGATATTGGTCTGTAGTTTTCTTTCTTTGAAGTGTCTTTGTCTGGTTTAGGTATCAGGGTGATGTTGGCCTCATAGAATGAATTTGGAAGTTCTCCCTCCTTTTCTATTTCCTGAAGTAGCTTGAAAAGTATTGGTATTAGTTCCTCTTAAAGGTTTTGTAAAACTCTGCTGTATACCCATCTGGTCCTGGGCTTTTCTTAGTTGGTAGTCTTTTGATGGTTTCTTCTATTTCCTCAATTGATATTGGTCTCTTTAGGTTGTCTATATCCTCCTGACTCAATCTGGGCAGATCATATGATTTAAGAAATTTATCAATGCCTTCACTATCTTCTAATTTATTGGAGTATAAGGATTCAAAATAATTTTTGATTATCTTCTGTATTTCTGAAGTGTCTGTTGTGATATTGCCTTTTTCATCCCGTATGCTAGTAATTTGAGTTCTCTCTCTTCTTCTCTTTGCTAGCATGGCTAAGGGTCTGTCGATTTTGTTTATTTTTTCAAAGAACCAACTTTTAGTTTTGTCAATTTTTTCAATTGTTTCTTTTGTTTCGATTTCATTAATTTCAGCTCTGATTTTAATTATTTCTTGCCTTCTACTTCTTTTGCTGTTGTTTTGCTCTTCTTTTTCTAGGATTTTGAGATGAAGTATGAGATCATTTATTTGTTGGTTTTTTCTTTTTTTAAGGAATGAACTCCAAGCAATGAATTTTCCTCTTAGAACTGCTTTCAATGTGTCCCATATATTCCGATATGTTGTGTCTGTGTTTTCATTAATCTCTAATATTTTTTTAATTTCCTCCTTGATGTCTTCTATAACCCATTGATCATTCAGTAACCTATTGTTCATTCTCCAAGTGATGTATGCTTTTTCCTTCCTTCTTTTATCGTTGACTTTCAGTTTCATTCCATTATGATCAGATAAGATGCATGGTATTATCTCTACTCCTTTATATTGTCTAAGAGTTGCCCTGTGACATAATATATGATCTATTTTTGAGAAGGATCCATGTGCTGCTGAGAAAAAAGTGTAACTTCTTGATGTTGGGTGGTATATTCTATATATGTCAATTAAGTCTAGGTTATTAATTGTGTTATTGAGTTCTATAGTTTCCTTATTCAACTTTTGTTTGGAAGATCTATCCAGTGGCGAGAGAGGTGTGTTGAAGTCTCCCATGATTATTGTATGGTGGTCTATTAGACTCTTGAACTTGAGAAGAGTTTGTTTGATGAACATAGCTGCACCATGGTTTGGGGCATATATATTTATGATTGTTATGTCTTGTTGGTGTATGGTTCCCTTAAGCAGTATGTAGTGTCCCTCTTTATCCCTTTTGATTAACTTTGGCTTAAAATCTATTTTATTTGATATGAGTATGGACACTCCTGCTTGATTCCGAAGTCCATATGAGTGATATGATTTTTCCCAACCTTTCACCTTCAGCCTATGTATGTCTTTTCCTATCAAATGCGTCTCCTGTAGGCAGCATATTGTTGGGCCTTGTTTTGTGATCCATTCTACTAGCCTGTGTCTCTTAATTGGTGAGTTTAAGCCATTAACATTTAGGGTTATTATTGAGATATGGGTTGTTCTTCCAGCCTTATTTGTTTATTTCTGTTACTAAACATGGTTTGTTTTCCTCTTTGATTATTCCCCCCCCCTTTAGTGTCCTACCTCCCACTGTTGGTTTTCATTGTTATTTTCCATTTCCTCTTCCTGTAATGTTTTGCCGAGGATGTTTTGAAGAGATGGTTTTCTAGCTGCAAATTCTTTAAACTTTTGTTTATTGTGGAAGGTTTTAATTTCATCTTCCATCCTGAAGCTTAATTTCGCTGGATACACAATTCTTGGTTGGAACCCATTTTCTTTCAGTGTTTGAAATATGTTATTCCAGGATCTTCTAGCTTTCAGTCTGTGTTGAAAGTTCAGCTGTTATCCTGATTGGCTTACCCCTAAATGTAATCTGCTTCCTTTCTCTTTTAGTTTTTAAAATTCTCTCCTTATTCTGTATGTTGGGCATCTTCATTATAATATGTCTAGGTGTGGATCTCTTATGATTTTGCACATTTGGCGTCCTGTAGGCTTCTAGGATTTGGGATTCTGTCTCATTCTTCAAGTCTGGGAAGTTTTCTCATATTATTTCATTGAATAGATTGCTCATTCCTTTGGTTTGGAGTTCTGTACCTTCCTGTATCCCAATGACTTAAGTTTGGTCTCTTAATGTTATCCCATATTTCTTGGATGTTCTGCTCATGGTTTCTTAACAGTCTTGCTGGGCTGTCTATGTTCTTTTCAAGTTGAAATACTTTGTCTTCATTGTCTGATGTTCTATCTTCTAAGTGTTCTACTCTGCTGGTAGTATTCTCCATTGAGTTTTTAAGTTGGTTTATTGCTTCCTGCATTTCTAGGATTTTTGTTTGTTTGTTTTTTATAACCTCTATCTCCCTGTATAGTTGATCCTTTGCTTCCTGTATTTGTTTGTGTAATTCATTGTTGAAGTGATCTTTCATTGTCTGATTTTGCTGTCTAATGTCTTCCTTGAAACTCCAGATCATCTGAAGCATGTATATCCTGAATTCTTTATCTGACATTCCATCTGCTGCAGCTGTTACCTCTTCTAAAGTTGAGTTGACCTGAATTGCTTGTGGTCCTTTCTTTCCTTGTCTTTTCATACTGCTTGCGTTTCTTTCTGCTTGGTGAAATTGTTGTGTTTTTGAAATGTTTTTTTCTCCTATATATTTATATTGCTCTTGTATAGTTGAAAAGTCTCCCTTGCAGGGGCGGGCGGCGGCTGTGCTCCTCCTCCAATTGGGGTAATCTGTCTACCACACTGACGGGCCCCTGGGCCTGTTCTGCCGGTCGGTCGCAGGTCTGCCTACCTTGCGGGCACGGGCGAAGACTCTGCTCTGCCCCTACTCCAATTGGGGTGACGTGACTACCACGCCAGCGGGTCACTGGGCCTGTTCCAGGCACGGGCGGCGACTCTGCTCTGCCTCCCTGGCTTGATGACAAAGTGAGAGAGACTCGGGTGTTTGTGACTCACTTTCTTTACCAGGAGACCAACTGTTTCTGTCGCCACTGTTATCGATGAAGTTATCTCCTCCGCTGCTTTCTGATGACATCAGATCTCTTCCAGGTTGGTATCCCATGCGAATGGCAGCATTTCGTTCCCTTTGCCAGGTGACCAAAGCAACGGGTGGGTCCTGACCGGCCCTCACAAGCCCCGTCTCAATCCTGTTGCCACTGCCTATGAAGGCTCGGTTGGTATTTACCTCCACAGTATTCAGCAGGACCCGGACCAAGAAGCAGTTTCCGCGGGTTCTTTAGCCCTGGGCCAGAGCATTTCCGGGAGCCGGAATTCGGCCACTCCGGGATCGGTGTATGTTCTGATAGGAGCAGGCTCCAAGAAGCAGTTTCCGGGGGTTCTTTAGTACTGAGCCTGAGTAATTTGTCTGTGAGACGCAGGCGAATGGCAGCCTGAAATTACCTGTTCTATAGCTGAATGAGCTGCGATCAGTCGAAAACAGGGATGGTGACATCAGCTCTCCAAGATGGTGGCCGCTGGCTTCCTCTGTGGTCTGACTGGTGTGGAGAACCAAATTGGACCGCTTCCTTCCCTGTCTCAAACCCAGAATTCAGCACTGAGTACAGTGATTGCACAGCCGACAGGAGCCCGCAGAATCCACAGCACTGTATCTTTGCATTGCTATCTCGTCGTTTCCCAGCGCGCACTGCAGACTCTAGCCACGGGGCGATTTGCTGAATAAGCAGCTTGACCCTCCGTGCGGACAAATCGCTTGCGTTTGAGCCCCCGTAGCTGATCCTCGTGTGATAGAAATCCTTCCTTTAGGTTTTGGAGCACCCCAATTTTGCTGGAAATTCCTAACAAGATAGCTTTTAGCCATTCTAACTCGTCATTCTCCCACACAGTGACGCGGTACACGGGGGTGATGCACTCCCTTCGCCGCCATCTTCCCCTCTCCCCCATTCTACTGTTTTGTATAACTAATTAGAACACACCAAATATTAAAATATAGTTCTGCTCATCAAGTCTCAGAATTGTTAGTGATATACTTTATATTATATGTGACATATATGAACTCATGAAATAAAGTTTCTAGTCAAAAAAAAACACTAGTAGGTCATTGATTAATGTTTTTGAAAAAGTACAAATTTCAGAAATCTAAAATGTTTTCATTTTCAACACTATTTAGAGCAGTGGTTCTTAACCAGAGATCAGTATCAAAATCACCTTGAGATTTTTAAAAATATATACTTGATCAACCTAATCTAGAGATTGTAACACAATCTAGTGATAGTTTTCTGATATTTTCATTTTTTTTAATTTCCAAATTCTCTTTTTACATCTAGTTTACAACCACTAGCTTAGAAACTGTTTTACTCAGTGTCTTTTATAGACTTTTTTAAGTTAGTTGTTATTTAATGATACATAAGGACTGTGTTTTATGCTGGGTAATTAGAGCTTTATTTTGGAAGTGAAAATAGTTTTGACTCAAATATAAATAGATTTCACTATTTTGATTTACTTTATTTTGTGTTTAAGAATTGATGATGAGAGATTGCATGGATTTACAAAGTGTAGTTATTGGATGATTATATTTATGGCTATTATTATTGATAATATAAATTCAATTAAAACATTTTTC
Source organism: Marmota flaviventris (assembly GCF_047511675.1). NCBI lineage: Eukaryota > Metazoa > Chordata > Mammalia > Rodentia > Sciuridae > Marmota > Marmota flaviventris. The sequence continues at coordinate 68,738,746 of NC_092518.1, forward strand.
TTTTTTTTGACAGACAAGACGTGAACATCAGAACATATGCTAATCCCATTCCAAGTAAGAACTTAGTCTTTGAAGTTCAATTATTTTTTACAGTTTAAAATAATTTTAGCAAATAATGACTAGAATCTTCTGTTAAATATGACAAATCAAAAACTTCCTTGAACTTGTGATAAAACATAATGAATGCATGTTTGTGTTCTGACCTTAATATGGGTCTGTATCAGCTAACTTAAAATGAAAGACTTGTTTAGCTTTTCCTTTCTCCTCATAGTATAAAATCTGCTTACTTATTTAACTTCATCTTGTGTCCAAAAATCAAACTTACAAAACCCAAATTAAGGAGAACAAATATAGTTAGAGAGGTGAATGTAATTAGTGAACATCCCATTTGTTGAAGAGCTGCAACTTTGGAAATTCTCATTAATATATTGAGCTGAAATAATTCATTATGCTACAATTTTTTCCAATAGTTCTTCCCTCTGGAAATATAGAAAGAAAACTGTAACATTGTGATTAAGAACATGAACTCAGGGGTCAACTTGTCTATATGTGAACCTTTACTATTTAATAGCTTTATGATTTGAGGGAAGAATTTAACTTCTATCAGTGCTTTATTTTTCTTCATTCATAAGAAATGGAGGTAATTGTCTTTTCTATTTCAAAGAGTTTTGTAATGAATAAGTGGGTTTATATATTAAGCACTTGGACCATAGTTAGACAATATTAAACACTACATAAATGTTAACAATTGAAGTTATGTTATCACTACTACTACTACTCTCTCATATAGTAGCTCTTTAAATATATGAATAAATTGATCACATCTCTCAGTAGACTCTTTATCTCCAGGAGAACTATCCTGAGTTTTGAATACCATTGCTCTTTTGAAATAGCTTATGAGTAATTTGATTTTCCTAATTATTCTATTCTGGATGCCCTCAAGTGTATATACGCCATTCTTTAAGAAGTTTTGTCATACTCACTACTTGGTCAATAGCCCTAAGTTCTATTATTTGGGATAATATTGAAGTGACAGTGGTGCTAAAACAAGCACTCAAAATTAATCAATCAAACATCGTACTGAATAATTTATGGTGAGCATTGCACTAATTATTGTGGGAACTATAGAAGGAATCATAATATTATCTGCAATATAACCAAAATGGCATAAGGAAAACAAAGGAGATGATGTAGGCATTTGGAATGAAATAGTTAATCTTTATCTGTTTTCCATTCCTACTATTTTATTTTACCAAGATGATTTAGGTAAATATTTATGAAATTTTTAAATCCAGGAAATAAAATTATAAATGTTACATTAAGCAGAATTCAATATTAAACAGAGTAATTGATTTTTATTTTCCCTGATTACTATACAAATAAATTACAAGTCTCCAGAAAGAAGCTATATTTTGAGTTATCCTAAATATATATATATATATATATATATATATATATATATATATATATATTGCTGAAGAATGTTTCAGTGTTGATGCAAGTCTTGCTATTAATTTCAAATTATTTATTGCTTTCTCTCATTTTAGTCAGTGAAACTGGTGGAAAATCATGGAATCAAGAACACTTTGCTTGGACATTTCCCAGACCATCCATGCCAAGTAGAAAAGAGAAATCAAGACCTTCAGAATTACAAATCACAGTTTCTGTAAGTAGGGAAAAGATTATTTTAAACTTAGTCTAAATTGGTACAACCTATGTAAATAAGTCATATAAAAATAATCTAATACCTGGAAGCAGATTTTGAATTTTTTTTCTCTGTTGAACAGATTGCCTCAAACTTGTTTCAGATTAAACTCTTATTTGTACATGTTACTTTACATCAAAGTCATTACATAGCTAATGAATTAATCAATCTTGAAGTCTAATGCTATATCTGGTGGTTACTGTCAGAAAATGTTCACCAGCTACACACAAAAATAACCTAAAATTTGAATATTATAGCAGAAGTGATTTTATGGTTTTGCAGCTTCCTATATTCTTTGATTTGCAATTGAGGCTACGTGATACTAGAAGATTGAAGTTTACTATTCCTTCTATAAAATGAGTTATCCTATTAATTAGCAAAGCATAAAACTGGTATGCATGGGACACCTATTTTGCTATCACAATATTTTTAAAGCATCTCCCAAAGTTACAGCTAATGCATTCATTCAAAGGCCATTAATTATACTGGTAGTGATCCAAGAAGCATACTTCTCTTCGTGTTTCTCTTTTAATATCATATGAACATTGGATTGTTGGTGTCTCTACTGGAATATTCAAAGAGTATAATAAGTAAATATAAAATCAGTTTTTGTGGCAACTTATTAAAACCACATTTGACAAATCTTTGGATATGAGTTGAAAACCAATTACATCATTGCTACCCAAGTTTATGTAGATCAAATGAAATGTTTGTTTCATTTTTTTTGTCCCCATTTTCAACAATACTCCACAGTCATGATCTCAGGTTTTAATTTTGACCAGAGACTTGAAAAGCAGAAATAGAAAGTTTGTTCTGAATAATACACCTATCACAAGAATATCCCTGATAAATTTCAAAGTCATCAGTTTTTCCTGGCTAACTCGGGGTGGGGGGAGGCATTCAACATGTCAGAGATAATGTTCCAAAAGGACCACACTTTTGATTGTCAGGACAGATCATAGATATCATAGATCATTAAGAACTTGTTCTAATCCTAATACGAATCATTAAGAGTATCCTAACATTTCCCTTAAAGTCATCTAATTTTCAAAGCAGAATTATGACACATACACATACACACACACACACACACACAACCTTGAAATAGAAAAAAATATTATATTCAATTTTGAATAGATTTTTAATGAAAAGATAAACTATTTCAATATGGCAATATGAAAATATAGAACATTCACAAATTTTCGTTATTCTAACTTAACTTTTCAGAGGCAAGACCAAAGAAAACTAGAGGAAGGTCAGAAGCCAGCTCATATATGGATAAGGCATTCTTTTAGAAAAATTTTTCAAAGGCCATCCATTTACCTAGCTATCGGGATACAGGCTCCATTCAGACATCATTATAATCCCAAAACCCGTGATATAAGGGCAGAAATTAAAACGTCAAAAGATGTTAAAAATAGAACAATTTTAGAGAATTATTCCAAGAAAGAAACAGGCTCATATGTACTAAATCCAGAATCCAAGAAAATAGTAAAAGATGATAAGCCTAAAAGAATAAGTAAAGGAGATAAAACTCCATCAAAAACATTATTTGAAAGTGAAATATTTAAGAAATCAAAATCCAAATCAGAAAAAAATCCAGAATTCAAATATTCTAAGTTAGGCTCTAAAACATATTCAAATAAAGATATGAAAAATAAAATGAATTCCAAGAAGAGAGATACTGAATCCACATACTCAAGAAACAATCCAAAGAAAGACTCTAAGGTGATCTTAAAGAAGAATTCTGATGGCAAATCAGAGACTTGCTCAATAAATATTTCAAATGTAGATTTAATTATGTATTTGGAGGAGATTGATACTAAATTCATGGATGTCGATACATGGTCAAAGAATTATTCACAGAACAATTCAAAGAAAGATGCAAAGAAGGAAAAAAAGGAGGGGAAAAAGAAGGGTGGAAAGAAAGGCTCTGATGCAGAATCTGAAGACTCAAAAGATGCAAAGAAGAAGGATAAGAAAGGTGGAAAGAAGGATAAGAAGAAGGATTCAAAGAAGGACACAGAGTCTACTGATGCTGAATCTGAAGAGTCAAAAGATGCAAAGAAAGATGATAAGAAGGATAAGAAATCAAAGAAAGGTGACAAGAAGAAGAATTCAAAGAAGGACACAGAGTCCACTGATGCTGAATCTGAAGAGTCAAAAGATACAAAGAAAGATGATAAGAAGGATAAGAAATCAAAGAAAGGTGACAAGAAGAAGGATTCAAAAAAAGATGCAGCCTCTACTGAGGAGTCTGAATCTGAAGGGGATACCAATAAAGGTAAAAAGAAGGGCAGGAAAGATGCCAAAAAGAAGAAGGATGCAGGATCTACTGATGCTAATTCTGAGTCTGAAGGGGATACCAAAAAAGGTAAAAAAGGTGAAAAGAAGGGCAAGAAAGATGCCAAAAAGAAGAAGGGTGAAGAGTCTACTGAAAGAGAGACTGATGCAGAGGCAATAGATGGTAAGAAAGGTTCAAAGAAAGAGTCCAAGGATGCAAAGAAGGAAATAGAGTCTACTACGGATGACTCTGATAAATCACTAAGTAAACAGGATTCTAAAAAGATAACTGAGGACTCAGATGCCACTTCCACAGATTCGAGGAAGGCACCAACAGACCTGAAGAGAGGTGGATCCAGAATGTCATCCAAAAAGACTACTTTCCAAGAAACAGAGAAGCAAACAATTACAGGTAGAGTTCCTCCAACAAGAGAAAGACCACCACTCCCTCCTTGTGAGCCTTTTTTACCATCACCTAAAGTGAAACGTGTCTGTCGGTGCAAGATGCCTCCTCCACCTACAAAACAAAGATATGCTCCTTTGGTATGTTTACTCCTGTTTTATTTTTCAGGGAAAATATATTTTTAAATTTAAGACTTTTAGAAGTTTGAATTTTCATATTTTCTAAAGAATAGCCCTCTTTTAATTGTAATATTGTACAAATTTGTTCTCAGAGGCAGGAGAGATTATAAGTACTGTGAAATGTCTTAAAAGAGTAGCAAAACAAATGTTTACATTTTAGAGAATAAGAATTATTTGGACTATAGCACAGGGAAGTGGATCTTAGTTTAAGAAAACAAATTAATTTTAAGTAAGGTCATTTAACAAAAATGATTAACTGCTCTATACTTAGCTAAATCAAAATTGAAAACTGACTAAAACTTCTACATTGGCAGATTTAATTGATATATGAAGTCATTTCCTGGGAAGTTGCTGAATATAGTAAAAGCTCAATTAAGTAATATCTACTCATAGCAGTTGGTAATATCCCAAAATTCAGATGTGCAAAAATTGTTATTTAATCTGAGTCTGGACTAAACATTTTTTGTGAGTTATCATCTTTACTGATACCAGAAAATGAATATTAACTGTCCACAAGCAACCCGATCTCCTTTGATTTCTAACAGTCACTTTCAGGTTAACTCCATTTCTTTGGAGGTAAATACCATGTATATTTAGCTTCTATTTTTTTCTCATTCAACAGATTATGTCTTCCTTCTCCATTCCTCAAATAGTCTTTTTTTAATGTTTATTTTTTTAGTTGTAGTTGGACACAGTACCTTTATTTCACTTATTTATTTTTATGTTGTGCTGAAGATCGAACCCAGGGTCTCACATGTGCGAGGCAAGTGCTCTATCACTGAGCCACAATCACAGCCCCTCAAATAGTCTTATTTTAGGGGAAATATTTAAAAATGTATCACTTTGGAAGGATGGTTTCTGGTTCCACATGCCTCACTTTCTGGTTCTCTTTAGTTTTTGGTTGAGGTTTAACTCATATGTATGGTTTCTGAACATCAATGCGTTTCTTTGCTCTCACAGTATTTATTGCCTATTCTCAGTATAGTGGGACTAATACCCTCTGTCATGCAAAATACAGATCATCTGTAGTTATGGTGAGGTCTTAATCTTAAGCTTCTCATTTTCTTTTATTGCCTTTTCCTATCACTCTACCTTTCTTTCCTCCTCTTTCTGCTCTCTGCTCTCCTCCTCTTCTTTGACTCTTTCAAGGAGCTTCAGTTTCTATTCTACTCTGGTAGGCAATTCATTTTACCCTATATCCCAAGTTTCTATTTTTGGTTTATAATAAAACTATGTACAGACTTCCACTTGCATTCCATATATTAATAACAGTTTAAAAATTAGAAACTTTTTTATATTTCTCACAAGACCTACTTCTGAAGCCCATTTTTCTCCCAGTATTTTCATAAAGCCTGCTTTGCAACTCAAATGTGATTAACGACCCCTTGTTTTACATGATATCTTTTCTCTGAACCTTATGGACTGAGTCAATGGATGGGTAGCCACCAGGTCGACAAAACTTACAAGGAATTAAAATACACTGGAGAATAATTTTAAGGTAATTGTGAAAAATTACCCTCAAATATCTACATTTATTACAAAAAGCAGTTTTGATAAAAATAAGTAAATAATGAGAAAAATTATAGCCAATGATTACATTTAATTAAGAAAATAAGAAATAATACCTATTCTCCTTAATAAAATTCCTTTACATATTCCCAGTCCAGGTAGGCTTTTCCACCTTTATCATTCTACTGAAACTGCTCTTCTAAAGGTTACCAAATACCATTTTTGTGGCCACATACACTGGTTTCTCCTCTCTCTCTCCATGTTATTCTGCCATCAAAAAACTTTTAAACTAACCATTCTTTCCTTCTAGAAACACTTTCTATACTTAATATTTGTGACACTGTGCTCTCCTATTTTCATTTCTGTTTGGTGGTAGCTTATAATCACCTCCATTCTATCTTCTGCTTCACCATTAAATATTGTAATGACACAAGTCTTGCTCTTGACTTTTAATATATGCCATCCACATTGCTGAATTAACCAAATCCAATGGCTTTAAGTGCCATCTATGTACTAATGATTCTAAACTTAACATCTTTTGCCGGAGTCGGGCTGCAGCAAAATAACTGGGGGGTGACGAACAACTTGTGTACGTTGATACAGCAGGAATAGGAACCGTTTATTGCAGGACAGGAGAAGTATTTATACATTCCACACAGCTTATCTAATTAGCATAAACTAGATACATCAGTCAACCAATAAGGAATCTCCACACTTAATGGCTCGCTTTTGTTACTTCTCAAACCACTCCCTCTGGCATTTTGCCAGGCACCATCCAGACTTGTTTAGGAACTCTAACATTCCCCTGGCAAAAATGTGGGGGGAGATACAGAAGGTTGTATATGTCCTTCTGCTAATTGTTGTTTGACCAGGTCATGGGCTGCTTGTATCTTTTCTTTAGTCAGGGGCTACTGAGGAACCCATACTGGTCTTTCTGATTTCCAAGTAATTTTTATTGTCTCAGTGGCCCTTTCTGAAAATCCAACCCATGTCTGTCTGTTCCTTGATCTATTTGTATTGGTGCTGCTATACCTTGTTCTTGTTTTTCTAATCTTTTTCCTTTCCTAAAACCTTGTCTAGTCATAATAGTGGGTGCATTTTGGTTGATGTTATTTGTTAATGTCAAACCTAATTGATCTAGGACATCTCGTCCCCATAAATTTACGGGAACATGATCCAATACATATGGCTGTATAGTTCCTTCACATCCTTCAGGATCCTTCCAATCTAATACCATTGCACTTCTATGGGGATTAGTCGCCACTCCTAAGCCTCGAAGCGTTTGAGTGGCTTGTTGTAATGGCCAATGTTTTGGCCATTCTTGACGAGAGATGATGCTAATGTCTGCACCTGTATCCAGTAGCCCATTAAATTCATGTCCTTGAATATTTAGTTTTAGCATGGGGCGAGAATCTAAATTTAAAGAAAGCATAGCCCAATCTACACCTGTGGAACCTAATCCCTTGGAACCTCTTTCTACAGTACGACTGGAAAATTTATCATGTAGGCTGGGTATTATTAGTAACTGTGCTATTCTATCTCCTGGTGAAATTACTGATATACCCTTTGGAGAACTGGCTATAATTTTTATTTCACCTTCATAATCGGGATCAATTACCCCAGGACTTATCATAAGTCCTTTTAGAGTAGAAGAGCTGCGTCCCAATAATAAGCCTACTGTTCCTTTGGGAAGAGGTCCTTTCACCCCTGTGGGAATGATTTGAACTCCCATCTCTGGAGTTAGTACTGCTCTGGCGGAGGCGCAGATTTCCAACCCTGTGCTCCCTCTGGTTTGTCTGATGAGGGATCTGATGGACAATGTGTCCTGGGCACTACCCTGATGGGGTTGCTGGGTTCCTCCAGTGCTCCGTATATTTGTGGTTTTGGGCCCCGGAGCATTGGGCCCCCTTGTCCATTTTTTGGCAATGGAGCCTGATGCCTTTCTCCACGATATCGTGGATAAACACCTGGTCCTTGTTCGTTTTTTGATAATGGAGTACCCTCTATGGTGGTTTGAGAACGGCATTCATTAGCCCAATGTCTCCCTCTACGGCATCGTGGGCAAATACCTGGTATTCTACTCCTTTGATACCTAGTTTTGTTAAACCCTCCTCCAATGGGGCAATTCCTTTTAAAATGTCCTGTTTGTTCACAATTGTAGCATGTTCTTGGCCTGGCATCTAAAGCCTGTTTTACTGCAGCTGCCACAATTTGCCCTTGTTCATTAATGTCTCTGGCATCTAAAGCCTGTTTTACTGCAGCTGCCACGACTTGCTCTTGTTCATTAATGTCTCTACATAATTTAATATATGTGTTTAAATCTTCATGTTTCCATGGTCTAATGATATCTCTGCACCAACGATTCGCTTGCTCATAAGCCAGGTGTTTTAGTAATGGCATTGCTTGTTCTGTATTCCCAAAAACTCTGGTAGCTGTTTGAATAAGCCTATCTACAAATTCAGCATAAGGTTCATTAGCTCCTTGTATTACCTTAGATAATTGACCTTGTAAACCTCCATGTCCTTGTAAAGTCTTCCATGCCTTAATTGCATCTGCAGCAATTTGTGCGTATACGCCAGGATCATATGCAATTTGTTGCTGCTGATCCTCATAAGGTCCCTTTCCTAACAACATATCTAGATTTCTCTGAGGATAACCAGCTGCTGCATTTCGCCTAGCCGTCTCCTTGCAAAATTCCTCATTGGCAACCTTCCATAACAGGTATTGTCCTCCATTTAGCACAGCTTTACACATATTAGCCCAATCTGTTGGCGTCATGTTCAAGTTGTTAATGGATTCGACCAAGCTTACAGTGAAGGGTGCTTGAGGACCATAGGTTGTTACAGCCTCTTTTAGCTGCTTCACTGTTTTGAAATTTAAAACTTGGTAAAATCGCTGCCCTCCTGCTTCAAATACAGGGCATGTTAATATTTGAGATCTTGTCTCAGGATCCCAACTATCAACTGCGGGGGTTGGGGACCTCCCAGCATATGGAGGTGGCCTTGTTAGTTGGACACTTACGTCCTCTGGTGATAGAAAGGTGTTAGTAGCAGTCTCCTGTAGAGGTGGTGCTGTTGGTTGGACACTTACACCCTCTGGTGATAGAAAGGTGTTAGTAGCAATCTCCTGTTGTAACTTTCCCCCTGATGGCTTTTTCTGTTTTACACTTTCTTTCTCTGTCTGACTAACTTGAGAGGCCTTCTCTTTTACTTGAATCTTTTCCTCTGTCTGACTAACTTGAGAGACCTTCTTTTTTACTTGAATCTTTTCCTCTGTCTGACTAACTTGAGAGACCTTCTCTTTTACTTGAATCATTATGTCTTCTCCTTCCTCTACCATTGTCTGAACTGAAGGCTTTGGACTAAGCAAACAAGATACGAACGTCCACAATGGCAATGTGCCAACTGGCAGAGTCCCTGGGCTTTTCTTTTCTATTCTTTTTAAATCTTCACCATGATGGTTCCATTGTGATATATTTAACAACTCCTCCTTAAAAAGCCATGGGCTACATTTTTGTATTGTATCAACGTATGCCCTGATTGTTCTTGATTTTACTGAGATGCCTCCTTCCTCTAACAATTTACTTAACACTCTTTCAGTTTGTTTTTTACTAATTTCTGATCCCGTATTTCTACTATAATACAACCCAACAAGATGACGCCAAACAAAACCGAGACAGAATGAGATAAAAAGGGAACAACAAAAAGTCATTATAGCCTTTCTATCCTCCTGACATGTGCATCCGTCCTTTCTCCCTATCTGTTCCTCAGACGTAAATAGTTTTTCCTCAGATGTGAGTGGTTTTTCTTCCGTCTCACTCATCTCCAGGGACAGGCAACTTAAAACAAAAGTGAAACAAAATAACAAAAGAAGAATCTTAAAATGGCTACCCATCCTCTCGCCCTGCCCTCAGGGGCGAGCTGTTTCACTTACCCTCAGTCGCTCCCCGTGCGAGCCACCAAATGCCGCAGTCTGGCTGGGCACAATCAGGAGCCACTTGTCAAAAGAAACTAACTTTATTTTTAGAACCAAACACGCCAAACAAACAGCCTCTCAGGAAAAACCCCTCAGAGCCTCAACTGCCACCACCGGCTTTTCACAAGCCTGTCTCTCCCCCCACAAGCTTCTCTCCACCTCCCACAATCCTCCTGCTCTTGAGGCCGATTGGCTGGGTCACGTGGGCAGAGCCAAAAAGTCCCCCAATGAGCAGCTCCGTGGTCTGAAAGGGCAGGGAAACAGTCCAATGAGCATCACCGCAGAGGAGCCAATCAGCTAGATGTTGCTGGGGCCGAGGAGCCAATCAGCTAGATGTTGCTGGGGCCGCTGTGAGCCAATCATCAGCCGGCAGCTGGATTGCTGGCAGCTGGAAGTTTGCTGGGGCCCCTTCGGCTGTGGCTCTCAACATCTCCCCCTCTCTGTTTAAACAACAAGCATGTGGCTTAGGGACCGTGCCTGTTAGGCAGTCCAATTCAACATATGGTCCTTACCCGTCATCGGATGAACTGACCTCTAGGCGTCAGCCTCCTGTCTTAGGTTGGTACCACTGCAATTGGATCATACCCGTCACTGACTACCGGTCCAGCATACAGCTATACTTGTGGATAGGCCTTTGCACCAGTGGGTGCGGCAGCCAGGTGTTATTTTGACTTGTTTACAGACTCCAACATTTCCCCCTTTTGTTTAATTTAAATAACGACCATAGTGGTTTTTACAGAAACACCATAAATAACCTGCTACAAACAGATAGGGAGGATACAAAATGCCACAATACCAAGCCAATTGATGGCTCCATGCAAGAAGCCCTTGGAAAAATTATATCAGCAATGACACCGTTTGCAAAGATACCTAGTTACAATTTGTTGTAGATTACAGTTTGTTGTCTCAGTCCAGGTAAAGCAGTGTCTCAAATAGATTAACTCACAGTCCAGGTAAATCACAGTCCGGGTAAGTTCTGCAGGCAGCTAGCTTAAATCACAGTCCAGGCAAGTTCTGCAGGCAACTAGCTTGATCCAAAGTCTTGTCCATTTCTCAGCCGAAGTCTCGTCCGGTTTTCAGCAACACTGAAAATTCTTCCACCTTGGTCTTTACCGGCACTGGGACGAAGGCAGGAACTCCAGATGGCTAAAGAAAATCCTGTAGCATTCAACTAAGAAAACAACCTTCTGAACAATTTAGTACATTATCTCAAGGTTTTTTACATTTGAAATAAGCATTAATAGTGTTATTACTCATTAGCTTCCAGGTGTGGGAGAACCATTGTAGCTTAGTTATTGGCATTGAAAATGACCAAACATCAGGGACACCAGTAGTGTCTTTTGCTGGCTGTAGTGTCCTGGGCAGCCCCAGATGGCAATCTTTAGCCTTGCTTTTCCCATTGAGATCTAAATTCTTACTCCAAGTGCCTGCATGAAATCTCCACTATATTATCTACTAGGCGCCTCAACACAATATGTCTCAACAATCTTTCTTTTACTTTTATTTATTTATTTATTTGTTTGTTTGTTTGTTTTGGGACTGGGAATTGAGCCCAGGGGATTTGTACATCCCCAGCCCATTTTATTTTACATATAGTTTTTGAGATAGGGACTTACTAATTTCTAAGAGGCTGGCCTCAAATTTGCAAAACTGTCTCAGCCTCCTGGGCTACAGGGATTACAGGTCTGCACCATCATGCCCAGCAGTAGATGGAGTTTTATTTGCACAGAGTATGGAACTCAGGGGTACTTTACCACTAAACTACATTCCAAGGCCACACCTCTTTTTTGAGGTAGGGTCTGGCTAAGTTGTCAAGGCTCACCTTGAACTTGTGATTTTTCTACCTCAGCCACCCAAGTAATTGAAATTCAGGAGTGTGCCACTAAGCATAGCAACTCAGTAACACTCTTAACCTCTCCTAAAATCTGTTCCTACTCTAGCCTCTGTCTTATCAAATGGCACCACTATCCAACTATTTGAGATTTTAAATCCCGAATACAATATGAAGTTCTCTTTTCCTCACCCCTAACATGTAATCAACTAGTAAGATATAGCTACCTTATAACCTGAAGCAGCACAGTTTTCTTCATCTCCAAAACTACCACTTTAATGACCCAAATCATCAACATTGTCTTTCTGGAATACTATGAAAGTTTCCAACTAGTGTACCAATATAATGCTTAAAAGATTTTGGTGGATTCCCATTGCAATCAGGATAGAGTCAAATTCCTTACTCTTGTTTTCAGTCCCTACATTATCCAGCTGCTACCCTTTTTTTCACCCTTAAATTGTATCACTTTTTGCCTTTTATTTAGCTATCTAGCTGAATTAGCATTCTTTTTCTTTCTCATACATATCAAAGCCATTTACTCACCAAGTCTTTGATTTATATTGTTCTCTCTGAATAGAAAACTCATTACTTAGTTTTTCAGCTTAAATGTGGTCTTTAGAGAAGCCTTCCTTAATTACCCCGCTTACCCACTGTCCATTAGATCTCTAAACCCTGAATCCTACTTTATTTCTCTTCACTGAATTTATCTTTATTTTCAAATTAATTGCTGATTAATATTTTTTAAAAATATCTTTATTTACTTACTTTTATGTGGTGCTGAGGATCGAACCCAGGGCCTTGCACATGCTAGGCAAGCGCTCTACCGCTAAGCCACAACCCTAGCCCAATATTTTTAAAATTATAATCATTGTTAGAATTCAAGTTCCCTGAAGGAAGTAATTTTTTTCTTTATTGCTATATGCACAATTTCAACAGCAGATCCTGAACTATATTTATTGTGTGGAGAATTTGGTCTCTCCAAAGAGCTAACAAGTTCACATCATGATAATTGAATTTCTGAAATCCATTGTTCTACATTTAGTAAGACATGATTATCCTACCACCAAAATATACCCTGAATCAGTCAATTTTTCTACATTTTCATAACTAATAGTACCAATCATCCTCCTTCTTCACCACTTCCTCCTCTTCCTCCTCCTCCTCCTCATCATCATCATTATCATTATCTCTCCAATATCTGTGCTAGCCATAATAGACAAGGTATTTGAAGTGGGATTTTTTAAGTGCATTGTGCATTCTAAGTGTATGGATAAATATTTATATTTATACTTTTCATTTAGTGTTGAAGAATATATGAACAGATTGTGTTAATAAGTCTTAGGTCTCCTTTAGTAGGGATTCAAAGAATCACGTCATTTTCTCTTTCCATCCCCATTCGAGTTCTACTGAGCTTCACAGCAGAACATAAACAAAGTTACTGTCACATTTCAGAGTTAGCTCTGTTAACACTCTTCTATTAAGATAGCTTTGACTTGAATCCTTGGTCTACATCTTACTACCAATACTGTTGAGTACTTTCTTAATCATTTAGAACACCACATTTCAGAATTGCAAAATGGGGTATTAAAAAGACCTTTTTCATAGGAAAATTAAGCATGTACATTGCTTAGTGTAGTGTATGGCATTGTATTTTGCATAACCCTGAAGCTCTCCTCCTATTATATTTCCCAAAAATATATAGGTGGATTTTAATTTTATTCAGATTATATAAATAAAATTAAAAAGAAAAAGATTCTGTGGAAAATGTTCAAGTCAATAAGTAAACCAACCAATATTCTCAACTGTTGTTGTTTTCTCTAGAAAATTGATTAATTGATAATGCATTTTGTTTTCCATCAAGTATTATCATTTACTGAGCAAAAAAAAGATTATATGGAATTACATGATTGTAATTTAATAGCCTAGACAGAAAGACTCATATATACGTTCCAGATTTTAATTTTTTGCTGCTTACTTCCATATCTATAAATAATATCTTTACATATATGCTTCTTAACATTTTCTATTGATTTTCTACCATGTTTATGTAATATGTTCTAATGACCTCACATTCCTTCTTCTAGTATGGTTCAACCTTTATTTTTATTTCTTTTATTAACTCCATTTATGACTTTAAATATTATATTTTGAAATTTTTGCCTAGTTTACTTACTCTTAATTTCTTTCCTGTTGCTACTAGTTCTTCATTTAAAATTGCTCATTTTAATTAGCATATTATAATTCTTCAGATTATTATGTCATATTTATACATGCACATAATTTGATCAGATTCATTCCCCTGAAACTTTCCTTTCCCTCCCCTCCACCTTCTGCATGATTCACTTTCTCTATTCTAATATCCATTTTCTTTTTATTATTATTAATTTAATCATTTCATTGTAGTTATATGTAAAAACTGTATTTGTTGTGGTGTATTTGTACATGAATATAGCATAATTTGGTAGTTTTCCTTCTCCAGTACCACCTGATGCACTACACTATTCCCTCCCTCTCAATCCCCTTGTCTGTTCTGTTATTCTCCCTTCTATTTTCATGAGATCCCTTTTTTATACATTATTTTCCCTCTCACTAGATTCCAAATATGAGAAAAAAACGTTTGAACAGTCAATTTCTGAGTCAGGATTATTTCATTTAGTATGATGTACCTCCTGTTGTTCCTCCATTTAACAGTAAATGACATAATTTCATTTTATTTTTTATGGCTGAGTAAGCCTCCATAGTATACATGATTTCCTATAGTGGTGCTGAGGATCGAAATTCCGTCCTCACCAAATTTTATGGCTTTGTCTCTATTGACATTTCCTTGTCACCTTTTGTCTTTATCAGAAATATATCTCTTCCTGTAATATCCCTGAATGTTTACTCTCATATTTGTTTCCTCCTCTTCTCATATCACTATTTCTCTATCTCAGTTTCTGATACTTACACTTTTTTCCATGTGCAATTCAATATTGTTTTTTTATGGCTCAGTTCTTAGACGTTCATTCTTCTCTACATATTCTATTTGGAAGCATTTTTATATTATTATTTCTTCCATTTTGCATTTCTATTTTTATTTTTTCGTACCTCTGAAGGAATAAAATATATCTCTAGACTGTTCTCTTATCCAAAAGCTCACCTGTTGTTTCTTATATTTAATCAATTTATAGTTGCAGAGGGGAAAAAAGGATTTGAGATTTAAATTTATCTTTAAATTGTATTTTTGTGCATGAGTGATTTGAAATAAATCCTCTATAAATAATAGTATCTAACCTACTCATTATAATAAAGTATTCTTATGTTCAAATGAGAAAGAAGTTAAAAGAGTTTTGTAAATGACAAATTATTATATAAATACAATGATTTATTATAGTTATTACTGCCTTTTGCCTTCTTTATATTACTCCCATTTTTCTTCAGTACCCCCTTCTTTTGTTATTTACTTCAAAACACAACTTTCCCTCCAAAAAATAACACATTTTTTTCTATTTTTTGGTTGACATTAATATTATCTTCCAAACAAACTGAAAATCCCCCATTGGCATTGACTAAATTCTTATATTCACCATAGCACCAGAATGTTGTTCTGCATGCTGAATATGATTAATAAATATCTGTTGATTAACATGGAGATTTTGCCAGCAGAAGCCATGGCTTTATTTTTAACTTGAACATTACATTTTTATTTGGATTTTTTGTAATATTCACTTGACTCATCAATTTAACTTTCTCCATTTTATCTGAATAATCTTTTGCAAACTTTGCTGGATTCTGTTGACCCTATCTTGAAAATATACCTAGAATTTAATTGGTACCCATTAACTGTGTTGTGATGCTGCAAGTCTATGCAATTGTTATCACTCTCCTGAATTACTGCAGTAACTGTATAAGAGATATTTATGCTTTTAATCTTTCCTCATTGTATTATTACCAAATTATGCTGTTCTATCCTGTGCATGAATGAATATCTGACAACAAATCCTACTGTTGTGCATAGTTATTATGCACCAATAAATAAGTTTAAAAAGAAGAATTAAATATGTCCCCTTGAATATCAGATTATGTCACCCTATGCTTACAACTCCTGTAACAAAGGGAAGGGGCATATGAAACTTTTGGGGAGTGAGTGAAGTGTTCAATGTCTTGACTGCAGGAGTGTTTTGACAACTGTATGTCTGTAGAAACCCATCAACCTGTAAATTGATGTAGTTTGTTTTATATCCATTTAATCAACAAAGCTGTTTAAAACAAAGTTGGTGAAAATATATGATACTTAGAATCAGCAGAATTAAATTAAAACTGAAAGAAACAAACTAACCTGAAAAAACTCTATAATGCCAGAATAAATGACAAAATGTTTACAATTTTCAACAAAGCCCTAGATAATATGACTCACTTTTACCTCTTATTTCATTTTTTTTTTCTACTTTGCCAACCTGATTTAACCACATTGGCTCCTCCACTATTCCTTGAATAACCCAGGAATATTATTTAGGGGTATATAGTTGTCATTTCCTCTACCTAGAGTATTCTTTCCATAGATTTCTGCATGGTTAACTCCCTTACTTCTTCAAAAATTTGCTCACCTGTCAAATTCCCAATGAGGCAACTATGACCTCATTATTTAAAAGTGCAACTGTTGGGCATGGTGGTGCTTACCTGTAACCCCAGCATCAGAAAGCTGAGGCAGGAGGACGGAAAATTCAACTCCAGCCTCAGCAACTTACGGAGGCCCTAAGCAACCCAATAAGACCCTGTCTATAATAAAATACAAAAAAAAAGGCTGGGGATATGGCTCAGCAGTTAAGTGCCCCTGGGTTCAATACCTGGTACCAAAAAAAAATGCAATTCTTCCCCTTCACACTCTCACCCTTATCTCATCTACATGTTCATTAATTTGCTACCTTCCAATATTTAATTTAATTATTTATTATGTTGGTTGTGGATTGTACATACCCTTTGCTAGAAAAGCAAACTCCTTGAAGCTAAACTCCTTGCTTTGCTTACTAATATATCTGAAATGACCTAAAAAGTGTCTGGCACTCAATATTTGTTGAATAAGTAGATGATATTTCTTAGATAAGTAGGGAGAAATGAATGAAATAATTATTGGACAGTTATATGAACACAGGATGGAGTTATTATGAATTTTTGGTGTGCTCAGTCTATGAACTAATCTATTCATTAGTTGAATAATGGTGAAGAAACTGATATTTAAGCTGGATCATGAAGGATGAGGAAAATTTTGACAGACAGACAATAGAAAAGTTTCTGTCCAAAACTACTCAACTAACACAACTGTAAAATTGTTTTAAGAGATGGAACATTAAAAGATGATTCTGAAAGAGTATGTTAACTGAGTAATAACTGTCATAGTAGTCAGAATAAAAGGCTAAAGCCCATAAAAGCAGCAACAGGATATTTTGACACCACTCCAAATTTTATTATAAGAAATAAGTAAAACCTCTAACAGGAGGAAGGGAAATTAAGTTCTGATTTATATGAGGATAACTTCTTAAATGCATTTTTAATCTATATACTTTCCAAATAATGTTTTGCTTGTGTTGTAACTATTGATTTTCTGCTACTTTCTGACACTCTAAGAATGTATCCAATTAATCTACCCTTTCCTCCTCACCTACCATGAGGCTTCATGTCCTATTGTTGGACCCCAGCTGTCAATAATAAATTCTAATTCCACAATATCACTTCCTTGTACAATGTCCCATTATTTGGACATTTTCAAAAATTTTTCATTTTCAGAGCTATAAAGTTAACTTACCAAGAAGGCATTAAGTTTGTTTTTTGTTATTCTTCCACCAATAATTATAGTTTAACAAAGGAGTTTAAAAATGCTAAAGCTACAGATCTAAAAAATGCATTTGGATTTGGAATAATGTGGAATGCTTTAGAATGCAAGGCATCTGTAGTGCATCTCCCAAATCACAATATCTAGATAGAAGTAATTTCACATGTATTTAAAGCTAGATCTAATCAACACTTTACCTCAATTATTTGGGAAGCATAGCAATGTGTGAAAGAATATTGAACTATTAATCAATAGTGCTGAAGAGGCACATTTCTGAGAATAAAATCAAAATCCTTATAAGATTAAATCAGAAAAGGGCTAAGGATATAGTTCAGTGGTGAAATGTTTGCCTAGCTTGCATGAGGCTCTGAGTTCAATCCTTAGTATAGGGGAAAAGTTAAACAAAAATAAGAGATAATTTGTGCAGGAAGAAATAAATATGAGATATAATCATGAAAATGTGTTGACTATGGGTAGCTATCAATCTAATCAACTCTATGGGGTAATTTCACTTCTAATAATTTAACAAAACACACACACATATATCATAAATACAGCAAATATAATTTTGTATTTATTATTTATGTAATAGATATATTGCAGCTGTTGAAGCTTCAAAGACAGTGGTGCATTTATTCACTGATGATTACAGAAGGAGACCTATGCAAACTTTTCTACCTTCTTCTGGGTGTATGTGGGAATATGTAGAAAGAATCATAAATGGTGACTGCAATGCAATCTATAAGAGAAAGACTTTGGAATTAAATTAAATATATAAAATTAAGGAAATGCTATAGTACAACATGAAACAGAATAATATACTTTCATGGAAATGATAATTATGAAACATAAAGAATTAGAAGGAAAAGATAAAACCATAATATTAATAGAGGCAGCAGAGAATACTATCATATTCCAGCTAGAGAAAAATCTATATGTGAATGACACATCTCTATAGTAGACACATTTACAACTAAAAATATTTGTATCATCCTGGTAAAATTTGCAGTTACTATCAGTTATTTTTAAATCCATTTTATGTTATATTTTCATCTTTAGACATTCTAGTCCACTAAAATAGTTAGTAGTTAAAAAGTGAGAGATTATACTGATGAAGTGGTAATGATGTACTTTGATTCATGTACAAATAATGGTGACTAGTCTAGCATTCATTAATTCTCACCCTTCACTGGACATTATCATCACTCAGGAAGCTTGATCAGCATGCACATTGCTAGACTCAATGTTCAGAGATTTGATTTGGTAGATCTGGAGTCCAGGAACCTGCATTTTTAAGAATAAATAATAAAAATGATATCCAAGTATCCTTCCATGTATTAATTATATGCTTTGGTATGGTCTGCAACACATCAGGGGTTTTCTATATTTAATAATGTTTTCTGTTTTACTTTCATCTTTCTGCTTTATTCCTCAGCCTGAAGCAAAGTGGATTCATAAGCTGCTTTAAAGAACAACTAAGCAGTTGGTTTCACAGAATGGCCTTAGAATAAGCACCAACTACTACTCTCCAAAGAGCATTACTACTTCTGGGGAACTGTAATAAATAAAAACAATTCTTTCACGGGAACCAGGGACTTATTTTTTGCATATAATTTATTAAGGTACTTTAGAGAGTTTTGTTTTTATTACATGCCTCAACTACTGAGACCAAAATAATATAGCATTTTACCTCTGTTTCTAAAGTGAAGCTGCAGCTTCACTTTAGAAACAATTTCTGAGTTTGGGTTAAAAAGTAGCAGTCTTAATTTATATGACTGTATCATGTTTTGTTAAACTTATTTTTTAAATTTTTATTTGTTCTTTTTAGATATACATGAAAGTAGAGTATGTTTTGACATATTATACACACATGTAGCACAACATATTCTAATTAGAAACCCATTCTTTATGTTGTACATGATGTGGAGTTAGTTTCACGGGTTGTGTATTCATATATGGACATAGGAAAATTGTGTCTGATTCATTAAATTTCTCTTTTACTTAGAATTCCAGCAACTATACAAATAATGAAATAAAGTGCCACAGTCTGGCTGGGCACAATTCAGGAGCCACTTGTCAAAAGAAACGAACTTTATTTTTAGAACACACACACCAAACCACACAGCTCCTCAGGAAAAACCTTCAGAGCCCAACTGCCACCACCGGCTTCCCACAAGCCTGTCAATCTCCCCCACTCCTCCTACTCTTGAGGCCGATTGGCTGGGTTGTGTGGGCGGAGCCAAAAAAGTCCCCCAATGAGCAGCTCCGTGGTCTGAAAGGGCGGGGAAACAGCCCAATGAGCATCACCGCAGAGGAGCCAATCAGTTGGCAGCTAGAAGTTTGCTGGGGCTGCTGTGAGCCAATCATCAGCTGGCAGCTGGAAGTTTGCTGGCAGCTGGAAGTTTGCTGGGGCCCCTTCAGCTGTGGCTCTCAACAATAAAGCATAACTTCTGTACCCTTAAAAGAAAAAGTAAGTTATATGCAGATAAACCTGGCAAGATTCTTTGACCAAATATTTGACTATTTCTTGAAACTTATCCTAAGACTATTCTAGTAATTTCCTTATAAAATTCAGTTGTAGCAAGAATTCTGCTAAATCAGTTTAGTAAGAACCCCTATCCTAATTATCTGATCATCTTTTAGATAGAATTAGTTTCCTCATATTCTACCATCCTTGAAGTGATATCTGATATCCAAAGTATCCTGTTAGGAGAGTTTACCCAGAGATTTTCCTTAACACTAAATGTAACTGTTTAGAATTTTCCATCTACTGATTACCTCTTCCTTGGCTATAAATTCCCACCTATCCATGGTATATGAAGAGTTGACACCAATCTTTCATCATACACTGCTAGATCCAATTACTATTGTCACTGTAATTATCATAACATTCCACTCTTGAATAAAGTCTGCTTACCATCCTCAATAAAAGTCATTGGATATTGTTTTCTTTAATTCCTATACCCCACACAGCTCTACAGAGAGATCTAAGCTTAAACATTGAACATTTTACTCTTTAGGTTATACCATTTTTTCTTTCTTTTTCCTGAACTTTTAAAAATTTACATGACAGCAGAACGCATTATGATTTTTATTAAACATATAGAACACAATTTTTCATATCTCTGGTTGTATACAAAGTATATTCACACCAATTTTTGACTTCATACATGTACTTTGGTTAATAATGACCATCACATTCCCCCATCATTTCTAAACACATGCCCCCTCCCTTACCCTCCAAACCCTCCACCCTATCTAGAGTTAGTCTATTCCTCCCATTCCCCCTCTCCCTAACCCACTATGAATCAGCCTCCTTATATCAGAGAAATATTCAGTATTTGTTTTGTGGGGGATTGGCTAACTTCACTTAGCATTATCTTCTCTAACTTCATCTTTTTACCTGAAAATGTCATGATTTTATTCTCTTGTATTGATGAGTAATATTCCATTGTGTGTGTGTGTGTGTGTGTGTGTGTGTGTGTGTGTGTATATATATATATATATATATATATATATATATATATATATATCACATTATTTTTATCCATTCATATATTGAAGGGCATCTAAGTTGTTTCCACAGTTTAGATATTGTAAATTTGCTGCCATAAAACATTGATGTGGCTGTTGTCCCTGTACTATGGTGTTTTTAAGTCCTTTGGGTACAGGAAGAGGAGAGGGATAGCTGGGTCAAATGTTGGTTCCATTCCCAATTTTCCAAGAAATCTCCATACTGCTTTCCATACTGGCTGCACCAATTTGCAGTCCCATCAACAATGTATGAGTGTACCTTTTCCCCCACATCCTTGCCAACACTTGTTGTTGTTTGACTTCATAATGGCTACCATTCTGACTGGAGTTAGATGGTATCTTAGAGAAGTTTAATTTAAATTTCTCTGCTTGCTAGAGATGGTGAGCATTTTTTCATGTATTTGTTGATTGATTGTATATCCTCTTCTGAGAAGTGTCTGTTCAGGTCCTTGACCCATTTATTGATTGGGTTATTTGTTTGTTGTTTTCATTTATATAAAACTTTTTGAGTTCTTTATATACCCTAGAGATTAGTATACTATCTGATTGTGAGGGGTAAAATTTTGCTCCAAAGATGTAGGCTCTCTGTTCACCTCACAGATTGTTTCTTTTCCTGAGAAGAAACTTTTTTGAGTCCATCCCATTTATTGATTCTTGATTGCCAAAGGAGTCTTATTAAGGAAGTTGGGGCCTAAACCCACATGATGGAGATGAGGGCCTGTTTTTTTGTCTATTAGATTCAGAGTCTCTGGATTTATTCCTAAGTCCTTAATCCACTTTGAGTTGAGTTTTGTGCATGGTGAGAGATAGGAGTTTAATTTCATTTTGTGGCATATGGATTTCCAGTTTTCACAGCACCATTTGTGAAGAGGCTATCTTTTCTTCAATGAATGTTTTTGGCACCTTTGTCTAATATAAGATAATTGTAATTTTATGGGTTAGTCTCTGTGTCCTCTATTCTGTACCATTGGTCTATCAGTCTGTTTTGGTGCCAATACCTGCTGGTTTTGTTACTGTTGCTTTGTAGTATAGTTTAAGGTCTGGTATAGTGATGCCACACACTTCATTCTTCCCACTAAGGATTTATTTAGCTATTCTGGGTCTCTTATTTTTCCAGATGAATTTCACAATTGCTTTTATTTTTCTATGAGAAATGACATTGGGATTTTGATACAAATTGCATTAAATCTGTATAGTGCTTTTGGAAGTACAATCATTTAGATAATATTAATTCTGCCTATCCAGGAGCAAGGTAGATCTTTCCATATTCTAAGGTCTTATTTGACTTCTTTCTTTAGGGTTCTGTAATTTTCATTATGTAGATCTTTCACCTCTTTCATTAAGTTGATTCCCAAGGTGTTTTTTTGTCTTTTGTGTTTTTGTTTTTGTTTTTTTTGTTTTTTTTGTTTTTTTTTTTTGAGGCGATTGAAAATGGGGTAGTTTTCCTCATTTCCCTTTCTGAGGATTTGTCACTGATATACAGAAATGCCTTTGATTTATGGGTGTTGGTTTTATATCCTGCTACTTTGCTGAATTCATTTACTAGTTATAGAAAATTTCTGGTTGGAACTTTTAGGGTTTTCTAGGTATAGAATCATGTCATCAGGAAATAGTGCCAATTTGACTTCTCCTTTTCCTATGTGTATCCCTTTAATTTCTGTCTAATTGCTCTGGCCAGTGTTTCAAGAAGTATGTTAAATAAAATTGGTGAAAGGGAGCATCCCTGTCTCATTCCAGGTTTTAGAGGGAATGCCCTCAATTTTTCTCCATTTAGAATGATGTTGGCCTGGGGTTTAGCATAGAAAGTTTTTAAGATGTTGAGGTATATTCCTGTAATTTCCAGTTTTTCTAGTGTTTTGAACATGAAGGGGTGCTTTATTTGGTCAATGTTTTTTCCTGCATCTATTGAGATGATCATATGATTATTATCTTTAAGTCTATTGATGTAATGAATTACATTTATTAAACCAACCTTGCATCCCTGGGATACTTGATCATGGAGCATGATATTTTTAATATGTTTTGTATTCTATTTGCCAGAACTTTTAGAATTTTTGCATGTATGTTCATTAGAGATATTTGTCTGAAGTCTTCTTTTTTTGATGTGTCTTTTTCTGGATTTGGAATCAGGGTGATATTGGCCTCATAGAATGAGTTTGGAAGTGCTTCCTCTTTCTATTTCCTGAAATAAATTGAAGAGTATTGGTATTAGCTCTTTTTTAAAGGTCTTGTAGAACTTGGCTATGTCTCCATCTGGTCCTGGGCTTTTCTTGGTTGCTAGACTTTTGATGGTGTCTTCTATTACATCACTTGATTGATCTGTTTAAATTGTGTATATCATCCTGATTCAATTTGGGCAAATTATATGACTCTAGGAATCAATGCCTTCGATATTTTCTACTTTATTGGAGTACAAGTTTTCAAAATAATTTCTAATTATCTTCTGTATTTATGTAGTGTCTGTCATATTTCCGTTTCACCATGTATGTTAGTAATTTGAGTTTTCTCTCTCCTTCTCTTCATTAGCATGGCTAAGGATCAGTCAATTTTATGTATTTTTTCAAAGAACCAACTTTTTGTTCTATCAATTTCTTCAATTGTTTCTTTTATTTCAATTTCATTGATTTCCCCTCTGATTTTAATTATTTCCTGTCTTCTACTGCTTTTGATGTTGACTTGTTCTTCTTTTTCTAGGGCTTTGAAATGTAATGTAAAGTCATTTATTTGTTGACTTTTCTTCTTTTAAGGAATGAACTCCATGCAATGAGTTTTCCTCTTGGAAATGCTTTCATAGTGTCCCAGAGATTTCAATGTTATATCTGTGTTCTCATTCACCTATAAAATATTTTAATCTCCTCCTTGGTATCTTTTGCCAACCCATTGTTCATTCATTAGCATATTATTTAGTCTCCAGGTATTGGAGTATGGATTTTATTTCTTATTTTATCATTGATTTAAAATTTCATTTTATTATGATCTGATAGAATGTAGGGTAGTATTTCTACTTTTCTATATTTGCTAAGAGTTTTTTTGTGGCATAGGATATGGTCTATTCTAGAGAAGAATTCATGTGCTGCTGAGAAGAAAGTGTATTCTCTCATTGAAGGTTGGAATATTCTATATATGTCAGTTAAGTCTAAGTTACTGATTGTGTTATTGAGTTCTATAGTTTCTTTGTTCAGCTATTGTCTGGAATATCTATCTAGTGATGAAACATGTGTGTTATTACCCAAAAATTATTACATTGTGGTCTATTTGACTCTTGAATTTGAGAAGAATTTGTTTGATGAACATAGATGCTCCATTGTTTGGGGCATATATATTTATAATTGTTAAGTCTTGTTAGCATATGGTTCCCTTGAACAGGATGCAGTGTCCTTCTTTATAATTTTTGATTGACTTTAGTTTGAAGTCTACTTTACTTGATATAAGGATGGAAACTGCTGCTTGCTTCTGCAGTCCAGTGAGTGGTGTGATTTTTCCCAACCCTTCACCTTCAGTCTGTAGATGTCTTTTCCTATGAGGTGAGTCTCTTAGAGGCAGCATATTGGAGAGTCTTTTTTTTTTTTTTTTTGATCCATTTTGGTAATTTATGTCTCTTGACTTGTGAGTTTAGGCCATTAACAATCAGGGTTATTATTGAGATAGGTTATTATTATTTTTATTCCCAGGCTTTTTGGTTTATTTTTGGTATTTAATGTTGCCGCAGTCTGGCTGGGCACAATCAGGAGCCACTTGTCAAAAGAAACTAACTTTATTTTTAGAACCACACACGCCAAACAAAACAGCCTCTCAGGAAAAACCCTCAGAGCCTCAACTGCCACCACCGGCTTTCCACAAGCCTCTCTCTCCCACACAAGCTTCTCTCCACCTCCCACAATCCTCCTGCTCTTGAGGCCGATTGGCTGGGTCACGTGGGCGGAGCCAAAAAAGTCCCCCAATGAGCAGCTCCTTGGTCTGAAAGGGCAGGGAAACAGCCCAATGAGCATCACCGCAGAGGAGCCAATCAGCTAGATGTTGCTGGGGCCGCTGTGAGCCAATCATCAGCCAGCAGCTGGAAGTTTGCTGGCAGCTGGAAGTTTGCTGGGGCCCCTTCGGCTGTGGCTCTCAACATCTCCCCCTCTCTGTTTAAACAACAAGCATGTGGCTTAGGGACCGTGCCTGCCTTAGGTTGTCCAATAGTACATATGGTCCTTAGGTTGGTACCATTGCAATTGGATCTTACCCGTCACTGACTACCGGTCCAGTATACAGCCACACCTGTGGAGAGGTCTTTGTACCAGCGGGGGGGTGAGGTTCTTTGCCTCACCTCTGTTGGCCCCCAAATTTTAGCTGGACGATCATGACAAGCAGAAGGGAGGAAGATACACCAAGCCAATTGACGGCTCCTTTTGGAAAAATTGTACCACCAATGACATCATCAGCAAAAATACCCCAACACTACCACAAGTCGCTGCACCAACAGATAGTTCACAATGCATACAGGTGAGCTCACAATGTGTCCAGGCAAGTTCTGCAAGCAGTTCAGTGATGGCTATTATAGAAGCTGTAGATTGGTTTTATCTTTGACTTCACCAGCACTGGGATGAAGATAGGAATTCTGGCAATAATGGCTAAAGAAAAAATTATGTAACATTACAGAAGGCACTAAAAGAAAACAATTTTCTTAACAATTTACATTGTCTTCACCGGCACTGGGATGAAGATAGGAATTCTGGCAATAATGGCTAAAGAAAAAATTTTGTAACATTACAGAAGGCACTAAAAGAAAACAATTTTCTTAACAATTTACATTATCTTTAAGAGAATTATTAAATATAATGAAAAGGAATGGTGAAAGTAAACAAACAGATCTGTTAAACTTCTTTTTTGTTTACATATTAAAACAATTCTCAACAAATCCCAATTTAAATTAAACCATATAAATCACGTGAAAAAAAATATTTGGATCAATTTTATCATGAGCGCTCATCATATATGATATATGGACATACGTACATTCAAACATATAACACAAAACACAAGTATGCACACATAATATAATACATACAACACATAACATTATAGTAAAGGCCTTATAACTTTTTACAGGTGAAATCTCCATTGCAATGTTTAAAAACTCTATAGTCAAAAAATAGAACTGATCAGCAAAACATTAACCTAGGTCTGTATGAGCTCAAAAAACAAAATAGAACTTCATGATATGGCAAAGGGCAATAATAAAACAGATATTGAAAAAAGCATCCTGGTTCTGTTGCAGATGTAAGAATAGCCAAACTGGAGTTTTGGATATCAGTTGTTATGGATTTGAGCCAAATCATCTTCTTTTTGGTCTGTAGAAATCGCTTTAGTTAATCTTTCTGGAATCCAAATCGGCTGCTGTTCTCCCTGTGGAAACACATAAACAGACCCCCAACTCCAGACAATCACTGGGTCAGGACCTTGGTTAATCTCTCTGGAATCCATATCGGCTGCTGTTCTCCCTGTGGAAACACACAAACAGACCCCCGACTCCAGACAATTACTGGGTCAGGACCTTTCCATTGTCCTGTTAGAATATCCTTCCAAAGTACCTTGGGCTTATATACATTTTTTGGACACATATGCCTTTCCGCAGCACTAAGTCCAGATGAATCCAAATTTAAAAAGTTTAGAGTAAAAAGGGTTATTTTAAGTTTATCTTTGGGGAATATATACCCCTTCCCAATTCCTTCTTTTTGCTTTAATAAGTACATTTTAATAGTTTGATGAGCTCTTTCAACTATGCCTTGTCCCTGTGGATTGTATGGGATTCCTGTTATATGAGTAATGCCAAATGATGAGCAAAATTGTTTAAAAGAGGTAGAAGTATAACCAGGGGCATTATCTGTTTTTAACTGTTTTGGAACACCCACAGTGGCAAAATTTTGTAAGCAATGAGCTATAACATCTTTAGTTTTTTCTCTGGCATGAAGGGAGCCCATCAAAATCCAGAAGAAGTATCAACTGTAACATGCAAATATTTTAATTTTCCAAATTCTGGCAAGTGTGTGACGTCCATCTGCCAAATATGGTTAGGTATCAATCCTCTAGGATTGACTCCAAGATTAACTTGTGGTAAAAAGGTCACACAATTTTGACATTGTTTTATTATTTGTCTAGCTTGTTCCTTAGTTATTTTAAAACGCTTTTGTAAAGTATTAGCATTGACATGGAACTTTTTATGAAAATTTATAGCTTCTTCTAGTGTAGAGAAAATATGTATGTCATGTGTAGTTTTATCTGCTAAATCATTGCCCAAACTAAGGGCTCCAGGCAATCCTGTATGTGCCCTGATATGTCCTATAAAGAATGGATCTTTTCTGTCCCAGATTAGACTTTGTATAGTGGAAAGCAAAGAGAAAACAGTAGAAGAAGGGGAAATCCTACCAGCATCTTCAAGAGATACTATAGCATTAACTACATACTGACTATCACAAAATAAATTAAATACAGAATCTTTAAACATCACAAAAGCTTGTAAAACTGCATTAAGCTCTACCTTTTGAGATGATTGTTTGGGTACTAAAAATGTAAAAGTTTGATCAGGGGTAACTACTGCTGCTATGCCATTATTTGACCCATCAGTGAATATATTTGGAGCATTCATGATAGGTGTTTTTCTTGTCATTTTTGGAAAAATTACAGGATGCAATGACCAAAAAGACAATAAAGGATTAGATGGTAAGTGGTTATCAAATGAAACATTAGATTTGCACATGATTATTGCCCAAGGATTTAACTCATTAGCTAACTCATCAATTTGATCCATAGTATATGGAGTAATAATTTTATTGGGAGAAATTCCAAACACTCCCTTTGCTGCTTTTATTCCTTTGAGTATTAATTGTCCTACAGCCTCAGGATACCTAGTAAGAATAGTGCTAGGAGAATAAGATAAATGTATCCATAATAATGGACCTTCTTGCCAAAGTACTACTGTAGGAATATTTTTTGTTGGTAGTACAATAAATAATAAAGGCAAACTTATATCAATTCTATCCAAATTCATATTTTCCATATATGTTTCAATGATTTTTAATGCCTTTCTTGCTTCAGGCGTTAACATTCGGGGTGAATTTGCTTCTGATGGACCTTTTAGGATATCAAATAAAGGTCCCAACTCTCCTGTTGGTATACCTAAATAAGGCCTTATCCAATTTATGTCTCCTAATAACTTTTGAAAGTCATTAAGTGATTTGAGTTGATCTACTCGTATTTGAATTTTTGGTGGACGGACCATGGTTGAGGATAATAGAACTCCTAAATAATTAATTGGAAAATTTAATTGTACTTTATCTATTGCTATCTCTAGGTTATAATTTTTTAATAAGTTTGTAAGTGTGGCATAACATTCTAGCAATGTGTTTTTATCTTTGTGTGCTAATAATACATCATCCATATAGTGAAATATTTGTAGTTCAGGATTTTGATTTCTAAGTGGCTGGATTACTTTGTTAACATAAATTTGACACATAGTTGGGCTGTTAGCCATCCCTTGAGGGAGTATTTTCCATTCATATCTCTGATCAGGACCTTCATGTTTCAGTGCAGGGATAGTAAATGCAAAACGTGGACTATCCTCAGGATGAATTGGAATTGAAAAAAAACAATCTTTAATATCTATAACTAAAACATACCAGGTTTTTGGCAAAGCAGACAACTGAGGAATCCCTGATTGAGCAGGTCCCATAATAACCATCTCATGATTAATGGCTCTTAAATCTTGCAATAATCTCCATTTACCAGATTTCTTTTTGATGACAAAAATGGGAGTATTATGGGGAGATACAGAAGGTTGTATATGTCCTTCTGCTAATTGTTGTTTGACCAGGTCATGGGCTGCTTGTATCTTTTCTTTAGTCAGGGGCCACTGAGGAACCCATACTGATCTTTCTGATTTCCAAGTAATTTTTATTGTCTCAGTGGCCCTTTCTGAAAATCCAACCCATGTCTGTCTGTTCCTTGATCTATTTGTATTGGTGCTGCTATACCTTGTTCTTGTTTTTCTAATCTTTTTCCTTTCCTAAAACCTTGTCTAGTCATAATAGTGGGTGCATTTTGGTTGATGTTATTTGTTAATGTCAAACCTAATTGATCTAGGACATCTCGTCCCCATAAATTTACGGGAACATGATCCAATACATATGGCTGTATAGTTCCTTCACATCCTTCAGGATCCTTCCAATCTAATACCATTGCACTTCTATGGGGATTAGTTGCCACTCCTAGGCCTCGAAGCGTTTGAGTGGCTTGTTGTAATGGCCAATGTTTTGGCCATTCTTGACGAGAGATGATGCTAAGGTCTGCACCTGTATCCAGTAGCCCATTAAATTCATGTCCTTGAATATTTAGTTTTAGCATGGGGCGAGAATCTAAATTTAAAGAAAGCATAGCCCAGTCTACACCTGTGGAGCCTAATCCCTTGGAACCTCTTTCTACAGTATGACTGGAAAATTTATCATGTAGGCTGGGTATTATTTGTAACTGTGCTATTCTATCTCCTGGTGAAATTACTGATATACCCTTTGGAGAACTGGCTATAATTTTTATTTCACCTTCATAATCGGGATCAATTACCCCAGGACTTATCATAAGTCCTTTTAGAGTAGAAGAGCTGCGTCCCAATAATAAGCCTACTGTTCCTTTGGGAAGAGGTCCTTTCACCCCTGTGGGAATGATTTGAACTCCCATCTCTGGAGTTAGTACTGCTCTGGCGGAGGCGCAGATGTGCAACCTTGTGCTCCCTCTGGTTTGTCTGATGAGGGATCTGATGGACAATGTGTCCTGGGCACTACCCTGATGAGGTTGCTGGGTTCCTCCAGTGCTCCGTATATTTGTGGTTTTGGGCCCCGGAGCATTGGGCCCCCCTGTCCATTTTTTGGCAATGGAGCCCGATGCCTTTCTCCATGATATCGTGGATAAACACCTGGTCCTTGTTCGTTTTTTGATAATGGAGTACCCTCTATGGTGGTTTGAGAACGGCATTCATTAGCCCAATGTCTCCCTCTACGGCATCGTGGGCAAATACCTGGTATTCTACTCCTTTGATACCTAGTTTTGTTAAACCCTCCTCCAATGGGGCAATTCCTTTTAAAATGTCCTGTTTGTTCACAATTGTAGCATGTTCTTGGCCTGGCATCTAAAGCCTGTTTTACTGCAGCTGCCACAACTTGCTCTTGTTCATTAATGTCTCTACATAATTTAATATATGTGTTTAAATCTTCATGTTTCCATGGTCTAATGATATCTCTGCACCAACGATTCGCTTGCTCATAAGCCAGGTGTTTTAGTAATGGCATTGCTTGTTCTGTATTCCCAAAAACTCTGGTAGCTGTTTGAATAAGCCTATCTACAAATTCAGTGTAAGGTTCATTAGCTCCTTGTATTACCTTAGATAATTGACCTTGTAAACCTCCATGTCCTTGTAAAGTCTTCCATGCCTTAATTGCATCTACAGCAATTTGTGCATATACACCAGGATCATATGCAATTTGTTGCTGCTGATCCTCATAAGGTCCCTTTCCTAACAACATATCTAGATTTCTCTGAGGATAACCAGCTGCTGCATTTCGCCTAGCCGTCTCCTTGCAAAATTCCTCATTGGCAACCTTCCATAACAGGTATTGTCCTCCATTTAGCACAGCTTTACACATATTAGCCCAATCTGCTGGCGTCATGTTCAAGTTGTTAATGGATTCGACCATGCTTACAGTGAAGGGTGCTTGAGGACCATAGGTTGTTACAGCCTCTTTTAGCTGCTTCACTGTTTTGAAATTTAAAACTTGGTAAAATCGCTGCCCTCCTGCCTCAAATACAGGGCATGTTAATATTTGAGATCTTGTCTCAGGATCCCAACTATCAACTGCGGGGGTTGGGGACCTCCCAGCATATGGAGGTGGCCTTGTTAGTTGGACACTTACGTCCTCTGGTGATAGAAAGGTGTTAGTAGCAGTCTCCTGTAGAGGTGGTGCTGTTGGTTGGACACTTACACCCTCTGGTGATAGAAAGGTGTTAATAGCAGTCTCCTGTTGTAACTTTCCCCCTGATGGCTTTTTCTGTTTTACACTTTCTTTCTCTGTCTGACTAACTTGAGAGGCCTTCTCTTTTACTTGAATCTTTTCCTCTGTCTGACTAACTTGAGAGACCTTCTCTTTTACTTGAATCATTATGTCTTCTCCTTCCTCTACCATTGTCTGAACTGAAGGCTTTGGACTAAGCAAACAAGATATGAACGTCCACAATGGCAATGTGCCAACTGGCAGAGTCCCTGGGCTTTTCTTTTCTATTCTTTTTAAATCTTCACCATGATGGTTCCATTGTGATATATTTAACAACTCCTCCTTAAAAAGCCATGGGCTACATTTTTGTATTGTATCAACGTATGCCCTGATTGTTCTTGATTTTACTGAGATGCCTCCTTCCTCTAACAATTT
Source organism: Marmota flaviventris (assembly GCF_047511675.1). Lineage (NCBI taxonomy): Eukaryota > Metazoa > Chordata > Mammalia > Rodentia > Sciuridae > Marmota > Marmota flaviventris. The sequence goes on from NC_092518.1 coordinate 68,770,428, forward strand.
AGTTAACACTCTTTCAGTTTGTTTTTTACTAATTTCTGATCCCGTATTTCTACTATAATACAACCCAACAAGATGACGCCAAACAAAACCGAGACAGAATGAAATAAAAAGGCAACAACAAAAAGTCATTATAGCCTTTCTATCCTCTTGACATGTGCATCCGTCCTTTCTCCCTATCTGTTCCTCAGACGTAAATAGTTTTTCCTCAGATGTGAGCGGTTTTTCTTCCGTCTCACTCATCTCCAGGGACAGGCAACTTAAAACAAAAGTGAAGCAAAATAAAAGAGGAATCTTAAAATGGCTACCCATCCTCTCGCCCTGCCCTCAGGGGCGAGCAGTTTCACTTACCCTCAGTCGCTCCCCGTGCGAGCCACCAAATGCCGCAGTCTGGCTGGGCACAATCAGGGGCCACTTGTCAAAAGAAACTAACTTTATTTTTAGAACCACACACGCCAAACAAATAGCCTCTCAGGAAAAACCCTCAGAGCCTCAACTGCCACCACCGGCTTTCCACAAGCCTCTCTCTCCCACACAAGCTTCTCTCCACCTCCCACAATCCTCCTGCTCTTGAGGCCGATTGGCTGGGTCACATGGGCGGAGCCAAAAAAGTCCCCCAATGAGCAGCTCCGTAGTCTGAAAGGGCAGGCCCAATGAGCATCACCGCAGAGGAGCCAATCAGCTAGATGTTGCTGGGGCCGCTGTGAGCCAATCATGAGCCGGCAGCTGGAAGTTTGCTGGCAGCTGGAAGTTTGCTGGGGCCCCTTCGGCTGTGGCTCTCAACAAATGTGACTTGGTTTCTTGTCTAATTAGATTTTCCTTTAGTGTAATACCTCCCTCTGCTGATTTTCATCAGTTTTCCATTTCCTCTTTGTGGAATATTTTGCTGTGGATGCTTGGTACTGCAGGCTTTCTAGTTGTAAATTCTTTTAACTTTTATTTATCATGGGAAGTTTTTGTTTCATCATCAAATATAAAGCTTAGTTTTGCTGGATATTAGATTATTGGCTGACATCCATTTTCTTTCAGAGCTTCTTATATGTTGTTTCATGATCTGGCTTTGAGGGTCTGGGGTTGAAAAATCTGCTGAGATACGAATTGGTCTCCCCCTTATGTGATCTGATTCTTCTCTCTTGCAGCTTTTAAGATTTTATACTCATTCTGTATGCTAGGCATTTTCATTATAATATGCCTTGGTCTAGATCTGTTGTAATTTTGTACACTTGGTGTCCTGTAAGCCTCTTGTATTTGGTTTTGCAATTCATTCTTTATGCTTTGGAAATTTGCTGATATTATCTCATTGAAGAGATTGTGCATTCCTTTGGTTTAAAATAGTGCCTTCCTCTATCCCAATAACTCTTCTATTCAGTCTTTTGATGCTGCCCCATAATTCTTGGCTATTCTGTTCATGGTTTCTTAGTATCTTCACTGTGTGATCAATTTTATTTTCCAGATTGTATACTTTATCTTTATTACCTTTCTTCTAAGTGATCTAGTCTACTGGTTATGCTTTCTATTTAGTTTTTTATTTGATTTATTATATCCTTCATTTCAAGGATTTGTGACTTTTTTTTTTCAGAGTCTCAATCTCTTTCTTGAAGTAATCTTTTGCTACCTGTATTTGCTCTCTTATCTCTTTGTTGCAGTAGTCAATTTTTGCCTGTAATTGCTCATTTACGTCATCCTTTAACTCACAGATCATTTTAATTATGAACCTTCTGAACTCCTTCTCTGACATTTCATCAACTTTGCTGTCCATGGGTTCTGTTATTTTAGTATCCTGGGTTTTGAGGGGCCCATTCCTTCCTTGTGTTTTTATGCCCAGTTCAGCTTCTGTGCCTACTTGCTGGCAGCTACATCAACCCAGATGTGGTTTTTGCCTTTATATATCCTAAAATGTTCAGGCTTGGGGCTGTTCCTTGCAGAGACAATTATGGGTCCTCTGGGGAACAGTCACTGGCTTTCCTGCTAAATAAAGACACTTTAATTTTGACAAAACTGTGACTTGTGTGTTTTCTGAATGACCTGCCCCACAACAATTATATAATGATAAAAGGTCAGTACAGTGAGAAGAAATAATAAATTCTAAATACAAGTGTATGCAAAATCAAAGCAACTGAATACATTTTACAAATATTAGTAGGCCTAAAGATGGAAATTGGCTCCAATACAATAATATTTAAACACTTTAACATCCCACTTTCAGCAGATCATTCATGCAGAAAACTGACAACTGAGTTAAATTGTATCCTAGAGAACATTGGCATCTTTGATCTTGGTGTCTGTGGTGCCAAAAGTTCAGGCTTGCCAACCAATACCAATATGCTAAAAAAAATGAGTAGTGGTGAAGGGCAAGAAATGAGCTTTAATCTCAAGGCTATGACAAGAAAAGTAGTTTAAGGGGTAACATTACCAAAGATCTATCTTCAAGGGACTGACAGAAACATTGAGGATTTATAGAAGTAGTCAAAAAAGTTAGGGTTAGGGGGCCTGGGCTGTGGTACAGTAGTAGAGTTCCCACCTAGGATGTGTGAAGCCCTAGGTTCAATCTTCAGCAACACATAATAATAAATATTCTGTACCATTGGTATATAAGTATATTTTTGTGTCAATGCCATGTTGATTTTGTTACTATTGCTCTGTAGTATAAGTTCAGGTATAGTGATGCTACCTGCTTCAACCCACATAATTGCAGTTGTCTTATATTAGACTAGGCACCAAAAACAAAAATTGAAGAAAAGATAACCTATTCAACAAATGTTGATGGGAAAACTGGAAATCCATATGCAACAAAATGAACCACCATTTGACCCAGCTATCCTACTACTCAGTCTATATCCAAAAGACTTTAAAACAGCATACTACAGGGACACAGCCACATCAATGTTTTTAGAATACAATTTACAATGCTAAACTGTGGAACCAACCTAGATGCCATTCAGTAGCTTAATGGATAAGAAAACGTGGGTATATATACACAATGGAATATTATTCAGCATTAAAAGAGAATAAAATCATGGAATTTGCAGGTAAATGGATTAGTTGGAGAATATAATGTTAAGTGAAATAGCCAATCCAAAAAAATGCTGAATTTTTTCTCTTATTTAAAAATTCCGATTCATAATGTGGGGAGGGAAGCATGGGAGGATTAATTAAACTCTAGATAGGGCAAAGGGGAAAAGGTGAGGGAGGGGAAATAAGGGGAAATGGGGATACAAAAGATGGTGGAATAAGATGGTCATCATTACCATAAGTACTTGTATGAAGACAAGAATGGTGTGACTCTACTTTGTGTAGAACCAGAGATATGAAAAATTGTGCTCTGTATGTGTAATAAGAATTGTAACACATTCTGCTGACATATATAACAAAGTTATAAAATTTTAAAAAGAGAAATAAAGGTATTGTGTCCATCTACAACTGAAAAAAATATTTTTTAAAAAGTGAGGATTGGGAGGTTACATTACTAAGCCATATAATTTATTCCAAAAAATATGAGAATAAGGACTTCTTACAAATACATACTATAAGACCAGCATTGCTCTAATTCCAAAAAAAGATAGGGACACAACAAAGAAAAAAATGATAAACAAAGATTATTATCCAAATAGATGAAAAATTCCTCAGTAAAATACTAGTAAATCAAATACAACAGCACATTAGAAAGATTATTTACCATGATAAAGTGAAATTCTTCCCAGGTACAAAAGTATTATTTAGCACATGCAAATCAATCAATGTGATATATTAAATGAACACAATTGTTGAGAGCCACAGCCGAAGGGGCCCCAGCAAACTTCCAGCTGCCAGCTGATGATTGGCTCACAGTGGCCCCAGCAAACTTCTAGCTGCCAACTGATTGTCTCCTCTGCGGTGATGCTCATTGGGCTGTTTCCCCGCCCTTTCAGACCACGGAGCTGCTCATTGGGGGACTTTTTTTGGCTCCGCCCATGCGACCCAGCCAATCGGCCTCAAGAGCAGGAGGAGTGGGGGAGGTGAAGAGTCTTGTGGGAAGCTCGTGGTGGCAGTTGGGCTTTGAGGGAATTCCTGAAGAGCTCGTGTGGTGTGGCGTGTGTGTTCTAAAAATAAAAATAAAGTTCGTTTCTACTTGACAAGTGGCTCCTGAATTGTGCCCAGCCAGACTGCGGCATTTGGTGGCCCACAAGGGGAACGAATGAGGGTAAATGTTAAGGTAAACTGCTCCTGGGGTAATTGATCCCGATTATGAAGGTGAAATAAAAATTATAGCCAGTTCTCCAAAGGGTATATCAGTAATTTCACCAGGAGATAGAATAGCACAGTTACTAATAATACCCAGCCTACATGATAAATTTTCCAGTTGTACTGTAGAAAGAGGTTCCAAGGGATTAGGCTCCACAGGTGTAGATTGGGCTATGCTTTCTTTAAATTTAGATTCTCGCCCCATGCTAAAACTAAATATTCAAGGAGATGAATTTAATGGGCTACTGGATACAGATGCAGACCTTAGTATTATCTCTCATCCAGAATGGCCAAAATATTGGCCATTACAACAAAGCATTCAAACGCTTCGAAGCCTAAACCCCATAGAAGTGCAATGGTATTAGATTGGAAGGATCCTGAAGGATATGAAGGAACTATACAGCCATATGTATTGGATCATCTTCCCGTAAATTTATGGGGACGAGATGTCCTACATCAATTAGGACTAACATTATCAAATAACATCAATCCAAATGCACCCACTATTATGGCTAGACAAGGTTTTAGGAAAGGAAAAAGATTAGGAGAACAAGAACAAGGTATATCATCACCAATACAAATAGATCAAGGAACAGACAGACATGGATTGGATTTTCAGGAGGGGTCACTAAGACAATAAAAATTACTTGGAAATCAGAAAGACCAGTATGGATTCCTAAGTGGCCACTGACTAAAGAAAAGATACAAGCAGCCCATGACCTGGTCAAACAATTAGCGGAAGGACATATACAACCTTCTGTATCTCCCCATAATACTCCCATTTTTGTCACCAAAAAGAAATCTTGTAAATGGAGATTATTGCAAGATTTAAGAACCATTAATAATGAGATGGTTATTATGGGACCTGCTCAATTGGGGATTCCTCAATTGTCTGCTTTGCCAAAAACCTGGTATGTTTTAGTTATAGATATTAAAGATTGTTTTTTTTTTTTCAACTCCAATTCATTCTGAGGATAGTCCACATTATTCATTTACTATCCCTGCACTGAATCATGAAGGTCCTGATCAGAGATATGAATGGAAAGTACTCCCTCAAGGGATGGCTAACAGCCCAACTATGTGTCAAATTTATGTTAACAAAGTAATCCAGCCACTTAGAAATCAAAATCCTGAACTACAAATATTTCACTATATGGATGATGTATTATTAGCACACAAAGATAAAAACACATTGCTAGAATGTTATGCCACACTTACAAACTTATTAAAAAATTATAATCTAGAGATAGCAATAGATAAAGTACAATTAAATTTTCCAATCAATTATTTAGGAGTTCTATTATCCTCAACCATGGTACGTCCACCAAAAATTCAAATATGAATAGATCAACTCAAATCACTTAACGACTTTCAAAAGTTATTAGGAGACATAAATTGAATAAGGCCTTATCTAGGTATACCAACAGGAGAGTTGTGACCTTTATTTGATATCCCAAAAGGTCCATCAGATCCAAATTCACCCCAAATGTTAACACCTGAAGCAAGAAAGGTATTAAAATTCATTGAAACATATATGGAAAATATGCATTTGGATAGAATTGATATAAGTTTGCCTTTATTATTTATTGTACTACCAACAAAAAATATTCCTACAGTAGTACTTTGGCAAGAAGGTCCATTATTATGGATACATTTATCTTATTCTCCTAGCACTATTCTTACTAGGTATCCTGAGGCTGTAGGACAATTAATACTCAAAGGAATAAAAGCAGCAAAGGGAGTGTTTGGAATTTCTCCCAATAAAATTATTACTCCATATACTATGGATCAAATTGATGAGTTAGCTAATGAGTTAAATCCTTGGGCAATAATCATGTGCAAATCTAATGTTTCATTTGATAACCACTTACCATCTAATCCTTTATTTTCTTTTTGGTCATTGCATCCTGTAATTTTTCAAAAATGACAAGAAAAACACCTATCATGAATGCTCCAAATATATTCACTGATGGGTCAAATAATGGCACAGCAGCAATAGTTACACCTGATCAAACTTTTACATTTTTAATACCCAAACAATTAGCTCAAAAGGTAGAGCTTAATGCAGTATTACAAGCTTTTGTGATGTTTAAAGATTCTGTATTTTATTTATTTTCCCATAGTCAGTATATAGTTAATGCTATAGTATCCCTTGAAGGTGCTGGTGGAATTACCCCTTCCTCTACTGTTTTCTCTTTGCTTTCCACTATACAAAGTCTAATCTGGGACAGAAAAGATCCATTCTTTATAGGACATATCAGGGCACATACAAGATTGCCTGGAGCCCTTAGTTTGGGCAATGATTTAGCAGATAAAACTACACATGACATACATATTTTCTCTACACTAGAAGAAGCTACAAATTCTCATAAAAAGTTCCATGTCAATGCTAATACTTTACAAAAGCATTTTAAAATAACTAAGGAACAAGCTAGACAAATAATAAAACAATGTTAAAATTGTGTGACCTTTTTACCACAAGTTAATCTTGGAGTCAATCCTAGAGGACTGATACCTAACCATATTTGGCAGATGGACATCACACACTTGCCAGAATTTGGAAAAATAAAATATTTTCATGTTACAGTTGATACTTCTTCTGGATTTTTGATGGGCTCCCTTCATGCCGGAGAAAAAACTAAAGATATTATAGCTCATTGCTTACAAAAGTTTGCCACTGTGGGCGTTCCAAAACAGTTAAAAACAGATAATGCCCCTGGTTAGACTTCTACCTCTTTTAAACAATTTTGCTCATCATTTGGCATTACTCATATAAAAGGAATCCCATACAATCCACAGGGACAAGGCATAGTTGAAAGAGCTCATCAAACTCTTAAAATGTACTTATTAAAACAAAAAGAACAGAAGTGGCGAATATCAGTAGAGGGGGCAGAGAGAGAAGAGGGGAGGGGAGGGGAGGGGAGGGGGGATAGTAGAGGATAGGAAAGGCAGCAGAATACAACAGACACTAGTATGGCAATATGTAAATCAATGGATGTGTAACTGATGTGATTCTGCAATCTGTATATGGGGTAAAAATGGGAGCTCATAACCCACTTGAATCAAATTGTGAAATATGATATATCAAGTACTATGTAATGTTTTGAACAGCCAACAATAAAAAATTAAAAAAAAATAAATAAAACACAATTTCATGTTTTTTCCTGCAGCCAATGAAACATTTCTTCCATTTAAATCTATGACTTATGGCAGCCATTAAAAATCAATAATCAAAATAAAAAAAAGAAAAGAGCGAATTGGGAAGAGGTATATATTCCCCAAAGATAAACTTCAAATAACTCTTTTTCCTCTAAACTTTTTAAATTTGGATTCATCAGGACTTAGTGCTGCAGAAAGGCATATGTGTCCAAAAAATGTACATAAGCCTAAGGTACTTTGGAAGGATATTCTAACAGGACAATGGAAAGGTCCTGACCCAGTAATTGTCTGGAGTCAGGGGTCTGTTTGTGTGTTTCCACAGGGAGAACAGCAGCCGATTTGGATTCCAGAGAGATTAACTAAGGTCCTGACCCAGTTATTGTCTGGAGTCAGGGGTCTGTTTGTGTGTTTCCACAGGGAGAACAGCAGCCGATTTGGATTCCAGAGAGATTAACTAAAGTGATTTCTACAGACCAAAAAGAAGAAGATTTGGCTCAAATTCATAACAGCTGATAACCAAAACTCCAGTTTGGCTATCCTTACATCTGCGACAGAACCAGGATGCTTTTTTCAATATCTATTTTATTATTACCCTTTCCCACATCATGAAGTTCTATTTTGTTTTTTGAGCTCATACAGACCTAGGTTAATGTTTTGCTGATCAGTTCTATTTTTTGACTATAGAGTTTTTAAACATTGCAATGGAGATTTCACCTGTAAAAAGTTATAAGGCCTTTACTATTATGTTATGTGTTTTATGTATTATATTATGTGTGCACACTTGTGTTTTATGTTGTATGTTTGTATGTACGTATGTCCATATATCATATATGATGAGCACTCATGAAAAAATGGATCCAAATATTTCTTTTTATTCACAATGCAAATCAATCAATGTGATATAATAAATGAACACAATGAATCATGAAAACAATGTGATAATCTTAATAGAAGCAGAAAAAGCATCAGACAAATCCAACATCCCTTTATTATGAAAGCATGAAACAATTTAGGTATACAAAGAAGCTATCTCAGTATAATAAATGACATTACAAAATAATACTTAACATGACCCCAATATGGACAGTCTAAAAGCTCTTGCTAAGATATGGAATAAAACAAGGATCCCCATTTTCATCACTTTTATTCAATACAGTGCTGGAAGTACTAGCAAAAGCAATCAGCTAAAAGAAAAAAAATCCAAATAAGAAACACAGTTTTACACATAGAAAAAATCTTAAGACTATTGATAAGCAAATTGAGTATTGTAGGAAAGGCAACCAAAAAAAACAACATATAAAAATTAGTATTTTTTTCTAACAATAATGAAATGTTTTAAGAATTCACAATATCTACAAAAAAATCACAATATCTACAAAAAGATACAATACCTGAGAATAAAATTAAATAAGAAAGTAAGTGTTCTCTGTAATAATCATTTGAAAGACTGATTAGAGAAACTAAGAAGGACACAAAATGGAAAGATCTGGGGCTGGGATTTTGGCTCAGCAGAGAGCACTCGCCTAGCACATCCTGAACACCACATATAAATAAGATAAAGGTATTGTGTCCAACTACAACTAAAAAACCAAAATATTTCTAAAAAATGGAAAGATCACATTTTCAGTGATTGGAGAATTAATATTATTAAAATGTTCAGACTACCAGAAAATATACAGATTTGGGGCTGGAGTTGTGACTCACTGGTAGAGCACTTGCCTTGCATGTGTGAGGCTCAGGGTTCAATCCTCAGCACCACATAAAAATAAATAAACAAAATAAAGGTATTGTGTCCATTTACAACTGAAAAACAAAACAAAAAAATGTACAGTTTTAATATGAGTCATATAAAAATCCCAAAGACAAAATTCACAGTAATCTAAAAGGCACTAAATATTTGTATGGAACCACAGAAGACCCCACATATCCAAAGTGATACTGAGGAAAAAGAACATGCCGGAAGTCATACAGTACCTAATATTAAAATATATTATAAAGATATATTTTTTAAAAAGCATGGTTCTGGCATAAAAATAGACAATTTTTTCTCATAAAATATAGATCCCCAAAATAAATCTATGTATTACAGTCAAATCTATGTATTACAGGAGCATACACAAGAGAAAGAGGACAGTGTCTTCACATAATGATTTGGGGAAAACTGGGTATTCAGAAGAATCCAATTAGGATCCCATCTTCCATCATAAACAAAAATAATCTCCAAATGGATCAAACACGTAAGTATAAAGCCTCAAACTATGACATCAGTAGAAGAAAACATAGAGGAAGTGCTTTGGAACATAGGCATAGGCTTATATTTTTTACATATGAACACAAAAGTACACTCTACAAAAGCAAAAAAATGTGATGAATGGAATCCTCTCAAACTATAAAGTTTCATTAAACCAAAGGAAACAATTAACAGAATTAAGTGGAAACCCATAAATTGAGAGAAAATATTTGTAATTTACTTCTCTGACAAGGGCTTAACTTGCAGAATATATAAGGCACACAAACTGCTCAAGAGAAAAAGAACAAATAATTCAATTATTAAATCAGGAAATTACATGATTAGACAGTTTTCAAAGATAAAATACATCTGGTCCACAAGTACAGGAACAAAAAAAAGCGCAACAGTGCTAATAATCAAATAATCAGTAAAATTGAAATCAAATCCCAATGAGATAACATTTCAATTAAATTTCAATGGCTATTATCAAATATACAATAAATAATAAGTGCTGGTGAGGATATGAGGAAAGATCACTTCTCATACATTTTTGTTGGGAATGTAAATCAATACTTTAATTATTTAAAACAGTAGGAAGTGTCTTCAAAAATCAAGAAATGGCACTGCTATATGATCAAGCAATCTCATTACTAAGCACTTATCCAATGGAAAAAATCCATATGTTGAAGATATATAGACATCACATGTTTTATTGCAGCACTCTTCATAGTAGCCAAGATGTTCAGTCAACCTAGGTCTTCACAAATGGATGGACAGATGAAGAAAATGTGGTATGTATGTATACACACACATACACACACACACACACACACAATGGAATATTTTTCAGGCACAGGAAAAAAGAAATTATTTCATTAGTGGCAGCATCCATGGAATTGGAGGGCATTACATTGAGTGAAAGAAGTCAGCACAGAAAGACAAATATTGCATGTTCTCACTTATATGTGGAATCTAAAATATCTATCTCAAAGAATTATAGAGTATAGTAGAATAGTGGTCACCAGTGGCCATAAGAAGGAAAGAGAGAATGAATAGCTAATGGATACAGGTGCCCAAATATATTGGAGAAATAACATTTAATGTTCTATAACACAGTAGGATAACTATGGTTAAGAAGAACTAATTGAATTTTTCAAAACAGATAGAAGAGAGGATTTTGAATTATCCCACCCCCCCAAAAAAAAACTATACTTTTCTTATTTTCCAAATAAATATGACAATCTGATCTGATCAGAATACACTGCATAGTATGTTGAAAAATACTATACCTCATAAATATGTGTAATTACTATGAATTAAATAGAAATAAAATACATATATTTTAATCCCAGAAAATGATATTTAAAATGAGTGGAATACTTTGTAGCTATAAGCAAGAATAAAGAAACTGTCCTTTTTAATAAAAAATACTTTTATTACTGTTACTCCTTCTAGATTAAAGTTAATATGTATTGGTGCATTATAAAGCATCTATGTATTTTGGACTAACCTAGTATTGGAATAGGATTAACTATTTGAAGAGAAATATTTTTTTTCTCTCTCTCTCCACCAAGTATTGCCAGTTTAACTAACAATATGGCTATTTTGTTATTTTTATATATTTATTGCAGATTACTTTTCATATACAATACAGCTAGAACATTTGATCTAAATTGTTATCCTAATATTTTCAGTTTGGCTGAGTTAAGAATTGTGTGCATAGCACACAGTCCTATGGAGAAATATGTCTCATCAGTATTTATGAATAGTAAAGAAACTCTCTTAATGTCAAAAAAATTGAGGTGAAGAACAATCTACAAAATTTGAAAGTTTTGTATTAAAGAACAAGTGAATAAAGTATATGGACTCAGATGTTCCTATATCTGTAAATAAAACTCTAAAAATATGATTTTCTTATATTAATATATCATATCATATTAGCCAGAATTCTTGAGAAAAAATAATTAGAATAAACTAATCTGAGTTATGAATTATTAATCTAAATGGTGCTTACCATTCTTTGTATCCCATGAAATAAGTGTGATCATATAAAATTAATAATACTTAAATAAAATGGCATAAAATCAATACACATTGTGTTACATGATATAGGAATAAAAGGCAATAGAAAACAGAGACACACACAAAAACATAGATGTATTCATCACAAAATGAGAAAATACTTATGACAATCAGTTTCTCATTTATGAAACTAGTCACATGGTCATCACTGGTATTTATAATTACCTTCTTCCACTATCCCTCCTGCATTTCTTTTGCCTTCAGCAAACATTTCACTTGGTCATTGTTATATGTCTATTGAGGTGACACAAAACACCATTGCTGAATGGTCTTGGCCATTTAAAGTCCAATCTGTTTTGGGTAATTGTGTTTTGCACTGACCTCAGTCATAGGGCATGGTAGCACTAAGATCTGACTTAAGGATTCTCTTATGTTACTGACAAAAACTTCCTTGCCTTCAGCAGTTATTATCATCATCTCACTCAACACTAAAACTTCTTTCTTTGCCTATTGATTTAGAAATATAAGGAACTCAAATTGAAAAGTTGACTGTCATAGTTTCCATTTCAAAGGAATCACTGCTGTGTATTCTGCTAGAAGAATTTTTTCTTTCTGAGATTAAGACCAGTATGTCAGCACAACTTAAAATTGCAGTAACCAAAAGTAAACTTGTTTTAGTAATTTATTAGGGGCAAATGATGAATGGTGCCACTCCCTTTTCCATCCCTTGATCGTTGTATCCATAAATATTTACTATCAGAGAAACAGTATACTGTGTTATATTTTCATTGCTGTGACCAAAGTACTTGAAAAAAAAAACTTAGAGGAAAAAAAAGTATATTTTCACTCAGGGTTCAAAAGTTTTATTTCATAGTTGGTTTAGTCCATTGCTCTGGGTCCAAGGTGAGATAGGACATCATAGCAGAAAAGTATGGTGGAGAAGCAATGCTCATCTCATAGTAGCTGTGAAGAAGAGTGGAAGAGAAAGGGAAGATGAACCCTTTAAAGGCAGACACCCATTGATCCATAGCCATGTCTCATCTGCCCAAAGTTAACACTCAGTCAATCCATTCAAACTTGGATGGGCTGATTAGGTTATGTCTCTCAACCTAATAATATCCCTTCAAAATATTCCTGCACTGACATTTGAGCTTTTGTGGAACACTTCATATCCAAACCATAACATTCTTCACCTAATATCCAAAAGTTTGCTAGAATTTTGATAAATTTTATGATGAATATGTAAATCTCTTTGGGTAGTATTTTCACTATTTACATCTTTATTAAAGTATTTCAGCAGTGCTTTATAGTTTTCTGTGTATAAATCAACCACCTATTTGGTGAAGTCTATCCCTAGATGTTTAATTTTTATATAAGATATTTTAATTGATGTTGTAACTTATTTTTTGCATTGTTCACACCTGAATGTTACCTCTTGATTGTACTAGTAAGCTTTCCATCTTTGTGACAATAAAAACAACTTAAAAGGTGCAAATGTTTCAGTATAGATTGATTGGTCACACTGATATCAGTCTGTGAAAAGGTAGATCATCATGGTCAGAAGTGCATGGGGGCAAGGCTATTCACCTCAAGGGGGCCAAAACATAGTGAATTTCTTTTATAACTAATCCGCTCCCCCCAAACCCATTATATTATTGATCTATAAATGAATTCATCCATTGATGAGGTCAGAGTTTCAAGATCCAATCATTTCTCAAAAACCCAACCTGAGAACACTGCTCCTTTTGGGACCAAGATTTCAAGAAATGACATTTTGGGGGACTTTTCCAATAGTGATTCTGCTGAGAAAGAAATCAGGAACACCATCCCATTCACAATGTTCTCTAAAAATACAATACATGGGAATTAACCCAACCAAGGAAGTGTAAGACTATCTTAATATTGAAGTAGAGAAAAGCTATAGATTTACAAATGTTGATCTTGTATCCTGTTACTTTGCTGAATACATTTTTCAGCTCTAGAAGTTTTCTGGTGAAGATTTTTGAGTCTTCTAGATTTATGATCATGTCTCCAGCAAACTGAGGTAATTTGGCTTTTTTTCCTATTTGTAACCATTTTGTTTCCTTCTCTTGCCTGGTTCCTTTGGCTAGAGTTTCAAGAAATATATTGAATAGAAGTGGTGAGAGTGAATATCCTTGTCTTTTTTTCTGTTTTTAGAGGAAATTATTTCAGTTTTTCTCCACTCGATATGACATTGACTTTGTATTTCTCATATATAATCCTTTAAATGTTAGCCTTTTAACCCTAGGTTCTCCAGTGTTTTAAAGATAAATGGGTGCTGCATTTTATCAAAACCCTTTTCTGTGTCTACTGATATGATTAAATGAATCTTGTCCTTAATTTTATTTACTTAGTGGGTTGTAGTTTTTGATTTGTGTAACATCTTTTAACATACCTCGTTTTAAAATTTTCTATTGGATGTAGTTTATTCCTTGTGAGGTTTAGGGATATATACATATAATGTGTGCATATTTATATACTATCATATGTTAATAGAGAATATTTACTTTTGTTTTCATTTGAATGCTCTGTATTTCCTTTTATGTTATTGTTTTGTTTTGTTTTTTATATCTATCTTTTATTTGAAGGTTATTATTATTAATAGATCAATATTTTGAATATTAAGATGTTTGATTAATTTTGTTCTTGTAAACTTTTGTTTCTTTTCCATAAATTTTATTTTTTATGTTTTTAAATTTTTTTTTAAATTTCTATTTTCTCTTATTTTTATTAATTTTTTCTCTGATTTCTCTATTTCCTTTGACTCTCTTCTCCTCTATAATATTCTCTCTACCACACTTTCTTTACCTTTTTTCCTCAATTTTTGCTCCTTCTTCCTCACAATTATCACATACCACATCACCTCTATTATATCTCATTACCACATGGAACTATAATCCCTTATGAAAACTTGCTGTTTTCCTCATGGGCAATAAGTGATCATATAATTTCTTAGTACTGTAACAACAAAATTGTAGATTTTATTGCAAGAGTTATTTGATTTAGTACTGTAAATTGTTTGTATTAGTTGTTTTTATTATGTGTCTCCCCTTAAACTGTGAGATACAAGTAACCTTCAGGAACACTATAAATCCACAATGTTGAAAAGCTATTGCCTCAAAATCAACTGTCAATTTCCTGACAATGGGTAGACATACAAACAACAGGAAAAAAATAAGGGAACAAATCACCTCCAACAAACCAAAAATATGTCAGAAATAGAATGCATCAATACCACAGTGGAAGAAATGTCAGAAAAGAAATATCATGAATGTACATAGTTAAATTGATCTGATGATGCAAGAGAGCAAATACAGATATTACAAGCCCATTTTAAAAAAGAGACAGATATTCTGAAAAAAAACCCAGAAATCCATGAAATGAAGGAATCAATAAATCAAATATATCAATAAATCAAATATCAGCAGAATATACCAACTGAAAGACAGTGTCTCAGGCAATGAAGATAAATTATATAATCTTAAAAGTAAAGGCAAGCATGCAGAAAAAATGTTAATAGATCATGAACAGAACTTCTAAGAAATATGGGATGATATGGAAAGAACAAACCTAAGATTTATCAGGATAGATGAAGGCTCAGAGATACAACCCAAAGGAATGCATAATGTTTTCAATAAAATAATGCCTGAAAATTTCCCAAATTTTAAGAACAAAATGGAAAATCAAATACTGGAGACTTACAGGACTTCAAATATACAAAATTACAACAGATCCACACAAAGGCAAATTATTATGAAGATTCTTAACATAAAGAATAAGGGTAGAATTATAAATGTGGCCAGAGAAAAAATTAACTAAAATTAAGAGAGAAACCAAATTGGAACTCAGCTGCTTTGTCAACACAGACCCTTAAATCTAGGAGGTCATGAAACAGTAATTACCAAGCTCTTGAAAGAAAATGGGGGTCAGCCAAGAATACTATACCATACAAAACTAAGCTGCAGATTTGATGATAAAATAAAACCTTCCATAATGAAAAAAAAATCAAAATAATTTACAACCAAAAAGCCTGCACTACAAAATATTCTCAAAAAATATTTCATGAAGAAGAAATCAAATATAAAAATGAAATCCAGCAAGGAAGGAAATATGCTACGAGTATAATTAAATAAAAAAACATACATTTAAAAAATTGATAGGAAATAAGAATCATTTCTCAATAAAAATGTTGAATGTAAACTGCCTAAACTCATCAATCAAAAAACAGAATGGCAAACTGCATTTAAAAATAAGACACATTAATATGTTGTCTTCAAGAAACTCACCTCATAGGCAAAGACATCCACAAACTGAAGGTAAAATGATGGCAAAAAATAGTACCATGCACATTCACCTTGCAAACAAGCAGGGGTTTCTAAACTCATATCTAGTAAAGTTGATTTCAAGTCAAAATTAATTAGAAGGTACAAAGAAGGACATTTTATAATACTAAAGGGGATTATACATCAACAAGACATAATAATCTTAAACATTTATACCCCAAATGATGGAGCACCTACATACATAAAACAAACACTTCATGTCAAATAGATCACAAAACAATAATACTGGGTGACTTCAACACACCTCTCTCACCAATTGATAGCTCTTCTAATGAAAAATTGAATAAAGAAGCAACAGAATTTAAAAATACAATTAATAATTTAGACTTAAGATATATATATATATATATATATATATAATATTTTATCCATCTATGAATGAATATATTTTCTTTGAAGCAGCACATTGAACATTCTCTAAAATAAATCACTTCATAACCCACAAAGCAACTCTTGGCAAATACAAAAAAAAAAATAGAACTAATAGTTTGCATTCTATCACATCATGATGGGATAAAATTATAAATCAATAATAAAATAAAAAATAGAAGCTACTCCAACACCTGAAGAAAAAAATAACACACTATTGAATGAATAATCGATAGCTGAAAAAATTAGGGATGAAATTTAAAAAAAACTCTTAGAAGTAAATGAGAATGGTGAAATAACATATTAAAATCTCTGGAATACTGTTTTTAAGTACTTTGGGTATAGACCAAGTAGTGGGATAGCTGGGTCAAATGGTGGTTCCATTCTCAGTTTTCCAAGGAATCTCCATACTGCTTTCCATATTGGCTGCCTCATTTTCAAGTCCCATCAGCAATGTATGAGTGTGCCTTTTTCCCCACATCCTCATCAACACTTTTTGTTGTTTGTATTCTTAATAGCTGCCATTATGACTGGAGTGAGATAAAATCTTAGAGTAGTTTTGATTTGCATTTCTGTAATTGCTAGAGATGTTGAACATTTTTTCATATATTTCTTGACTGATTGTATATCTACTTCTGAGAAATGTCTGTTTAGTTCCTTGGCCGATTTATTGATTGGGTTATTTGTTTTTTTTAGTGATAAAATTTTTGAGTTCTTTATATATCCTAGAAATTAGTGCTCTATCAGATGTGCATGTAGTAACAATTTGTTCCCAAATTGTAGACTATCTATTCATCTCACTGATTGTTTCTTTTGCTTATAGGAAGCTTTTTACTTTGAATCCATCCCATTTATTGATTCTCTATATTAATTCTTGCACTCTAAGAGTCTTATTAAGGAATTTGGGGTCTAATTCAACATGATAGAAATTGGAGCCCACTTTTTTCTTCTAATAGATGCAGTGTCTCTGGTTTAATTCTTAGGTCCTTGATCCACTTTGAGTTGAGTTTTGTGCATGGTGAGAGACAGAGGTTTTATTTCATTTTGTTGCATATGGTTTTCCAGTTTTCCCAGCACCATTTGTTGAAGAGGCTATCTTTTCTCCAATGTACATTTTTGGTGCCTTTGTCAAATATAAGATAACTGTAATTATGTAGATTAGTCTATGTGTCTAATATAAGATAACTGTAATAAAAAGCATAATATAGGGACACAGCCACATCAGTGTTTATAGCATCACCATCAAATATCTAAACTATGGAACCAAACTAGATGCCTTTCAGAAGATGAATGGATAAAGAAAATATAGTACATATACACAATGGAATATTATTCAGCATTAAAAGAAAATAAATTTGCAGATAAATGGATGAGTTGGAGAATGTAATGCTAAGTGAAAGAGCCAATTCAAAAAAAATGCTGAATGTTTTCTCTTATTTAAGGATGCTGATTCATAATGTGGTGGGGAGGGGGCATGGGAGGATTAGATGAACTCTAGATAGGGCAAAGGATAAAAGGGGAGGGAAGGAAAGGAGTGAGTATGGGGGTAGAAAGACCGTGAAAAGAGATGGACATCATTACCCTAAGTACATGTATGAACACAGGAATGGTGTGACACTACATTGTGTACAACCAGAGATATGAAAAATTGTGCTCTATGTGTATAATATGAATTGTAATGCAATCTGCTGTCATATATAACAAATTAAAATAAAAAAATGCAAAAAATCTCTGGAACACCATGAATCCAATTCTAAGGGGAAAGTTTAATGCATTAATCTTATTAATTTAAAGAACAGAAAATAACAAAATAAATTACCTAACTTTACATCTCAAATACTTAGAAAAAGAAGAACAAAGCAGCAATAAAAGTAATAGAAAAACAGGAAATAATTGAAATCAGAGCAGAAATTAATAAAATTGAAACCAAAAAAAATTGACAAAACAAAAAATTGGTTCTTTGAACAAAATTGATAAACCCTTAGCCAAACTAAAGAAAGAGAGAGAAAACCCAAATAATTAAAATTCTTGATGAAAAAGGAAATATCATCATGGACACCACTGAAATACAGACAATAATCAGAAGCTACTTTCAAAATCTATACTATAAAAAATAGGCAATCTTGAAGATATTGACAAATTTCTAGAGACATATGAATACCCAAATTTTATTAAAAGACATAGAAAATTTAAATAAATAAGTTTCAAGCAATGAAATTGAAGACACCATCAGAAGCCTACCAACAAAGTAAAGCCCAAGACCAGCTTGATTCTCACCCAAGTTCTATAAGACCTTCAAGTAAGAACTTACACTAATACTCCTCAAATTATTCCATAAAATGGAATTTTATGGATTCTATGAAATTAGTATCACACTGATACCAAAAACAAAGACTCACCAAGGAAGGAAAATTTCAGATCAATATCCCAGATGAATATTGATAAAAGTTCTCAATAAAATAATGGCACATCACATACTAAAATACATTAAAAAGATAGTGCACCATAATCAAGTGCAGTTCATCCCAGAGATGCAAGGGTGGTCAACATGGATATCAAAAAATGTAATTCATCAAAGCAATAGACTTAAATATAAGAGACAAATGATCATCTTAATAGATGCAGATAAAACACTTGACAAAATACAGCACTGCTTCATGTCCAAAACAATAGAAAAAGTAAGGATACTAGGAACATATCTCAACATTTTAAAAGCTATATATGCTAATCCCAAAGCCAACATCATTACACATGGGGGAAAAAAGCATTCCCTCTCAAAACTGAAACAAGACAGTGACGCCCTCTTTAACCACTCCTATTCAACATAGTCCTCAAAACCCTATCCATAGCAATTAGACAAATAAAGGAATTAAAGGGATATGAATAGGAAAATAAGAGTTCAACTACCCCTATTTGCCAAGGACATGATTCTATATTTAGAAGACCCAAAAATTCTACTAAAAAGCTTGTAGGACTCATAAATGAATTCAGAAAAGTAGCAGTGTTTAAAAATCAATACCAATAAATCAATTGCATTTCTTTACACCAAGGATATATCAGCTGAAAGATAAATCAGGGAAACTATCCACATTACAATAGCCTCAAAAAATAAAATATTTGGGAACCAACATAACAAAAGAGGTTAAAGACCTCTATAATAAAACTACAAAACACTAAAAAAAGAATTTGAAGAACTCAGAAGACAGAAAAGATGTCACATATACCTGAATTGGAGGAATAAATATTATCAAAATGGCCATACTACCAAAAGCACTATACAAATCAATAGAATTCCTATAAAGATCCCAAAAATGTCATTTCAGAAATAGAAAAGGCAATCATGAAATTCATTTGGAAACAAAAGTGTCCCAGAATAGATAAAGCATTCCTTAGTGCAAAAAGTGATGCAGGAAGCATCACAATACCAGATGTTAAATTATACTACAGTACTATAGTAACAAAAACAGCATGGTATATTGGCACCAAAACAGGAAGACCAATGAAACAGAATAGAGGATACAGAGACACACCTACATAAATACAGTCATCTAAACCTAGATAAAAGCACCATAAACATACATTGGAGAAAAATAGCCTTTTTTTGACAAATGGTGCTGGGAAAACTGGAACTCCATATGTAAGAGAACAAAATTGAACTCCTATAGCTCACCCTGCACGAAACTTAACTCAAAATGGATCAAGGCTTTAGGCATTAGACCACAGACCCTGCACTTGCAAGAAGAGAAAGTAGGCCTAACTCTCCAACATGTTGGCATGGGAACTGAATACTGAATTCCTCAACAAGAGTCCTAAAGGGCAAAAAGTAAAATCAAGAATCAATAAATGGGAGGGGTATCAAACTGAAAAGCTTCTTCACAGCAAAAAGAACAATCAAGAAAATGTACAAAGATCCTACAGATTGGGAGAAAATCTTCAACACCAATACCTCAGAGAAGTCATTAATTCCATGATATTCAAAGAACTTCAAAAATTTAACACCAAAAAATTAAGTAATCCAATTAATAAATAGGCAAAGAAACATAACAAACACTTTATGGAAGAAGAAATATGATTGATCAATATATATATATATATATATATATATATATATATATATATATATATATATATATAACATTCAATGACTGTAGCAAGTAGAAAAATAAAAATAAAAACTACACTGAGATTCCATCTCCGTCCAGTCAGAATGGCAGTTATAAAGAATACAAAAAACAATAAATGTTGGTGAAGATGTGGGGAGAAAGGCACTCTTATACATTGTTGGTGGGACTGCAAATTGGTGCAAGCACTATGAAAAGAAGTATGGAGATTCCTTAGAAAACTTGGAATGGAACAACCATTTGATTTGACCCAGGTTTCCCACTCCTTAGTTTATACCCAAAGGAATTAAAATCAGCATACTACAGTGACACAGCCACATTCATGTTTATCACAGCTCAACCCACAAAAGTGAAGGTATGGAAACACTTTTGGGGTTCTTCAATAGATGAATGAATAAAGAAAGGTGGTATATATACACAATGGAATATTACTCAACCATACAAAAGAATGAAATTATGGCATTTGCTAGTAAATGGATGGAACAGAAAAATATCCTGCTAAGTGATATAAGTCAATCCAAAAAAAAAAAAACAAAGGCCAAATGTTCTCTCTGATTTGTGGACACTAATCCATAGCAAGTGAGGGTGGAGTGGAATTAGACAAAGGGAAACAAATTGATGAGAGTGGGGAGGGAAATAGGAAAGACAGTAGAATTAACTGGCCATACATTTCCTATACTCATATTTATATACATGATCAGGGTAACTCTACATCATGAATGACCAAAAGAGCGGGAAACTAAATAGAATAAGTTATACTCTATGTGTATATTCTGCCAAAATACACGCTACTGTCATATATAACCAAAATTTTAACACCCCTCTCCCAAGAAAAAGAAAAGAAAACGCCATTATGTACTTTACAGTAACCCAGGGAAGTTGTGTCAGGAACTTTTAGGCCATACATGACCTCATTTTAGGTTTCCATGACACCTGTTCACACAAGAATTGTTCCACACAAATTCATTTGACACAACAATAAGCTCCCTGGGCAACAAAATCTAGCACAGCACCTGGCCTACAATCAGTACTTAATGGCTTTTCAGGATTAAGAAACCATGTTGGTTCCAGATGACAACTCATTTAATGAGAAACCCCAAACCTGTTGATAGACTCTCTGTTCTTTCTTGGTTATCTTCAGAGCTGTTGTTTTGACTATCAATGACTAGAATTGATTCAGGAAACTATGAGTGAATAAGAAATTTTTGCTAAGTGTTTTGATATGTGGATGGATTTTGTTCCTCAGAATGCTTTACTGACAAATCAAGAATTGTCTGAAAGTATATTTTCTTAGACTTGAAAGATTCTAACATCTCTAAACAAGTTCAATAAATCCTGCAAACATGAAGATTAAACTCAAAAGTCTTTTTTTCTCAGCATAGCCATGTCTGTTACCTTATGCATGTAGTATCTTTTTCAATATTTTACCTTCATTCTCAGTGTGTCCTCAGATACAAAATTAATTTCTTATAGACAACAACTAGATTTTCATTTAATTAACTATATTAACCAATCTGTCTTTTGATTGTAAAGTTGAACTAATTTGTACTTAAAGTGTTACTGAGGTGGAAGCACTAATGTTACACTGTCAATTGTTTCTGGAATGTCTTAACCTTACTTTGACCCTCTGCTTTTCTGACTGCTTTAATTTGTGTCATATTGCTTTGATTTGTCATGACATTAATTGACTGCTTTCACATATCTTTGTATTCATCTTCCAGAGTCATTTTTCTTTGTGGTTATGGTGAAGATAACATGAGTCATTATCAAATTTTATAATCTAATTTTAATTGATATTGCCTTTATGGTAATCACACATAAGAACAATAATATTTTACATTTCTTCCCTCCCACTTGATGTAATTGATGTTACAGTTTTATCTTTTTATATTCTGTATCCACTAATATAAATTTACAATTTGAGTTCATATGTATTTAAATTATGTTCTATAATTAAAAGTCATTTACACACCAAAATTACAATACTAAAACTTCTATATTACTATATATTTAACTTTACCTGGTAGATTTGCTATTTTTCATGTCTTGTTATCTATAATCATTTTATTTCTATTTAAAGGATTCCTTTTAGCAATTCTTATAAGAAAGCTCTAGAAGTGATAAATAAACATTTATATATCCAGTAATTCTTATTTTCCCATCATTTTTAATTTTTAAATTTTTTAATTAGTTGTACATGACAGTAAGATGCATTTATGCACTTTGATATATCATGTATAGATGGGATATAATTTCTAATTTTTTGAATGTACATGTTGTAGAATCATATTGGTCATGCACTCACATAAACACATATAGTAATAATGTCTGTTTCATTCTACTATGCTTCCTATCCCCGCATCCCCTCCTTCATTTATGTCTACCTAATCTCAGATAACACTATTCCTCTCTAGTCCCCCCTGCCTTATTGTGAATTATCAACTGCATATTAGAGAAAAGATTCAGCCTTTAGTTTTTGAAGATTGGTTTATTTCACTTTACACGATATTCGCCAACTTCATCCATTTACTAGCAAATGTCATAATTTCATTCTTCTTTAAAGCTGAGCAATATTCCTTTGAATATGTACAACATTTTCTTCATCCATTCATTTATTGAAAGAACCTAGGTTTGTTCCTAAATAGCTAAAATCGTTTAACTATTGTGAATTGATCAGCTAAAAACATTGAGGTAGCTGCATTACTATAATATGCTGATTTTAAGTACTTTGAGTATAAACTGAGGAATGAGAGAGCTGGGATGAATGGTGATTCCATTCCAAGTTTTCTGAGGAATCTCCACCAGCAATGTATAAATGTACCTTTTTCCCCACATCCTTACCAACATTTATTGTTGTCTGTATTCTTGATGATTGCCATTCTGAAAGGAATGCTATAAAAGACTTTAAAAGAAGAATTGACATTAATATTTCTCAAAGTATTCCATGAAATAGAAAAGGAAGAAACCTTTCCAAACTCATCGTATGAGAATAATGTCACCCTGATACCAAACCCAGTCAAAGACACATCAAGGAAAGAAAACTTCAAACCAATATCTGTGGTGAACATAGATGCAAAAATTCTCAGTAAAATTCTGGCAAATTGCACACAAAAACATTAAAAAGATAGTGCACCATATCAAGTGGGGTTCATCCCAGGGATGCAGGGTTGGTTCAACATACAGAAATCAATAAATGTAATTCATCATATTAATAGACTTAAAACCAAGAATCACATGATCATCTCAAGAGATGCATAAAAAGCATTTAACAAAATACAGCATCCTTCATGTTCAAAACACTAGAAAAACTAGGGAGAGTAGGAACATACCTCAATTTTATAAAAGCTATATATGATAAATCCAAGGGCAGCATCATTCTAAATGGTAAAAAATTGAAAGTATTCCCTCTAAAAACTGGAACAAGACAAGGATGTCCTCTTTCACCACTTCTATTCAACATCATCCCTGAAACTCTAGTCAAAGCAATTATACAGAAGATAGAAATTAAAGGGATACAAATAGGTAAAGAAGAACTCAAGGTATCACTATTTGCTTATGACATGATTTTATATCTAGAAGATCCAAAAAACATTCTACCAGAAAACTTCTGGAACTAATAAACGAATTCAGCAAAGTAGCAGGATATAAAATCGACACCCATAAACCAAACACATTCCAATGCATCAGCGATGAATCCACTGAAAGAAAGATTAGGAAAACTACCTCATTCATGCTAGCCTCAAAAAATAAAATAAAATATATGGGAATCAATCTAACAAAAGAGGTGAAAGACCTCTAAAATGAAAACAGAACACTAAAGAAAGAAATTGAAGGAAACCTCAGAAGACGGAAATATCTCCCATGCTCCTGGATAAGCAGAATTAATGTGGTCAAAATGGCCATAGTATAAAAAATGTTATACAGATTTAATGCAATTCCTATGAAAATACCAATGACATTCTTCATAGAAATATAAAAAGCAATCATAAAATGTATTTGGAAAAATAACAGACCCAGAATATCTAAAGCAGTCCTTAGCAAGAAAAGTGAAACAAGAAGCATCACAATATCAGACTTTAAACCTAATACAGAGTTATAGTAACAAAAACAGCATGGTATTGGCACCAAAATAGACTTGTAGACCAATTGTACAGAATAGAGGACACAAAGACAAACTCTCATAATTATGGTTATGTCATATTAGACAAAGGAGACAAAAACATTCACTGGAGAAAAGATAGCCTATTCAACAAATTGTGCTGGCCAAACTGGAAATCCATATGCAGCAAAATGAAATCAAACCTCTATCTCTCACCCTGCACAAAAATTAACTCAAATTGGTCAAAGACTTAGGCACTAGGACAGAGACCTTGAAATTACTAGAAGAAAAAGTAGGCCCAAATCTTCACAATGTCAGCCTAGAATCTGACTTCCTTAACAAGACTCCTAAAGCACAAGAAGTAAAATCAAGAATTAATAAATATGATGGATTCAAATTAAATAGCTTCTTCTCAGCAAAGGAGACAATCAATAATGAGAGGGGAGAGCCTCCAGATTGGGAAAAAAATTTACATCATGCTCCTCCAATAAAGCATTAATACCTAGAATATATAAAGAAATCAAAAATCTTAACACTCCAAAAAATAATAACCCAATCAATAAATGGGCTAAGGAACTGAACAGACACTTCACAGAAGAAAAAATACAATTGGCCAACAAATATATGGAAAAGGGTTCACCATCTCTAGCAATTAGAGAAATGCAAATCAAAACTGTACTAAGATTTCCCATAATTTTTTATAGCTTCTCTGCACTGGGGATATAGCTCAATTAGTAGAGCGCTTACTTCACATGCACAAAGCTCTGGAATCAATCCCCAGCACCATTAAAAAACAAAACTTCTCTGTTTATAGTATTTTTGGTTAAAATTATTTTTATTTTAGCAAAGGAGAAACACAGGGGACTCCTGTCCTAGAGGATATGATCCTGCCCAGCAGCAGAAAGATTTTAAGGAGGTTATCCAAAGGTACATTCCACATTTTCTGCACTGGAATTGTACTTCATTTGTTATTTTGGAAGAGAATCATTTCTGAGGTCTTCGGATACCGTCCCCAAAGCATAGATGACTGTCTTCCTATGGTGGTGTGTACTCAAGGACAGATAACTCTGCCTAGAATGGTGAAGAAAGGTAGTCCCATTCCCCCTGAAATTATGGAGGGGTAGAGTTTAGGGAGGAGCATGAGAGAGGAAGAGAAAGAAATATGTTCATTTTAAAAATAAGTTGCAGTGACAGAGCAGCAAGGGCTAAATTCAAAGCATGAAGTAGAACACTGTTACATTTCCCCACTGTCAATATGTACATTCCATTTCTATGGAAAAATGGGAAATGACATCTTCAAGTTGCTTCCTGCTGAAATGGGGTGAGGTTAGGGGAAGTAACCCAAAGTCCTTGTTCTCTATCAAGAGGGGCATGAACAGTTAAGGGTATTCATCATCAGAGCAGTCCAGAGGTCCACAGTGGCATATGCAAGTGATTGGATAAGGCATGCATAGGGAGGAGGAGATCATACTGAGTGAACAATGTTTTCAACTATTTGTGTAATCTAAAACTGTTGAACTCATACAAGCAGATTACAGAAGGACAGCTTCCAGAGGTATAGCAGGGTGAATAAGATATAGAAATATATTGATCAAAGAGTAAATTCAAACTTTCAGTCATATGATGAGTAACTTGTGCCTATGTAATATACCACATTGTGACTATTGTTTGATAACACTGATTTGTGTACTCAGAAAAGATACGGTGCTTTTGCCAAAAACTACAAAATAATAACTATGTGTTAATTGTATTGATTATAGTAATCATTTAACAGTGTAGTTTATCTTAAATATATGCAATTTTTACTTGCAATTATATCTCAAGAGAGTTGGTGATTAGGGAAGCTTTTATGTTAACATGTTTATTTTTCCTTTGAAAACATTAAATATGTTGCTCAAATGTATTTTAGATAGCATTGTTTATGATGATAAACCTGATCTTATGCTGAGTTTTTCCTCCTTATGTTATATCCCTTATTTCTGGCATTTAAAAACATTCTCTATCTCCTTATTAGATGGTTTTATTATCTTGTGCCTTGGAATAATTTTTGCATGCTTTCTTTCCTTGGTTTTGCTGATATTGCTCTATCTGTTGGTTTATATATTTTTCATCAACTTTAGAACATATTTGACTATAATTTCTTCAAATATGTTTCTGCCTCCCTTTCCATGTCCCTACTAAATTCACTATAGCTGTCCTTTAGTTTCATGAATGTGTGTAATATCATTATAATAATGGTTTAAGTAACCTTAACAACTAATTGTATCATTGGTTCTTTGTCAGGTTCTACATTTGTATTAGTTGTTTATCAAGTTCATTTTCCCCTCAATTGGATCTGGAAAATGCTTCAATTGATCATGTGTTCCCAGTGCAGCAATGTCCAGAGGAGAGGCTTTTGGAAAGTCATTGAATCATGAGGGCTCTGACCTCATTAGTGGATTAATAAATTGGTGGCTGAATAAACTGGTGGTAAGTGGATTCTAGTTGGAGGAAATAGGTCACTAGGTTTTGGTCTTTGAGAATATGTCTATCTCTTCTCTGAATGTTTCCTTCTTTCTTCTCTCTCCTCCTCCTCCTCCTCCTCCTCCTCCTCTTCTCCTTCTCCTTCTCCTTCTCCTTCTCTTCTCCTTCTCCTTCTCCTTCTCTTCTCCTTTTCCTTCTCCTTCTCCTTCTCCTTCTCCTTCTCCTTCTCCTTCTTCTTTTTCTTCTTCTTCTTCTTCTTCTTCTTCTTCTTCTTCTTCTTCTTCTTCTTCTTCTTCTTCTTTCTCTCTCTCTCTCTCTCTCTCTCTCTCTCTCTCTCTCTCTCTCTCTCTCTCTCCATTCTGGCACTCCATAAACTGAGATTCTTTCCTTCACAACTTTCCACCATGATATTCTGCCTCATTTGTGACTTATAGCAATAGACTCTGCTGAATGGCCATGGACCATCCAAAACCCTTGAAACTATGAAGTATATTTTTTCTCCTTAAAATTGTTCTTGTCAGGTATTCAGTCACTGTGGTGGAAAGCTGTCTACACATACTTTTGCTCCTTTGCATGTCTGATATTTTTTTACTGGATACCAATTATGATGAATTTCACATTTTTCCATGTTGGACATTTCTGTATTTATATAAACATTCTTGAACTTTGTTCTGGAATACAAAGACACTTGAAATAGTTTGTTCATTTTGCATTTTTCTTTTAATGATTTCAGTCATGATCAGAGCAACATTCAAACTAGATATCATTTTTCTCATGACTAAGGCCAAAACTCTGCATTCTCTCTCATGTCCCATAATGTATGATGTTTTCTACTCCTTCTGGTGAAAACAGGCATTATTCTTAATCCTTATAATCCTCATAAATAATTCTTTGCCCAACCTCAGATAATTTTCTTGCACAGTTTTATTAGAATTTATCTGAGTTTTCAAAGAAAACTCCTCTGTCATCTTTGGTGTCCTCTCTTGAGACAGTTGTCTCTTTGGAAGGATGTTTTCCCATGAATTCTGTTTTGTTTTGCTTTGTTTGTTATGATGAGACTCCCTCCAACATGTCTTCAAAAAAGGAAAACTGCTAGACTCCACTTGAGCCTGGAAAATCTATTATAGTAGTAAGCAATCATTTTTCTGTAATGTCGAGATTCAGTGTTTTGAGCCATGCCAGTCCTTGTTTTTCCACTTTAACAAGAAGCCAAAATCCGTTTTTTCCTTGATGAAGTATTGTTTAAAAATATTTGCATTTGTAGTTAAAGTGGAAATATAAGTTGATTTGTCAGTATATAGAAAAGAATAGTGAATGCATTTAAAAAGTCAAAATTGTTTGGAGACTGATCTAAGATTCTTAATTTATCAGTTAACTACTTCACGTTCTGAATCAAATGAACCTTTTTAATCTCATTTTCAGAAATGCAAAATAAGTTTTACTGGTTTAACAGTAATATCAAGAGGATAGCATTCCTTTTGTATGCTTCATGGAAGAATATATTTACTTCATTTTTTCACCTTCTAGTGACTCCCAGTGTTCATTTATTTGTGGTTCTCATACCCCACCTTCAAGGCCAGCAGAATATTATTTCTCCTCTGCTTCCTTTGCTATATTGCCTTTGCTTGCTTGGACTCCTTTTGTATCTCTTTATAAGGGCATTTGTGATTTTATCAGGCCCACAGAGATAAACAATTATCATTTCCCAATTTAAAGATCGTGAATGACTTCTGCAAAGTCCCCTTTTCCATATAAGGTAGCATTCACAAAATCTGCATACTAAGATATAGGTATTTCTTGGGCCTGTTTTCCTTCTTGGCCACAGTCATTCTCTTCCCTCTAATCTCCACTTAGTATTCATCCCCTTTTCCTAACCTTTGCTCCCAATATTGCTCTGATACCTGGAAAATTTTCCCAGATAATACTTCAAGACACTAACAAAGTCTGAACTCCTTCATAAAATTATCTGTGAATAGCAATATATGCTCTTCTCTCTATTTGAGTTTTAGAAGAAACCAGAATATAATATTCATGTGATTCATCTGACACATTTTATACAATTTCACTATTATTCTTTAATAATCAATATCTGTATCATTTCTCCCATACACACTCAGGAACTTATAGTAAAAAGATAAAAAACTTACTAATCCCTATTTTGCCACCATATAATCAGTGCCCAGTATGTATTATGTATTTAATCAATACTTAGGGGTTGCTTGGTTATTTTACTGCTTAAAAGAAATGAATGAATGTGTCAATAATCGATAAATTTTTAAAAAACACATTTACACACATTTTCTGGATTCATCCTTTCAACAAATATTTATCATGTTCCCAAAATGTGGGAAGAACTGTGCTAGATACTATAGACACAGAGGTAATAATACACAATCTACACCTTCAAGGAATTGACAAGATTGTTGAAGAAACAAAGGAAAAAATATTTACAATATGGTATGATAAGTGAAACAAAGTTAGTGTAAGGGAGAAAAGCAAAATAGGTAGTTGTGGGATGCTTAAATGGAAAGAGCAAATCATGAGTCAATTGAATTAGCATAACATAGTCTCTTGTTAAAAGGACATATTTGGAGGAAGGAAGAAACTACTAGGGATAGTAACCTCTGAAATAAAGTTTTTGGAGAATTTGTTCTCATCTTTTTGAATATGTGGGGGAAAATATTAGTCATGTCTCCCTTCTCACTTTAGTTAGATGCTCACAATTTTGTGAGCAATTTTTTTTTCCTCTGTATCAGAGGATGTTTATGATTTGAGCCAAGGTAAAATCTTAAAAGAGAAAATGTGAAGGAAAGGTAGGAAAGAAGGAGATAAGACAGGCAGCCTGTAAGGGTAAAAGGGAGAGATTACAGGGGTAGGGGAAACAGAAAGAGGAATGAAGATAGAGAGAGGGAAAAGAAAAATAAATAAATGGAAGAACAAGGATGGGTGGAAGTAGAGAAATGGAACATAGGAAAGGAGGGAGGAAGGAAGGGAGGGAGGGAGGGAGAAAGAGGGAGGTATGGATGGATAAAGGGAGGGAGTGAGAACTAAGGAGTATATGCCTTGAAATTAATAGAAGTCTGTTTCTTTAGGATAGATATTTCCTCTTCAGAACAAGGAGGAGTTCCTTGTTCACCTGTTGCTAGTCCGTTGACTTTAATGAAGTCATAAACCCATTAATGATTTAATAATACTTAATTAAATCTTTAGTTGAGTCACTTTGTTATTACATCCAAAATGATTTAGGACCGTGTTTGGAACAAAATAGGCCCAAAAACCTGTATATTTTAGAAAATGAATCACTTATGACACTTATTGACTGCTTAAAACACATTTTATAATTCATTAAATTACCTTTAAAAACTCAATTACTTCCTCTCCCTAAGGTTTACAATGTGTTTCTGTTAGAAAATTAAGCTTAGTAGTAATGTTAGAATATTCAGAATTTTCCATTTAGCCTATAGCAGAAAATATATTTATTTGCTTTCATTAATTTGAAATAAAATTCATCTTGTGTCTGGCATCATTTGAGGAAATTACAACTATAAATCTAATGGTTTGAAATAACCAGTATATTCTCTTTAGTGCACACCATTTCTAGTTGTTTCCAGTGTAATCTATGGCTTTCAATAGTGGACTTATTAATGAAGACAAAACTTGTAGTGACATTGCCAAAAGAGAGTCAGGAGTTTAATGTAAAAAAATCTTACATTAATTTCAATTCCTGGTAAAATTCACAAGTGACTCTAGTGACTATGAGTATGATATAGTATTAAATTGAGGCTGGTTACAGGAAAGTCTAGACCAGGGCAATAGTAGTAAGAAGTGAGCCACAGCCCTCATACCTAAGTCTCTCAAATCTGGAGATAATAGAAACAAAAGACTAGGAATAACAATAAAACACAGTAATGGAAAGGGTGTGTAGTCTAATATTCTACAAACATTTTTACTGTAACCAAAGCCCCAAAAGAATGTCCTTTTTACTTAGAGGATACTGAAGTAATCATATATTTTCCTTGAAACATAAAGAATTAAACCACTGGGACTGGGGTTGTAGCTCAGGAAGTAGAGTGTTTGCCTTGCATGTGTGAGGCAATGGGTTTGATCCTCAGCACCATGTAAAAACATATAAATAAAATAAAGGTATTGTGTCTATCTACAACTAAATTTTTTTAAAGAATTAAACCACTGACTCCATATCATATGAAAATGTAGTTGGTCTTCTAAACCTGCAGGTTCTTAATCTGTCCATTCAATAGTTAATTGGAAATATTTTTAAGATTGTGTTCAAGGTGACAGAATTGAGGTAGCAAAAGTCACCTGTTCCTCTACAAAGATCCAAAACAACAAGTGTATATCTGCATTTTGAGGTGAAATATTATGGGAGAAAACTGAAAATCAGCTTGAAAAAAAGGTAAAACTTGTAAGATCATAGACTTGGAAAAATAACCTAGTAAGAGAAAAAAAATCCCAGTAACTGCTGCCTTATCTCGACAGCCAGGACAAGTGGGTTTTCTATCTGCAGGGTTAGGTATAAAAGGTAAGAGTCCAAGCAAAATCTATCAGTGTAGATATTGGCAATCCCACCTATCATAAAGCCTCACAGCCCTTAAAGGCTTGCAGCCTACCTAGATAAGAAACCTGAAATCAATACAATAGCCATGCTTTGGGAAAGGACTGTAATATGACACATCCAAAAGAGCATAAACATTTCATAATGGAGTCCAATAAAGTCTAAAATGATGATATGTGTGATAAAGAATTCAAAAGAATTATTTCTCTCATCATCTCCCAGATAACCCCCAATATGCTGTAGTCAGGAGCCATCTTGATGAACAACCTATCATGTGATTTGGACAACACTGTGGTTCAGAAAACCCTGCATATTCCAATCTCTGGGGCTCCACAGGTATTCCATTTTATTGGCTCAATGGGTAACTGTCCCATGAACTAAACATGGTTCTGTAGAATGACTGATTCAAACATTTGCATGCTTGTCACTGTAGGGGGAAGGACATGGCAGTGAACATAGGTTGCTACTTTTAGTGATCTGTAGATCTGGGAGACTGCCCAAGGACCACAGAGATATGCCATGTGGATTTATGACAATGTCAGGATTAAAGGCTGTCATCTATATGGTTCCTGCCACCCCTCATACCAATGACACTCATGAACACCTGTCACTATCAGGGTAGAGAGAGAAATAAATTGTTCTCCTGCTGCCTCACCAAGAAAGATTGCTGGGAAAGTCTTCACCAGAGTTGTACTTGAGCTGTTGTTCTGCCCCCTGGGACACATGACCTAAAGGAGTGTGAAGGGAAAATTTGCACAGCAATGGATGCATTCTATTCTCATTCACCCCGAAGGACACCTTGCCTGTGGAGTAAGGGAAAGAAAATCTCGATCATTATCTGACTACAGGACATGCATATTCAAGGAAGGTCATGAGAGTAATTTCACCAGAATTAGCTGTTGCCATCTGCCGCAGTCTGGCTGGGCACAATTCAGGAGCCACTTGTCAAAAGAAACGAATTTTATTTTTAGAACACACACACCGCACCACACAGCTCTTCAGGAAAACCCTCAGAGCCCAACTGCCACCACCGGCTTCCCACAAGCCTCTCAACCTCTCCCACCCCTCCTGCTCTTGAGGCTGATTGGCTGGGTCACGTGGGCGGAGCCAAAAAAGTCCCCCAATGAGCCGCTCCGTGGTCTGAAAGGGTGGGGAAACAGCCCAATGAGCATCACCGCAGAGGAGCCAATCAGTTGGCAGCTGGAAGTTTGCTGGGGCCCCTTCAGCTGTGGCTCTCAACATCTCTCCCTCTCTGTTTAAACAACAAGCATGTGGCTTAGGGACCGTGTCTGCCTTAGGTTGTCCAATACTACATATGGTCCTTACCCATCATTGGATGAGCTGACCTCAAGGTGTCAGCCTCCTGTCTTAGGTTGGTACCATTGCAATTGGATCTTACCCGTCATTGACTACCGGTCCAGCATACAGACACACCTGTGGATAGGTCTTTGTACCAGCGAGGGGGTGAGGTTCTTTGCCTCACCTCTGTTGGCCCCCAAATTTTAGCTGAACAACCATCACAAGCAGAAGGGAGGACGATACACCAAGCCAATTGACGGCTCCTTTTGGAAAAATTGTACCACCGATGACACCATCAACAAAAATACCCCAACACTACCACAAGTCGCTGCACCAACAGATAGTTCACAATGCATACAAGTGAGTTCACAATGCATACAAGTTATACATAGTCCAGGTAAGTTCTGCAAGCAGTTCAGTGATGGCTCCTTTTGGAAAAATTGTACCACCGATGACACCATCAGCAAAAATACCCCAACATTACCACAAGTCGCTGCCCTCCTGCCTGCTCAAATACAGGGCATGTTAATATTTGAGATCCTGTCTCAGGATCCCATCTATCAACTGCGGGAGTTGGGGGCCTGCCAGCATATGGAGGTTGCGTTGTTGGTTGGATACTTACGTCCTCTGGTGATAGAAAAGGTGTTAGTAGCAGTCTCCTGTTGTAACTTTTCCCCTGATGTTTTTTTTTGCTCTAAACTTTCTTCCTCTGTCTGACTAGCTCGAGAGACCTTCTCTTTTACTTGAATTTTTCTACTATAACTATAATACAACCCAACAAGATAACGCCAAACTGAAACAGAGTGAAACAAAATTGGAACAACAAAAAATCATTATATCAGCCTTTCTATCCTCCTGAAATGTCCATCTGTCCTTTCTCCCTATCTGTTCCTCAGATGTGAGTGGTTTTTCTTCCATCTTACACATCTCTAGGGACAGGCAACTTAAAACAAAAGTGAAGCAAAACAAAAGAAGAATCTTAAAATGGCTACCCATCCTCTCGCCCTGCCCTCAGAGGCAAGCAGTTTACCTTATCACTTACCCTTAGTCGTTCCCCATGCAGGCCACCAAATACCGCAGTCTGGCTGGGCACAATTCAGGAGCCACTTGTCAAAAGAAACGAACTTTATTTTTAGAACACACACACACACACCGCACCACACAGCTCTTCAAGAAAACCCTCAGAGAAGTTTGCTGGGGCCACTGTGAGCCAATCATCAGCTGGCAGCTGGAAGTTTGCTGGGGCCCCTTCGGCTGTAGCTCTCAACAGCCATCCTGTTCCCTCTCTGATAAGCACTACAGATAAAAGTGTCAAATGGAGAAAGTCCCAGCTATTACCCGTTTCCAAGGCCCACATTGCCTGAGATCCCTCTCTTGCATGGGCATGCCCACATAGCAGTATATAGGAACACAACAACTGCTGCCACAGCAACTATGTGATCCACGACACTGGCCACACTTACATATTTTCTGATCAAGTACTTACAACATGAATGGATTAAATGTTACTGTCACCCAGGGCCTGTGTGGAGATGGAATAAGTGATCTTTGAATGTGTGAGCCCAATGTAAATAAAATGTCTGAAAAAATAATATCAAGAAATCAAGTTAAAGAGAAAGGAAAAGTTTTTAAACTGGTGTAGGGTGGGCGGAGCTTGACGGGTGGAAGAGATCTGATGGGTCTGATCCTAACAAAGGAAAAAGTTCATGAATGTTTTATTTATAGGAAAACACACCAAATGAATTTATGGTGAGGAGGGGTTCTTCACGGTAAAAAAGAAGTGAGAAACTGTGGTAAATTGGCCTGGATGGAGAATTATAACTTTCACAGTAATTTTTCCTCCTCCAGGCAGCGGGCACCACAAGGCTAATTTGGTGTAATGACATCTCTTTTACCCCAGGGTAGCAGGCATCTAAATGCAAAGCTATCAAATACATAAATGTCTTTCCAGGCATGGAATTGGTCCCATTATAGCAGATGCCTGCAAATGTGCATGTTTTTGTACACCTCCTCATGGAAAGATTCCTAGATGATTGCAGTCAAGTTGTCCAAGGCTATGGAGTTCAAAGCAATAATTTATTTGCTGTTCCTGACATGTTACAGAGTGGTACTATGGTTTCTGCTATCTCCTCTTTGAGAAGCATTTGGGCCCAAACTGTCTGGTTAGAGAACAAGTGCTTTTGGCCCCTGGACACTATCTATGCAGGCTGTACAAGAGAACTCCAAAAGTATCAGAGCCATCATTATCACTGCCGAGGAAAACCCACACAACCTGATAAGGGCTACCACTCTCATTTTAGGTATAACTACACAGGCACACCAAACCCGCTTTTC
Organism: Marmota flaviventris; assembly: GCF_047511675.1. Classification (NCBI taxonomy): domain Eukaryota; kingdom Metazoa; phylum Chordata; class Mammalia; order Rodentia; family Sciuridae; genus Marmota; species Marmota flaviventris. The sequence goes on from NC_092518.1 coordinate 68,805,679, forward strand.
TGTACAAAAAACAAAGCTAAATGCAAGACTGTTCACCATATTGTGCAACACACAGAAACATTGTATCTTTCTGATCCTCATATGAAATACATTGTGTCCAAATTTACTAATCACAGCCAAAGAAGCTACAGGGACATTACACTATTATATTCAGCTATAAATAAAATCAACATTGCATAAGAAACCAATAATCTAACACATACCATTAGGAAAAAAACTTCTTACTAAGAAAGGTCATCCCATAAAAGTAGTCAAGATATCTGATCCACTAGAAGCTCAAATCTCAATGTAAAAAATAGGAAATATGAAAAGAAGGTAATATGATACATCCAAAAGAGCCTAAACCTATGACAATAGATGCCAACAAAATCTAAAAGGATGGTATATCTTATAAAGAATTCAAAGAAATGAGTTTTGAAAAGTGCAATGAAATCTGAAATAATTTAGACAAACAGTTAAATGAAATTAAGATGGCAAAGGAGAATATCTATGAGAAAATCAGCAAAGAAATATTTTGAGAAAAACAAAAAATCTTGAAAGTTAAGAGCTGAATAATTCAATTTAAAAAATCAGGCAATAGTCTCAACAACAGAGTAGATCAAGTGTGAGAAGAAATAGTAGAGCTTTAAGACAGGTCTTTTGAAATAAAAAAAAATATCCAGGAAGAAGAAAAAAGAAAAAGAAAAACAATGGAAAATAACGAAGAGTACATTCAAGATCTTTGGGCACAATGAAAAAAAAAAAAAAACTAGGGCCAGTGTTGTAGCTCAGTGGTAGAGTGCTTTCCCAGCACATGTAAGGCATTGGTTTGGATCCTCAGCAACACATAAAAATAAATAAATAAATTGTGTTCATCTACAACTAAAATCATTTTTTAAAAAATATGCATCGTCTGGGCTGGGGATGTGGCTCAAGTGGTAGCGTGCTTGCCTGGCATACATGAGGCACTGGGTTCCATCCTCAGCACCACATAAAAGTAAAATAAAGATATTGTGTCCACCAAAATCTAAAAACTAAATATTTTTAAAAAAATTTGCATCATTGAAATATGCAAACTTGAAGAATGAAAAGTTAGGAGCATAGAAAAACTACTCATTTAAATAATAGCTGAAAACCTTCCCAATTTGTTGGAAAAAAAATAATGGACATCCATGTACAAAGACTTATAGAACCCTAAATAATCTTGACCAGAAAAAGATAATCATTACAACATATTATAGCAAATTTTTTGAAAGTACAGGAAAAAAAATAAAATTTGCAACAAAAAGTGCCAAAACACATTTAAAGGCAACCTGATTAAACTAAAACATATTTCTCATCAGAAGCACTACAGGCTGGGCTGGGGCTATAGCTCAGTGGCAGAGCACTTGCATAGCATGCGTGAGGCAATGGGTTTGATCCTTAGTATCACATATAAATGAACAAATAAAATAAAGGTATTCTGTCCATCTACAACTATAAAAAAATTTTAAAAAAGAAAGAAAGAAACACTACAGGTTAACAGGAAATATAAAGATATATTCCAAGTCCAGGAATATATATATATATATATATATATATATATATATATATATATATATATATATATAAAGAGAGAGTGAGAGAGAGAGAATTTTAATATTTATTTTTTTAGTTTTTGGCAGACACAACATCTTTGTTTGTATGTGGTGCTGAGGATCGAGCCCGGGCCACACGCATGCCAGGCAAGCATGCTACCGCTTGAGCCACATCCCCAGCCCCCCAGGAATATATTTATTGCCAGGAAAAGATTATTATGCCCACCAAAGGTATCCTTCAGAAATGAAGGAGAATTAAATATCATACAAAATAAACAAAAAATGAGGAAATTCATGACCACCAGAGCACCCTTACAAAAGACATTAAGGTTGTCCTACATTCAAAAGTCAATGAAAGACAACTATCATGAGTATGTGAACGTATAAATAAAATACCATGAGTAGATACACAAGAGACAAATAGTAAAGAATTAAGCCCTATAAATATAATAAATGACCAAAACTAAAAGATAAATAAGAAAGAAAGAACAAAGAACATTCAAAAAAAAAAAAAGAGGAAAATCTACAAAACCCCAGGAAAGTCTGTACTTGTCAAAAACCAAAGGGGGAAAAAAACTTGAATAAAATTGCACAGAATTATCCAATTAAAAGACACAAGCTAGTTGACCATATTTAAAAACAAAAACAAAAAACTTCAACATTATGATGCTTAAAATAAATTTACATTTCAGTGAAAGACACAGGCAAAATGAAAGTGAAAGAATAGAAAATAATAATCCAAGAAAATGGAATCCTAAAGCTACTAGGAATAGTTATAATTATATATGAGAAAATAATTAAAGAAACATCTGTAAGAAGAGACAAAAGTCACAGTAGAATTACCAAGGGATCAACCAACAAGAAACTATAAAAATCATAAATATATATGCACTTAATATCAGAGCACCTAAAACAATACAAGAAAAAATGTTAAACATAAAAGAAGAAATAGACTGCAGTACAATGAGAGTGGAGGATTTCGATATTTCACTCTCGTTGATGGATAGATAATCTAGGCAAAAAAAAAAAAAATCAGCAGAAAGGCAAGTGTGGTGGAACATATCTATAATCCCAGCAACTTGTGAGACTAAGGTAGGAGGATCTCAGGTTCAAAGCCAGTATCAGCAATTTAGTGAGACCCTAAGCAACTTAGTTAGACTTTGTCTAAAAAAAAAAAAAAAAAAAAAACATTTTTAAGGCCTTGGCATGTGGCTCAGTTGGATAGCACCTCTTGGTACAAAAAAAAATTAGCAGAGTAATATCAGAGTTAAACAGTACTATACATCAGTTGGACTTAATAGATATTTACCAAAAATTCTACCCAAGAGATGAAGAATGTACACTCTTCTCCTCAACACAGAAATGTCCTCAGCTTAGCTGAGTGTGGTGGTACATGGCTGCCATCACAATAACTTGGGAGGTTATATCAGGAGAATCACAACTTCCAGGCCAGCCATGGCAACATAATGAGACCCTGTTTCAAAATAAATAAAAAGGGATGGAGATGTACCTCTGTAGAAGAAAACCTCTGAGTTAAAACCCCACCACCAAAAATCCTTAGCGCATAGAACTTTTTTCTCAATAAAGTCATAAACATTTCAAATAATGCTTGAATCATAGGCTTTCTCTTTCTGAATTACAATGAAGTGAAACTGCACAACAATAAAAGTAGAAAATTAGAAATTATACAAAAACATGATAACTAAAAACTTTTGAAAAGAGTAGGTCATCTAGGAAGTCAGAAGGAATTTACTAAAAGTCTTGCAATATGTGAAAATATAAATACAATATATAAAAATCTCTGGAATGCAGCAGAACAATTCTAAGAAGCAGGTTTATAGCAATAAGTGCATACATCAAAAGGAGATCATTTTCAAATAAGAACCCATGATACATCTCAAAAATTTAGCAAAGCAAGAATTAAACTAATTCAAAATTAAACAAACAGAAAGAAATAAGAATAAATGAAATAGCCTATAAAATATAGAATATAATTAAATATTTGGTTTTAGAAAATATAAACAAAATAAACAAACCTTTAGCTAGATTAACCAAGGAAAAGAGAGAAGGCATAAATAAATCAAACTAGACATGAATAAGGAGGCATCACAACTGATACCACAGAAATTCAAAGGTCATTAAGGATTATTTTGAAAATCATATGCTAAAGTTGGAATATCTAGAAGAAATGGACAAATATCTGTAACATAAAAGTTGAACCATAAGAACATCAAAACTGGAATAGACAAATAAAAAGTAATGAGGCAGAGCCAGTAATAATATCTAATGAAAAAGAAAACCCCAGGACCAGATGAATTCACTGCTGAAGTTTACCAAACCCAAATTCTTAAACTATACCATAGAACTGATAGTTCAGAACCCATCCAAACACATTTGAAGAGCCAGCATTACCTTGATACCAGATTCTGAAAAAGATGCAACAACAACAATAACAAAACTTTGTATCAATATCTTTGATAAAGATTTATACAAGAGTTCTCAACAAAAAACTAGAAAACTGAATTAAACAGTACATCAGAAATAGTATTCAACAAGATCAACTTTGTTTCAAATCAGGAATGCAAAGATATCTTAACATATACCAATCAATAAACATATACATCACATAAAAAATGAAGGATAAAAATCATAAAATCACCTAAATAGATATTGCAAAACCATTTGAAACTGCAAAACTAACAATCCTTAAGTATAAGAATCTGGATAGGAGGAATTAATATTGTCAAAGTCGCCATAGTACAAATAACACTATATATATATATATAATATATTATATAATATATTTATATATTTTATATATACAATATATATATTTATACATATTATATATAATATATATATATTTTTAATGAAATTTCTATTAAAATTCCAATTATATAATATAAATAAAAACAGCAGTCATGAAATTCATTTGAAAGAATACGAGATCCAGAATACCAAAAGAAATCCTTAGCAAGAAAAGAGAAACAGGAAGCATCACAATACCAGACTTTAAATTACACCACAGAGATATAGTAACAAAAACAGCACGGTATTGGCACCAAAACAGACATGAAGGCTAATGTTACAGAATTGAAGACACAGAGACAAACCAGCATGAATACAGTTATATCATAATAAAAAAAGGCACCATAAACATACATTCAAGAAAACAAAAGCTCTTCAACAAATGGTGCTAGGAAAACTAGAAATTCATATGTAACAAAGTGAAATTTGACCCCTATCTCTAACCCTGCACAAAATTCAACTCAAGTGGATCAAGAACCTAGGCATTAGACCAGAGACCCTGCACTTATAATAAGAAAAATTATGCCCAACTCTCTATCATGTCAGGTTAAGAACCAACCTCCTAAATAAGCCTCCTAAAGCACAAGAAGTAAATTCAAGAGTCAATAAACGGGATGCTAAAAAGCTTCATAGCAAAGGAAACATCAAGAATGTAAACAAAGAGCTATAGAATGGAAGAGAATCTTTACCAACTGTATATCAAATAGAGCATTATTACCCAGGATATACAAATAACTCAAAAAGCTTAACACCAAATAAACAAATAACCCAATCAGTAACTGGGCATAGGAAGTGTACAAACACTTCATAGAAGAAGTACAATCAATCAACAAATATATGAAAAAATGTTCAATGTTATTAGCAATGAGAGAAATGCAATTCAAATCTACTCTAAGATTTTTTATCACTCCAGTCAGAATGGCAATTATCAAGAATGCAAGTGGGCTGGGGTTGCGGCTCAGCGGTAGAGTGCTCACCTAGCACATGCAAGGCCCTGGATTTGATCCTCAGGCACCACATAAAAATAAATAAATAAACAAAACAAAGATATTGTGTACAACTAAAAAATAAAAATAAATAAATAATAAATTTAAAAAAGAATATAAGTAATATTAAATATTGGTGAGGATGTGCGAGAGAAGGTACACTAGTACATTGCTGGTGGGACTACAAATTGGTGCAACCACTCTGGAAAGCAGTATGGAGATTCCTCAGAAACTTGGAGTGAAACCACCATTTGACCCAGGTAATTCACTCCTCAGTTTATACCCAAAGGACTTAAAATCTGCATACTACAGTGACACAGCCATGTCAATATTTATAGTCATTTAATTCACAATAGCTAAACTATGAAATCAACCTAGATGCCCTTCAACAGATAGGTGGGTAAAAAAAAGTTGTAAAAAATATGCACAATATAATATTACTCATCCATAAAGAAGAATGAAATTATGGTGTTTGCCAAATGGATGGAACTGGAGATTATCATACTAAGTGAAATAAACCAAACCCCAAAAAACCAAAGGCCAAATGTTTTCTTACATGTAGATGCAGCACACAGTAAGGGAAGTGTGCAGGAATAGAAATTTATTGGATTAGATAAAGGGGAATGAAGGGAAGAGAAGGGGGATGGGAATTGGATAGACAATAGAATGATTCAGACATTACATTCCTATGTTCATATATAGGTAGACGACCAGTGAAACTCCACATCTTGTACAACCATAAAAATGGGAGCCTAATTAGAATAAATTATACTGCATGTATGTACATTATGTCAAAACACACTCTACTGTCATGTATATCTAAAAAAAACAAATTTTGAAAAAAAACTCATTGCCATAAGTGAAGAAATATTGCTATGAAATATCATGTAATACCAAACCTTAAGGCATTTCAAATAGATTACAAATTAAATCCAGGGGTTTATGCATACTATGCATGTGCTCTACCACTGAGCCACACCCACGACTCCTAGATTAGATTTTAATTATTTAAGATTGACATAGCTTCATATGTATCATCAGAACAATCAGGCATATAATTTATTTACACACTACAATTCATATTAACTGCCAGATGTAGGGATTAAAAGCTGCTACAATATCTATGGGATTTGTAGTAGGATATATTGTGGAGTATTTTAATAATTCTGTCCAAGAATATCTAATATGCATAATTTCTCTTAAATATTTTTATACACACATTTCCCTCTTTAATATGAGTAAAATTAAAGTAATATATTATTTCTCCAAGATCATCAAAAATTAAACATTTCATACACTATGGTTTTCTTATCAGATTCTTTGGTCATAGCAAAAAAAAAAATCTGACTAATACAGAACTGATAGCAGGGAGGGGCCATGGTTTTTATTAATCTGACCAAGTTATTCAAAGGCATTTGGAAATGGATTTTAGTAAGAGTTTGGAAAAGTTTGGAAATTTAGACTGAAGAAGACTTAGAATTTTGTAAGAAGATCTTAATGGATGATTATGGTGGGAACTCAGAAATCTAGAATACTGTTAGAACTATGGAGATTAAGACTGAGTTCATGAGGTTTCAAAGGAGAAGGAAGATTCTATTGAAAACTGGTAAAAATGGGAGTTCATAACCCACTTGAATCTAATGTATGAAATATGATATGTCAAGAGCTTTGTAATGTTTTGAACAATCAATAAAAAATAAATAAATAAAAAAGAAAACTGGATTAGAGTTAATTCATGGTACATTCTGTCTAAGATGTTGAATACAATTTTTCATATCCTGAGATTTTCTTTGAGGCTGAATTTAAAGATGATGAACAAATTAATCTGATGGAGGAAATTTCAGTACAGTCCAGTGTTCTGGGTGTCACATAGATATTTTAGCAGCTTTTAATCAAATTTACTCTGATAATCAGGAGAAGAAAGTAGAGCATAAAGATTTGAAAAAAAAATGCAGTTTGACCAGAAAATTGTGAGTAAAACTAAGGAAGGAAGTTGTGATTGTTAAAGACATTACAGTCACTAATGTTATATCATGTACTTTGCAAAAAAAAAAAAAAAAAAAACAGTAGAAAAGATGGCTTGATGGTCTCTTAGGAATTGGCAAGACCACACCTATCTCTGTTAGAAGTTTGTAAAAATAAGAATTCTTTCAGAAGAAAAATGGGTAGAACCAACTTGCACAGGCATGCCTATGATGTTTTGTCACCATGCTCAGGTATCCACATACGCAGAGGCCACTCCAGCCATGGTCCCATAAAGAATGGCTACTGTTCAAGATGGCAACAGACTTTGACATATTTCGATGGTGCTAGTTCTGCAGGAATGCAGGATGTTTGACTCAGGATGTTGTGAAGGCTTACACTGATATCAAATGAGGGAATGGAAGGCCAGGAAAACTGTATCAGGGTCCAAATTTCTGCAGGTAGCATATGAATGGATGATGCAAGAAGAAAGAAAAAGAAAGCTGAAACTGAAGTGGATACCATAATATTAAGAGATGGCAGGATTGTGGAACATCTCTGTAGGAAAGCTGCAGAAATTAAGCCAAAACAAGACAAGAGAGCTCTGACACATTACTAACTAGACAAACATAAGAACCAAGGCCTTAAGGAAAGTGAAGAAGTAAAGATTAAAATTGTAAAATTCAAAACTGAGAAAGGCTTTTAAAACCTGCAAGAAAAAAAGTAGCAAGTTACATAAAGAAAAGTCTAAGAATAACAACAAATTTCACAGCAGAAACTTTAAAAGCAACAATGGCATGGAAAAAAGCATTTCAAATGATGAAACAAAATGGACTAGCAATCTAGATTACTACATCTAATAAAGCAATTATTCAGAATTGAAGGATAAAAAACACCTTCAAAAATAAACATAGAATAAAGGAATTCGTGCTACCTAAGCCATTATTGTGGAAGATAATTAAAGAAAACAAAAACAGAGATGAGGAAGAACAATAAACAAGAGAGCACAGGAATGAATAGCCCACATTACAAATACAAAAGCGAATAGTAATTAGGAATCTTTCAAACATTAGAAGAAAAGCAAAGGCAGGAAATAATATTGTGGGTGTAGGCAGCACCCTCAACTCTTCCATAGACAAGAACTGAAACCCTACACCTCCCTATGGGCCACCTAGCACTAATCCTAGAAGACTGCAATACCCATATCTTAAGATAACCACAATCTGGACACCCTGAAATACAGTAGGAAGCCCAAACTGGATTTGACAGCACTGAATGCATGAAGGTTTTCTTCAGGAAGGCACATAAAACTACATCCCCTTACAGGAAGGTACATAAAACTGGCTACTAAATCACAGACACCTAAGGACTATCTTCTCTGACCCACCAGAAAGCTAATAAGGATCTGGACACAACAAGATCAAAGGGCCCTCCTAGAATTGTATTAGATGTGAGCTGGTATAATCACCACCTCCACATCCTGTGAAACTTTCACATAAAGCTGAGGTGTGGTGGGAACCTTCTAAAGGTCCCCCACTGATGAAACCCAAGTAAGAAAGACTTAATGAGAAATCTCCCTGCCACAGCATGAAATATCATGAATAGGTATAATGTCAGTTTTGAACATAAAGATATTACTTTTCATATTGAATTAATAGATATTCTTTTATTATTTTATATTGCTCTCTCTATACAATTGATTGTACTTCTTCTAATGTTATAAAATATTAACTGGAATGATTCTTTCCATCTTTGCTTTCCCATCTTGGCTTTATGTTTGCTCCTCTGAGTCTCTATTTTCCCTTTTGCATTACCTGATTTTGCCTAAATACCCCCAAACCTTTTTGCTTCTTTTGATCTTTGGATTATTTCTATCATTTTTTCTCTTTCTTTTTTTTTTTTTTTTTGTCTTTCCATTTTATATTGTCCCCTTTTCAACCACAATATGGTTTAATAATAATTTTAGTATAATTACTAACTAATTTTTCATTCTACTCAAGAACAATACTACAATTTACTTAGATTATGGGAATTATGGAAAATGTTTAAATAAGTTTTGCACATAAAGTTAATTAGCACATGGCTTTTTTCTGAAGTAATTGAAGTTACTACTCTTCTATCAACATGATACTGGAAGAACAGAGAATAAATGGAGGCTGGGTATATCAATATTTAGATATTCACCAAGCTTGGGGCACTTAAAATAAAGAAATTTGCTAAATCCCTTGCATAAAAGTAGCAGAGATAGGGGCTGGGGTTGTGGCTCAGCAGTAGAGTGTTTGCCTAGCCCATGCAAGGTGCTGGGTTTGATCCTCAGTCACCACATAAAAAATAAATAAATAAAATAAAGCTATTGTGTCCAACTACAACTAAACTCTGATACTTTTTTAAAAAGTATCAGAGATAATCATAACCACCAATAGGTATCCATAAAAACAATATAAAAATGTAAGGAAATAAACCCCAAACAGCCCAAAACACTTCATTTACTGATCTCATTAACACTGCAGTTAAGAAAATGTCAGATAAAGAATTTAGAATATTTATAGTAAAACATTCAATTAACTTGAAGAACATACGAGATATAATCTGCAAGTGAAAATACAAAAAGCAAAAGACATTTAAATAAAAAAAATAGAGATTCTAAAAACGAAGAATAACAAATTCTTATAGTGAAATACTCAGTAAATTTAATTAAAATATCAGTTGAAAACATCACCAATAGTTTAGAAGACAGATTTTTCAGGCCTTAAAGACATAGTGAATAATCTTAAAAAAAAAGTTGACAATAATGAAAAGATGATAAGTGACCATGGGTAGAATACACATGGTGGCACATGCCTATAATCCCAGCAGCTCAGAACACTGAGGCTGGAGCATCATGAGTTCAAAGCAAGCCTCAGCAACATAGCGAGACCCTAAGGAACTCACTAAGACCCTGTCTCTAAATCAAATATAAAAAAGGGCTGGAGATGTGGCTCAGTGGTTAAGCACCCATGAGTTCAATCCCCAGTACCAAAAAATAAAGTGAAATAAAAAGAATTCAGTGATAACTTTTAAAAACCATATATAAGAATCTTTGGCATAGAAAAGTCCCCTGATATACAAATTAAATAAATGTACAACTTTTTCAATGAAATAATATTAGAACATTTCAAACCCTCAGGAAAACACAAACGCAAGATGCATTTAGAACCCCAAATAGGTATGATTAAAAAAGATCTTCTCCAAGGCACATTATAATTAAAAATCCCTAGTACATGGAATAAGGACAGAATTTTAAAAAACACAAGAAAAAACAGCAGGTCAAATGAAGTGGTAAACCAACATTACTTGAACTTATTATTTTTCTACCCAGTCTTTAAAAGCCAGCGAGGGTTAGAACTGTGTATATCACATCCTGAAAGATAACAGGTGTCAACCAGGTTTAAAAAATACAGCAAAATTATCCTTCTGAGTTGAACACGAAATGAAAACTTTCCATGATAATCAGAAATTTAAAAAACATATATTCAGTAAGCCAGCACCACAAAACATACTCAATGAAATATTATACACCATGGAAATGAAACATGAATGTAAGCTAGCATATGGATAAATCTCATGAGAAGTGTAGTCAATTAAAGGAGAATCAAGTTTAAATAAAAATTAGATGTAAATAAAAATGCAAGAAATAACAATCATTCTCTACAATAACAATATTTATGGTCTAAATTCTCATTACAAAAGAAAAAAAAGGACATTTTATACTGATTAATGGAATCATCCAACACCAATGTAGAATGGTTGTAAATATTTATGCCCCAAACTTTGCTGAACCTATGTAACAAAAAGCAAACTCCAGTTGATACAAAGAATCAAATAGGCACCAATACAATAATACTGTTATTTCAGCATACCTCTCTCATCACTGGACATGACATCCACACATGAACTAAGTAAAAAACCTTCAGAACTAAAAAAAAAAAAAAAAAAAACTATTAAATAGTCTTAACAGACATCTAAAGAATATTTTATTTATCAATAAATGAATTAAATTTCTTCTGAGCAGCACATGGAATCTTCTCTAAAATAGACTATATTTTAAGAAACAAAGTCAGTCTTAGCAAATAGGAAAAACAGAAATATTTCTTGCATCCTATTATATCATAATGGAATAAAAACTAGAAATCAGTACCAAGACAAAACCATTTATCACATAAACATTAACTGATAAAATTTTAAATGAGGAATGAGTCATTGAAGAAATCAGGGATGAAATCAAAATGTTCTTAGAAACAGTTAATGGAGATATATCAAAATTTCTTGGACACAGGAAGGTAGTTCTAATAATAAAGTTTATAACATTGAGTGTCTTTGCTAAAAAAGAAAAACCTCAAATAAGTAATCAAATGCTATACCTCAATTCCTTAGAAAAATCAGGGAAAAAAACTTATTACAAGACCAGTAGAAGACAAGTGGTATTTATGATTAGCTAAAAAGATAATAATATTGAGAATAAAAAAATACACAGGATCAATGAAGCAAAATTTTACTATTGGAAAAGATAAATAAGATTGTGATCTTATCCAAACTAATCAAAAGAAAAAGAGAAGTCTCAAATCAACATAATTGAAGAATAATGATAGATAAGAACACTAACATTTCTGAAATGAAGAGGATAATTAGAATCTATTTGGAGAATTATAATCCAATATTCTGGAAAATCTAGAGTATATTTACAAACCTCTAGACACACATGCCCTTCCTAAATTGAATCATGATTATATTGAATACCTAAATATACAAATATCAAGCCAGGAAATTGAAGCAGCAATTAGAAGACATCCAAAAAGGAAAAACCTAAGATCAGATAGACTCATAGGTGAATTCAAGAATACATTTAAAGAAGAACTAATTTCTATGCTCTTGAAAATATACCATGAGCGGCTGGGGTGGTGACTCAGTGGTGGAGCACTTGCTTTGCATGTATGAGGCACTGGGTTTGATTCTCAGCACCGCATATAAATAAATGAATGAAAAAACTTTATAAAATATATCATGAAATAGAAAGGGAGAAATAGAAGGAGACTGAACATTTCTTTCTGTAAACATTTATTCTGTAAAGCCAATATTACCTAGATACTAAAGCTAGACGATGACATAATAAAAAAAAATAAGGCATTGGCACCAAAACAGGCAAGAAGACCAATGGAACTGAAGATATCAACTTAGTGAAATCCTAAGCAACGTAGTGTGACCATGTGTCAAAATAAAAATAAAATAAAAGTGCTGGGGGTATAATTAAGTGGTAAAGAGCCCCTGGTTTCATACTCAGTACATATGTATATTTGTCTGGAAGAATGGATTTTAAAATTACCAAATTCTATACTGTCTCAAAGAAACATACTTGATGGGCAAAAATACTCTTAGACTGAAAAGATGAATATGGAAAATAAAATTCCATGCAAAGGAAAACTGAAATCAAGCAGGAGTAGCTCTTCTCATATTAGACAAATCATATTTTAAGCCAAAATTAATCAGAAGAGACAAAGTTCAATATTTTTGGTAAAGAGAAAAATCAAATAATAAGATAGGAAGTATTGTTAATATTTATGCCCTAAATGTCTGTTTTAGTCAGTTTTATTGTGGCTGTGACTAAAAGATCTGACCTGAACAGTTTTAAAGGAGGAAAAGTTTGAGGGCTCACTATTTCAAAGGTCTTAGTCCATAGAAGGCTGGCTCCATTTCTCACAGATTGGGGTAAGGCAGAACTTTGTGGAGAGAGAGTGTAACAGAGGGATGTGGCTTACATAGTGATTAGAAAGCAGAAAGAGAGATCTCCACTTGTTAGATACAAATATATACCCCTAAGCTATGCTCCAAATTCCCATCTACTCCAGCCACACCCTACCACTTCTATTACCACTTACTTAATCCCTATCAGGGAATTAATTCACTGATTGGGATAAGACTCTCATAAATCCAAATATTTCTCCTTCTTACATTGTCTCACAAGTGAGCTTTTGGGGGACATCTCACATCCAAATCATAACAATATCACTATACCCAATTTCATAATAGAAGTTTTACTTATTAAAAGTAACATTAATTATATTATTAAAAGTTTTACTTTTACTAATAATCCCACTCCACAGCATATACCGACAAGACTTAAAATCAGTATACTACAGTGATGTGGCCACATCAATGTTTATAGCTGATCAATTCACAATAGCTAAACTATGGAACCAACCTAGGTGCCCTTCAACAAATGAATGGATAAAGAAAATGTGGAATATATACACAATTGAATATTACTTGGTCATAAATAAGAATAAAATTATGACTTTTGCAAGTAAATGGATAGAACTGGAGACTATCATGCTACGTGAAAAAGCCAGTCCCTAAAAGTGAAAGGCTGAACGTTTTCTCTAGTATATGGATGCTGACTCAGAATAGGCCAGCAGATGGGGGTAAGGGAGGAATGGAGATTTACTGATTGGACAGGAGGGAGTGAGGGAATTGAGGGGGAGATGACAATGGAAAAGACAGTAAAAATGAATCAAACTTAACTTTCCTATGTTAATATATGAATATGCAACCAGTGTAACTGCAGATCATGTACAACCACAAGAATGAAATACACTCCATATATTTATATGTCAAAATACATTATATATCTTAAAAGAATAAATTAAAAAAAATAAAAATGAGTTGGATATTCTTAGAAAGTTATTAGGTTATGAAGGCTCCATCATTGTGAATGGGATTAACTTCCTTAGTAAGAGGCTTCAGTAAGCTGCCTGGCCCTTCCATCCTTTTTACCATGTAAAGACTCAGTATTTTCTCCTGATAAGAGAAAAAGCTAACTTTGAAAAATAAGGTACATATTAACTAGACAAAGAAACATTATCTCCTCAATCTTGGACTTCCCAATCTTCTCGAACTGCAAGAAATGGATTGTTGTTTATAATTTACATAGTCTACAGTACTTTTGTTATAATAGTCTGGAATAGACTAAGGTCTATCAATTAATTCAAAAACCACTTATGAATTACCACTTACTGAGGATACAATGAGAAGGAACAAAACTGATCTTTGTGCTTTTGAAGTTTATAGCCTTAAATAGAGGACTTAAGATATATCATTTCATTTACTAAGAAATCACATCATAATTACAACTTAATAGCAGACTGGTTCCTATATATGGTAGGGTAAAATAATAACTAATTAGTGCATACTACTCAATTAAGTGTGTTTATTTAACATGTTTCAAAAGTCATTCGCAAGCCATACAGTAAAATTAGAAATCAGTGGATTTAAGTTATTATTAATAATTGATAAAATGTGATTAAGGAGAAGGAAAATTCAAGGATGATACCCAGAAATTTTCTTCAACAGCAGTACAGATGAAAGTACCTTTCCTTTGTTGATTTTAACATTCTGTTGTCTCAGATATGCATTTGATCCTCTCCATTTTTACCTTAACCACCTTAGTACAGGCATTTCTGCTCCTACTACATAGACTATTACAATAACTTCTAGCCTCCAGTTGATGACTACTCCAACACTTTCCCTTCCAGTTCATATTCCATAGTGCTGCCAAAACAATCATCATAAAACACAAATCAATCCACAACATTCTTTGTTTCAGAAAAACTCCAAGGCCCCTCTGAAATACACAGTGGTAAAAGGGAAACATAATAACCTGTCGGTGACTATTAGGTTGTTGAGAATTAAGGCTTACCATTTGCCTACACTGAGCAAGGAAATTTTCACTTGCTCAGGCCATTCGGCAAATGAAAATCTGGATTTCTGTAAATAATTGCAGCTGCAATACACACATTTTTGTTTATTTTTTATTTACTTAAAAGTTCATTAATAGTTAAGAATAGGGCAAGGACATTTCTAGATAATGGTTGATGAAATTCATGATTACTTTTGTTAATTGAGCAGATGTGCACACTCCCTTTCAGTGTTTTGAATTCTACTTTCTCCTCTATTTCCCACAGGGATCCCCAGAACAAGTGATTCATCAAAGTATCAACTCTGCCTCTCACGAATTGCTATGACTACCATGACCAAGGACCTAGTCAAGTGAAAGGAAAAATTTTGAGATTCTAGGATAACTGATTTCATTTAGAGAAAACAGAGTAAAATACTGAATATGCCAAATAAAAAGATAATTTGAAAGACAGGAGGTTGCCAGGATGTGGACCTGCATGTTTAATAAACAAGAGATATGTATTTTTGTGTTTTTCTTCATTATGTGTTCAATGTTATACAAATGATACAGTTTTATTGCTCAGGATATATACCATATTATCAATAGTGAATTACTGAATTATGGGACTTAAGAAGAAAATATTTTTTATTTATATATTCTATTATTTTTACCATATGAATGCATTGTTTTTTAATATTAGTATTACAATAAAGAAAAGTGTCATTCCCCATAAAACAAGTTATTGTTAAAATTTTGTATGGTATCACATGCCTTCCTTGAAAATGAAGTAAGTTAATATATTCATTAATTGATTTAATTGTTTTTAATTTTATGTGAAAATTTGCACTAGCTGCTCTAATCACAGTCTTTAAACTAGACATTAATATACTTTGAAGCATTGATCACACTAAGCACATACAGTGAATCACTATCTGAAATATATTATCAAAGAATTCTGAACCTTAAAATACACATATTTAACTATGTACAGTAGAGAGCAGTATGAGGGGGAGGCAAAACTCAGGCCTGACTTGCAATTTTATTCAGAATTGTGAATGTTTTCAGAAGCTCTCCTAGTTTAAATAGATTCTGAACTCTGACTTTCCTTATTTAACAAGAACAGGGCTGAGAAACAACTTGGAAAAAAACAAACATCAGTTGCAGAATTATTTATTTTAACTCTAAAAGGCAATGCAATAGTGGAGGAACTACACTGCAATATATTAAGCAACACTACCATCTTATGGCCAAGAGTAGGAAGTTCAACAAAAAGAACCTTGTTGAACACAGACCAGTTGAAAGAAATGAGAATTAAATTACAAACAAAGGAATAGACTGTGTAAAAAGCACCAGTTCAAACTAGAGTATAATAAATTGGCAAGTTTCAAGGGCACATACAGTGGATACAAATAAAAACTGATGAACTCATTCTATTTGAGAACCATTCCAGTTTCTTAGTGACCTGTTAAATAAATAACAAGTGTTCATTCGTAACCTAATGCCTCAGCACTTGTTCCCAGGTATAGTTCACTAGATGGTATCTGACTGATTTATACTCCATTAGAAAAGGAACAGAGACTTATATTGAATCCTACTGTCTATACTTCACCACTGCTTCCATAACTGCAGCATCTTGCATGGATCTCCTTCCAAGTTCACTAGAGATAAATCAAAAGAAATAGACATCTCTTAACTATCTACTTTTGGAGAGTTTATTGGCTGGAATACCTTGTTATAAAATTTGAATCAAATGTGATTTATTCCCTCTAGGACAGCCATTCAATGGTTTAAATTGCAGGCTAAAATAGAATACTTTTTGTAAAATTAAATTTTACAAAAAACTTATTATGTAAATTAGGAAAAATGAAATTGTTTCCATGATGAAGTGTGGAATGGCCTGTAGCCCCAATTATTTGACATCCTCCTTCCATCAGTTTGGCTATTTCAGTTTGCAAGAAACAGGCTACTCAGGTTTCTCCATTTATTAGGAGGATATATTAAGTAATGAAACGTCTTGATTGAGAGATTTACTTTAGTCTTCATTTCACAGTGCAGAAAAATCAAGAATAAATAGCTCTTCTGTTTTGCTTCATTTTACTTCATGCAACTTATAAATTAGTATTTAGTACAATTTTATTAAAATAAGCTAGCTGAATTGTTTGCACTAGTTTCAGTTTTCACTCATGCATATACAGTTAAACAATATTTGACAAAGGCAGCAAGAATACACAATGAGTAAAAGATAGTCTTTTCTTTTTTCATTATAAATGATATTTTCCTGATATTATCTTAATTTTGTTACATTAAATACAAAATGTAACAAATCATGCAAAATGAGAAATTAAGTTATAGTTGTGTTGCCAAATATCAATGTCTCAACACAGAAATATTGCAATACGGAATTTATCAATACAAATATTTACCTCTTTTATATTTTAAGCAACTTGAATAAAAGTAGATTCATTGATACCTATGAGTTTGGTGGCAACATTTATAAACATTAAAAATGAATTAATACGAAGGTGATTTGCAGTTTTAGTGCAAAATTTTTCATGGAATGAAACTACAAAATTTTAACAGCATGTTCAATGTTCTTTGTCTTTGTTTTTAATGTACTCTGATCTTCTAATGAAGGAAAACAAAGTGAGACAAATATTTTGGTTTTCTCCTCCAAAAGTGTAATTGTACTTCACATTCTTCCTAAATTTATAATCTACTATAGCAACTTCTTATTACCCCAAGGAATAACCTGGGAAAAAAATGGAAACTAGAGGAACATTCTGTTGGCATCAAAAATAATTACTGGAAACAAGGATTAAATACTGAGTTGCACCTAGTTCCACCACATTATGGGCATATAACTTCTAGAAAGCATTCTAACATGGACTTTCTAAGAAACTCTAAAGTGAAGTTAGTGATATCTGTTTGAGGATCAAATAAACAGGACTGTAAAATAAAGGCCATAAAATAAATGTATTTTCCTATAGTTATACTTGTATCCCTAATGAACTGAAAACAAGAATAATAGAATAAAAGTAATTGAATATCAATTAGTTAATGAATATTGTTAGATAATTTCCCGTTTATTCACATTATAGATGTTCAACCTTCATGACACAATTAATCCAAGGGGGGAAAATCTAATGTAAATGTTATAAAGTGTCTTTAGGTCAGAGTTAGGAATTTAAAATCTAATCAAAATATGAGTTTATTCTTATAACAAGGAAACATATACATTTGGATTTTTGAAATGAAAATTTGACAAAATAAGCTTTTACTTGTTAATTATTAGATGGATTGCCATTACATAAAATATCGTGTTTAAATACAGCTTCACAGTTTGTACAGTACTTTCATATGTACTACCTTGGTTCATCATAATAACCTTGTAATGTGAGATGGGCAAAGAGAAATATTTTTCTTTTGAGATAACATTTCAGCTGAACATAAAGGATTAATAGTACTATTAAAGTCAAGCCAAGGTAAAGAAGAGATTCTAAGAAGAGAGACCACGTGTAAGACGAGAAAGAAGTAAAACATCCATGCTTAGTAAACCACAAACACTATGGTGCAATAAAGAGACAATGCAAGAAATGGGAATTGAAGGGTGTGAAAGAGCCAGCAAATGGTCTTATATGCAGTGCTAAGAAACTTTATATTTGTTCTAATTAGTTATACATGACAATAGAATGCATTTTGACACACTGTACACAAATGGAGTACAACTTCTCCTTCCTCTGACTGTACATGGTGGACAGTCACATTAGTAGTGTAGTCATACATGTACATAGGGAAATAATGTCTGTCTGATTCCACTGGCCTTCCCACCCCCACAATACCTCTCCTCCACTCACTCCCCTCTACCCAATCCAAATTTCCTCTGTTTTTCCAAACTCCCCCTCCCTTATTGTGGATCAGCATCCATATATGGGATTGACTTACTCCACTGAGCATGATATTTTTCAGCTCCATCCAATTACCTGCAAATGCCATAAATTCTTCTTTAAGGCTGAGTAATATGCCATTGTGTATATATACCACATTTTCTTTATCCATTCATCTGCTGAAGGGCATCTAGGTAAGTTACATAATTTAGCTATTGTGAACTGATCTACTATTAACATTGATGTGGATGTGTCTCTGTAGCATGCTGATTTTAAGTCCTGTGGGTATAAACTAGGGAGTGGCTTAGCTGAGTCAAACTGTGGTTCCATTCCAAGTTTTCTGAAAAATCTCTATACTACTTCCAGAGTGATTGCACCAATTTGTAGTCCCACCAGCAATGTATGAGTGTACCTTTTTCCCCACATCTTTGCCAACACTTATTATTGCTTATATTCTTGAAAATTGACGTTTTGACTAGAGTAAGATGAGATTGTAGAGTAGTTTTGATTTCCATTTCTCTAGTTGCTAGAGATGATGAACATTTTTTCATATGTTTGCTGATCAAGTGTATTTCTTCTTCTGTGAAGTGTCTGTTCAGTTCCTTAACCCATTTAATGTTTTATAGAGTTAAGTTATTTGAGTTCTTTACATATCCTGGAGAGTAGTGCTATATTTGAGATGAGTTTGGTAAAGATTTTCTCCAATTCTGGAGTATCTCTCCTCATGCTGTTGGTCATTTCCTTTGCTGAGAAGACATCTTTTAGTTTGAACCCATTCTATTTATTGATTCTTGATTTTAATTCTTGGACTTTAGGAGACTTGTTAAAGAAGTCAGGTCCTAAGCCAACATGATGAAGATTTGGGCCAATTTTTTCTTCTATTAGGTGCAGGGTCTCTGTTCTACTGCCTCAATCTTTGATCCACATTGAGTTAATTTTTGTGCAGGGTGAGAAATAGAGGTTTAATTTTATCTTGCTACATATGGATTTTCAGTTCTCCCAACACCCTTTGTTAAATAGGTATGCTTTTGGCACCTTTGAGATTACTGTATTTATGTGGGTTTGTCTGTTTCTTCTGTTCTATACCATTGCTCTACATATCCCTTTTGGTACCAATATCATGCTGTTTTTGTTACTATAGCTCTATAGTATAGTTTAAGTCTGGTATTGTGTTGCCTCCAGCTTCACTTTTCTTGCTAAAGAGTGCTTTAGCTATTCTGGGTTTCTTATTTTTCCAAATGAATTTCATGATTGCTTTTTCAAGTTCTATGAAGAATGTAATTGAGAGTTTCATATGAATTGTATTAAGTCTATGTAATGCTTTTGGTAGTATGGTTATTTGATAATATTAATTCTGCTTATCCACCAGCATGGAAGACCTTTCCATCTTCTAAGGTCTTCTTAATTTCTTTATGTAGAGTTCTGTAGTTGTAATTGTAGAGGTCTTTCAGTTTTTTTTACTAGATTGATTTCCCAGTATTTTTTTTTTTGAGGCTACTGTGAATAGGGTAGATTAGCTAATTTCTCCTTCAGTGGATTCATCACTGATGTATAGATATGACTTTGATTTATGAGTGTTGATTTTATAGCCTTCTATTTTGCTGAATGTATTTATTAGTTTTAGATGTTTTCTGGTGGAATTTTTTGGATCTTCTAAATATATAATCATGTCATCAGCAAATAGTGATAGTTTTAATTTTTCCTTTCCTATTTTTATCCCTTTAATTTCTTTTGTCTCACTTCTCTGGCTAGAATTTCAATGACTATGTTGAATAGAAGTAGTGAAAGAGCACATCCCTATCTTGTTCCAGTTTTTAGAGAAAATGCTTTCAATTTTTCTTCATTTAGAATGAGGTCAGCCTTGGGCTTAGCATAGATAGATTTTCAAACGTTGAGGTATGTTCCTAATATACCTAGTTTTTCTAATGTTTTGAACATGAATAGGTGCTGTATTTTGTCAAATGCTTTTTCTGCATCTATTGAGATAATTATATGATTCTTGTCTTTAATCTATTCATGGATGAATTATGTTTATTGATTTCTGTGTGTTGAATCAACATTTCATCCCTGGGATGAACCCCACTTGATCCTGGTGCACTATATTTTTGCTATGTTTTGTATATGATTTGCCAGAATTTTATTGAAAATTTTTGCATCTATGTTCATCAAGATTATTGGTTTGAAGTTTTCTTTCCTCCCTTTGTCTTTGTCTGGTTTGGGTATCAGGGTGATACTAGCCTCATAGAATGAGGTTGGAAAGGTTCCTTCCCTTTCTATGTCATGGAATAATATGAGGAGTATTGGTATTTATCCTTTTTTCATTAATGAATATATTCATTTTAATTAGGTATCTATGACAGCAGAATGTGTTTTGACTCGTTGTACACAATTGCAACACAACTTTTCATTTTTCTGGTTTTACACAAAATAGTGTGACACCATATGTGCAGTCATACATGTACCTATAATAATGATGTCCATCTCATTTCACCACCTTTACTGCCGCCATCCCCCCTCCCCATCTCTCCCTCTTCTTTGCCCAAAGTTCCTCCATTTTCCCATGCCCCCCCCATTATGAATCAGCATCCACTTATCAGAGAGAACATTCCACCTTTGGTTTGGGGCGATTGGCTTACTTCACTTAGCATAATATTCTCCAACTTCCATCCATTTAACTGCAAATGCCATAATTTTATTCCCTTTTAATGCTGAGTAATATTCCATTGTGTATATATACCACAGTTTCTTTATACATTCATCTATTGAAGGCCACCTAGGTTGGTTGCACAGTGTAGCTATTGTAAATTGAGCTGCTATATACATTGATGTTACTACATTACTATAATATGCTGACTTTAAGTCCTTGAAAGTCTTGTATAAGTAGGCTGAGAATCCATCTGGTCCTGGGCATTTTGGGTTGGTAGACTTTTTATGGTGTCTTCTGTTTCATTGATTGAAATTGATCTGTTTGGATTGTGTCTGTCCTCCTGATTCAATTTTCGTAGATCAGATAGCTCTAGAAATTTGTCAATGTCTTCAAGATTTTTTATTTTATTGGAGTATAACTTTTCAAAATAGTTTCTAACTATCTTCTGAATTTAAGTAGTGTCCATTATGATGTTTCCTTTTTCATCACAAATTTTAGTAATTTGAGTTTTCTCTCTTTCTCTTCATTAGTGTAGCTAAAAGTTTATCCATTTTATTTATTTTTTCAAAGAAACAACTTTTCATTTTGTCAATTTTTGAATTGTTTCTTTTTCTTCAGTTTCATTGATTTCAGCTCTGATTGTGATTATATTTTTTCTACTACTGCTTTTGGTGTTGATTTGTTCTGATTTTTCTAGGACTTTGAAATGTAATATTAAGTCATTTATTTGTTGACTTTTATTCTTTCACAGCTTGATATATATTATTCCAGGACCTCCTTGTGTTGAGGGTTTGGGTTGAGAAATAAGCAGAGATTCAAATTGGTTTCCTCCTAGATGTAATTTGATTTTTTTCTTTCTCATCCTTTAAAATTATTTCTTTACTCTGTGTGTTAGTCATTCTCATTTTGATGTGCTTTGGTGTGGATTCTCTGAAATTTTGTATATTTGGGATCCTGTGATCCTCTCACAATTGATTTTCCATTTCATTCTTTAGATTTTAGACATTTTCTGATATTATGTGATTCAATAATTGTGCATTTCTTTGGTTTTTATCTCCACCCCTTTTGTCTATTCTTAAACTTTATCTTTTCATTTTATCACATAATTCTTGGAAGCTCTGTTTATGGTCTCTTAACATCTTCTCTCCATGGTCAACTTTATATTCAAGATTATATATTTTGTCTTTATTGCCTGAGGTTCTGTCTTCCATGTGGTCTAGTATCTTGGTGATACATTTTATTGAATTTTTAATTTGGTTCATTGTTTTCTTCATTTCAACGACTTCTGCTTGATTCCTTTTTATAATCTCTTCCTCTTTATTGAAGTGATCTTTTACTTCCTGCATTTTCTCCCTGATACCATCCTTTATTTCAAAGATAGCTTTAACTATGTGCCTTCTAAAGTTCTTCTCTGACATTTTTTCTACTGTGTTATCAGTGGATTCTATTATTGGGGCATCTTGGTTTCTTTGGGGTGCTTTGTTCCCTTTTTATTCATATTGTTTGTGTGTCTTCCCATCTAGCGGTAGAGATACAAGGTCATACAGTTTCTACCCCATAGTCTTTCAGTTTCCCTGATGGCTTCCAGTACCACCTCACCTTTATGGGTAAGACCAGTATTAACATCAAATATATATATCCTTAAACCAAATAGCTTCTATTAATGCACTCCCAATAAACAGAAGTGACATGTTCAATTATAGTCTACAATATAAACATAAATTTGCTAAAGTGTTTACCATTTGAAATGATAGACAAGGAGGGATCAGAAGTAGTGTAGGATATGATGTTTATGAGGGAAACAGATATAAGATATAGGTAAAAGTTTATAGTAAGAGCAAAGAAGGAATTAGTAGAGGTTGGCTTTTACCATGAAAAGTGAAAAAAAGAATCCAGGGAGACAGATAAGTGAGAGACAAAATATATACAGATTTTTTAAAGTAAAAATATAAGAATACACAACAAATCTGTAATAAACTATTCAGACAGCCCATTCCTCAATAAATTGATGCATGAAAAATATTTGGATTCAAAGATGCTCAAGATGTGAGAGAGAGGATTTAAAAAAAAAGAAAAAAAAAAGAAAGTCTCAATGGAAAATTGAACAGTTGTTTTCTTTGGTTTCCAAAAATTGTCTCAGCTTCCCTTCTGTGCCAATAGGTGGGGTTGTCTAAAGTTGGATGGTAACTCTAGTCCAGTGAGTGCCAGACTGGTTGGCTGGGAGAGGTGATAGCAAGATGCCCTCACGCCCTTTTCCAGTCTTCCCACCCATTGTAGCTGGCTCCTTCTGTCCCCACATACTTCAGGACTCACTGAGCTGGAGACAGACTGGTTTTCTCCAGTTTCTCCAACCTGGGATCCCCCAGAAAACTATCCTCAGTCTCTGGCTTTTCACAAGCTTGCCAGGCCCACCCTCCACCAAGCACACCCAGCTGCAATATGACAGATTTGGGCTTTAGATTCCCTAGGCTGTGCTTTGCTGAAATTCCAAGATCTCAATGCTGTTTCAACTTTCAGAGAGACAACAAGGGATGTGCTCACACAAAGGAGCATCCCTGCAAAGTGGCAGCCAGATGTCAGCCACTAGCATAACCAGCAGGAAGACCTCAGGTGCAAGCAGACCTGCAGGTACACTGACAATATATCACCAGACTTTGGCCAGTGTCTCCGGACTGAGATAGCCATGCCCCAAATTTCAGGGATGGTGTTGGAAAACCTGCAGGCCCCTTGGCCCTGAACTCCCAAGCCCTGGCCAGTGTCCCAAGATGGCAGCAATCGCATGTAACCAAACCTGTGGGTACACTGACAATGGACTTACAGGCATCAGTGAGCCAATCCATGGGCAAATAGTGGGTAGTCTATGGGCAAAGGGCAGGCAATTCGCAAGTGAATGTTGGGCAGCAGGCAATGCGCTGGTGAAAGGCTGGTGTGAGCAGGCAAAAGGTGCACAAATGGGCAAAGAGCAGACAATCAGTGGCGATCAGCAAGTAATCTTAATGTTGGGCTTCCAGGCCCTGGCCAGTGTCCCAAGACAGAGGCTGCTGTATCAAGATGGCTATGGTGACAGCTGCAGAGTTTCAAGATGTAGACAATCCCTACTGCAATGGCTATGGGCAGCTCAATTATCAAGATAGTATTTCAAATGGTGGTGGGAAAAAATGGATATCCATATTTAATACAACTAAATTGGAACTCTAAATAATATCACTCACACAAATTAATTCAGGATGGATTAAGAACTTAAATGACTATACACTAAAACTCCTAGAAAGGAAACTGGGAAAAATCCTAGACATTGGTCTTAGTAATAAATTTGTATATATATATATATATATATATATATATATATATATATATCACTGGATGCACAACTATACACAAATCAAAGTAGCCTAAAGAGGGTTCAAACATTCTGCAACAATATGGTGAAGAAAAAATACACAGTATCCATGTAGGAAGAATTGCTATTGATATCAGTATGTTTGAGATGCAAGGAGATGCCAAGGATCAAAGAACAAAGATTAGCAGTATCAGTAAGCACAATAAAGGCTATCTACAATCATCTTGTGGATAACACCAAACTAACAGTGAAAAGTTGAAAACTTTTTCCTTAGGATCAGAAATAAAAGAATAGCCACTCTCATATTCTGTTCAACAAATATTGATAGTCCTAACTAGAGAAATTAAGTGAAAGAAAGAAAGAAAGAAAAGGCATGCTAGTAAAGAAGGTAAATTGTCCATATTTGCAGAAAACATGATTTTATATATAGAAAATCCTAAAGACTAAACACACACACACACACACACACACACACACACACACACCAGAAAAATAAACTGGTAAAACTAATCAATAAATTCATTAAAGTTGCCAGGCTTGAAATCAACATATAAAAGTCACTTATAGTTCTATATACAAAGAATAAAAGAATAGGATAAATTGAGAAAGCAATCCTATTTACCATAACTACAAAATTAAAATATTTAAAAATAAATGTAATCAAGCAAATGAAAGATCTGAATAACAAAAACTATAAAATATTGATGAAAGAAATTGAGGAATACACAAATAAGAGGAAAGCTATCCTTCGTTCATGAATTGGACAAATTGATACTGCTAAAATATCCAAAATACACATAGCAATATAAAGATTTAATGAAATTTCAATCCCAGTTGGGATGGTATTCTTCGAAGAACCAGAAAAACACTGGCAAAATGTGAAAACACACACACACACACACACACACACACACACACACCTCCCAAATAGCTAAAGCAATTCTTGATTAGAAGAAGAAGAAGAAGAAGAAGAAGAAGAAGAAGAAGAAGAAGAAGAAGAAGAAGAAGAAGAAGAAGAAGAACAACAACAACAACAACAACAAAGCTGGAGGCACCACAATGCCTGACTTCAAAACATACTT
This sequence comes from Marmota flaviventris, assembly GCF_047511675.1. Lineage (NCBI taxonomy): Eukaryota > Metazoa > Chordata > Mammalia > Rodentia > Sciuridae > Marmota > Marmota flaviventris. The sequence goes on from NC_092518.1 coordinate 68,831,652, forward strand.
CAAAGCGATGTTAACAAAACAGCAAGATACTGGCATAAACCTGACACACAGAGAAGATGGTAGATTTAAAGAAGAATATGCATACCAGCAATTCTTCAGCGCCAGACTTATAAAGCAGAAAGACGGCTCTGAAAGAAGGTTAACTAAGGGAACTCACTGAAATTCAATAGTAGATAGTAAAAGAAACCATAGAGACATATAAATTGTATGATTTGAAAATAATGTAAGAAATAATAGGGTCAGGGGTTATAGCTCAGTGGTAGAGTGCTTGCCTCACACATGTGAGGCATTGGGTTCAATCCTCAGCACTATGTAAAATAAATAAAGCAAAGGTAAAAAAGAAACAATACATTTTAGATGGTCTAGCTTGGCTGGTGGCAGTGTCAGTAGCCACAGCTACTGAAAGGAGAGGAAGCACATGCAAAAAGGAAAGCACAGCAGAATAAACTTGGGGACTTGTGAAATAGAGAGGGAGGCTGAAATAAATGAACCCAGAGTCAGTAGAGAAAGTTGTTGAATTAAAAACAATGGTAACTGGGGTCACTAGTGCAGGAACTATTTATAAGTAATGCAGATCCGCAAATAGAGGCAGGGAACTGGCAACTCATAAAGTAGGTGCCCACTTACCCAGCAGTCATATATTATGAGCCCCAGCATGTGCCCTGACCAGTGTGACTGATATAACTGCAGAGAAAATTGTGCCTAGAGGCTCTGAATACCAAGGAAAGAGAGTTCCCTTTGTTGTTGGTGCCCCATAAGAGCTAATAGGAAGATATCAATAATGGACAAATAGGAGTGTCTGCTGTCAAGGGCTGATTTTGGATAACTCACCCAAATGTCCAGCAAGAAAACATCCCCTCAGCAATAAGGGGTATGTATCCAATCTCAAATACAAATTAACAGAAATCCAAATGTCTAAATCCCAACTACTGGAACTTCCAACTTAGAACTTTGCACCACCCCCACTACAGGAATACAAAATTTCTAATCATTCACCAGTCTATCCCATCCTATATCTGGAGACAAGAAACTGAGAGTTACTACGAGTGTGGGCTCCTAGCAACAATGGCTGGCAACTAAATAAGGAACAAAGACATTGAAATTAACGGCACTCAATTGTCGATGGAAGGGTTAAAGAGCCCAATTTTGAAAAATAATAATAATTTTGCCAATAGCTTCAACCACTTCAGCAGAAACAAGCCCTTTATTTCTCATTAATATTTTAATCATTTTTCTTTATTTCCACATTCCCATTATTTTCCTCTTCTTTTAAATTTAAATTTTCCTATTTTTTTCAATTTTAATTTAATCATATTTATTATTTTTCCAGTTCCCTTCTGTGAGACAGTGGGGGAGACATGAAGGTATGTATGTTCTCACTTCATGGATTGTTAAAATAATTTTATTTTCAGTTTAGTTGCTTTCTTCATCACCTGTTTATATTTAGGATTGATTTGACTTAGGTGGGATATAATTATAAGTGGTTTGAGTTATTTTGGTTACATTTGTGTATTTAAACCTTGTTTTATATCCCTGTAATTGCCCCTTCTTTTCTCTCTTCTCCTACTAATGACCAAATTTCCGTTCCTTATTCCTCCCTCTTTTTTTTTTTTTACTTTATATTTTACTCCAAATTCTTCATAGCTGTCATTTGCTACCTAGTCCCAGTCTCTCCTCTGTTCACTTTTTACATATTTCAAATTTTCTTTTGTCTTCATACCCTATTTTCTCTTCACTTGAGAAACTGTAATCCCACTATCTCATGCAATGTATAGTTTTATAGGAGAATAGGGGTAGGGACAAAGGGAGTGGGAACAGGGACTAAAATGGAGTAAATTACATTCCATGCATATATAATTTTGTCAAAATGAACATAAATACTGTATATAAATAAAATGCTCTAATAAAAAACATAAACATGTAAACAAAAAACAGAATAGAGAACCCAGGAAAAAATTCCACATATTTATGATCAACCTATTTTTGACAAATATGTTAAAAACACACAATAGAGAAAGGAACATCTCTATAATAAATTGTGTTGGTAAAAATTCATAACAACATGCACTATTTTGATATTTATATATAATATTTTACTTCAAATGAACAAAAAATTAATCTTTATGTATACATGTAGTATTTTTAATAGTTTTGATTGTTTAATTTAGTAGTTTTGATTGTTTAATTTGTTTGTTCTTTTTATCTGTACATGACAGTAGAATGTATTTTGATGTATATATATGCATGGAGTATAACTTATTCTAATTAGGATTACTTTCTTGTGGTTGTATATAAATATCAAGATACTGGCTTGACATACACAGTTTGCATAAATGTTCTTGCAGAATTAATAGAAATCAAGCTCTAATTATTAATAGGATCAAAAAAGAAAATAATAGTTACAAATATTCACATAGTTTTATATAACTGGGCCTAAGGCAAACAAACAACTTGATAGTTTCAAACTGAAAAAAAGTTTAATAATAAAATATTTTTTAAATATTTATTTTTTAGTTGTATTTGGACACGATACCTTTATTTATTTACTTTTATGTGGTGCTTAGAATTGAACCCAGGGCCTTGCATGTGCTAAACAAGTGCTCTACTGCTGAGCCACAACCCAACCCCAAAATAAATTTTAACTAACAAGTTTTTTAATGATTTTGCTTGAAATAAATTTCAGGCAATATTCATAAGGGAATATTAATTTTATCTAGGCTTTGGGAACTATATATATTGTATATAATATATATAATATATGTTAAATATATATTATATTGTATATATAATTTAGAGTAATTACGTGTGTTTTAGGTGATTTTGTATGTATCTATATTACATAATTTATATGCAGTTACAAAGAAAATGTATGTTATTTAGATATTAAGTTGCTATTGATTCTAATGTTATTCCCATCTTGGATTTGAGTAGTCTTTTGTATTTTTTTAACTACAGTTATTCTGTTATCACTGCCTGCCATATTAAAGATTCCTTAAGCAATGTGTTTCTTGTACATGTTAGAGAAATAAGTGGTGTAAGATATTGCCAGCATGTTCATGAAAATGTGGAAATGCTACATGATTTATATTAACAAAAATTAAACAATATTTTACATATTGTTGTCTTCACTACTTTTTCCCATCAATTTTTCTTAAACATGTTTTTCATTGATATATTCCTAAAATTTTTAATAACATAGTGTCAATACACCTTTGCATGTACATAAATTATTTCAAGATTCTGTAAATACTCTTATTCATTAACTTTTATTACTGATTTTATCATGTTTATTTAGTTGGATTTGATATTTTATTTTTTCTTAATGTATAGATTTTTTAAAAAATCAGTACATTTTATAATGTTACACAAGCTTTGTAAATATTGATGATAATAAAATAATTCCAATTAATAAAAAAACATTCATGCCACATGCAAAATAATGAAATTAGAACCTCATATCAAATGCAAAAATCAACTCAAATGTATTAGTTAAACATAACACTGAAAACGTTGAAACTTCTCGAAGAAAACGTAAGTGGAAACACCATTGCATTTGTCTGGGCAATGAATGCTTAGATAAGCCCCCAAAAGCACAGACAACAGAAATAAAATCAAACAATCAAAAATATATCATACTAAAATGCTTCTGCATGGCAAAGAAATAATCATCATAGTGAAGAGACAACCTTTGTAATGTGAGACTATGTTTGCAAACCATACATGATTAGAAGTTAATATCAAATGTATGTAAGAAAACTGACTCAACAGTTAGAAAACTAATAGCTCCATTTAAAACTGGGTGAAGTAACTGAATAGACATTACTTGAAATAGTATTATTATTATGTATCATTAATAATTTATATATGTTATATATATGTTATATTTTATATATATAAATATATATATGTACATATTCAACATCATTAATCATTAGAGAAATGCAACTCTACACCAAAATGAGACATCATCCAACATATGTTAGAATAGTTATTTTCAAAAATATAAAGGGTAACAAGTGATGATGAGAACACGAAGAAAGGGAACTCTTGTACATTGTGAGAGCATAAGTTGGTTTAGCCATTGTGGAAAACTGTATGGAGGTTTCCCAAAAAATTTACAAATAGAACTACCATATGATTCAGCAATCCCAATCCCACTGACTGTGTGTGTGTGTGTGTGTATCCATCCGTAGGTTATGACATCAGTATATCAAATATGTATCTGTATTATGATATCCATTGCAGCATTACTCACAATAGCCAATATATGCAATCAAAATAAGCATCCCTCAAAGAATGAATGGATAAGGAAAGTGTGGTAGGTATATACAGTGTAAGATTATTTAACATTTAAAAAGAAGAAAACCCTTTTAATTTCCAACAATATAGATGAAGCTAGAGGCCCTTATGCAAAGAGAAATAAGGCAGGCATAGAAAGACATATATAGTATCATCTCACTTATATGTGGAACCAACAGAGTTCAACTCATAGAAGCAAACAGACAAAAAAAGTGATTACCAGAGGGTAGGGATGAGCAATCTCTCCATTTCTGAGCTAATTACTCAGTCCTTCAGAGCTTTTTTATCACCAAATTTTCAATCATTTTGATATATTTGACCATCCACTCAAATCATGAGACATAACTCATGAATCAGTATATAATTATATATCTGACCATGTCTCCTTCCAAGCAAAGTGAACAAACAGGTGCACAGCTAAAAGTTTTGCCTACTGGGAGGATTTTTCTTCCCCACTTTCCTGTAAAGAAATGTCGTGAAAAGGGCTATAGTGATGAAGTTTTCAATGTCCTGGTGGTATCTGCAAACCATACAGAATATATGTAAACTAGGCTCATGTTTTCTTTTCCTCTATCAACAGAATATAGAAAATTCCCCATTAGGCCAAACGTGTAGGCTGGGAGAAAGAACTGTATCAGAATCTAGGACTTTGGACATTCTGGGCTAATTTGTCATGTAACCTACTTGTATCTCAGGGTCTCCTCAAACCCAAAGTGATATATATAATTTCCATTTGATGATGGAGTGTACTATGCATGTCTGACATTATAGTTTAGTGGATAGATAATACCTAATCTCTTCAGTTCCTTCAGAAATGTAGTATTATTTTTGGTTTACTATTTCCTATGATAGAGACTTTTCTAGTGGCTTTCGTTTGGCCTTTCCTACCATAATAATCCTCACTTCATAAGTCAAGGTGCCAATGAGAGAATTATGCTAGCTGCTGAGTATATCTATTCCAATTATGCACTCCAGAACTGGGGAAATAATCACAGGATAGTTCAGAAACCCAACTGTGAGACAGCCTTTTGCTAAAATTCCATTGATCACCTGAACTGCATAAACACTTTCTTCAATATGGTGAGCCAGAGAGACGTTTGGGCTACTTGAAATTAATGTCAGCTCAGAGTCAGGGTCCAGTAATCCCCTAAGTTTTAGTTATCTAATTTTACCAGTGAAAATTCGCCTTGGTATAAGGTCATAATTGTCTGGGGAGGGCTGGGGACAAAATTAAAAGAGTAAATTTTGGCATATCTTGGTTTTCTCAATGGGATGTGATATGCTCTTGATTCAAGAGATTTTTGTCTCTGCAAATTGGCTAAAGTTGAGAATTTGATTAAGGAACTATGATGCACTGTTTGTAGGATTTGGGTTAGATTTTTGCTGCATCATCCTAGAGCAATTCTGTTGAGAGCCACAGCCGAAGGGGCCCCAGCAAACTTCCAGCTGCCAGCAAACTTCCAGCTGCGGACTCACAGCGGCCCCAGCAACATCTAGCTGATTGGCTCCTCTGCTGTGATGCTCATTGGAGATGCTCATTGAGCTGTTTCCCCACCCTTTCAGACTGCCATCTGATGATTGGCTCACAGCGGCCCCAGCAACATCTAACTGATTGGCTCCTCTGCGGTGATGCTCATTGGGCTGTTTCCCTGCCCTTTCAGACCACGGAGCTGCTCATTGGGGGACTTTTTTGGCTCCGCCCACACGACCCAGCCAATAGGCCTCAAGAGCAGGAGGATGGGGGAGGTGGTGAGGCTTGTGGTTGAGGGAGAGGCTTGTGGGAAGCCGGTGGTGGCAGTTGGGGCTCTGAGGGTTTTTCCTGAGGAGCTGTTTTGTTTGGCGTGTGTGGTTCTAAAAATAAAGTTAGTTTCTTTTGACAAGTGGCTCCTGATTGTGCCCAGCCAGACTGCGGCACAATTCTACTTACAGAGATCAAGTAAGAATTCAGCATATTTCCCATCAATTTTATTTTTAGGGGCACCATGGTCAACTATCTAATGACAAACATCTTTTAAGTCAAACTATTCTATTTCCAGCTTCAATTCCACTCTCCATCACATTAATCTTACACACATTTACTTTGATGATCAAGTGCCACCATATGGCTGTGCCACCCCAGGACCCACTTACTCACATTACACTTTGGTTTTGCAACTCAGTAGCAACAGTTCACATTTGGTATATGATATGTAAAGAAGGATTCTTCAAGAATGTTGGAGCTTCCCTAACAATTTATTTCATAGTTGTGGAGAAATGTGTGTCATCTAGACACCCCATTGTGGGCAAGCAGTTCATAATTCATAATTCATTCTAATATTCCAATCTATCTAGGCCTCTGAATCATTTTCTTCTCTACAATGCATCTAAGCAGGTCTGTTATTCCAATTTAATTTGTTGTAAGCCAATGTTTTCTAGTTATACAAAACATTGAGTTTTATTGTATATTTAAACATGTATATAGCACATATTGATCATTTTTCCTCCTTAATCTCCCTTTCCCTATCGTCTGCCTTCCTTATGATCTGCAATTTACCTTTTAGTCCATGTTTTAGCCAATAAATCACTAGTGTGTTTTTTTCTCCCAAGCAGCAACATTAAATCCAGAATCTCTGCTTAATGGTTCTATGTCCATAAAGTCAGGCCTGATCCAATATTTTTGTCTTTTTCCCACTTTCCCACATTTTAGTATCAATTCCTATGCATATTTACCAGATTTATGTCTGTATAAATTGAAAAAGTCATGTAATTTTTGAAGTGTGAAATGGCTCCTCATAAGTCATACTTTTTTTCCTCACTCGTTGGAATCTGCTGGTACTTAAGTCTAGGCATAGTTCTATAAACAAAGAAGGATGGTGGGATTAGTTACTAAGAGTGAGAAGTGTTTTTCAGTGTAATCACCTCAAGGAAATTCATTACAGTTTCCTCAGGCAAACAGTGTTAACCTTGTGAGGCAGGGGTTGAAGAGCTATTTCAACTAGCACAGAACTATCACAATTTGTGGGTTCAGTGCCCCTGACTTCATAAGGATCTACCACATTCCAATTATCAGGATCTAATCTGTCCTCAAATAATGCACTCATTTTAACAGTATATACCCTTACAAAACTGTAAATTCAATTTTCTTTGGTACTCAGACACCCATAGGATGAGCTTCTAAGTTCAGTTCTCCTCAAATTTAGCTCTGTAGCTAAAGAAATACAGCTCTCTTTAAGAACAGATGTAGACATTTTCCATTCATTTATGCAGTGTTTGAGCTGGGAATTTGAATCCCTGAGCTTATCCTTTTCTTTTCCCAGTTTGCCTAGTAGAATAAGGATAAACCAATGAATCTCATTATAGTGATTGAGTTTGAGAAAAAAATGTTTGAAAGTATCATATACACAGTCACTCAGAATGTTGCATCTCCTGAGCATTTCATTAGGTATATCTAATAAAGATATCTGTCATATTACTACTGCTATATCATGATCTGGATTATGAGGGTTCCCTTTACTACTGGAAATAGAGACCTTAATATCAGATTAGTGAACTAATTCCAAAAACTACAGAAGCAATTCAGAAAACTTATCCTTAAGCCTGTTCTAAAACCACACTTGACACCAAATTTATATTAGTCATGGTTTCACAGAAAAGCCATGCCATACCAAGAGGATACCTGGAAACCCAAAGAAGAGCTGATGTTGTAGCTTGAGTCCAAAGGCAATCTGCTGGCAGAAATCCCTTTACTTCATGGGAAAACAGTTGTTTATCTCTTATGGCTTTGGATAATAACCACCCCCTTTATGGAATATAATGTGTTTTGCTAAAATCTAGTGATTCAATTGTTAACCTTATCTAAAAATACCTTCGTAATCATGCCTAGAATAGTTTTTATCCACATATCCAACTGCTGTGGCTATTGAATTTTGACACATAAAATAAATTATCATACCATCCAATTATCTATGCCTTTGGACAGAAGAAACAGTAGATTTCTCTCTAGTTAAGACCCCTGAAGATATAGTGGATTTTCACAGAAATCACCAGCGTTGCAGCCACCCATGCAGAAATCAGAGCCTCTGGGCTTGAGTCTCCAGACTCCAGACTCAAAGCCCCGCAGTTCTAGCTCAGGCATGGCTCACAAGCGGCTTATTAGAAACACCTACCAGCACCTCTGCAGAACTCCAGACTGTGCTCTCTTCCCACGCAGGTCACTCGGCTGCTACCTATCCACAGCACAAGACCATCACGTGCTCCCCCCACAACACCAGACACTGCGTCTCTGGAAGCAGACCAACACCATTTTGGAAAACCTTCCTCATCATTTGGTGGTGGTAGTGGCTATCAGATTGGATCACCATTTGAGCTGGTACCTGATTTCCAATTCCTCCTCCCTCCCTAGCAGCATTAACTCAGCACAGTGGTCACCCAACACAAGAACAACTCTCAGTTGAACAGGAGTGCAGTGCAAACAGGGCACCACCCACCTGGTATGAGCCTGGGGGTGAGAGGTCCCACAGTTGGAGCCTGATAAGTAAGAGAGGGGAGGGGACTAAAGTCTGGGGCATAAAAGATCAGGATTTGGGAAATCCCCAGGCAAGAGAGGGAGAAGATAGGGGGGGGGGGCTCATATTGAATGAGTGGTCACAAAAAAAGCCCCCTGAGGCACTATTTCCCTGCTGGGCCTGGTTAGCTGAACTCCCTGCTTCCAGATAATCCACACCAGGTCCAGCCTTCTCACCCTGGTTACCTTCACCATCCTGAGGGCAGAGTCACCAGCTTAAAACTGACAACTCTACCTACTAGATGATAAGAGAAGCATGAAAAGCATTCTTTTCTATTCTTTTTTTCCTCTTCTTTCTCTCCTACACATCTATTCTCTGGCCCTCACATCCCCAACATATGTAAAACTAAGAACTTTGCATGAAATAGGACTTTGAGGACTGAGTCACCCGAACAATATAATATAGAGGAACTACAAACTTTTTTTTTACTTTTTTTTTCTTTTTTGTCTCTCTTTTTTTCTTTCTTTCCCTTTTTTATCTTTCTTCTTCCTTCACCCTCCAAATTATACTATTTTAAAATTCTGCATTTTTCTAAATACACACTTGTGTTTGTTTTATGTACTCTACTGTCTTCCCCTGTAATTGTCTACCCCAAATTACCTCCTATCCATTCTCCTGCTACTAACACTCTTCACTAGATTTCTCCTTCACATTTCCTAAGATATATTAACTCTATACCATTACATATTTTCCCTTCAACATATCATCCTACTCCTGACGCCCAGTTCATTGTCCACCACCAGAAACTACAAATGTTTTTATGAAACTACTGATTATATTTTAAACAATAATTGAATCCAACATTTCTGGACATTGAGACTAAACTGCAAATGTCCTAATAACAATAGTTTGTTCGTAGGCAATGTATTGTTGATATTGGGATCTGTGAACATTGTCCTTCCCCACAAAGGAGAGATCTTGGAACTCTATAAGAGCACTTCAAATCTATAGGGTAAAAAAATAACACACCAGATGCACAGAGCTGGAAAGGAAGACACATGAGCAACATAAAATGACAAGGAAGAAAGCACCACAAACAAATCCAGACACCGAATCATTAGAAGCATTGGCAGCTACAGCAGAAAAAAAAAAAAAAAAAACAGAGAAAGATTTCAGGATATACATAGTAAAATGTTTTGGGATCTCAAAGAAGACATAAGAGAACAAATACAAGCAGTGAAAGATCACTTCAACAATGAGCTCATAATCAAATCTATGAAGCAAAAGATCACCTCAACAAGGAGATAGAGGTTCTAAAACAAACAAACAAACAAAATACAGAAATCCTTGAAATGACAGAAATAATAAACCAAATTAAAAACTCAAATGAAAGCATCACCAACAAAGTAGACCACTTAGAAGATAGGACATCAGACAATGAATATCAAATAAATCATATGAAAAAAAAAAAAAACTTAGACCACACAGTGAAAATAATAAGAACTCCTGAGCAGAACATTCATATACAGGATAGCATAAAAAGACCAAATTTAAGAGTTAGTGAGATAGAGCAAGGCATAGAGGGCCAAATCAAAGGAATGAACAAACTATTCAATGAAATAATATCAGAAAACTTTCCAAACATAAATAATTAATTGGAAATTTAAATCCAAGAAGCCTACAGGACACCGAATGTACAAAATCACAACAGATCCACATCAAGACACATTATAATAAAAATGCTCAACATACAGAATAATGAGAGAATCTTAAAAGCCACAAGAGAAACGAATCATATTACATATAAGAGAAAACCAATTAGGTTAACAGCAGATTTTTCAACACAGACCCTGAAAAGTAGAAGATCCTGGAACAACATATTTCAAATGCTGAAAGATAATGGGTGCCAACCAAGAATTTTGTATCCAGCAAAATTAAGCTTTATATTTGAAGATGTAATAAAAACCTTCCAAGATAAACAAAAGTTAAAAGAATTTATAGCTAGAAAACTGTCACTACAAAACATCCTTGGCAAAATATTTCCTGAAGAGACAATGAAAAAAAAAATCAATGAAAATCAGCAGAGGGAGGTAGTACACTAAAGGAAAATCTAATCAAAGAGGAAAACCAATACAAGTTAAATAACAAGAATAAACACGTATGGCTGGAAATACAAACCATGTCTCAAAAGTAACCCTAAATGTTAATGGCTTAAATTCACCAATCAAAAGACATAGGCTAGTAGATTGGATTAAAAAAAGACCCAACAATATGCTGCCTCCAGGAGACTTATCTTATAGGAAAAGACATACACAGACTAAAGGTGAAAGGTTGGGAAAAATCATACCACTCACATGGACCTTGGAAGCAAGCAGGGGTTTCCATACTCATATCAAACAAAGTAGACTTCAAGCCAAGGTTAATCAAAAGGGATAAAGATGAACATTACATACTGCTCAAGGGAACCATACACCAACAATGCATAACAATCATAAATATATATGCCCCAAACAATGGTGAAGCTATGTTCATCAAACAAACTCTTCTCAAGTTCAAGAGTCAAATTGACCACAACACAATAATCTTGGGTGACTTTAACACACCTCGCTCAGCACTGGATATATCTTCCAAACAAAAGTTGAATAAAGAAATTATAGAACTCAATAATACAATCAATAACTTAGACTTAATTGACATATATAGAATATTTCAACCTGCATCAAGTAGAAACACTTTCTTCTCAGCAGCACATGGATCCTCAAAAATAAACCATATACTATGCCACAAAGCAACTCTTAGCAAATACAAAAAAGTAGGGATACTACCATGCATTTCATCAGATCATAATGGAATGAAATTAGAAATCAACAACAAAATAAAAATTTCTCCATCACCTGGAGACTAAACAATATGCTACCGAATGAACAATTGCCGCAGTCTGGCTGGGCACAAATCACAAGCCACTTGAAGATTCAAGCAGGAACGGACTTTACTTTTAGAACCCACACCGCACACAGCCCACGCGAACTCTTCAGGAACTCCCGGAGAGCTTCACCGGAATGGGGAACTTTTCGAACACTCAACCGGAACTCAACCCTCCAATTCCATCCACAAGAACTCTCTAGGAACTCCGCGAGATCTCAAAAATAGCGGGCACCAGAGGCAGTATGAACTGCTCCTTCTGGCAAAATGTCAGGCACCATCTTGACCCGGCTGTGGCTCTCAACAAACAATGGGTCACAGAAATCAATAAGGAGGAGATTAAAATTAGCCAATCGCAAAAAAAAAAAAAAAAAAAAAAAATGCCGAATGTTTTCTCCAATAGTAGGAGGCTGACTCATAGTGGGTAGGGAGGGGGAACATGGGAGGAATACATGAATTCTAGATAGGGAAGAGGGGAGAGAGGGAAAGTGAGGAGGCAGGGAAGTAGCAAGGATGGTGCAATGTGATGGATATCATTATCCAAAGTACATGTATGGGTGTCAACATACTTTATATACAATCAGAGATTGAAAAATTGTGGTATATATGTGTAATAAGAATTGTAATGCAAAAAGCAAAAAATAAAACAAAAGTACATGCATTAAAAAAAAACCTGCAGTGGAAAACAGGCATGTTGGGAGTATTTTAAATGACTATTTCCCCATGAATATATTGTAAAATGGTTATATTTCCCCACCCTGCCCCCAAATACAACATCATTTTACTTTGATGTTCACCATGAGAGCTTGATCAGGCTCCTGGTAGTAAAACTGAACAAAGTCCTTAAGGTTACTTTCAAAGTCCTTAAGTTACTTTCAAGTCTTTTTAAATAAGTTACTATCTTAATTGTATAAATCTGTGGGGCATAGTGTAAAAAAAATGACACTTATACAGTGTGTTGTAATCAAATCAGGATAGTTAACATTACCATCTCCTTAAATATTTTTATTTTAAAATATTTCTAACTCATAACAATTGCACGTACTGATGGACTACAGCAATACATATATACAATATATACTGATCAAATCCGGGTGACTAATATTTCTGTCTCCTTAACATCACTTTGTGTTTGGAGCCTTTGGATTAGGGTGTATTCTTCATGTTCTCCACTAGGGGTCATTACAGCTCTAAATTTTTTATAGGACTGGTTTCAGTGTAATCTTACTATTTTCATACACAAACTGCTACTTACTTTGTAGAGTTTTAAGCTATAAAATGTTTCTTGGGAATCACAGAAAATTATAATAATTTAACATGTATACTAAACAATCAACACATAAGTGCAGAAAGGAAATTCACTTTATTTTCAAAACTGCACACACTTGTTCTGAGATTCCCCCAATATGAATAGAGTACACAAATTGTTTGTATCCTATTAAAACTTCAAAAATGTTTAGAGTGGTTACTAAAATCTCAGACTCTTGTCACTTCACTTAAGTAACTACTTTACACACTCATATTCCATACTGAAATATTAAACATGTTTTATTAACGAAAACATCATAGTATATAGATCAAATCTCTTCTATTGTATAATAAATTTTATTAATATTTTTAAATTTTTTTTAATTTTGCTGGGATGTTTTCCCAATTCCTAAATATTGACCCTAACATGAGTTTTTTATTTGCTTGTTTGTTTGAAGCTTTAACTTTATATTCTGATAATGAAATCTGCCCACCCCACATAAAGAAACACTACATATTCATAGAGCTACTATGAACAAAATAAGAGAAATTTTCTGTGTTACTATTCAAATATTGTAATCATCTTCAAATTTATATTATCTGCAACCCTCTTTAATAGTCTTATTAAAGTTTGCTTGGGATATTCCTCTTCTCTCCTGCTGTGTATCATCACAAGATCTCTCCTCCCCTATTAGTCTCAATATATATCCTATAAACTACAAAATAGTTTCACCTACCATATCCATGTATTTTACACTTCTCCTAAAATGTATTTCATAGACTTCAAGTACATAAATTATATTGTATTTTCCTCTAATTTGGTTTTTGAGATGTCTCTCTGGAGAGTGTCTATAAACTCTACACTGTCCTGATGGGTCTCCAGGTGAAGTTATTGTGGATGTTTACAGTATGTCCTTCATGAGATAGTTATCATATGGGTTGACAGCTGATTGCCTAAGTATCTGGCCTGTGGCCAAGTATTCCTCTCACAGGAGACTTATTTACAGTGACAGATGCATTTCAGACTCTTGTATGGACTGTATCCAGTTTATTCCCAATAAGATAGCTAACATCTTAGAGAGTGCTGACTGGGAAGAGAGTTAAGTTTTGGTGTCTTTGAGGAGAGATACAGTGGCGGCATCATGATAAAACACATGAAAGAGTAGAAGTATTGTATTACTTATAGATTCCAAAAAGAGGAGAGCAACATATTTCACAGAACAAGTGGGAAGGGGGAAACTATCTAGCTTACAAATGTTCAAGCAGCAGGTGGTAAGAAAGAACAAGAACTGCCAGCCAAAACCATTACTGGAGTCTAGGGTGTTAACTAAGCAGGATTCCCTCATGGTGTTCTAATTGGTGTATTTAAAGCAAGCATTCATGAGTTCCATGGAATTATTCTGTGACTGAGAGGTGGTCACTGCAGCATATCTGCACATTGCATGTGGGGTGTGTGGGTTAATGGTGTGAGTCAAGTAAGTTCCATCTAGCTGTATCACAGGGAGGTAGTCACCAGGAAGGCAGATAACTGGATCAATCACACTATGAGACTTGGAAGAAATGAAGAACTAGAAACTTTCAAGAGTGACTAAGCCCTGCTTCTGGTATAAGACCATCAAATTTATATTCAAAATACACGCCAAAACAACCAAAATTATAAAAAATTCCTTTAAAATGTCAAAATAATTACTAAATAACACTTCTTGGGTGTCTAGTATGTCAAATGTAGCATGCTCAAATGGATCTCTTAATTTCTAATCACCTAAAACAAAACGAATTACTGTCTTCCTCCAGTGATTCCTATCTCAGTTAATGGTATCACTGGGACTACTCACTCAATTCACTTATTATAACTAGCTAGGCAATAATTCTTTATATGTGTATGTGTGTCCTTCATTCTGTAATAGTATACTATTACATTAAATGGGAAATATGTGTAATGCATAACTGAAATTCCATAAAATAAAGGGATTTGAATAATTATAATTATCATTCTGAAACATTTTGAATGTAAGCAAATTATTTCTGTATCTGACCTTCTGGTCTACATCTCACCACAACAGGCATTAAGATAAGTTGTGACACTAATGATACTTTATCACCTCTTCTACCATATGTTCAGCAAAGAATTGATAGCTTTAAAGACTGGACAAGAACATATAGAATAAAGAGTAGAAATTTATGAAATAAAGAGTGACAGAAAAACAAGATGAATTCAGTTGAATGAATCTAGGAAGCATATTTGAATTATCAGTACATTAGTCTTAGCTTATTTTAATAAATAGCTTGTACCTCTATGGTACAAGACTACTATGCTCTTTGGGGTTCTAAGGATGTCCGGTTAAGATTTCTACTTTTATCTTAGTCTTCTAAGTTCTAAATACTTATGTCTGGGCAGTTACATTGCTCCGTGTCATGGGGTAGTCAACTGAATATGTCAGTACTGAATTTGAAACCTGGGACCTGGACCCAGAGTAGGGGTCCAGTGCAAAGTATAATAACAGCACTGAGAAAAAAATTATAATGGCATTGTATCATCCCTATCTTGACCTTTTAAAGGTGATGGCCCTTTTAAAATCCACAGCAATTTTTTCAACAAGCATGAGGACAGCTAGAGATGGTGGTGTACTAATCCCAGCTACATGGTAGACTAATACATTTTGTGGCCTACCTCCTGGGTTGCATAGCAGTATTCTGGGGGGGGGCGGGTGGCGGGGGAGGGAAAGAAGGAAGGAAGGAACGAAGGAAAGAAACACCAGGACTCAAAAGTGGTTGCAATAACATGTTGGTACTAAATAAAATGTCACTAGTCTGGAAGCACATTTCATAATCAGTTGCGTGCTAGGTCTTACATCAGAATGTCATCCTGCAGAAATCTAAAGTGGACATATAAAATGTATTTAATAGGTAATAATAACCTATCAAAGTAGTATAAGATGTGTGAGTAGGTTTCTATGGTCGTGTTTTCTAGTGTATGTACCTCTATTTAGTCCGTTTAGGAACTCATGGCTGCCTCTGGATCTTTGCCAAGTGCTACTCTGGAAGGGTATCAATCCACTCTGTTTTCATATGGAGTCAAGCCATAAATAATTAGCAATCCACAAATACAAATGATAGTCATATGATTACAAAGAATACCAAGCCTGGATCAAGAGCCAGGATAGATTAAAACTGATATCATTGGAAAATAAATCAACAGAAGCATAAAATAATCTTATTGGTAATAAAACACATGGTGTGAATTGATGAGGGAAAAATGTGAACATAATTACTTTGGCCCCTATAAGTATGTTTGGGGATCTTCTTGAAACTACCATTTGTACAATCTCAATTTCCATTGTTAGCTCATGGTCTTATATTCAATCAAACTTAGTATACAATTTTCATGATGATTTGAAATCCCCAAACAGTGCTCTTCACTTGGGGTTTGCTCTCAAAATCACTATCACTAAACAGAGTAGACAGCCATTTACCCCTCCATCATATAAAAACCTATCAATCATCCTTGATGAGTAATTTCTAAAGAGTAAAATTAGGTGTTTCCCAGAAAAATTGATGGGGTAATTTCTTCTATCCTCCACTCCAAGACTACAGACAAGTAAGGAAATCACTCCTGAAACTATAGCCTGTATGTCTGAAAACCCATTGCCAATAATATGCATTTTAAAATGCTCCTTAAGATGCCCTGCATGCTGTTGTAAAAGAAAAAGCAGCTGATAGAAGCTCTAACACAATTACTATGGCTTATCGATGATGATGTTTTATAAGTTCTGATTTACCATTATCCATCCTGTAGATTGTATAAAGCCTGTTTTCTCAGATGTCCTTTCAAGTTAAGTACATTATTGGCTTCAAACTTTGAAAATACTTGTTTGAGTATTAACTCAGACTTCTTAACCTCTGCAGTCAATTATAGCTCTTGGACTCCTTGGCCTAGGAAATGGTTTTATATTTAAACCATACACACGTGCACGTGTGTGTATACATATACATATGGCCTTTCATAAACCTCCGATATGATAGTCCTAAGAAAACAGCATAACAACCAAAATGATGCAAACACAATGAAATGGGTATTAGATCCAAATTCTCAGATTTATTTGGGCATAACTTTTTACAGGAAAATCTGGTGATTACAGTAAGATACTACCTTCCCTTCATTAATATAAGAACCATCAAATATATTTAAAGTTACCTATTCTTTGAAGTTTATCTAGCCTTATGTTAGCTTGAAAGCACACAGACCAATAATCTAATAGAAAGTCATAAATTAATTCACTGGGATTATTTATAGCTGATGCATTTAAAAAGTTGGAGGTGCTATATATCTAGGACTTCAGCATCTCTTGTTATCACAATTGACCACCCTACATAGTAGTATAATAACTCTCAGCCTTCCTAAACCTAGGACATTGTGATTACATGAGAAAATTTAAAACAAAACATTGTATTAAATAGTCACAATATATGATATGCCTAGTTAAGCACCTGACACACGAAATTCTTGAAAAAGAAAAGGCTATCATTATTAAACTAAAATAGCAGCTTAAGAGAGGCACTATAGAATTTCCACTTATGGCCACAAGGTGGAAGCATTGTCAAGGCATAATTGGTGAGATTGTCTGGTGCTTCATGATAAGCACAAGAAGCCACCATAATCTTTTAAGAAAATTGTATTTATTTTCTCTTTATACTGAGAGTAAGTCCAACTTCAAAAAAAAATCTACAGATAACAGAAAAACATGACTTGCAAGCAAGCAAAACATGAGAGATGAGTGGATGAAGCATACAAGCAATAAATAAAACTAGATACAATCAGAAGAATCATGCACACAGAGGCAAGGAAATAAGCTGCTTCTAATAAGGGATGGGTATATAAAATGGAGTTTGGATCTCTAGGGGTACAATTATTGATATTACCTTCTACTTTTTAAAAGGATTCACTGCAAGAGCTGAAGAAAGTTGGGGAATAGAAAGTTATTTTATTTGTGTATTTTATTAATGAATTATAGTTATACACAATTGTGGGATTCATTTTGACACATTCCCAATGCATGTAACATAATTTTATCCATTTCAGTCCCCAGGGATAACACCTTTATGCCTTTCCTACATTTCCCTCCCCTTCAACTGCTCCACTGTTCTCCCTTCTATTTTCATGAGATCCCCGTTTTTAAAAATTCTTTATTTCCCTCTAGCTTCTGAATATGGGAGGAAAAAAAATTAAACCTTGATTTTCTGAGTGTGGCTTATTTCACATGGAACTATGTTCTCTAATTCAATCCATTTACTAATAAAGGACAAAATTTTATGTTTCCTTATGGCTGAGCAAATCTCCACACTGCATATACACCACATTTCCTATATTGAATAATCTTTTTTTTTTAAAGAGAGAGTGAGAGAGGGAGAGAGAGAGAGAGAATTTTTAATATCTTATTTTTTAGTTATCGGCGGACACAACATCTTTGTATGTGGTGCTGAGGATCGAACCCGGGCCGCACGCATCCCAGGTGAGCATGCTACAGCTTGAGCCACATCCCCAGCCCTCTATATTGAATAATCTATTGAAGAACATCAAGGCATGTTCAACAACTTGGCTATTGTGGATTGTGCTGTTATAAATGTTGCTCTGCATGTATGACTAGAGCAGGCTGATTTTAGTACTTTTGGACAAATACCAAGGAGTGGGATAGCTGGGTCCTATGGAAACTCCATAATGCTTTCCAAAATAGTTGTACTAATGTGCAGTCCCATCAACAATGTCTACGTGTACCTTTCTCTACATCTTTGTAGCACTGATATTTGTATCCTTGATGGTTGCCATTCTAACTGAAGTCCCAAGAAATCTCAGTCTAGTTTTGATTTGCATTCCCTGATTGCTAAGTATATTGAATTTTCTTAATATATTTGTTGGCCATTTTCATTTATTCTTTTTTGAAATGTCTATTTAAATGATTGAGTTTTGATTTGTGTTTTGCTTTGTTCTATTTTGTTTTTTGGTGTTAGATATTTTTAAGTCATTTATTTATCAACCACTGCTATAATAATAACTGGAAAATATTTTCACTCATTGTGTAGCTCTCTTCATGCACTTAATTGTTTCCTTCACTATGGCAGAGGATTTTTCATTTCCAGCCTTCCTGCTTAGTGATTCTTGATTTTATTTCTTGAGCTTTAGGAAACTTACTAAGGAAATTTGTGCCAGCACCAATGTGTTGTGATGTTGACCCTATATTTTCTTCTAGTAGTTTTAGTGTTTCTGGTCTGATACCTAGAATTTTTATTCACTTTGAGTTGATTTTAGTGCGGGGTGAGAGGTAGAAGTCTAGTTTCATTATTCTACATATGGATATACAGTTTTCCCAGCACCATTTGTTAAAAAATGTTACATTTTCTCCAACATATGTGCTCAGCCCCTTTTGCAAATATCAGCTGACTATGTGGTTTTGGCTTTGTTTTAGATTCTGTTTATATTGGTCTTCATAGCTGTTATTTTCCAATATCATGCTGTTTTTGTAACTATAGCTCTGTAGTATAATTTGAGATCAAGTATCGTGAAACCACTAGCATTGCTCTTATTACTTAGTATTTCTTTGATTAATCTCAGTCTTTTTTTTCTTCCGTATGATTTTCAGGATTTTTTTTTTTTAGTTCCACGAGTAATGTCTTTGGTCTTTTGATGGGGATTGAATTGAATTTGTACATTGCTCCTGGTAATATAGTAATTTTTTTGTGTGTGGTTCTGGGGATTGAACCCAGAGCTTTGTGAACTCAGGGCAAGCACTCTACTAACTGATCTATATTCCCAGCCCATTTTGACAATATTAATTCTGCCTATCCAAGAGCATGGTAGATCTTTCCATCTTCTAAAGCCCTTTGCAGTTTCTTTCTTCATTGCTCTATAATTTTCACTGTAGATGTCTTGTATCTCCTTGGTTAGATTTATTCCCAAAGTTTGTCTGTGCTTTTTGAGGCTAGTTTAAGTGGAATTATTTTCTTGATTTATTCCTCAACAAGTTCATTATTGGAATATAGGAAAGCTATTGATTTTTATTTGTTGATCTTTTATACTGCTACTTTGCTAAATTGGTTTATCAGCGCTAGAGGTCTCCTGGTGGAATTTTTTTTGTTTTTGTTTTTGTCTTCTATAAATAGTATTATATTATGAGGAAACAGCTAATGTGAATTCTTCTTTTTCTATTTCTGTCCCTCTAATTTCTTCCTCTTCCCTGATTGCTCTGGCTAGAGTTCCAAAAATTATATTGAATAGGAATGGTGAGAGTGGATATCCTTCCATTGTCCCTGATTTTAGAAGAAATGCTTTCAGTTTTTCTCTATTCAGCATGTTGGTTTTAACTTTGATGTATATAGCTTTTTTGATGGTATGGTAAGTTTCTTTTACCCCTAGTTTCTTCAGGGTTTTATCATGAACTTGTTCAATTTTCCTGCCTGCAAGACATATCTTTCTGATCTCTGTATATTGTTTCTCAAAGGCTTTTTCTGCATCTACTGAGATTATCATGTGATTTTTCTGCTTAATTCTATTATGTGACAAATTATATATGTTGATTTGCATATGTTGAACCAACCTTGCATTCCTAGTATGAAACTAACTTGATCGTGATTTTATAATCTTTTTAATGTATTTTTGAATGTGAATTGTTATATTTCATTACGAAGTTTTGTGTCAATGTCCATCAGTAATATCATTCTATAGTTTTGTTTCCTTTATATGTCTTTATCTGGTTTTTGTATCAGGGTGGTACTGGCTTCATGAAATGAATTTGGGAGTGTTCTTTCTTTGTATTTCTTGGAATAATTTGAGGAGGGTTGGCATTAGTTATTCTTTAAAGATCTGATAGAACTCAGGTAAGAATCCATCTGATCCCAGGATTTTTTGTTGTTGTTGTTGTGAGGCTTTTTATTAATGTTTCAATATTTTTCTTTGCTATCAATCTGTTTAAATTTTTTATATATTCTTGGTTCAACTTGGTGAAGAAATACATGTCTAGAAAGTAGTCAATGTATTCTATCTTTAGCAACTTATTGGAGTATAAATTTTCAATATAATTCCAAATGATCATCCAATTTTCAGCAATGTCTGTGGTAATATATATATTTTCTTTTTCCAATTTTCATGCATGACTTGTAGTCTTTTATTGAAAATGAGGCATTATGTATTAAGTAAAAAAAAACTGAGGTAAATAAGTCATTAGCATGAGGTCGTATATTATTTGATGAAGAGTAAATTGAGTCTGCCAATTGCTTTAGCTGGATGTGGTAGAGACTAACATTTTATCTAACATCCTTATTTTTGCTCCCACTTCATTGGTGTATTTCACTGAAAATTTGTTCTTAAATAACATCTGTGCCTTGCAGTTCTTTCGTTTATAATGTCCTGTTTTCATATAGGAGCCTTATTGATATAATTGATGATAAGGTATAGGAGAGAAAAAAGTGATCCATAATCTTATTTTTAGTTTTCTAACTTTAATGACCCTAAGATCCCAGTCTGATATCTTACCAAGTGCTTCTCAATGCTTTCCTTTAGGTAAGACAGGAAGGCTTTGGAATCTGGAGTTGGGTGTTTGCCTTCTCCCTTGTTGGTTAGACCCTTGCAAAACCCATACTAGTTAGGCTCTGATAAAACAATTTCTTTAGGACAGGGTTTTTCAAGAGTAGAATTTTCTAGTCATATATCTTAATGGCTACTTTCCCCTTCCACTGACAACAGCATGAAAACTTCTTCTCTGATTCAATGTTCAAACACAAAATGTGTGGGAGTCCTCTGTGTCTGGTTTCCCAATAGTTTTATTTCTCAAGCTAGTCAATGACTAATTTCCAGCCAATTATTTTTTATTAGTGCATTACAGTTGTATATATTAGTGGGGTTCATTTTGACATAATCATACATGCATACAGTATATTCTTCTTCATTTCAATCAATTACTTTTTAAATATTCCCGCCATGATACAGAAGCAACTTTTGCTTCCAGAAAATTGTGATGTTTTCTGCATCCACCTGCGCACCCCCAAACCCAGTTTGGGGGGTGGTGATTTGCCTATTGACTTCAATTCTATGATGCTTCAAAGAAAACTTGTTGATTTTCATTTTTGTCTGCTTTTTGCTTGTTGTGAGGAAATGAATGATGTTTTAAGCTCTTTCATGACAGGTAATATCATGACAGATTCTACCTGTTTTATATTTCTTGTGATTTTATTTTATATTTCTATTTTTCAAGTAAATCATTTTATGAGTACATTTGACAACAAAACATTTGGGAAAAATCAGGGCCCAAACACCTAACAGGCAGCAACTGTAAATATTTACATATGTTCTTTAAACATTTCATAGATACTTTATTTTTTAAGTATGAATACATATGTTTATACTTAAATTTAAAATGTCACAGAAAATGAAATTTGTAAAGTTAAAATATCAGTACTGTACTCTTACTGAGAATACTGAAGTAAAATCTCTCCATACACTCTTAAAATCTTTCGGTATCCTTTATGAGCATTTTATTTTGCATTCTTAAATTTATAGTATAAGTTTTAAAACAAGTGGATCACATTATATTTACTCCTCTACATTTTTCTTCCTTCTTTTTGATTTATTATATTTGATATTGTACCAGAAATATAATTTTATGTTCTCCTTTTTAAATTTTATAACATAAAAACTTCCTCTAATATTTAGGCTTTCTTGCTGAGCATTCAGTATTTTCTTCATTTTTGCTCTTAATTCATTTATTCAACTCACCATATGCCAGTCCCTATATATGCCACTGCAAATGCAAAAGATATATATTTACACATATATACTTGTGAGTACATATATGCATATATCCATGTAAATGTGTGACCTTCATGAAGCTTAAACTCAAGCTGTTATAAATAATTCTACAACAAACAACTTTGGTATTAATTTCAAATCTTCCATTTCTAAGTATTTTTTACATAGATTTTTAAAGTGGAACACAAAGTTAGAGGGTATGTACATTTAAGACTCAATGTAAATTAACAAATATGTTATTATAAGTTTTTAATCATTTTGTAAGCTTGCAAAGTTATGCAGGCATAAATCATATCTGTCTTACTCTACCACTATATTTCCACCACAAGGATATAGCACTTGGCATATATTAGGTGGTTAATGTATGCATGTTTAATAAATAAATGCATAAAATCTCATAAGCAGTTCATGAAAAAGGAGTTGTATCACCTCTCTCTTCCATCATGTAGTTTAAATGCTGAAAGTATTCTTAAAAAAGATTCTACCTATATGTGCATTCCTGCTCCATTTATTACTAGCTGGTGACCTTTGGCAAGTTACTTGACTTCTTTATGACTTAACTTTCTCATTTAAAAAGTGAAGCTACTAACAAAACAATTTCATGGGGTAGTTGTAATGATTAATAGTTTGTATAAATCTGTTAATAGAAATGTATACATGTATGTATGTATGTAAGTAAATATGCTGCAGTATATATTTTATAATTTATTTATGCCTTTATCTTTATTACCTGTTAAAAAATTCTAGACCTTAACATTTATCTTAATGATTTGTATAAATTATTTATTTATTTGTTTTTTAAAACTTTATTTTATGTATTTATTTTTATGTGGTGCTGAGGATCAAATCCAGGGCCTTGCACGTGTGAGTGCTCTACCGCTGAGCCATAACCCCAGCCCCTTGTATAAATTATTTATGTAAATAAAAAAACAAACAAATAAACCATCCACTCTGAAGTCAGTGAAATCTGAATTTGAATTCCAACTCTCATACAAACTTTGTGAGTTAATTAGACATTCTGTGCCTCTATTATGTCATCTATATTACAAAAATTAAAAGAATGAATACCTCAAGAGCTTTTGTAATGATTAAAAGTTATGCTTACCAAATATTTTTAAAAGATCCATATAAGAGGGACTCAAGATGGTGGAATAGAAATAGCCAGCAGTAGTTTGCTCCTCTGTGAGATGCAAACAAAGTAATAGGTGTTTAACTGCTAGTGAAAGTGAATGGGCTGTGGGAAAGCACTGAAAATTGAAACCATAGAAAACACAACTTGGCAAATTCCAGAGACTAGGGATCACAAGAAAGCCAGAGAAGCAGTAAAACACAGCACCTGGCATGAGGCACCTAGGTCAGGGGGAAGGAAGTCATTCTTCCAAAGAAATTAAGGTGAAAGAGAAAGAGTCACAGTGAGGCACACAAAGCTGAACCCTGCAGACTAACAGCTGAAATAAATAGGTGACCTAGAGTCTGCACACCAAGACAGCTTTAAAGAATAAATTCACTGCATCTCTCAGAAAACTCTCAGTAACCACTTTAAGAAGGGTCCTATTGTCAAGAATA
This sequence comes from Marmota flaviventris, assembly GCF_047511675.1. Lineage (NCBI taxonomy): Eukaryota > Metazoa > Chordata > Mammalia > Rodentia > Sciuridae > Marmota > Marmota flaviventris. The sequence goes on from NC_092518.1 coordinate 68,855,967, forward strand.
AATTGCTCTGGAGATTATAAAACTAAGCACAGTCACATCTCAGAGTCCCTGTGGACCGCTCTGTGTATTGACTGAACAGGCAACAGCCACAGGAGGTAATCATGACTTGGGGATATGTCTCTGAAAGAAACCCACCGTGAGGTTTATGCTGTGGGGAATGTGGAATGCAAAAGGGAGGGCAATGGAGGGCCAGCAGTTCAGCAATCCTGCCCTCTGTGATATGGAGTGACATAAGTCATATGTGAGTTCATTAGGGGTCATATCTGAAGGCACTTGGATTGGATGTTAACAAACAATGCAGTCTCTACATATCCCCTCCAGAAAAGAACTCAGTGGTTCAATTCCTTCCCTAAATCTTGGAGGCATTTCATAGACCTTCCACATTCACCATGCCCCAGGAGCACAGAATAAAAATATCTAGAGCATATACATGCCTGCCTCAATCCACATTCCACCAAAAGTTGATCAGCAAGACAGGCTTTCTACTGCTCCAACTTTTGCCACACCCTTAAGTGCACAGACTAAAAAGCCTCCAGGGAGAATATACCCTTGGCACAGTTAACACTCCACCTTAACTGGCTTGGCAAGAAACACAGGGCATCGCCTTCATACTGCTTCAGTTGCTTTGGTGAGAACTGAGAGGAATTACAACAAACTACAGTTAAGACACAATACCTATCCCCAAATTTGGAAAATTTCCACCTTAGAACACACAGAGAGAGGTGTTTATCAGCATCTAGGCTAAGAAATTAGGAGGAACTTTCTACTCGCTTTTTTTAAATTTAATATTATATGTTTTCTTTTTCTATTTTCCCATTTGGCTAAATATTATCCCTATTTGGTACCCTTTTATTATTTTGTCTATTTTTGTTCATTTTTTAATTAATTATCTCCTCCTCCTCCTCCTATACATGGGGCCAGTACTCTGCCTCTGAGCTCTACCCTCAGCTCAGCTGGGAGGAATTAATCCTAGCTCTGGTAATAACCCATTCCAGCTTGAACCCTGTGAGACACTTCTGCTTAAAAAGAGGGGGGAAAAGATCCCAGCTATTGACTCAATCCTAAGTAGGCACAGATGAAGGTGTTTAGGCCTAGCTCCTGGGCTGATATCACCCAAGAGGTAAACACAATTGATGATATCACATCAATATAGGTCCTCTGATTTGATCACACCCACACTTTGTCAGATGGCATAGGTCTGATAAATCTGAAGGTGAGTCACAGAGGGTGAGCTGTGATTCCAGCCCCTGACCCTCCCTGTGAAGCACCTAAATCTGCACCAGTCTCCAATCAGAGGACAAGAACATAAGGCTATTTAGCATCACTGAAAAAAAACAGCATCGGAATTACTTTCAAATAACAGAGATACTATCTATAGTGCCACTGGAAATCCCCGACTCCTGATAGGGACTACCACTCCCATAAAAGGAGTAGCCACCATGGCTGCATCCCACATACTCTGCTTGAAGTGCTAGAATGTTCCCACTCTTGAAAGTCTTGAGGGTGAATCTAGCCAACCCTGATATGATATACTCTATTCCAGCCCAGGAATATCAACCAAAGAAGATGCAGGGAGATTAAACTACAGAGCCAAGTTAGAAATAAACCCAACATTATATAAAAAACTGATACTTCAAGTCACAGTGTCAGAAAAAAGACACAGCAATAAAAGCAAACATGTGAAAGTGGTGTCCATCACAATATATACACAAATTTCAACAAGAAAGCATTAGGTAATTTTAAAACAAGGTAATATGTCACATTATAAAGTACAAGCTTCCATAGTAACAGATTCCAAAATATCAAAGCAGATGAAATGCTGAACAAATAATTCAAAAGAATGATTTTTAAAAACTCAATGAAATTCAAGTGAATACAAGTAAGAAGCTTAATGAATTATAGAATATAATTCATAATATAAATGATCAATTCAATAAAGATATAGTGATTTTGAAAAATCCAAACAGAAATCTTTGGCAGGGAATCTCATTGAAGCAAATAATGAAACCAGTAGAAAGTCTCAAAAATATAATAGATGAAACAAAAGAACAATACTGGAGATTGAAAATGCCTCTGCCAACAATAGAGAAAAATAATAATAAAGAAAATATACAATATCTCAGGGATGTGTAATAGGCATATAAGAAGAAAAAAGGCATGTAAAAAGTATAGAAAACATATTCAGTGACTCCATTTATTTTGTTTCTTCTATTTATTTTTTTCCTCCTTAGTTTTAGCCTCAACTTGCTAGTTCTCCAGTATTTTCTCTGTTCACATTTTAAATATTCTAAACTTTCACCTTCCTTCCCCATCTTATTTTCATTTGATGAACTATATCTTACCTTCCCTTAGAACTATTTAGGACATAAAATCCCTGCCCCCCCATTCATGTTTTTGTAAATATTAATACTTTGGAAGTACTTCAGATGGTGAGTTTTGCATCTTCTGTATACTTTAATGCTAGATCTAGTTTAAGGCTATTTATTGTTGGTGCTGTTACTAATTGCTGGATCCACAATTCCTGTTTTTGTGGGTAATTAGTTATGTACATGACTTAGTAGGCACCAGGTACTTAGGTTTAATGTTGTATATGGTTTGCTGCTATTATTGCTGTTGTTTGTCTCTCCATTTTGTGTGAGGTTCTGGGAATCTACTCTAAGTTCATGGGTAGAGATTCTGCTACTGAGTTATAATCACAACAAAGCCAAGAGACAGCACATTTTGTTCCATACACAACTTAACCCCATTCAAACTTTAATAATACCTTAACAAAAAAATAGGGAAGACAAAAACCCTAAACTGATAACCAGGTCCCAAGTAGGAACTGCTAGTGGAATCACCAGTTCCCACTCATTTACATTCTCTCCTACAGCAAAAACAAATAACACAAAGACTTTAATCATCACACCTATGATCACTCTTCATCTAGATTATTCCCATACACTTTTAGAACATAGAGAGATATTCAGTTTAGAAGAGAGAGAGTAAACATTTATACCTTGTTATATACAATACAATTGCCTGATCTACAGGAAGGAACTCACTCTTGTGAGACCTGCAGAAAAAGTGGGATCCTCAAGCTCTGACACAATACATACAGTATTCAAAGCACACTAATCATCATCAAAGTATCAGCAGGAAAACTCAACTAAAAACCCACTTTGAAATACACTGAAAAACTCACAGCAATCTGATATCCCAGAACATTTCACAAAAGGGAGGCTTTTCCTTAAAAATTACCACACATAAAAGTGGGAGAGAAATCCAATCCAATAGATGCACAAATTGCAACACACGTGTACAATAAATATGAAAGAAAACAAGGTAACATGATATCTCCTAAGGTTCATAACTCATAAGCAATTGATTCCAAGAATGTTGAAGTGGGTGAAATACCAGTTAAAGAATTCAAAATAATGATTATGAAAATGACCATCAACGATTTCCAAGACAACACAGAAGTATAACTGACTAAATTAAGGAAGTCAGTACAGGACATGAATGAGAAATTCAATAAAGAGAGAGAGAGTTTTTGAAAAGAAACCAAACAGAAATCTTGGAAATGAAAGGCACAATAAATCAACTTAAAATTCAGTTGAAAATCTCTCTAATAGAGCATAACAAGGCAGAAGACAGCACCTCAAATGTGGAAGACCAAATGGCAAGTTATGAACATTCATATAGCATTAAAGTAAAGAAAAGAAGTAAATATGATCAGAATATATAACTCTGGGACAACAGCAATAAAGCAAATGTGAGAATCATTGAAATAGAAGACAGTTGTGAGATATAGGTTAATGACACAGATAACCTCTTCAGGAAAGTAATAAAAGAAACATTCCAAACCTTGGAAGTTAGATGGACATCCACATACAGAAGACATTCAGCACCCCAAACACACAACATAAAAACAGAACGTCTTCATGACATATAAGATTAAAATCCAAAACTACAAATCAAGGATAGAACTTTAAATGCCTCAGAGAAAAATGTCAGGTCAAATTTCAAAGTAAGCCAATCAGAATTACTTCTTATTTCTCAATCTCTAAAATACAGGATGGTTTGGAACAAATAAAATAACTGTCAACCAAGATTGCTATATCAATCAAAGCTACATTTCTCACTTAAAGAAGAAAAAACAAACCTTCCAAAAGAAACAGAGACTAAAAGAATTCATGAATACTGTGTGGGCATTACAGAAGATACTTAAAGAAATACTACATAGTAAATTTTATATATATATATATATATATTCCAGAGCTCACAAATGGGTGAATCTCACTTGGAGTATAGCTAAGCAAATAAGATGGAAACAAATTAAACATCAGAAATAATCAAAAACTCAGGTATTAGTAATCATCTCTATATACTAATTCTAAGTATAAGGGGTCACAACTCTATATTTAAAAATCATAGACTAGTAGCTATCTTAATCTAATCCTCTCCTGTTACCTATTTTGAGGAGTGTTAGAACTTGAAGTTCATCTTCCTCTGTAAATTTCAGGAACTTAAAGTAACCCAGATATTCTTTAATATTCAGTGTTTTGATCACAACTGGGGGACAACACTTTTCAATTCTGTACTTTTCTAGTAGATAATTAAAGTAGGAAAACAAGGAGAGGCATCTGAATTTTGCTCTTAATTTTTTTTGCAATAAATTTCTTTCAGAATGGGAAAAAACATCGACCAACAGAACTAATTTTAAAAAATCAGGACTTAGCTATATGTTCTTTGAAAGAGATTCATCTTTTATGCAAAGATAGCCACGGACTGAAAGTGAAAAGATAAAAAAGTGATCTTCTATCCAAATGGAGGAGCAAAACATCCCAGAGTAGCAAATATCATATCCAAAAAGCAGAATTGAAGCTATAATTAATCAAAAGAGAAAAATATCACTTTATATTGGTAAAGGGAACAAACCAATAAGAAGACATAGTAAGAGTAAATATTTATGTTCCAAATATCAGTGTAACCATCTACAGAAAAGATAATACTCCACTTAAAAACTCAGATATACATTTATTTTGTGTGCACATACAAATATATAAAAACAATTCTCATCATTATGTACAACTATAATGCACCAATAAAAATGGAGATAAAAGATTCAGAGAGACCCTAATACAGTGATATTTGGTGATTACAGCATACCTATTTCACCAACAGAAGGTTATCCACACATAAACTCTTAAGTGTCTTCAGACCTAAAATACACACACATACACACACACACACACACACACACTTGATACAATGGTGCCATAAACATACATTGAAGAAAAGACAGTATCACCCTGATACCAAATCAGATACTCAAACCAAAACTGGTGCATTTTAGATAAATAGTGCTAGGAAAACCTGTTATCTATATGCAGAAAAATGAAAGTAGATTCCTCTCTCTCACATGCACATAAGTCAACTCAAAATGGATCAGACATAAGAATTAGAACAGAAACTTTGGAACTGTTAAAAGAAAATCCACACTCCAACATATAGATGCAACCAATCACTTCCTCAGTAGGATTCCTAAAGCTCAAGAAATAATACTGAGAATTAATGAATCAGATGTCATACAATTAAAACCTTTGACACTAATCCCAGCAGCTGGGGAGGCTGAGACAGGAGGATCTTGAGTTCAAAGCCAGTCTCAGCAATAGTGAGGTGCTGAGCAACTCAGTGAGACTCTGTCTCTAAATAAAATACAAAATAGGGCTGGGGGTGTTGCTCAGTGGCTGAGTGCCCCTGAGTTCAATCCCTGGCACAAAAAAAAAAAAGAGAAAAGAAAAAAAAAACTTCTGCACAGCAAAGGAAACAATTAAGAATGTGAAGAGAACATACAGAATGAGGGGTGGGGGAAAGCTTGTTAGCTATTCTTCTAAGAGAGGAATAATACCCAGAAAATATAAATATCTCAAAAACATACCATCCCCCCTAAAAAGTAACCAAATCAATAAATGGGAAAATGAACTAAATAAACACTTTTCAAGATAAGAAATACAAATGTATAAAAATGTTTGACATCTTTTGTAATTAAGAAAATGCAAATCAAAACTACATTGAACTACATTGACTCAAAGGGATTTTATTCAGCCATAAAGAAAAATAAAATTATGGCATTTGCAGGAATATGGATGGGACTGGAGAAAATTATGTTAAGTGAAATAATCCAAACCCAGAAGGTTAAGAGTCATATGTTTTCTCTCAGATGCAGAAGTTGGAGAGGAGAAAGGAACCAACCTTGGTGCTCTTCAACAGATGAATGGATAAAGAAAATGTGGCATACATACACAATGGAGTTTTATTCAGCCAGAAAGAAGAATGAATTTGCAGAGAAATGGATGGAACTGGAGAACATCATATTAAGTGAAATAAGTCAGGCTCGGAGAACCAAAGGCATATATGTACTCTTACATGTGGAAGCTAGGAAGAGAAGAATATAAAAAGGGATCCCATGAAAACAGAAGGGAGAGCAGTAAGGTAGAAGGAGAAGGGCATATGGGGGAGGGAGGGGAATAGGACAGCAGGAAATAGTGGGGAGTGGAATTCATCAAATTGTTCTGTGCATGTATAAATAAGCCATTATGAAACCCATTATTCTGTATAATTATTATGTACCAAAAATATTTTATAAAAACTAAAATTTTAAAATCTCATTTGTCCCCCATCTCCTACTTAATTGTCCAAACATACCTTACTATTTTAAACCTTTTCAATTCCAGACTCCAAATTATCTTCACTATCTTCTCTTTAGCAATGGCTCTTCCCCAACCTGGACTTCTTGTTTTGTGAATGTATTTTCTTCACACATTTACTCTATTCTTCCCCCACCCCTTTGGTGCTTGGTATGCCTTTCATTTCTTTATTCCCCCACAGAATTCTGGCTGAGGAATATGATTCTGGCTCAAATTACCATCTGTTAAAAACAAGGTTTTGAAAGTGAGGAGAAGATTGAAGAAGAAGGGAGCTAGGCAGCAATTCCCAATCTCCTCACAACACAGAAAGGAAGCAGTGAAGGAAAAGCAGAATTGAGAGGTGGATGGCAAAATCAATGCTCTATGATTCAATATTAAAAAGTGTGAGACATGGAGAGAATTTAACATAGGTTCAGAAAGTAGACAATAAGCACAGAATTTCCTAACCTAGAACATGAACTAGGGCAGGGTCAGGGAGGAAGGGCAACAGTCAGAGAAAGAAGGAGCAGAAAACTCTTAAATTCTCCCACTTCAGACATTTGGAAAGGCAGAAAAAAATTAAAACATGATGGGACCAGAAGTGTCCTTGAAGCAGATCAAACAGCTTAAAAACAAGCTGTGAAAAGAAAACTGTACTGAAGGTCTGCAATCATTTTGTGGAGCCCTCAGATCACTAATCACCCCCTTACATCAACACAACATCTTCCCATGTTTAGACAGCTGCAAATTAAACCACTGCAAAATCCCCTGAAGTGAGTTCTCTTGAGAATCTGGCTAGAAAAGACTTCTAGAGGGGTTGCTACTAGCCAAAAATTGCTGAAACTCCCTCTCCATCACCACAAACAAGGGGATTGGGGGGAAATGCACCTAACCCAGAGCTCTACTTGGCCTCATTAAGTCCTGGGCAGAGGTGGAAAGCTCTGCACAGCCTCCTTGGGACTGGGCAGAGGTGGAGCAGTAAATCAGTTTTGGCCCCTAACAGAGGAAAAGGATCCAATAGGACCACACCAGCCCTGACCACTGACATTGTGGGGAGGCACCATGGTAAGTATAGGGACTGTCCTCATGATCATGGGGTGCATGCTGGAGGGACACTGCCTGAATATCTACTGACATAGAGATCTGGTTCCTGGAAGGTAGGACCCACCAGCAGAAGGCAATTAGAAGTTGCCTGACTACCCCAGGAAACTTAAGAAGAAGTTACCTACAACCATAGGCAGAGGTAGGTGAGTTAAGGTGGAAAATTGCCAGATCCAATATAGCAGGGAGTCACTGCTCCAAATCTACCCATGGCCACAACTGGCGAGTGAAAGAGCATTGTTTGGACACTGACTGAACTTTCATCAGTCATAGTCAACAGAGTAATTCAGTACCCACCATTTACAACCTTGGACAGTAGAAAGTGGAACCCAGGTAAGCCACATGAGTTCCTTTACTACAGTACTCCAGAGTATGTTATTTGCCTGAGGAACACTTATACACCACAGAAAATTCACAACCAGAGGACCTGTGCTTTTAGACAGCCAACAGGCTCTAAACCACCATGACAAGGATCTTGTAGATGACAGTAGGTACACAGTGACCCACAAAAATCACAGGGACACTCCAGAGCCTGCATTCTGAACTCCTATGGATAATAGAAACAATCAAGACACAAAACTAGACCCTCCTAGAAGTCATCTGAAGGTCCCTAATCTACAAACCAGAACCAGCTGGTAGGAGGTCCATAGCAACCAACTCTGATGCCTAAGCAACCCTAGAGAGTTTCACAGCCAAAAATTTATAGACATCTGATAAATATCCAAATGACAATGAAAACCAAACCAAGATGCAATGAGAATTTTCTTCACTGTGGCAATGTTTACTATAAATAAGTCTAATATCAACTTCAAATATATATACTACGCTTTAACTTGACTCATATTTGTTATGCTAATAGGTTGTGCATTCAACCTATTTGAATTTAATTCTTCTAATGGTTTAAAGCATTAATTGGAATTAATCTTTTAATTCTTGTTTTCCTAGCTCTAGTTTATACTTGCTCTTCTTATCCCCTATTCACATTTTTACACTATTATCTACTACCTCAAACACCCACCATCCATTCCTCCTTGGAACCTTGGTGTATATTATTCTTTTCTAACTTTTGTTTTCTTTTTCTTTCATCCTTCCTTCCTTCCTTCCTTTCTTTCTCCCTTTCTTTTTGCCCAATCTTTCTATTCCCCTTCTTTATTCCCCATTTAATGTTATAACAATTTTACTAAATGTAATATCTGTTTTTTACCTATTCTAAAACTTTATTACACAATTATATCTGGCTTTTAAGAAGTGTGGAGAATAATATCAAGATTCTTTTCATTTGTCATAAGGCTTAATAGGATCAGGATTAGCTCTGAAGTGATTATAGGAAATAGGGTTCAGTGGCATCTCTCAAATTGGTGCTAATATGGAATCAGCAGAGGTCACACATTGAGTTAAAGTATCAATACCTGCATATTTGCTGAACCCAGGGTTCTTAAGAGAACAAAGCTCAAAAAGTAATCCATTACTTAAAAGAAGAAATGATAACTGCCCCCATAGATAGGTAGACATTCTAACAATATGAAAAAGCAAGGGAACAAACCAAACCAAACAGTCCATATTACTTCAACAACTGACTCCATTGTCACCACAGTGAAGGAAATGTCAGAGAAGGAATTTAGAAAGTTTGTAGTGAAAATGTTCTATGAGCTATAAGAAGATGTAAGGAGTAAAATCCAAGAGAAAACATAGGAAGTTAAAGATTATGTCAATAAAGATGTAATTCTAATAAAAAATTGAACAGAAATTCTAGAAATGAAGGACTCAATAAACCAAATTAAAAATTCAATGGAAAGCATCACTAATAGATCAGAGTATTTTGAATATAGATTTTCTGGCCTTAAAGATGAAGTATATATTCTAGAAAATAATGTTGTCCATAAAATAAAGATGTTAAGAGATCATGACCAGAATATTCAAGAAATCTGGGAGAATATCAAGAGGCCAAATTTTAAAATTACAGGAGCTGATGAAGGCTCTGAAACAGAAGTTAAATGAATATAGAATCTTTTCAACGAAATGATATCAGAGAAATTTCAAAACCTTAAGAGTGAAATGGAAATTGAAATAGAGGAGTCATATAAGACGCCAAATACACAAAAATCACAATAGATCCACTCCACACACATTATTATGAAAATGACTAAAATACAGTACTGTACCACAAAGCTGTATCCACAGCCCTAACATTTTTGCTCTTTTTGTTATTTTCTTAAATTTGGATTCATTACATTTTTGTCATGTTTCCCCCTCATTCTATGAACACAATTTTCTCAATATTAAGTCAGAATCAGTAAGAAAAATGCAGTTGACAGTACTGCACAACATTTTACTCTTTGGCAGTATTTGTGGCACTATCATGAATGACTTCTTAGTATAAAAGTCTAACTGACCAGTTTCCCTATACAACTAATTGTAGGATTCTTGGTTAATGGTTGCTGAATATTTCTATACAAATAAGTTATCTGCAAAGAAGGTGTTTCATGTGTAACAATTTTATCTTGTGAGCTAGTTAATAACATTTATGAGACAGATAGTTACTAATACTATGTCAATAAGTTTGAGTAACTTTAAAAAAATATTGGTTCTTTCTAGTTATACATGACAGTAGAATCCATTTTGATAAAATTATACAAACATGGAATATGTTTTATTCTAATTAGGATCCCATTATTGTGCATGTACAGGATGATAGGATTCACTGTGGTGTATTCATATATGTACACAGAAAAAATATGCCAGATCATTCCGCTCTCTTTTATTTTCCTATCCCCCTCCATTCTCTTCATTCCCCTTTGTCTAATCTACTATTTTTTTATTTTCCCCTTAGTCTAATCTACTAAATTTTTATTTTCCCCTTATCCCTTATTGTGGGTTATTTTTATATCAATTTATAGCAGCTCAATTCACAATGGCTAAACTATGGAGCCAACCTAGATGCCCTTCAACGAAAGAATGGATAAAGAAAATTTGACATATACACACAAAGAGCATTGCTGAGCCATTGAGAAGAATGAAATTATGGCATCTGCCAGCAAATGGATGGATCTGTAGAATATCAGGCTAAGTGAAATAAGCCAGTCCCCAAAAAGCCACAGGTCAAATGTTTTCACTGATATGAAGAATTTTTAATAGTATATGCATCCCCTGGGTACAAATAGCAAAATACATCTATAACAAGCCACAGTTGTCAAAAATATTTAGGATAAATGACAACAAATCAATCCAATTGGAGTACTGGCCTAACCGTAGACCACTGTTTCATGGGCACCACTGTCTCTTCACAAAGGCACGCTATCAATCACATTAAATCAATCTGTTCCTTCCCAAATTGTTGGGACACAAGTCTTCATCCTTTAAACTATTTGCTTCTAGAAAATAACATAAAAGTAACAACCCTGCTTTGGAAACATTGATGACAATTGGAATTCCAGCTCTGTCATTTATTGGCTCTGTGGCCTTGGGTAATTCGCTTTCCCTCTCCCAACCTGCAATGTGAAGACAGCAATTATACCTACATCCTAGAATTGCTTTTAAAAACCGATGACATTATGTATACAAAGTGCATGCAATAGTGTGTACACAACAAGCATGAGTTCTCCTGTGTCTCATCCTTTTCATAGATGCAAACAACAGAGCATTTATTAGTCTGATGTGAGCTGGTTATATGATTTTAGTCAGGTCTTTCAGTCTCTTCAGGCCTCAGTTTTCTCGTCTTACATAGTAACTGGGAAGGCTACAAGAAAAAATGGATGAGAATTTAAAAGCACTCTGAAAAATAATGCAGAATCGAAAAGTAAGATGGTCTTATTTGTATGCTAAGTAGCACTTCTAGAATCACGAGGAAGCTATCTGGTTATTGCCACACTGAAACTGCCCTCATTCAGCCTTCCCCCTCATAAATTTATTTCTTAATAGAATGAGTCAAGCCTGCTGCTGTTGCTAATTAAAATGCTCTTACAACTGAATGAACATATCAGCTGCCCTGAGTGTGTGGAGCAGGAGAGCAACTGAGGGTGTGTGTGGGTGGCTAGAAGGTCAATCCACTGTTTTAAATACATCATTTCTTGGAACAGTTTGAATTTCTGAATTTCAAGTCATCTTTTCTCTCTGGGGCTCAGGGTAAATTAGTTAGATTTGTTGTTTCAAGTGTGTGTGTGTGTGTGTGTGTGTGTGTGTGTGTGTGTGATTCTTCTTCTTATAAATGAATTATTATTGTGAAAGTAATAATACAGCATTATGGAATCTAAAAAGAGAAAACTAATCCATATTACCCTGGTACAGCCACTGTTAACCTTTTGGCATTTCAGATGCTTTTACCAAGTGTTTTTTTGTTCTTTGTGAACATAGAAAGAAAATTCGAAGGAAACACAATGTACACCTCAATAAAACAAAAAGAGATTTCTCTAAAATTAACAGCTAATTTGGAATCATTTTGTGCCTTGTCATTCTGCCCTGTGCTTTGAGGGCAAAGTCTCTCTTATCTGGGGGGCATTCCTTACAAAAGTGACTCTCCGAGTGTAGACTCAGGACAACCTGCATCAAAATCACCTGAAAGCATATTCAAAAGCCAATGTTATAGGCCCCAGCCCTGACCTGTCATCAGAACTGAATTTTAAACTGCTTTCCATACACACACACACACACACACACACACACACACACACACACACACATTAACTAATATCTCAAACTAATTTGATAGAAACCCTTTTAAAAAATTCATAAATATGGTAAAATATTTAAATAGTTCAGAAGTGCATACAATGATTACTAAACCTTCTATTATTTTTCTAGCCCTTATTATCCCAGCTCCCCTCTCCAAATACAACTACTATTACCCATTCCTCAAGTATATCCCTAGAGGATTTCTGGCATATATGAGCATGTATAATGTGTATATAAGAAAATATTTGTTCAGTTGGGATCTGTGTCCTTGTTCTCCTTGCATATGTTCAAATGAGCTCCAGAGTATAGGATTTCCTCAAGTGTTCTTAAAAGAATCAATTGTGTAAAAAATGTTTTCCTTCATTGGTTATGCAATTCTCATATCATACAATTCTACCATTTGAAGTGTTAAATTCAGTTGATTTTAGTGTATTCACGGTGTTGTAAATCATTGCTAAACCTAATTCAAGAACATTTTCATTATCCCCAAAAGAAACATGATACCAACAGCAGTCATGCCACATACCCCCACCACCACCCCCAGCATCTGGCAACACTTTTGGTCTCTACAGATTTGTTTATTCTGGACATTTTAGCCCAAATGCATTGCTTTTGTGTTTGACTATGTTTACTTCACAAGCTTTCAAGTTTCATCTTCACTGTACCATATACCAATATTTGTCCCAGCACAATTTGGTAAAAGGCTATTCATTTGTCCATTTAATTCTTTGACGGTCCTTGTTGAAAATCAGCGAACCAAAAATATATGAGTTCATAGGGACTCTCAGTTCTGTCCCATTGATCTGTATGTCTCTTCTTATGCCAGCAGACCATTATCTTTATTCCTGTACTTTTGTAGTAAGTTTTGAAAACAGAAAGTATGAGTACTCCAATTTTATTTTTCAAGATTTTTTGACTATTCTGGCTTCCTTGAATTTTCATATGAATTTTAAAATCAACTTTTGAGTTTCCTGGTTGGGGAGTAAGCTGGGCATTGAAATAGGCATTGTATTTAACTTGTAGATTTACTTAGGGGAGTATGACCATCTTGACATTATTAATTCTTCCAATTGATGAGCATGTATTGTTTTTCCATTTTTGTAAGTCTCCTTTAACGTATTTCTACCATATTTGCATATTATACTCAACATATCTTGTATGTTCCTTGGTAAATGTATTTTTAAGTATTTGACTATTTTTGAAACTATTGTACATGGAATTATTTTCTGAATTTCCTTTTTTGGAATTTTTTCATTGCCAGCATATACAAATAAAATTGATTTTTTAAATTTGTTCTTGTATCCAGGAAGCTTGAGAAAATTATTTATAACCTGAAATACTGTTTTACTTGATAGTTAGGAGCTTTTATATATAAAAAACACCTAATTTGCCAATAGAGGTAGTTTTACTTGTTTGTTTCAATCTTAGTTTACTTTCATTTCAGTGTCCTTAATTGCCCTAGCTACACCCTTCAATACAATATTCATTAAAATAGTGAGAATATACATCCCTTGCTCCTGATCTTTATTTTCTTTTTAGTGCTGAGGATTGAACCCAGGGCCTCATGAAGGCTAGGCCTGTGCTTTGATTTATTGAACTACATCACCAGCAATTTCTCAAAATTTTTATTTTTGAGAGAGGGCCGAAAAATATTTGTAAGGCTGTCCTTGAATTTGCAGTCCTCCTGCCTCAGCCTCCTTAAGTAGCAGGGATTACCGTATGCTTTACCATACCAAACAAACCAAACAACTTTTTCCTAATCTTATTTGGAAAGCATTCAGTCATTGACTTTTAAATATGATGCTACCTTTAGGTTTGTTTGTTTGTTTGTTTTGATACGTGCTATCAGGTTGAAGAAATCCCACTCTGCTCATGGTTTGCTGAGGATTTTTGTTGTCGTCGTTTACTACTAAAGGATTTTGCCAACTGTTTTTACTGTGTATATTGAGATGATGTTTTTCCCTTTGTTATAATAAAATGGTATATTACATTCATTAATTTTCATGTTGAACCAACTGTGCAATTCAGGAATAAATCCTAATTGGTCATAGTCAATAATCCCTTTTTATATGTCACTAGATTTGGTTTGCTAGTATTTTGTTGATGATTTTTCTATATTCCTGAGGAATATTTGTCAGAAGCTTTTTATTTTCTTATTTTTTGTCTAGTTTTGATATTAGGATAAGAGTAGATGATTCAAGCAGTGTTACTCCTTTTCTATTTTTTGGAAGAGTGTGAGAAGAATTGATATAAAATCTTCTTAAAATGTTTCCTAGAAGTCACCAGTAAAGCTATCTGGACCTAAGCTTTTCTTTGTGGATAGATGATGATTATGATGATGATGATGATGATGATGATGATGATGATTACTAATTAAATCTCTATACTTGTTACACTGCTGTCCAGAATTTCTAGAGCCAGTTTCAGTAGTTTACATCTTTCAAAAAAAGTCCATTTTTTCTAAATTATCTAATGTTTAGCATGCAAATAGCTCATAGTTTTCTTATAAAGCTCTCCAGTAACATTAGAAATAATAATGTTAATTAATTCCTAATATTAATAATTCATTTTTTGTTCAGTCTAGCTAAAGACTTGTGGATTTTTAAAATCTCTTTTTAAGAACTAATTTTTATATTCACCGATTTTACTCTTTTTAAAATTCTCTGTTTATGTGTTCTCTATTATTTTCTTTTCTGCTTATTATGAGGTTAGTATTTAGTTAGCATTTAGTTCTTTTTTAGTGTATTAAACTAGAGGATCATATTACTGATTTGAGGGCTTTCTTCTTTTTAATATAAATGTTTTCAAGTTGCGAATTTCTCTTATGTACAACTGTCATGTCATCTCATAAATTGTGGGGTGTTATGTTGACCTCAGGGTATTTTCTAATATCCATTGTGATTTCTTTTTGAATCATTCATTATTTAGGTCTAAATTAATATCCACCTATTTGTTAATTCTCCAAATTTCCTTCTGATATTGCTTATTAATTTCAATATTTGTGGTTCAGCAACATACTTTTAATCATCTTAAATGTATGCATTTAGTTATCCTCTTTTTTATTGTAGTTTAAACACTTGACATGAAACCTATTCTCTTAGCAATTTTTCAGTGCACCATATTGTTAACTGTAGATACTTTGCTGTCTAGCACTTGGGTCACTGAAACTTTAGACCCATTGAATAGCAACTATCCATTTCCCACTCCACAATTCTATTCTCTGTTTCTATGAGTTTGGCTATGTTAGAATATCTCATATAAGTGAAATTATGTTGCATTTATCTTTCTGTGACAGGTTTATTTCCCGTAGTTTAATGTTGTTCAGATTCATGTATGTTATTACAATATCAGGTTCTGTTTTTTTTAAGAATGAGTAATATTCCATTGTATTTATATATAAAGTTTTATTGATCTGTTCATCAGTCAATAAATATTCATGTTGTTTATACATCATAGCTATTGTAAATAATGCTGCAATGAACATGGGGGGTGCAAATTCATATCATTAAGATACTAATTTCAATTATTTTGGACATATGACCAGAAATAGAATTACTGGATATAATGGTAGTTATATTTTTAATTTTTCAAAAAAAAAACCCACCAAACTACATACTGTTTTCTATAACAGGTACATCAACCTACATTCAAAAAAGCACTGAACAAGTCTTTCAAGTTCTCCACATTCTCACCATATCTTTTTTTCTAAATGATATTTCTCCTAACATGTATTTGGTAATACTTCATTTTGACTTCACTTTGCATTTCTCTAATAATTATTGATGTGAAACATCTTTTAATATACCTTTTGGCTGTTTATATATCTTCTTTTTTTCTTGCAAAAAGAAAAAGGTTTATTTTACTTTTACATTTTATTGATCTAATAATTTGGTGGGAAATAGAATTTTTGGTTGAAAATCATTGATTTTCAGAACTTTAGAGGCATTACTTCATTGTTTCCTAGTATATAGTTATGCTAATAGAAAAAATCTAATGCTAGACTAATTTTAATTCATTTGTGGATTACCTTTTTATGTCTGAAATTTTAGGATCTTTATCTTTGTGTTTCAATGAACTTTATTTACTTGTTTATTTATTTATTTAATTTTAGTTCTAAGGTATTCTATTCTATTCTATTTATTTATTTATTTCATACATGACAAGAGAAGATTATGCTAAGTGAAGTTAGTCAATCCAAAAAAAAAAAAAATGCCGAATGTTTTCTCTGATATAAGGGGGGGTGACTCAAAGTGGGGTAGGGAGGGAGAGCAGGGGAGGAAGATTACCTCTAGACAGTGAATAGGGGTGGGAGGGAAAGGGAGGGAGAAGGGGAATAGCAAGGATGGTGGTAGGAGATGGTCATCATTATACAAAATACATGTATGAAGATGTGAATTTGGTGTCAACATACCTTATATACAAACAGAGATATGATAAATTGTGGTATAAAGGTGTATTAAGAATTGTAATACAAAAAAAATCAATAAGAGAGCTCATGTATAATGGCATAATTTGCCGTGAACATACTTTATATAGAGAGTTATGAAAAATTGTGCTGTGTTTATACATTTTCTTTGGCAAAATATTCACTGACATTTGTTTTAAAGCTTAATATATGGTCTGCTATGGAGAAGGCTCCATGTTCACTTTAAAATGCTCATTATTATGTTTTTGGATGTTCTGTAGATGTCTCTTAGGTCTAGTTGATTGTAGTGTTGTACAGGTATTATTTAACATGTGTTTTTAAAATACAATTTTCCATTAAACATTTTACTAAACCTTCCACATTTTATTATTATTATCACCATCAACATCATCATTGTGTAGTACTGGAATTTAACCCAGGGGGCATTGCTATAACTGAGCTACACCCCAGTCTATTTTTATTTTGAGACAGGGTCTCACTAAAGTTACTGAGCCTGGCCTCGGACATGTGATCCTCCTGCCTCAGCCTCCCAAGTTGCTGGGATTACAGGTGTGGGCCACCACAGCAGGCATCTTTTCACAATTATTTACATTGCCTCCTATTATTGCTGTCAGCAGGTAACATGGGTGTAAATTATCCTTTTTTACATAAGTGTTCTAAAAGTGAGATAAATGAGCTTCAGTTATTCATTCATTGTATCCTGTTGATTGAGCAGATGATTCTGTCCATAATTGGCAATACAGATAACCTGCTTAATTTTTTTAGATTTAACAGTAGAATGTATTTAATTTATTTAATTTTATATAATTTATCAGTAGAATTTGTTCCTGCATGAGGAACAAAGACATTTTATTGTAAATCAGAAACAATATCACATATAACTGAAGATGACTATTTCAAAGAGATCCATTTGACATGTTTAATTTTCCAAATAATAGCTAACATTTCTTGAATTTTTATTGTGTGACAAGCACTGTTTAAGAACTTTACCTACAACATTTATTCAATGTTTACAAAAAATAGCCCTCTGAGAAAGTCTTATTTATAGGTGAAAGAAAATCAAGGCACAGCCAGGTGTGGTATTGCACACCTGTAATCCCAGTGGCTGGGGAGGCTAAGGCAGGAGGATCACAAGTTCAAAGCAAGCCTCAGCAAAAAGCGAGGT
Organism: Marmota flaviventris; assembly: GCF_047511675.1. Classification (NCBI taxonomy): domain Eukaryota; kingdom Metazoa; phylum Chordata; class Mammalia; order Rodentia; family Sciuridae; genus Marmota; species Marmota flaviventris. Next base: position 68,873,998 of record NC_092518.1, read on the forward strand.
GCTAAGCAATTCAGTGAGACCCTGTCTCTAAAAAAATACAAAATAGGGCTGGGGATGTGGCTCAGTGGTTGAGTGCACCTGAGTTCAATCCCTGGTATCAAAAAAAAAAAAAAAAAGAAAGAAAATCAAGGCATAATGATATTAAGTGAGCTACCTAATGCTATACAGCTCATTAATGGTAGATATAGAATTTGAACTTGAGTAGTAAGAATCCAATTCTTTAATCAGTATTTTATATTATATGTATATAGTATGGCCCTTTAACAGCCAAATTATGGACACTTAAAGCATTTCAGAACTTTCAAGATAGGTCGCCTAATTTGCCAACCTAACTGAAACTGACTATAACAAAGGCATTATTTCACCCTTTATTCTGCAAAGGACAAACTTAAACATCTCCATCAATCAAACTATGCTGGAGAAACAGAGCTGAGAGAGAAAGAGCTAAGTCTAGAATCTGCTCCAGACCCCAAATCAGAAAAGGCAGGTTAAGCTTTGTAAAGATAGTGCTTTCTTCACATGGTTTCAATGAAGAGGTCTGGGTCTTTAGGATAGCCAGTTAAAAGACCTTCCCTTCCTAACCTTATGATTCTCATACACAGTATGAGAAAAAGATCCTTATGAAACTTAAATTCTAGATGGACTTTAAGTTACAGCAATGAATAAGTTGAGTATATGGGAGAAGACCCAAGTTGATTTATTACAAATTTCTGGAATCATACAAGAAAACTGACTTCTTAAAATCTTACTTATAAAATGCTATGAGTAAGAGAGTGGAGAGTTTGTTATAAGTTAAATAGAAAAAAATCTCACCTTTCATCATTTTTTTTTCTTTTAGTCTGTAGTAGCATTTTCCAAATTAGTTGAAAATGAATTGACTAATTCAGGATTTGACTCTGTACATTTTGATTTTGCTCTTTGTGTAACAGAGTTCTGATAGAGTAAGAATTTAGGATTTCTTTGATTCCTAAAACCTCAACCTAAAAACCAAGCTCTACCACTTTATTACTGTACGAGAATAAACTTACACGTTAGCCTGATTCAGACCTTGTGGAATGAAAACTGACAAAAGGCAGCTTTTGCAGAGACCTATGCATTCTCTAAGAATTGTCCTGCCAAATGGGACAAGAAACCACAACCATGCCATTTAGACTTTCTCTTCACCCTTCTATCACTACATACACACACTCGCAAATACCTACACCCATGTTCCTTTATGCCCTCGATATTTTTTATGTTTAATCTGTTTGGAGAACTCCTGTTTTTATATATTGTCATATGGCTACATGAGGGAGGTCATATGGGACAGTGGTTGGGTGCAATCACATTGAGATCATAAGATCAGAGAAAGCTGAGTTCAGATCTCAGCTCAGACCTTTATTAGCTTTGTGACCCAAGGTGATTCCATCTTCATATCAGAAAAAAAAATATAGGTAATATCAATGATTAAATTATAGGAATATCATGTGGTTTGAGTGAGAAAATGATCTTTTTTAAAATTTATTTTTTAGTTGTAGTTGGACAAAACACTTTTATTTCACTTGTTTATTTTTGTATGTGGTGATGAGGACCGAACACAGGGTTTCACATGTGCAAGGCAAGCACTCTACTGCTGAGCCACAACCCCAGCCAGAGATAATGATCTTAAAACACTTTGAATGGTATCTGGTATATGGAAAGTATGTAATAAGTGGTCACCATTATTACTACCCATTTTTTAATCATGAATCTACTCTTTTTGTTTGAAAATTTCTGCTAATGTAAGACTCCCAGTTACAATTTTTCAATGGCAAATTTTATTTACATCTCCTGTCTTGTATCATTTTCTTTTTCCTATATTAATTATAATAAAGTTTTTTTCCTAAATGAATTTGTAGTGGGGCTTTTAGTTCTGACACATGCAAGAAAACACAAATTGATATTTTAAGTCAATTAAATGACAAATTTAGGACAGGTTTCTTTATGTAGTGTCTATCTTTTGCTGTGAAATCTCCTGGGAAAACCCTGGAAAACAGTCATCAAAGTGTGTCTTGGCAGCAACACAATGGCTTTAAGGCTTTCACCACAAACATCTGGGAACAAGCTTCCATAGAATCTAAACAAAGAGAATGATAGTAATATTGCCAGGATAATGGCTATAGGCAAGATAAGTGCTATTTTCATGTGTATACCTGGTTGAAATTAAAAGAATATATTTACTTGCCAGATATCCTTACCTCATTAAAGCTCCAACAGGTCAAACTTTGTGAACTTCCTGAGGAAAGAAACAGTAGGAGAAAAGGCCTATAAAAGAAGGATTTAGTATGCTTAATGAATATTGAAGTCTGTTAAAGGCACACAGGACCTAAGCTACTTTTTATGATACCTGGAAGCCTTAGATAATGATTTTCTAAGAGATTTATTCATAAACAATGGCTGCCTAAATTGTGTGATAGGTTGACAGAGGGAGAAGAAAAGTCTCTTAATGAAAAAAACAAATTCTTCCACTGGCCAGACAAGGCACTAGAAATGCAAATGTTATTAAGTCTGAAGTAAAGGTAAGTGCCAGAGAGAAACAATTTGCAGTAGTGCATTTATTAGGTTAATATTTGTTTAATAATACAAGAATATGGAACTGCTGGTTTAGTAGTAAGAATAGGGAAAGATAAATTTAAGCTTTGAATGAGGAAATAGGCAGAGAGAATGGAGTCCCTATGAAGATGGTCCTAGAAGCCAGGACATTGGATTTGAAAGTTTGGGAAACAATCAAATTGAAAGGCACAGTCTAGGAAGGATATTAAAAATAAACTCACAATTTTATGAAATATTGGCCTTTATGACCTTGTCTAGAACTTGTCATTCTGACATAAAATGCCACATCTCACTTCCTAGTGACAGTAACATAATTGGGTCAGGGTCTTAGGTTAAACTTATAAAGAAACTTTTAAGAAGTTACATCATTCCTTCAAATAAATTCAACTTGTAATTTCCACACTCTTCACACTCTATCCTATCTGTCTTCCTCAATCACTGCCACTCTCACTCCACTCTCAAGTTCACATTGAATGCCCAATAGATTATCCCCTTCCTGGACTTATTTTCCCCTCCTATGCAGTCTATGGATATCCTCCTATATCATCAGTATGTGCAAGAGCACCCTACATTCATTATTTTTGACCTGGGAAAAATCCAAATAACCTTATTTTCATTCTTGTCCCCAGGCTATGAAATATTCTAGAAGTCCTAAGCTACAGAGAAAAGTAACATTAGGTCCCATGTTCTCAGAAATTCAAACTGTAAATGACTGGTATTTAAAACATATAGTCCAAGCCCTTCAACATTGAAGATTTAACCACTCACATATGCTTTGGGCAGGACTGAAAACATATAACTTCCTGGAGCACAAACTGGTGATAATGTCCAAATTTTAAATGTGTATACCTTACGACTCACAAACCTCATTTCTAGAAATCTATCATATCTGAATTCTCACACAAATGTATATGATTATTCTCCTAGTATTGTTTGTTACATGGACAAATCTGATAAACTTTAAAAGGACATGAATAACAGATATTTTAGTTAAACAAATTGTTGTACATTCATAAAATGGAGCATTAGGTAGCCATCTAACATAATAGGGTATATATTGTCAATGAAGATATTTATTGTCAAGTAAGCACTATCTTATCATTGAAAAGAAAGTAAGATATAAAATATGTGCAATATCATCTATATTTGCAAAATAAAAATGTGCATGAACTTAATTTTATTCATCTAATAATATGTATGAAAAGATAAACTCTAAACCTTTAATGCAGATTACCTCTAGAGGTGTACATGGAAGAAAATGGGGTGGAGTAAGTTCATCTTTTTATGGAAATAATTCAGTTTTATTTGAGTTTTTTAGTAAGCATGGATTTTTTTATAAGTAAAAAAATATAGGATTTACCGGTGCAGTTTTGCACACCTATAATCCCAGCTGCTCAGGAGGCTGAGGCAGTAGGATCACAATTCCAAAGCCAGCCTCAGCCTCAGCAACTTAGTAAACCCCTAAGCAACTTAGCAAGACCCTGTCTCTAAATAAAATATAAAAAATGGTCTGGGGATGTGTCTCCATGGTTAAGGACCCTGGGTTCAATCCTTGGTACCAAGAAAAGCGGGGGCGGATTTTAAAAAGTTAAAGCCACGAACTCAACATTGATCTGAGTACTAGAAGATAGGGGTAAGAGCTCATGAGCTTATATTTAAGAAAGTTAGGGGGGCTGGGGATGTGGCTCAAGCGGTAACGCGCTTGCCTGGCATGAGCCGGGCGCTGGGTTCGATCCTCAGCACCACATAAAAATAAAATAAAGATAAAATAAAGATGTTGTGGCCACCAAAAACTAAAAAATAAATATTAAAAAATTCTCTCTCTCTCTCTCTCTCTCTCTCTCTCTCTCTCTCTCTCTCTCTCTCTCTAAAAAAAAAATAGGGGTGAGTAAAGTTGATTTTGAAAGTCATACAATTCTAATGGTAGAGAATAAATCTTCCTTGAAAATTTTATCTCATTTCAGTATACTTCATTTACATTATGGGGGAATTGCTTTGATTAAAAGTACTTAGTCAAAAGGTAGGGAAGGGAGGTGAGGGGGACACAGGGGTAGGAAAGATGGTGAAATGAGATGGACATCATTACCCTGGGTACATCTATGACTGTACATATGGTACAACTCTACATAGTATACTACCAGAAATGAAAAACTGTGTTCCATTTGTGTATAATGAACTGAAATGTATTCTGCTGTCATGTATAACACTAATTACTTAAAGAGAAACTCTGCTTTCTAATTTAATTCTTCAAAAAACTAAAGATGAATTTCCCTTCTCTTCCTCACGGAAGCTATTTTTCTAATTTGGCTGATGAGGAATAGCTAGCCTTCCAAAGCATTGTGTCCTGAGCCAATTGCTACTTCAAAGTGTCTTCCCATTCACTGGTGCCTAAGAATGAAGAATTTTGCTTCTCAACCAGAGCTGAATGTACTTCCCCAATCCCCATATTTAAAGCAGGCTTTAAAAAATGGTTCTGAAAATTATACATGATAGCAGAATGTATTCTAGCATTATATATATATATATATATATATATATATATATATATATATATAGAGAGAGAGAGAGAGAGAGAGAGAGAGAGAGAGAGAGAGGGCGAGAGAGAGAGAGAGGGCGAGAGAGAGAGAGAGTAATTCCAGTCAAGATCCCATTCTTGTGGCTGTACATGATGTCGTGTCCCCCTGGTTGTGCATTCAAATAAAAAGCTAGGAAAGTTATGTCTGATTAATTCCACTCTCACTCCTATTCCCCTCCCTGTCTCCCTTCCTTTTGTTTCCCTCTGTCCAATCCAATTGAAGGTTTTATTTGCTCAAAAAAGGCTTGGGATTTTTATTCTTTAATTTTATTTAATACCATGTCCATTTCTTCTTCTCTCTTTTCCTAATTTCTTGAGTTTTTCAGTTTTTTTTTTTAATTTTCCTATGGTGAGGAGGAAGGTGAGTGCAGTCAAATAAACATGATTTTAATCATTACTCTTTTCTTCCTCACCAATCATTGGATGTTCTAGTGAACTGTAAAGGAAATGTTTATGAAGCAGAAAATCAGTCTTTTTTTTCATTAACAATTATGTTAAACAAATTCCTCTGTCTCCATAACACCAATGGTCACACAGAAGTAACTCTGGCACACAATCTTGTGCAACATTACTAGATATTTTTCCAGCTATGTTAATTGTCACAGACTAATTCAGTAGAAATTTATAAGGTTTCCAGTGGAAAGCGTATATATCATGAACTCTCCAAGCATCATGCCAGCTCTAAAATCAATGTTTGATTCTGATTTTCTAAGACACAGTTTCACAAAACTGTCAGAAATTTTTTGTTTAACTTTTCTTATTTTCAGGTAATTGTAGATTCTCATATTATAGAGATATCCCATGTACCCTTAAACACTTTCCCCTGATGGTAACATCTTGCTAACAAAGTGCAATATCACAACCAGGCCATTGACATTAATACAGTCACAACACACAAAATAACTTTCATCACTGCAGGATCCCTGATATTACTCTTTAAAAGTCATATTCACTTCTCTCCTGCTCCCTCCCTTTTTATGAATTAAATTATTTATTTATTCTAATTTCTTATACATGGTAGCAGAATGCCATTCTTTTCATATTACACATACAGAGCACAATTTTTCAAGTCACTGATTGTACACAAAGTATTTTCACACAAGTCGTGTCTTCATGCATGTACTTAGGGTAATGATGTCTAACTCCACCATCATTTTTATCCCCTTCCCCCTTCCTTTCCCCTCCCTCCCCTTTGCCCTATATAAAGTTCCTCCATTCCTCCCATGCCTCCCATCTCCATTATGAGTCCTGCTCCCTCCCTTTCAAAACCCTGAAAACCAGGATACAATTCAGTTCACATCTCTATAATTTTGTCATTTCAATGATGTAACTTTCTGGAATTAGCTTTTATCAATCAGCATGTTTGTCTGGAAACTCATTCAGACTGTATGTATTATTTCATTCCTTTTTTATTACTAAGTAGTATTCTGTAGTATGGATGTCCCACACTTTATTTATTCATTCACTGAAGGACATGGGAATTATTTCCAATTTGGAGTATTATGAATAAGTCTGTTATAAACATTTGTTTATATATTTTTGTGTGAATGTGGGTTTTCTCCTCTTTGAGGAAAACTTATGGGTCGCATGGTAGTTGCATGTTTAGTTTTTTAAGAAACTGCCAAAAATCTCTATGAGTACCTGTGCCATTTTATATTTATATTAACAATGTAGAAATGTAAGTTTTTCTGCATAATACCTTTTCATTACAGCTGCACTCATAGGCATGTATAGTGATATATCATTGTGATTTGTTCCTTTTTATTCGTGTATTTTAATCATATATAATAGTGGAATTAATTATGCCATATTCTTATCTGTATACATTTTGATCAATCTCGTTCCCATGTAACATCCTTTTCTCTCCCAACTCCTCTCCCTATGATCTGATTGGTCTACTGATCTCACTTCTATTATTATTTTTATTTCATATCATTTATTATATATTTTATATTATTTATTATTATTCTATTTTTATTATTTAATTAGTGCATTATAATTATATATAAAGATTTATTGTGATATAATCATACATGGACATAGCCTAATTTTGTAGATTTCATTCCCCAGAACCTCACCATTCACTCCCTTCTTTCCTCCCTTCTTCTGCATCCTCTTCATCTCCTGTATTAGTAGTCACTCTTCTATTTTTAAAACTATTTTTATTTTTTAGTTGTAGTTGGACACAATACCTTTACCTTTATTTATTTATACGTGGTGATGAGGATTGATCCCAGGGCCTCGCTCGTGCTAGGCAAGCACTTTACCGCTAAGCCACAACCCCAGCCCCTCTCTCCTATTTTTGTGAGATTCTTTTTTTCATATTTTTTCTCTCTTCTCTCTAGTTTCCAAATATGAGAGAAAACATTTGACACTTGACTTTCTGAGCCTTGACTTTCTTAGAATGATGTTCTCTATTTCCATCCAAATTTCAATCTTCTTGATGGTTTAGAAAACTCCATTCTGTATGTATACCGCATTTTCTATATCCATTTTTCTTATGGTCGACATCTAGTTCAATAACTTGGTTATTGTGTGTTATGCTTCTTTAAACATTGATGTGGCTGCATACCTATGGTATGCTGATTTTATTTTTTGGATAAATACCAAAGAGTGGGAAAGCTAGGTCATATGGTGGTTCCATTCATAGTCCTATGAGGAATGTCCATACTGCTTTCCAATCTGGTTGCACTAATTTGCAATCCATAAATGGTTCCAAGACCAATGACCCCAGATACGAGCAATTTTTGTTGCTTTTCACTCACCTCTCCACACTGCCTCTGGATCCATTGAGATTAAGCTCCCTCTTTATTCCAAAGGTTTCTCCAAGCCAATTTTGTTATTTTAGTTATTCTACTGTGCTGTCCTTCCCCTTTGCCTGCCTTCCCTGCCTGATTCAGCAGCCATGGCTGCTGACATTTCCAGCCAAACTGATACCATTTCTCTAACATATTATTTCCTATATTATATTTGAAGTTTCTGTGTCTCTGTGGTTTCTTTTACTATCAAGAATTGCATTTCATGGGGCTGGGGATGTGGCTCAAGCGGTAGCGCGCTGGCCTGGCATGCGTGCGGCCTGGGTTCTATCCTCAGAACCACATACAAACAAAGATGTTGTGTCCGCCGAAAACTAAAAATAAATATTAGAAATTCTCTCTCTCTCTCTCTCTCTCTCTCTCTCTCTCTCTCTCTCTAAAAAAAAACTGCATTTCAGTGAATTCCCCTAGTTATTCCCTCTCACAGAGCAGAGGACAAACTGTTTTTTATGTCTGGTGCTAAGGAACTGCTGGGATGTACACTCTTCCGCTAATTCACCATCTTCTGAATCCTTACATTGATTTATTTTTGAATTTTGCAGCAGCCTCACATTCCTCTAATAAACCCCATATGGATATTCCATGTGATTATTTTTTATATGTTGTGAATTGTTTTGCTAATAATTTGTTAAAAATACTGAAATATTCATGAGAAATTTTGATACGTATTTGTTTTGTCATGCCTTTGTCTGGTTTGGGTATCAAAGTAATTGAGAAGTGTTTTTAATTATATACTTAATTCACTGAATAATTATAGGACTGTTCAAATTATCTCTTTCATTTTGTGTAAGTTATGGTAATTTCTTTTGTTAAGAACTTGGATGATTTCATCAATGTTGTCAAGTTTATATGCATCAATCTGTAGTATTTTCCTACTTATCCCTCAGATGTCTGCAAAATCTGTATTTAAATGTCCTCTTTAATGTCTGATACTGTTAGTTTATGTCTTCTTTATTTTCTCTATGGCCATCATGCTAAAAATATGTCACTTTCATTGATCTTTTTACAAGACAATTTATTGATTTTTCTCTATTCTTTCTCTGTTAAATTTTCATTGATTTCTACTCGTTGATTATTTCTTTCTGCTTAGTTTGAATTTATTATGTTCTCTTTTTTCAGCTTATTGGGATGGGAGGTTTGATTACTGATTAAGACTTTTCCTCTTTTCTAATGCGTTATTTATTTATGAGTACTTTTTCTAGCCATGTTCCACAAATTTCAATGTTTTATTTTCATTTTCATTCAGTTCAATGAATTTTTAGTTATGCTTGAGCAACTGAAAATTTGTGGCCCATGAATTGTTTATTTTATTTTTTTAAATTATTTTTAACTGGTACATTAATATTGAACATAGTCATGGATTATAATATTTTGATTTATTTACATACTGTGTAAGGTTAAAGATATCTTCTCAAACGTTTATCATTTCTTTGTTTTGTTTCTGTGGTGCTGGAGATTGAAGCCAGGGCCTTATGTATGGCAAGCACTCTACCAAATGAGCTATATCCCTACCCCTGATCATTTATTTTAAAGAGAGAGAGAGAGAGAGAGAGAATGAATTTTTTAATATTTATTTTTTAGTTTTTGGTGGACACAACATCTTTATTTTATTTTTATGTGGTGCTGAGGATCGAACCCAGTGCCCCGTGCATGCCAGGAAAGCGCACTACCGCTTAAGCCACATCCCCAGCCCCCCTTATCATTTTTTATGTGGAAAATATTTAATCCTTTCTTCTTGCTTTTAAAAATGTATAGTATATTATTGTGACCAATAGGCACCCTACTGCACTATGTTGTTTATAAGTGTCTGGAGATTTTCCTGTTACTGTTTTCTTATTGATTTCTAGTTTGATTTCATTGTGGTCAGAGAACACATTTTGTATGTTTTCATTTCTTTTAAATGTTTCAGTGTTTGTTTCATAGAACAAGATGTGATCTATTTTGGTGTAAATTCTATAAATACTTGAAAAATGTGTTTTCTGCAGTTTGGGGATGGAGTCCTGAATAATTGTAGATCAACCTGTTGGTTGTTGACACCATTCAGTTCTATAACTTTGCTAATTTTAGTGTTACTTGTTATATTGAATATTGAAAAAATGTATTGAAGTTCCCTTGATTTTATTAGTTTTTATTTACACTGTTCAAATCATAAATATTTAGGATTTCTATGTCTTCTTGGTGGATTGGAATGCCTCATTTATTGTGGTATAATGTCTTCTTTCTTTACTCTCAAGTCTAATTTATCTTAATACAGTCACTCCTGCTTTCTTGATTACATAATATATCTTTTCTGTCTTTTCCCATCTTTTTACTTTCAACCAAGCTACACCATTATATTTGAAATGATTTCCAGGTAAACAACATATATGATTGGGTAATGCTTTTTAAAATATTATGCCACTCTATATTTTATAATTGGTATATTTAAATCATTTTCCTCTAATGTTATTAGAGGAAAATGATTTAAATATCTAATGTTATTTAAGTGAGGACTTAAAACTGTCATTTATTTCTTTTTGTTTACTGTTTCTCTATTTTATTTTTGTTATGTTACTTGGACTAAGTGCATATTTTTTTAGAATTCCATCTCAATTTATCTATAATGTTTTTGAATGTATGCCCTTCTAAGGCTTTTAGTGTTTGCTCTAGGTATTTATTACATGTCCATAAGTTATGATCATCTAGTAATATCATTTAGCCATTCTTATGATGTATAGAAAATTTAACCTCTTCTACATTCCTTTATTCTCGTAATTCAATTTTTTCAGCATTCCATAACCTGAATTTAGAATCATTTCTAACAGTGTTATAAATTTTGCTTCAACCATAGAAACTCAAGAGGTAATAGAATATCTAATATATTTACCCATATTTTTGTTTACTGTGTCCTTTCTTCGTTCCTAATGTTTCTAGGTTTCTTCTGAAAGGTTTTACTTTCTGTTTAGAGACCTTTCTTTTGTGATTCTTTTAGTGTAGAGTGGTGGCAACAAATCATTCTGGTTTTCCTTCATCTGAGAGTAACATTTTTGGGCGGGGGGCGGCTAGGGTATGAATCATTGTGGGTTTACCACTGAGGAACATCCCCATTGCTTTTTATTTTTTGTCTTGATATAGGATCTCACAAGATTGCTAAGGCTGGCCTTGAATTTGGAATCCTCCTGCCTCAGTTTCCTGAGTTTACAAGTATGTATTACCATGCCCAGTCCACCTGAGGATGTCTTCAAGACCCTCTTTATTCCTAAAAAAAAAAACCTCTTTGTAGATAAGACTCCTTATTGACAGTTCTTTCATTTCAGTACTTGAAAAATGTGACACATTTTCTACATGCATGGTTTTTAACAACCTATCCTGTCATTAACTGTTTTCTACATATAGGTAAACTATAATTTTCCTCTAGATGCTTTCTATTTTTTTCTTTGTCTGTAGTTTTCAGAAGTCTAGTTATGGATGTGTCTTGGACTGAATTTCTTTGAGTCTATTCAGTGGAGTTCACTCAACTTCTTGAATTTGTAAGTTTATATCGCTTGCCAAATTTGGAGTTTTCATACCTATTTGAGTTCTTTTTCCACCCTACTCACTTTTTTCCTTCCCAGACTCCAACAACAATAACGTTAGATAGTATATCATAGTCTCACAATCCCTGAGGCTCTGTTCATTTATTTTCTTTTTCAGGTTACTTTATTTCTGTTATTGAAATTAAGTGATTTCCATTTTTATGTCCTCCCATTCACTAATTGTCGCGACCCCTCGCTGGCAAGGGAAAAACACGACACAGGATTCTTCTTTCAGCAGTTTATTCAGGCCTTGATTCAAGTATCATCTTCTAGCGACCCCCCGCCGAGCGCCCAAGCACAGCCTAATAAAGCCTCCCACATACCAATCCCAAGCTGCCACGTGGATCTTTCTCATAGGGTGATAAGGGATTGCGCGCCAATTCTCCATAAAAGGAGTTGTTTATCACAGGCCACAGTGGAAGCCGGCGACATCTTCTAATGGCGGCCACGGTCTATAGGAACGGCTCACCACAACTAATTATTTTTTGTTTGTTTTCTCCATTCTGCTACAGAGCTCATACACTGAGGTTTTTTTAAATTTATACTTTGGTTATTATATTTTTCAATTATTTCAAAAATTTCTATTTAGTTCTTTATGTCATATTTTATTTATTTATTTTATTTATTTTTTTTTTATTTTATTTTTTTTTAATTGGTTGTTCAAAACATTACAAAGCTCATGACATATCATCTTCCATACATTTGATTCAAGTGGGTTATGAACTCCCATTTTTTACCCCAAATACAAGTTGCAGAATCACATCGGTTACACATCCACCTTTTTACATAATACCATATTAGTGACTGTTGTATTCTGCTACCTTTCCTATCCCCTACTATCCCCCCTCCCCTTCCCTCTCATCTTCCCTCTCTACCCCATCTGCTGTTGTTTAATTCTCTCCCTTGTTTTTTTTCCCCCTTTCCCCTCACAAACTCTTATATGTAATTTTGTGTAACAATGAGGGTCTCCTTCCATTTCCATAGTTTCCCTTCTCTCTCCCTTTCTCTCCCCCCACTCGTCTCTGTTTAATGTTAATCTTTTCCTCATGCTCTTCTTCCCTGTTCTGATCTTAGTTGCTCTCTTTATATCAAAGAAGACATTTGGCATTTGTTTTTTAAGGATTGGCTAGCTTCACTTAGCATAATCTGCTCTAATGCCATCCATTTCCCTGCAAAATCCATGATTTTGTCATTTTTTAGTGCTGCGTAATTCTCCATTGTGTATAAATGCCACAGTTTTTTAATCCATTCATCTATTGAAGGGCATCTGGGTTGATTCCAAAGTCTAGCTATTGTGAATTGTGCTGCCATGATCATTGATGTGGCAGTATCCCTATAGTATGCTCTTTTAAGGTCCTCAGGGAATAGACCGAAAAGGGCGATAGCTGGGTCAAATGGTGGTCCCATTCCCAGCTTTCCTAGGAATCTCCATACTGCTTTCCATATTGGCCGCACCAGTTTGCAGTTCCACCAGCAATGTACAAGTGTACCCTTTTCCCCACATCCTCGCCAGCACTTATTGTTGCTTGACTTCATAATGGCTGCCAATCTTACTGGAGTGAGATGGTATCTTAGGGTGGTTTTGATTTGCATTTCTCTGACTGCTAGAGATGGTGAGCATTTTTTCATGTACTTATTGATAGATTGTATGTCCTCCTCTGAGAAGTGTCTGTTCAGGTCCTTCGCCCATTTGTTGATAGGGTTGTTTGTTATCTTGTTGTTTAATTTTTTGAGTTCTTTGTATATTCTGGATATTAGGGCTCTATCTGAAGTGTGAGGAGTAAAGATTTGTTCCCAGGATGTAGGTTCCCTATTTACCTCTCTTATTGTTTCTCTTGCTGAGAAAAAACTTTTTAGTTTGAGTAAGTCCCATTTGTTGATTCTAGTTATTAACTTTTGTGCTATGGGCGTCCTATTAAGGAATTTGGAGCCCGACCCCACAATGTGTAGATCGGAGCCAACTTTTTCTTCTATCAGGTGCAGAGTCTCTGATTTGATATCTAGGTCCTTGATCCATTTTGAATTTACTTTTGTGCATGGCGAGAGAAAGGGGTTCAGCTTCATTTTGTTGCATATGGATTTCCAGTTTTCCCAGCACCATTTGTTGAAGATGCTATCCTTTCTCCATTGCATGCTTTTAGCGCCTTTATCAAATATAAGAAAGTTGTAATTTTGTGGATTGGTCTCTGTGTCCTCTATTCTGTACCATTGATCCACCTGCCTGTTTCAAGATTCACTTGTCTGGGGCCAACTGTCACCTCTAATATAACTTACTACTTCCTGGCAGGTCTCCTTTCAGCGGAATTTTGCTAGAAGTTCCTCAGTAGGTAGAATGTAGCTGTTTTAATGGGTGTTTCTGATCCGGTTAATGTGGAGATACTGAAAGTGCTGCTTCCTTGCCGGCCGCCATGTTGGATCCATATTTTATTTACTGTGACTTTTTTCCTCCTGTTACAATCATGCTCATAATTGCTTAATGAAACAATTTATTTTAATAATGGCCATTTAAAAATATTTGAAGATAATTCTAACATTACAGTCATATTTTTGTTAGCATTTATTATCTTTTTCATGTTTGTGAACTTTCTGGTTCTTGGTATGATGAGTGATTTGTTATTGAAAACAGTACTTTTGATTACTGTGTTGAGAGTTTGGATCTTATTTAAATCTTCTGTTTTAGTAAGCTTTCTGACACTATTCCATCAGGGAAAGGAAAACTTTTCCCTCATTAGTTCCAGGTGGAGGTATAAATCTAAGTTATCTCCTCAGCCTCTCTTGTCATCCAAGGGAAGGAAATCTTTATTACTGCTGGGTGAGAGTAAGAATTACAGCCTTCCACCTATGCCTACACACACATTTCCCATGTTGATTGGAGAAGGAATGTCTTATTACTGTTCTTCATGGGGCCTTCAATGACAACAAAAGGGAGTTGGGTTGCCTCATAATTGCTGTGTGATGACGAAAAAATTGACACTCCACCATGTGTCCTCTGATACAACTCCAGGGTGAAGAGTGAAAGGTGCCTGTGCTGCAAGATGTGGACACAAATCCAGCCTCTCTATAACCCCATATGGCCTACACAGACACTGGAGGGGGATATTCACTTCTGCTCAGCAGGAATGAAAGTCATGTCTCTCCATTCCACCTGCCCTGAAACCATCCTGGTGGGGAATTTGTGCCTCATTTCATCATAGAAGGAGAAGAAGTCTGGAGTTTCCACTTCGCTTTTGAGGGCAGGGGTGATCACAATGGATCTGCAGTTTATTTTATTGATATTTGGCAGTAGTATAGTAGTCATCATCTAAAATTTTTCTATCTTATTAAGCTCACCTTTAATAAGAGTAGGCTTTTGTGAGGATTTTTCTTGTCTGCAACCTTGTACATTTGTTGATGGTTAGTTTTTCTAGCACTCAGTCTGGAGTAGATGAGTTTAAAAATTCCAGGAAACTCAGAACTGTGTTGTTATTCAGGTCCCAAAGTCCCTTACCAATCGGTCTTCTGTCCATCTTTCAGAGATATTTTGTTTTTTATTACATATAATATTCAGTGTTTTTTATTTGTTCTTACCAGGAGGAATAGGGTAGATTACATGTGTTTAATCTTCCTGGAAATGAATAACTTTCATGAATGTACTCCTCACGTTTATTTGGAAAAGTCCCAGGTGCCTTTCTTTTTTTTCTTTTTTTAATGGACATGTCATTATGCTTTCCTAAAACGTGTGAAGGGAAATGCACATTCCCTTTTCAGAGTTCTATTTATTGACATTAATTCCAGTAAGACTTTCACTACTCTATTTAACATAGATTTCAATCCTCTATCAACACTCCAATATTAATGAAAAATCAATTATTATCAAATTTTACCTGAAATTTATATTTTCAATAGAACATAGGAAAAGTATTCTTTTGTGTTTGTTTGTTTTTTACTCTTTTCTCTTAGTTTGCTTTGGAGGGATGATTATATAAATCAAATGGCTTGGAGAGAGGGGATTACGGTTTTGTCTTTCAAGTATTCTTCCATTTAAAGATTGGAACATTGTAATGGAAACAGGATTTGAGACACTACCAATTGGCTACATTATGAGTATCAATAAGCACAATGTCAGTTATTATATCATAATCTG
Source organism: Marmota flaviventris (assembly GCF_047511675.1). Lineage (NCBI taxonomy): Eukaryota > Metazoa > Chordata > Mammalia > Rodentia > Sciuridae > Marmota > Marmota flaviventris. Next base: position 68,889,637 of record NC_092518.1, read on the forward strand.
AGTTCAGCATATAAGGGTACACATAGTAGAAGATGAATAAATCTGGTCAAAATTCCTTTGAACTAAAATTTGAAGGAGGAAAAAAACCCAAAAAGAACTCAAAAAATTAAACAATAAGATAACAAATAACCCAATCAACAAATGGGCCAAGGACCTGAACAGACACTTCACAGAGGAGGACATACAATCAATCAACAAGTACATGAAAAAATGCTCACCATCTCTAGCAGTCAGAGAAATGCAAATCAAAACCACCCTAAGATACCATCTCACTCCAGTAAGATTGGCAGCCATTATGAAGTCAAACAACAACAAGTGCTGGCGAGGATGTGGGGAAAAGGGTACACTTGTACACTGCTGGTGGGACTGCAAATTGGTGAGGCCAATTTGGAAAGCAGTATGGAGATTCCTGGAAAAGCTGGGAATGGATCCACCATTTGACCCAGCTATCGCCCTTCTCGGACTATTCCCTGAGGATCTTAAAAGAGTGTACTATAGGGATACTGCCACATCAATGATCATAGCAGCACAATTCACAATAGCTAGACTGTGGAACCAACCTAGATGCCCTTCAATAGATGAATGGATAAAAAAAAAGTGGCATCTATACACAAGGAGTATTATGCAGTACTAAAAAATGACAAAATCATAGAATTTGCAGGGAAGTGGATGGCATTAGGACAGATTATGCTAAGCGAAGCTAGCCAATCCTTAAAAAACAAATGCCAAATGTCTTCTTTGATATAAAGAGAACAACTAAGAACAGAACAGGGAGGAAGAGCATGAGGAAAAGATTAACATTAACAGAGACGAGTGGGGGGAGAGAAAGGGAGAGAGAAGGGGAAGCATATGGAAATGGTAGGAGACCCTCAGTGTTACACAAAATTACATATAAGAGGTGGTGAGGGGAAGGGGGGGGGGAAACAAGGGAGAGAATTAAACAACAGCAGATGAGGTAGAGAGGGAAGATGAGAGGGGAGGGGAGGGGGGATAGTAGGGGATAGGAAAGGCAGCAGAATACAACAGTCACTGATATGGCATTATGTAAAAATTGTGAATGTGTAACTGATGTGATTCTGCAATTTGTATTTGGGGTAAAAATGGGAGTTCATAACCCACTTGAATCAAATGTATGAAAGATGATATGTCATGAGCTTTGTAATGTTTTGAACAACCAATAAAAAATAATAAAAAAATAAAATAAAATAGTAGACAATATTGCTAGTGAACTGAAAGGAATTATAATGGAAAGACTATAGGATTTGGAAATAAGAGATGTTTTTAATTCTATATTATATGAGTAATGAGTCATATTACTTGAGATCTTTCAAAACAAGAGATTTCTATGTATATAAATTATAGGTAATATTTATAAAATTTATAAATCATAGACTTCATACAGAACTATAAAGTTAGTCTATTTAAATAGAACTAATTAAAATAATAAATAATGCTTGTACTACATTTATACTCACCATTAGTTCTGAAAATCAACTTCAGTATCATTCTAAATTCCTATCTTGTCTGAGCCTCTTTAAAATTTGAAAGAAAAGTGGTCATCTGATTTTGTTTGAATATCTCTGGTAATGGAAATCTCTTAAGAGGTGTCTCTTATATGCTTTCACAGCTCTAACTTGTATACTTATATGGAAATGAAAATAAAAAGGCTGAATACAGTCATGTGGTGAAATATGTAGATGATAAACAAAGGAAAGGTCTAAATGAAGTTACAGTAATATTCTAGAGAATAGTCAACTAACCAAAGGTATTTGGTGTTGCTTCCCTAACTGTACACAATAAAGCAAAGATGTAATCCTGAGAAGAATGTCATCTCTCAGGAGGACTTCAAACATGAAGTGTCATTTTGATAAGAAAAGTGCTCATAAAAAAATCCTTTACATGCTCTGCTGAACATTTTTTCTTTCAGAAGAGATTAAAACAAGAAAACTGTCACTCTAAATTTTGATCAACAGGGAAAACTACCCAGTGACACAAAAGTGACAGAAACCCTGAGAAGTAGGTAACATATCATGTTGAAGTTTGTGATAGTAAATGAAGAGAATTCTGGGGGGATGGTTATTATCTATCAGAAACTTATTGCATTGACTTAGAAAAATTCACAAATCAGATTGTTATATTCAGAAGATTATAAAAGGATAATTGTGGATCCATGCAATACAATAAATACCATAGAGGAGAGCCATCTAAAACCATGCAAAATGAAAGGGATTTGATGAGTCATCTAAAATTATCTAAAATAAAAATGAATCTGATTGCTGAGATTGAGCTTGTTTACAAGTTTAAATATAAACATTTTAAAACAGCAGGCTCAAAAACTAAAGAAAACAATCAAGGTTTAATTTTTTGAGTGGTACAAATCTGTACAGATACTGTCTAGACAGCAGAGAATGCACCAAAGTCTATAAAAATGCTAATGACAAACGGGTGTTATTTTATTTTGGTTTCTTTTTCAGTGCAAATTAAAGGAAAAATAGGAGAGGAACAGACGCATTGTTAAGGAAGATTATATGATTTTAAGAAATTATGGTGAGAAAATATAATTGCTTAGCACATATTTTGCTTATATTTATATATCTAAGAGAATAAACTGCATATTAGAAAGCTGAAGTTAATTATAGTTATGGAGACATGAAAATATAAATAAAAGAACAAGTAAAGGTAATTTCCATATTATATTCTTTGTGCAAAAATTATGATTTAATAAATTCCCTAGGTTTGGTTGCTGATACATGATATTCAGCAAATAATCATAATGTACTATATTTATACATAATAGTGGGGATCATTTTGACATAATCATAAGTGTATATAACATAGTTTGCTCCATTTCAATACTGAGTACTTCCTTATCCCATCCCTTCCTCCTTCCCCCGATCCCCTCATTTACTTTTATCTATTTATTTTTTTATTGGTACATTACAGTTACATATGAAATTGAAATGAACTGTGATATATTCATACATGGTCAGCATAATTTGGTCAACTTCATTCTCCAGCTCTTCCCCTTTCTTTCCCTCTCCTCCTTCCCATGCTGTTGGTCCCCCATTTCTAATTTACTGATCTTCTCTACCATTTTTGCAAGATCCCCTTTTATAATTCATTTTCTCTATCCAGATTTCTCATGTGAGGGAAAGCACTCATCCCCTAACTTTTTTGAGTCTGTCTTATTTTATTTAATATCAATGTTCTCCACTTCCATCCATTTACCAACAAATAATATAATTTCATTATACCTGAGTAGAAATTCACTATGTACATATACCAAGTTTGAACAAGTCACCTAGGCTTGTTCCATAACTGGGCTATTGTACATTGTTCTGCTATAAACATCAGTCTGCATATATGAAAATAGTATGCAGATTTTAGTTCTTTGGAGAAATACCAAGGTGTGGAGTAGTTCGTTCATAGGGTGGTTCAATTAACAATAATTAACAATAATTGATGGCAAGGATATGGGGAAAAAGGTATACTCATACATTGTTGGTAGGAGTTCAAATTAGTACAACCACTTTGGAAAGCAGTATGGAGATTCACCAAAAGCATGTTAAACTTTTTAAGGTGCCATATTATTAGAGAATCCCCAATCCTGAAAGATATCTTGTGCCTTTTCCATTCCCACGCCAGTTATTCTCAAACTTGAGCATATACCAACATCAGCTAAAGAATCACCTTGTTAAACCACAGGATACTGGGGCCTAGTCCTATTGTTTCTGATTCTGTAGTCTGAGGCAAGTCAATAAATCTGCATTGTTAACAATTTGCATAAGGTAATGATGTTGCTGATCCAAGGGTCATACTTTTTGAACCAACAGCCTAAGTAAATCTCTGGTACCTAGGGGGCACTGAGACAATGTAGGCTGGTAATGAGAGCAGCTTTATTAAGGTAACCTAAATGACTCATATGTCGCCATGGAGAACAATGAACATACTCCAAGGGTGCAAAACCAGGGACTCACTGATCAGTGACTGGCCATTGCTAAGGCAGGGAATTCTTATACTAGTCCATAAGTGTGTTATGGTCTATGGACTGAGGACCATGGTGTATTATTGTTCCCACTGTACCATAATAAAAATGAAAAATTATATTGCAATAATCCTGTTCTCTCTATATATTAAAATCTAGATAAATTTTTATGAAGCTTCAACAAGTTGATCCTAAAGTCCATATAGAAAAATAACCATACAAGAATGGCTATGAAAACATTGAAAAAAGAACATCTTAGGTCAGGGGAGTACTAGCCGTATCAAATATTTAAACATTCTATCAGAAAGCCTCCAAAAGGAAAACAGTGTAGCACTGTAGCACTGAATTGGTAAATAATTGAGACAGAATAGAAAGTCAAGAAATTAAAAACAATTAATAATAAAAGTGTAGGGTGTCATAAAGGTAGTATTTCTCAAATTATTTTGGCACACTTAATGTTTTTATAACTAATAATAGGAAAACTAGTCACTTGAAAAACGATAAAGATATATATTATAAATACCACACACAAAAATAAAATTTAGAAATATAAAACAATACAAATACTAGAAAAAAACATGTTACTCTATAACTTGGGTACTAATAAACGCTTTCTAGCTACATGGCTAAAAATCCTGATATAACAAAAGAAAATGTGATTTTTGAGTTAATAAAACATTAACACGCATGGGGAAACATCATAAAGTAAAAAACAAACAAAAATTTGGGGAAAATATGTGTAACATGCATCACAGATAAAGGGTTAACAGCCCTAACATAAAAATTTGAGAAATAGTGCCCAAAATCTTATGGACACATACATAACATATTCAATGCTCAGAATAAATACAAACAAAACCTCACTAAAATTTTTCATTCCTTAACTTAGCAAAATTACCAAAGTTTCTCAATGCACTATATTTTGGGGTCTACTGAAAACTGTATGCTCTCCTCCATTGCTTGGAAGAATGCAAAATGGCACAGTGCTTATAGTGGGATTTTTGCAATACTTAACAAAATTATACATGTACTTATTATCCTTCAATGGAGAAATCCTGCTTTCAGAAATTTGCCCTCATGATATATCAAACAGTATAAAAATGTATACATGTGAGATTATTGATTGCAACATTATTTATGGTTGTAAAATATTGGAAACAATAAAGCATAGGTGTTTTATTGATGAACTGAAGTACATATACAGAATGAAGTACTATGAAGCTGTAAAAAGGAAGATGGAGAATACCTATGAGCTCATGGATTTCCAAAATATACTAAGTAAAAAAGCAAAGTATAAGAAAATAGAGCATAATAACTGTGTGTAAGCAATAATGGAAATAATAAAATATACAAACATAGGTTTATTTTTCCATAAAGAAACACAGAAAGGATGAACTAGAAAACAATGACATTATTTTCCTACAGGGGGTGTGGAAAAATGAGGTATAGACAATACTGAAGGGAGTGACAGTTCTCTTGAGTGTATTTTTCTATATACATTTGACTCTTGAAAACATGTCATTGCTTTACATATTCACAAAATAAATCAGTAAGAATAGGAAAAGTGGACTAAAATTGAAATATTAATAAACTTAAATGAATTTGAAACCAAAAATGTAACCAGGCTAAAGAGTAACAACAACAAAAACCCTTAGCTCTAAGTCATCTAGCATTTTTACCTAAGAGAACTATACATCACTTAAGAGTTCTTGGTATATTACAAAAGTGGAAGAGACTTGGTATACTGTTTGGGGAAGAGCAGTACAATATATGCAATTTATATAGGCATAAATATTTTAAAAAGTGTGTCCTTGCAAGGGATATTGGGCAGTCAAAAGAATAGAAAACATGATTTCTTGTCCACCATCCATTTGTTCTTATTCTAGTTATAATAATTAATTTCTATCAGAAGTATCCAAGCACTTCCCACTTTCAGTTCAAATATTTCTTATGCCGTTGTCTCTACCCCCGAGTGCTAAAAGTTAAACCTGAGAGGAGGTATGGTTTGAATCAGGTATTGCCATCATATAGAACCTGACAATGGGCCAGCAAAGAAGACATCAGAGAGAAGGTAAAAAAAATATTCAATGGAGATCCAACATGGCGGCGGGCATGGAGAGATCAATTCTGTGACCTCTTCAGCTGCACGGGCAAAGGGAGTCTTAAACCAACTGAATGCTGTTTGCTCAGGATCACTTGGCAATGCTGGGCTGAAGTGGTCCTGGGGCGAGCAGTCTGCGCCCCTCAGAACTCACACCGAGCCCGGAGGGGGTGAATTCAGGCTCTCCATAGCAGTTTCTGGCTGATTGTCTGCGTATCGCTGCCAAACCACCATGACTCAGAGCCTCAGCGCTACGGATGCTCCCGCGAAATAGAGAAACAACTCTTCGGTTCCTCCGTGAACCTTTTGAGGTGATACCAACCGAGCCTTCATAGGCAGCAGGCCCAGGGTTGAGAGGAGACCTGGGAGAGTCGGACGGGACCCACCCTTCGCATCGGACACCCAGCAAAGGGAAGGAACGGCCGCCCTTCGCAATAGACACCACCATGGCAGAGAACTGACATCACCAGACTTCGGCGAAGGGGATAGCTTCATTAAAACCGGCGACTGCAGGTGTGTGACCCCCAGCCCCTCCTCTCCACACAGCGGGAAATCTGAAGGACCCCCCCTTCAGCTCTCCCGTGAGCGCGATTGTCAGACCAAGGGAGTCAGGAGCTGCGCCTGACCCCTGGCTACCGCTCCCACCAGCGCTGACAACTGAGGTCTCTTGTGCCAGCTCCCGAGGCATGGCTACAGGAGGGCAGGCAGAATAAGCTGACAGTTCCCAGCCCCGTGCTCCACAACCTTAGGGTCTGGGGGAATGGCAAACAGAGAGAGTGTGTCCAGTCGTTCAAGAAAATAGGGATCCCGGGAGCGGCTGACCCGGCGTGTAGCTAGTTTTGTGGTGAACGTCACGGGTGAGCAGGGCCTGGCTGGAGGAGAAGCAGGGAAGTGACTGGAGCCCAGGAAAGGCCCTGGGAGCCCAGGTTTGGATAGCCGCTCAGTGGGGGAAGAGGAGCCGCCTCACAGGGATTGGTTCCTGCGTATTGAGAGGAGAAGCTTGGCCCAGTGGGCACAGCTCCACCTACTGGAAGAGAAGTTAATCGAACTCTAAGACTGAATTTTTAAAATTTTTAAAAAAAAATTTTTTTAATTTTATTTATTTTTAATTTTTTTATTTTTATTTTATTTTTTTGTCCTTTCATTTTTTTTTCAATTTCCTTATTCCCCTTTTCTTGAATTCTAACTGTTTACTCTCATTCCCTTTAGCAACTTCTTCCCTCCCCTTCTAATACCTTTCCTCCCAAGCATTACAACGCTGTTTATGTGTAATTTACTAAATGTGTATAGATAAATGTTCTGAGGCGTTATATAGTGCTACCAATTCCCTAGCTACCTCCAAATACTCCGGACCATTCTCCTGTTAATATCCCTCGTCAGTAGAGCAACCTTCCAAGGTTGCCATGATATACCAACCTCTATACCATCACATCACTCGACCTAAACATAAGTCCCAAGACCAAACCGCAGATCGCTATATGCCATCAGAATCTGTATGCATTTTATGAAATGAATGAATCTGCTTTAAAGTGCAATAAAATTCATCATCTCTAGTCATAGTCTCCCATCACAAAGGAGAGACTCCGGAGATACACAAAACCAAAATAAATTTATAGGAGTAAACAGTAACTCAGCAGTCAAACAGAACCGGAAGTAACACGAGCATCATGAAAAAGCAAGGAAGAAAAGGAGTACAAACAATGCAGGACAGCCTAAATCTACAGGAGAACCTAGAGGCATCAGAAAAATGGTCAAATAAAGAACTCAAAGAATACCTTATACAGATGGAATGGAATCTTAAAGAGGACATGAGACAGCAAATCCAAACAATGAAAGAACACATTGAAAATGAATTACATAAACAGATAAAAGAAGCAAATAAGCAACTTTACCAGGAGATAGAGATTATAAAAAAATCAAGCAATAATCCTAGAAATGAAGGAAACTATAAACCAAATTAAAAACTCAAACGAGAGTATCACTAGCAGAGTGGAGCAAGTAGAAGTCAGAACGTGAGACAATGAAGACAAAATATATCATCTTGAAAAGAGTCTAGCCAACTCAGAAAGGCTGGTAAGAAACCACGAGACAAACATCCAAGAGACATGGGATAACACAAAAAAACCAAACTTAAGAGTCATCAGGATAGAGGAAGGTATAGAGGTCCAAACCAAGGAAATGAGCAATCTGTTGAATGAAATAATTTTAGAAAACTTTCCAGATATAAATAAGGAAACGGATGTACAAATTCTAGATGCACACAGGACACCGAGCATACAAAATCACAGTAGACCAACACCAAGACATTGTTATGAAGATATCCAATATACAGAACAAAGAGAAAATATTAAAAGCTACAAGAGAAAGGAGGCAGATTACATTCAGGGGTAAACCAATAAGGTTAATGGCTGATTTTCCATCACAGACACTGAAAGCGAGAAGATCCTGAAACAACGAATTTAAAACATTGAAAAACCTTTAAAAAAACCTTTAAAGAAGAATTAAAACCTTTAAAGAAGAATTAATACCAATACTTCTCAAGTTATTTCAGGAAATAGAAAAGAGGGAGCTCTTCCAAATTCATTCTATGAGGCCAACATCACCCTGATTCAGAAACCAGACAAAGACACTTCAAAGAAAGAAAACTACAGACCAATATCTCTAATGAACCTAGATGCAAAAATTCTCAATATAATTCTGGTGAATCGGATACAAATACATATCAAAAAAATTGTGCACCACGATCAAGTAGGATTCATCCCTGGGATGCAAGGCTGGTTCAATATACGGAAATCAATAAATGTTATTCACCACATCAACAGACTTATAAGAACCATATGATCATCTCGATAGACACAGAAAAAGCATTCGACAATGTACAACATCCCTTTATGTTCAAAACACTAGAAAAACTAGGGATAACAGGAACTTACCTCAACATTGTAAAAGCTATCTATGTTAAGCCTCAGGCTAGCATCATTCTGAATGGAGAAAATTGAAGGCATTCCCTCTACAATCTGGAACAAGACAAGGATGCCCTCTATCACCACTTCTATTCAATATAGTTCTCGAAATACTGGCCACAGTAATTAGACAGACGAAAGAAATTAAAGACATAAAGATAGGAAAAGAAGAACCTAAATTATCACTATTTGCGGTTGACATGATCCTATGCCTAGGAGACTCAAAAGATTCTACAAAGAAATTACTAAAGCTAATAAATGAACTCAGCAAAATGGCAGGATATAAAATCAACACATAAATCAAAGGCATTCCTGTATATCAGTGACAAATCTTCTGAAATGGAAATGAGGACAACCACCCCATTCACAATATCCTCAAAAAAAATAAAATACTTGGTAATCAACTTAACTAAAGAGGTGAAAGATTTATACAAAGAAAACTACAGAACTCTAAAGAGAGAAATAGAAGAAGATCTTAAAAGATGGAAAAATATACAATGTTCGTGGAAAGGCAGAACATCATCAAAATGGCGATATTACCAAACGTTCTCTATATGTTTTATGCAATGCCAATCAAAATCCCAAAGGCATTTCTTGTAGAAATACATAAAGCAATCACCAAATTCATATGGAAAAATAAAAGACCCAGAATAGCAAAAGCAATTCTAAGTAGGAAGAGTGAAATAGGTGGTATAGCGATACCAGACTTCAAACTATACTACAGAGCAATAGTCACAAAACCAGCATGGTACTGGTACCAAAACAGGCCACCGGGTGGACCAATGGTACAGAATAGAGGACACAGAGACCAATCCACAAAATTACAACTAGATAAAGGTGCTAAAAGCATGCAATGGAGAAAGGATAGCATCTTCAACAAATGGTGCTGGGAAAACTGGAAATCCATATGCAACAAAATGAATCTGAATCCCTTTCTCTCACCATGCACAAAAGTTAACTCAAAATGGATCAAGGAGCTTGATATCAAAACAGAGACTCTGCATCTGATAGAAGAAAAAGTTGGCTCCGATCTACATACTGTGGGGTCGGGCTCCAAATTCCAATAGGACACCCATATCACAAGAGTTAAAAACAAGAATCAACAAATGGGACTTACACAAACTAAAAAGTTTTTTCTCAGCAAGAGAAACAATAAGAGAGGTAAATAGGGAGCCTACATCCTGGGGACAAATTTTTACTCCTCACACTTCATATAGAGCCCTAATATCCAGAGTATATAAAGAACTCAAAAAATTAAACAACAAGAAAACAAATAACCCAATCAACAAATGGGCCAAGGACCTGAACAGACACTTCTCAGAGGAGGACATACAATCAATCAACAAGTACATGAAAAAATGCTCACCATCTCTAGCAGTCAGAGAAATGCAAATTAAAACCACCCTAAGATACCATCTCACTCCAGTACGAATGGCAGCCATTCTGAAGTCAAACAACAACAAGTGCTGGCGAGGATGTGGGGAAAAGGGTACACTTATACATTGCTGGTGAGACTGCAAATTGGTGCAGCCAATTTGGAAAGAAGTATTGAGATTCCTTGGAAAGCTGGGAATGGAATCACCATTTGACCCAGCTATTCCCCTTCTTGGACTATTCCCCAAAGACCTTAAAAGAGTGTATTATAGGGATACAGCTACATCGATGTTCATAGCAGCACAATTTACAATAGCTAGACTGTGAAACCAACCTAGATGCCCTTCAATAGATGAATGGATAAAAAAATGTGGCATTTATACACAATGGAGTATTACTCAGCACTAAAAAATGACAAAATCATGGCATTTGCAGGGAATTGGATGGCACTAAAGCAGATTATGCTAAGTGAAGCTAGCCAATCCCTAAAAAACAAATGCCAAATGTCTTCGATATAAGGAGGGCAACTAAGAACAGAACCGGGAGGAAGAGCATGAGAAGATGATTACCATTAAACAGGGACGAGAGGTGGGAGGGAAAGAGGGAGAGAAGGGAAATTGCATGGAAATGGAAGGAGACCCTCATTGTTATACAAAATTACATATAAGAGGAAGTGAGGGGAAAGGGAAAAAAATGGAGAGAAATGAATTACAGTAGATGGGGTAGAGAGAAAATATGGGAGGGGAGGGGAAAGGGGATAGTAGAGGATAGGAAGGGCAGCAGAATACAACAGACACTAGTATGGCAGTATGTAAAAACGTGGATGTGTAACCGATGTGATTCTGCAATATGTATACGGGGTAAAAATGGGAGTTCATAACCCACTTGAATCAAATGTATGAAATATGATATGTCAAGAGCTTTGTAATGTTTTGAACAACTAATAATAATAATAAAAGAAAAAGAAAAAAATGTTCAATAATATTGATTCTAGCTAGTGAATGTCTCTTGCATATTTAAGTAAGTTTTGAGTTAGGTATGAGTGATTGGAACCAGAGGTTCTAATGGATTCCCTGTAAGACATGGTTTAAGACATTATTCTGTTCAATGCCTCTTATGTTAACTACTTTTAAAATTTTAATATCAGTCAAAAAGATATCTTAACAATAGATGCTTCTTGTCATATAATTATCACTTAACCTGCTGAGTTTCTCTACTTGCCTTTCCTATGAGGAAGTTAAGTTTAATGTTCAAAATAAATAATCTTTTAGCCATACATACTGTTCTCATAGTTTTATTTTTGTGTATCAATATTAACCACCTGGGCTGGGGCTGTAGCTCAATGTCAGAACACTTGCCTAGCATGTGTGAGGCACTGGGTTAAATCCTTAGCACCACGTGAAAATAAATAAAATAAAGGCATACTGTCCATCTACAACTACAAAAAAATTAACCATCTTTTTGTACATGTCAGGTGCTCTGTTCTTTTAGAAAAAGAATAAAAATCATTAATAGTGGCAGGCACAGAAAGACAATACATATTTTGTTGAGTAAAAAGTACACCTATTAACGAACAATATGTTTTTGTCAGAAACCAAATAATCAAATGTAAAACATGGTGGCTTACTTAAAAATACTTAATAAAAATCGAAATTACCTATGTTCAGAAAATACACCCAATGTATCTTAGATTATTAAAGTAGGAGAGAAAGGCAAGGACTGTGGCTTAACATATGCATAAGCAGGGAGGTCGTGTAGAGGGGTGAGGGAAGGAGACACCTGGAGTGCAAGGATGCCTTATGCTTGGGTAGAGCAGGTTCTAGGTTACAGAAGAGACCAATAATACAAGGACATGAAATTTCCCTTTTAAAAGAAAACCCTAGTATTTTCAGACAATCTGTTTCTTCAAGAGGACACTGGGGAAGTCACGGGGGAAACAAATTGTGGTCTGTGTTTTACATACCTCTCTTATCCTCTGAATCAACCTAATCAAATTAAATCATTTTTAGCCTGGTAGGCCCAAATTATTTCAGGGACCCACTGAGCAAAAAGTACATTCTCTATTCTGGTAGTTAATGCTTAAAGGACAACTGCATAATAAAGTACTTTAGTAGGAATAAGTTTCTAAAAGTATTGTGATATGCAAATGGTAACCACATAGTTTACTATGGGATTGGGAAATGGGAAACATGGAAAAACAAAAGCAGAGAAGAGATGAAAAGAAGTGACTAATGGGAAAGCAATTTTTAGACATCCTAAAGCTGGTCTAGGATGTGTACTATTTAAGAAGTTGAAAAAAAAGAGAGAGGTACATAGAGATACTGATCACCATGCTCCAAATGCATTTCTGAACCACATATGAAATCAAATTTATATGTGTGTATGAAAAGGTGTCATAATTTAACATGGTCTATAATGTGTGATGGTTTTGCTAAAATGTCTATTATTATCAATGGAATTTTTCCAAACATAGTGACTAAGATTTTAATTTTATATTCACTGTAGAAAAGGTTGTTCACCTTAAGTCAGTAATTCCCAAGTTTTCAATTCTGTGAATATTTAAATGTAATTGACACAGGAGCATCAAAATAGGTGGGAATCGTAATTTAGAACCTACACATCAAGATTCTATTGTGTGTATAGCTGTTATAATTTAACATGACCTACAAACATGTGACTTCTCTTTTGGCTAAGTCTCCTATTATATTTGATTCCAAGTTTAAAAGAATTATTATTATTTAAAAGAATTATTGTTGTTATATAATTATATATTATAACATTAATTTTTATAGGCATGCCACATCTGGGACAATGGGACAAAACAGGTTAACTTACTTGGAGACAAATGCATTCTCCTGATAAGTCCTAAAAATTATGTTTATGTTTCCATCCTCATTTTCTTCAATTCCTTTGTTTTTTTAAGAACATTAGGTAAATGATTGTAAAGTGTGAAAAATATTACAGTTCAGGAAATATTAAAGTTTATGGCCAATAAGCAATATACTGATATTTGTTATATCTGGCTCCTGATGGATGTATGCAAGTTTCAATTAATTCTGCAATTATCTGTGTTTAATAAAAGCAGACAGAAAATTTTATATCCATAAATGATCAAGCAAGCTCAAGTATAAAATGTTAGAAAGTTGCAGCCTTTTTATTTAGTACCAAGAGAATGCCAGTAATTTAACATGATATCTTGATAATTGTTGCTCACAGAGTTTTAACAAGAACAAAAAATATATAAATTTTATGTCTTCTTTGGCATGTTATATATTAAAAATGATAGCCATTTCTTTAGCAGCACTGTGAGGGGAAAACACTGTAAAATACACTACTGGATTTGGTTTATGTGATGAAAATTGTGATACAATGAATCAAAACTTCAATGCCAAAAAGAACCGTGCTTTAAAGAAAATATTTGTAAGATAAATAATGGCATGAAATTTATAATAGTCAAAAAGAGAAAACAGATTTATCTGAACACTGGGATCATTTTTTTTCAATTGTAGCTTTTAAGTTTGTAACTACATGTGAATCAAATTTATACATAACTTCTATTTAACACCATTTCTATCTTGAGAAGTGCAACGAAAGGAAGTAAATTAATACTTCTATATCAGAAAGTAGGTATATAAATTCAAAAGTGCTTGGGAGTGGTGGCAAATTATTTTTTAAAGTCTCTATAGCATAGTATGCTCTCTGCATAAAGCCTATGTAACTCACAACTGCCAATGCTACTTCCTATCTAAAAACAAAACAACAACAAAATATCAAACTCAGAAAAAACTTTTTCCCTTTCTTGTACTATGGAATTTAGTGCCATATAATTTTCCAATTCAAAACCATGCTAGAATTTGCATGTTTAATTAAGATTTTATATATAGCTTTAAAAATGATGGTTTCTTACTAGGCTGCTTTCCTGCCATTAAATATAATTTTATCATACTAAAAAAACTTATATTTTTGCTATAAGTGGTATCCATATCAGAGAGCAGGTATTAAAACAGAAAAATCAAATATGATCTGAGTAATATTAGTTGATAGGAAAGAAAAAAGTAAATAATCTAATTGGTCACGATATAAATTATTAAAAAACTAATGCACTTATTTAAACATACTCTAAAACTATCCCACATAAAATTAATAAATCTTTTGAAGAGTAGTTTCCATAACTAGACAACTAGAAAGTAAAACAGTCATCCAAAGAATTCCCATTATCCAGAGTTTAGAAATGTAAACACAGAACAAACCCTAACTTGACAATTGTGTATGTGTGTACACACATGCACAAACACACACACGTCCATATACACATAACAAAAACACATATGTATATATAAACATTTAGCTAAATTTCTTGCTATATAATAATTGAAAGATGCATCATTTGCCAATACAATATAAGTAAGCTTAAATTTGTCTATCCTAAAAGTACTTTTCCTTTGTCTTCTGCTTCATATTTCAAAGAAAGCTATGCCTATAATTTAGGATTTATTAACTTCCAGTTCCTCCCATCAATCAAATCAGTTAATCAATCAAATTAATTTACTTGAAGTATATGACAGATTTCACTATTTTGTAAGACTAAAACTAGGAATAGTGCATTCATGAGATTAATATGTTGTGAATAATCACTATCAATGATTATCTATGATTCCTTCATAGGAAGGCAGATAACAACAATATTGATTTATTCTACTAATTTCAGCTGCTGATTTTGAGATAAATGCTAAACTATGCCTGAATAAGTGCTGGAATGTAAAAAACATGTTCTAAAACAGTTTAATTGCAGTTGACCATATATATATTATGGCTTGCATTTTTCTTGCAAAATAAATGATAAATAGGATTTATACATCCTGAAATCTAGACAAAGTGTTTAAAAACTTGGGATCCATAGATAGTTTGCATCCAAACTCTCTGTGCTTTTATTCTCTACCAATATAATGGGAGGAGGTATAAAAGTCCTTGTGTTACAAATTATGTACTTTGAGAAAAAAGAATACAGACAAATATGGGCTTAACAACATATACAGAAATGATCATCAATCACAGACTCTCTCCATACTATCTTGTAACAGAAGTGTATTACTACCAAAAAGCTTAGAAGATGGTAAAAGAAAATGCAGATTGAAAATCAGAAAGTACTATGGAAAAAAGAAACAATCTATTATATAATATATAAAGAAACAATCTATTATATAATTGAACCTTGGACCTACTGTGTAAGTTCTTTACATACACACACACACACACACACACACACCCAAAAAAACTTCATTGATAATAACTGAATTTAAAATCAATTTATTTTTGTTAGAATTACTGAAACTCCTATAAACTAGAAACCTGTCTGTTTAGTGGACATATTCCTTAGAAAATGCCAATTATCTATTAGCCAATATTGGAAAAATGTGAAGTAATTTAGCATGCATTTCACTTTTTAGCTGAAAATAATCGTTCTGAGGGAATGGAAGTCCTGAATTGGGGAAGAAAAAAGGATTGAGGCCCTTTTGGCACACAGAAAACAGGATAAATCTTAATGATGGAGTACTCCTCGTGAGGTGTTTAAGTAGGAGAGCAGCAGAAAGAGAATGTAGAGTGCCAAAGACAAACTCTGTCTTGGAGAAAATATAATTTTTCTAGTGTAAAGTAAGTGTTGTTTTGTTTTCCTTCTTTATCCATGAAAGACCTCTTACTATTAGAATAAGACTATTCAATATGTATGAATAAGTGTCCATGGGCAGTACTATTTTAACATATTGTTTCAATGGGGGAGATATTATAAACACCAAATATCTTTTATTAAGTTTGTGGGTTGCCTAACGTGAAATCATTTTGAGGTAACCAGAAGAGCCAACAAAAATGTTTTATTATATCTAGTAACCAATGAAAATAAACTACCAATAACAAGGTTTAGGTATTCCTAATCTAACAAAAACAGGCTCAAATTTTATCTTCATAAAAGAACGGAAACTACTGTTTTACCCACAAAAATCAGTCAACAGTGCTACACTTCTAATTTTCTTGCAAATGGTTTCCTGAGTGTATTCTTGGTAATATGTGCCTTAGAATGAAAGACTGTTAATCTACTGAGCAAATTTGGTATTTTCCTTTAAGAAAAATAATAAATAAGTTCAATATTGTCTCCCTTTCAGGAAAAAGCTCAAACTGTTATATCATTAAATATTATAAATAACCATTAACTGGAAAAAAACAATGTAAAATAATTCATGAATCTATTAGAAACCACAGTATCATTTTGCTGGTCAAGCATTTATAGAAGTCTCATTAAAAATGTTCCATTCAAATCTAAATTTATGGTTAGAGTTATAGCCAAAAAGTAGATAATTAGGCATCCCTAGCTGGGCACCTCCTACAAAATGAGGGTACATTTTATGCTTTCCTTTATAATAAAGTTGTCCTTACTACTATAGTTCTTAGGTTTGCAAGTTTACATATTCCAGCAGAAAACTGTCTTACAATTATTGGGTATATCCACTTGTATCTTTCAGACTGTCAGTCCTCACTGGGTGATGAGGAATCATAATGATCACTGCTTATTTCTTATAGTGTTCCTTTCATGATGGAACTGTGTGACATGATCTTTTTGAACATGTTAACTGAAAATTGACCATCTACTTTTAAAAACCATTGAATATAAAAAGCCGGAAGTTTATTTTCTGATCATTTTTCAATTTCACTTCCCTTAATTTTATTACATGAAAAGTATATATGGATATAATATTTGTGCTGAAAAGTTTAGCACTGAAATTATACCTCTGAGTTTGATGTATCAATTCTGATAAGAATATAGAAGATGGCATAACAACACAAACAAGATAATGACAAGAGGAAAATAAATATATGGACACAAACTGTTACATGCAAGCACTTAATGTAATTAAGCAAAATGAAGAATGAAAAAGCCAAATTGGAACATAAATAGCCATAAAATATAGTACCAATTTAACCACTTCTAAGTAATATTTCCATGTAGTATTAGATATTTTTAATGTTTTTTAATTGTTTCAAAAATCACCTCAAAATAAGAACACATACTTTTATATATTACACCCAGAAACAGATTTTTGTGCATGGTATAGATCACTTACATTATAAAGATAAGATGTATAATTGGTTTATTAATTACCAAAGGTACATGTCTTCTAGCCTAAACTGTATACTCAGCAATCAACTGTCTCTGAATTAAGAAAAAAATACACAGCAAACAGTACACCTAGCACACACAAGTAGTTCACTTATATTCACTAAACAAAACTATGATATCCTGCAAATTACATTCATGAGTTCTTTCTGTCAGTAGTAGTAGTAGTAGTAGTAGTAGTAGTAGTAATGGTATTTTATTCAACAACACAATTTTTTTTTAATATTTCAGTATTTAGAGAAAACAATTCATATTAACACAGTGGTTCTGAATCATAAATTTAATAAGACCAATTTGGCCAGATATCTTTTATAAATATGATTTTTAAATGTGCTCAACCTTTTTGTAGATGATTAATATTACTCCTATTTAAAATGTTAGTTTTTCTTCTCAAAGCATAACTATTATATAGCACTGTCTAAAGTTACTGAAATACATTATACTATACCATATGTGCTAAGAGCACAAGTCCACTACAGTACAACTTCAACTATATAATCATACGATTCAAGGTAGATTGGTATGCTACACTGTAGCTCAAAGCACATAGAAATCAGAAAAATAACAGTGTACTTCATTTATAAAGGGGATAGATGATGACTAAATCCAATTAGTGAACTTGAAAGTCTGGTTACATAACACCAAGATAGTGTTAACACCATGTACTTTATTATCAAAGGACTAACTATGACCTATTTGGAAGATTATAACACCAGTATAAAGTCTTTTGATATTTTTTTCATTTGTACAACAATTCTGTTAGTTGTAAATTGTTAGAAACCTTATGAAAACCTTTCCTAGATGAGGCCACTTATGGATAAATATTTAGGTCTGTCTCACACATTACTGGTGATTTAATTCTTCCATAAAAACTTTGGCACCAATCATATCATATATTAGGATAAATGCATCTCGCTCTGGCACCAAACAACTATGACAATAATTTAGTAGCCATAAATGAATGGAGTCCTTTGGTTATGCACAACAAACTTCCACACATTTGCTTTTCTTTGTAGAAAAAAAAGCCTATCCTTCAAGATCAGATGTTAAAAAAATACTGACGTTGCTTGGCATTACACTAAAAGCATGATTTCTAAACCATTATTATTTGAATCCACTAAAACTAAGAATAATTTTACTTGAAAAGAATTTTAGACATGTATGTGCAGAGAAGTTTTTAAGACCTGTGGATTACAATTATTTCCTGATACAAACACTTGGACATGACTACAAACAACATAGTATGAATATTGTGGACCTGTTTTTTTTTTTTTTTTTTACTTCACTCCCCTTAAAAAAAGGGTCTAAACAGAATATTCAAGTAATATAGCAGAAAACAACGCTATTGATATAAGATTAGGCAAAAAGCCACATGTTTAATTTTCTCTTCATCCTGTTTAGCTGAGGAACACTGCAAATCTTACAAGCCAGTTGATGTTCGCTTTTTCATGCTCCGTCGCTGAGCTAAGCTTGAAGCAGCTACAGGCTCTAGGACTGGTTGAAAAGTCTTGTGAGTCAGGGCAGAATATGTGGCAACAACTTCTTCCTAGAATAGAGTAATAATCTCAGATTAAATAAATAAATAAATGAATGAATGAATGAATACAAACTTCCCCATTACATTTTTCTAGAGCAAAATTTTGCCCCAGGAAAATAACTGAGTATATTCTATGCACTGATTCTGCCTTGGTGAATTAATAACTGATTATTTGTATATTTTTCATTTAAACGAGCATTCTTCTAATGCAAAATTGTTAAGACACTAAAATGCAATATCTAGGCTCAATGTCTATGAACATAGAAACTGGAACAAATGGTTATAATATAGGAATTAATAGCAATCTTGTTTCCATATGAAATGTGACCATTTAGATCACTCCTAGATCAAGTGTCTCTTATAAATAAGGCAATCAGTAATTAAGACTTTTTTAAAATTTTTTCATCAGAAAGCCAGTAGCAAAGAAAAGTTAAGAAGAGTACATGATTGCTATTATTAAAAAAAAATAAAAAACTCTAAAAAATAAAGATATATTAAGAAATTAATTACCTATAATTAGTGAATATCATACAATGGCTTCATTAGGTAATAAGTTTTAGAAGGCATATAAAAGTATGTTTATTTTACCTTAACAATGTGTGATGAATCATTTCTATTTGGCTGATCATTCGGCAGCTGATCCCTGTGGGTTATCCATGAGTGCTTTAATACTTGTTCAGTAGTGTATCTCTGATGAGGGTCCATATGAAGCATATGGGAAAGCAAATCCTAAAAGAAAATGAAAAATATATATGGAAAATCTTGGAATAAGCTACATGATCAAGGGGAGAAAGGAGCTACTGAACTTGGCTGGTAAGCTGGGCCCTATGGTACAAGAGTATGTGTATTTAGACACAAAATAGAAGGGGCAGTCCAATGTAGTTAATTTGCTCATTAACTAGGGGCTTAATGCACAACATACTAAAAAAGCAAAATATAAATCCAATGTTAGCAATTAGATGCTATCATAGCATTGTGAGTTTTACATCAGAGTAATTATAAATATGCTTATTTGAACTGTCATAATAAAATACTGTGTACTTAATATACCCTAATAGTAAAATAAAATTTAAAAAAAATTAGTTGTAGATGGACACAATACCTTTATTCTGTTTACTTGTTTTTTTTTTTTTTTTTTTTTTTTATGTGGTGCTGGGGATCACAAGCACTTTACCAATGAGACACAACCCCAGCTCAAAATGAAGTATTAAATATTCTAAATTATGTAACATTTTAAATAAAATATCCTTAAAATATTTTATAAAAAGAGGTAGTAAATTCCTTAACAAGCATTTTCTAATACAGAAAACCATCATTTGTGAATGAACCTTTCATCAATGGCAAAAGCAGAAACTAAAGGCTCTAAGTAGTAATACCAGATTATAATTGGCTGGAACTGTTTAAGGGACTAGTACAACCAAACAAGACAATCTACTAAGAAAACAACAGATGTAAATAAATAAATAAATATGTAGAATATTAAAAAAGATATCGGGGACATACTAACCACCTGATAAATGATGGCTATTATTATGATTCATTAAAACAACCAGCATCAAGCTGTTTCATAGTGGGGTAGGGAGGGGGAGCATGGGAGGAATAGACAAACTCTAGATAGGGCAGAGGGGTGGGAGGGACATGGAGGGGGCATGGGGTTAGAAATGATGGTGGAATATGATGGACATTATTATCCAAAGTACATGTATGAAGACAAGAATTGGGTGAATACAATTTGTATACAACCAGAGATATGAAAAGTTGTGCTCTATATATGTAATATGAATTATAATACATTTCATTGTCATATATAACAAATCAGAATAAAAAACTAAAATAAAATTTAAGAAAATAAGTTGCCGTGACAGAGCAGCAAGGGTTATATTTAAAGCAGACCACTGTTACAATGTCACAATAAACTTCGCTAAAAGCTTCCAGCAAAAAAAGATAATCATTTCAATAAGTTACATCTAAATTGAGATCATAAATTAAAAATAGAACCACTATATAATCTAGTATTCCCACTACTGGTAGGTATCCAAAGGAAATGAATTCAGTATATCAAAGAGATAACTGCATTCCAATGTTCATTGCAGCACTATTCAAAACAGCCAAGAAATGGAAACAACCTGTCTATACAATAATGAATGGATAAAAAAAATGAGTACATATACACAATAGAACCCTATTCAGCTATGAAAAAGAATAAAATCCTGTAATTTGTTACAAACTGGGTAGAGCCAGGATCATTATATTAAGTGAAGTAAATGATTCACAGAACAAGTGCCTCATGATCTCACTCGTTATATGTGGAATCTAGAAAAGTCAATCTCATAGAAGTCCAGAGATAAAATGGTGGTTATAATAAAAGGCCAAGGAGAACAGATGAAAGGGAGAAATGGGTGAAGGTTTATCAATGGGTGCTAAGTTACAGTTATATAGGAGCTAGTTCTTGTGTTACTGCATAGTAGGATGACTATAGATAACAATAAGGTACTGTATTTTTCAAAAGGCTAGAAGAAAGGATTTTGAAAATTTTCAACACAAAAAATTTATAAATGTTGAAGGAGAAAGATACGTTTATCCTGATTTAAATGGATGTATAGATGTATTGAAATATTACTTAGCATTTTGCTAATATGTAAAATCTTTATATTTTCATGTATCAGTTAAAAATCTGACATGGGCCGGGCATGATGGTGCACGCCTGTAATCTCAGAGACTCAGGAGGCAGAGACAGGAGGATCTGGAGATCAGAGCTAGCCTCAGCAAAGGTGAGGAACTAAGCACTCACTGATACCCTGTCTCTACATAAAACAAAACAGGGCTGGGGATGTGGCTCAGTAGTTGAGTGTCCCTGAGTACAATCTCCAGTACCCACCAAAAAAAAAAAATCTGACATTAAGATTTTTAACTGATATATGAAATCTACTGCTATGTAAAATACAATGCACCAAAAAGGATAGAATTTCAATAGTCCAAGGACGTCTGCTTCTGGCCAAAATGGAATATCATGAAATACCATGTGCTGGATTTACCCACCATCTACAATTCCAGAAAACAACAAACAAATCTTATGAAACAAAACAGATTAGATGATAGTCAATGAAGGTGAGTGATCCCTAAGAGATGAGAAACAAATCAGATAAGCATTATGTTTACCCCAACTTGAAAATATTTTTTGATTGCTGTGCAGTAAGGAAACCTAGTCAGAGCCTGTAAGTTTGAGTTGAGGAGACAGAACAGAGAATTAAGAGAGACTAAGGCAAACTGAGTTAGTAGGACAGGATATGAGAGAAGTAAATGTAGGAGAGAAAGAGATAATTATGGAGTTCTGGAGAGGATATTCCTCAAGTATTCAGATTGCTACAATAAACATTTGTTTGAAGAAACAACTGAAGAACTATCTCAAAGGATTGGAGTGAAATTGAACAAAAGCAATTTTGTACAAGTACAATGTGTCAATTAAAAAAAATATTTTATACTCTGGAAAAATATTTAGAGAAAAAATTGATATACATTATGCTCATTTAGTTCATGCATCTTGCAAAAATAACGCAATTTCTTTTTTGGACATAATTTATTTGTATGCTTTATAAAAATAGAAAATAAAAATGCTATTGGGGGAGGGAAGAACACATATAGGGTAAAGGAACATGGTTTTCAAAAACAAAGGCAAATATTACCAGGGATAAAGAAGGCCATTTCATAATGATAGAGGGGACAATTAATCAAGAGGACAAACTTAGTTTTATTGGTGCTTTATAATTATACATAATAGTGGGATTTATTGTTACATATACTTACATGCACATAACATAATTTGGTCAACTGCATTTGCCTACCCTTTCTCTCCCTGTCCTCCTATCTGTTTCCCCATCTATCTTCATGAGAGAGATGAGAGGAAGAAAACTTATAAATATTTATTTATGTAAAAATATAGCTTTAAAATTTACATGAAGCAAAAAAAAAACATTAAAACTACAGAGACAAATAGACAAACCCATAATTATAGATGAAAAAGTAAACATAACTATGGAGTCTGTAGATACGAACACAAAAGTAAAGAAATATGAGAAACTTTATGACAATATATCCAACACTGAGTAAATTCCTTGAATGTCAATGTCCATTGACAAAAAGAAACAGATAATCTAAATAGCCATACCTGTTTGAGAAAATGAATGTGAAGCTAAAGACTTAACAACAAGAAAAACTTTAGTCCCAGATTGCTTCAGTGGTGACTTATAAAAAACATTTAAGAGTAAGTAATTCCAGTTCTAAATAAGTGTTCCAGAAATTTAAATAGGAGGAAATACTTCCAATCTCATATAATGAGACCAATATTACCCTGATAACAATATCAGACAGATATTACAAGAAACAACAGATCAATATCATGAATATAGATATTAAAACTGTAAATAAAATCAGCAAACAAAACTCAGCTATACATAAGGTCTAACTCATGATCAAGTTTATCCTGGTTGGGAAACGAGGTTTTTTTAACATTTGAAAAGCAACATAATTAAAATGTATGCCAATGTAATCGAAAGAAAATCCATGTTATGTATAAGTAATTAGACACAGAAAGACTGATGAAATCTAACATCCATCTCTAATAAAATTTTCTTTAAACCATGAATGAACAGGAAAAAACTTATTCCACTTAAGTAAAAGTACCTATGTAGAATATACACCTAACACTATCCTTAATAGTTAAAAATGAATGCTTTCTCTAAGATCAGGAATAAAAGAAGAATGCCCTCACTCTCCACTTTTACACCACACTGGAAGTTCTAGTCATTCACATAAAGAAAAGATATCCATATTGTAAAGAAACAAAACTACCTTTATCAGAAATAATGTCATCTACATAGAAAGAATGATGCTACAAATATGCCACAATGATGTTCACTATTTTGTATAATTAATACATGCCAATAGGATAAATAAAGATAAAACTGATACAATCTATATAAAAGCTACTACAATAAATGATATTAGCAAGGCTGCAATATACAAGATCAATATACAAAAAAAAAAAAAAAAAACTGTAGGTTATCTTTCCCTCTGGAGATAGCTTATATTCTCCCTTAAATGTGTTCTCCTTGCTTAGCCTCCAAAGTTTCTTACTACATAAATGTGCCAACATTCTCCCTTGATGTATATTTCCTACTTTACCCTGCTAAATGTATTTCCCGAGACAGTTCACATTCTCTCTTGAATGTATTTCGGCTTTTTAAAATAAATGTCGCAAAAAGTATATCATATAATGATGAAATCAAGGAATTAGCATACTATCACCTTAAATTTTCAAAACTTCTTTAGTAAATATTCAAAATACTCTTTTCCAGCCAGCCATTTTAAGAGGTGTGATGCATCATTTTTAACCATATGTGTGAGTAATAAATTTTAGAGGTCTGTGAAAAATGTCAGTGGCATTGTAGTTTTCTTAATTTTTCTTTCACTGATGTATAGCACCTCAGATAGAGCACTAATCTCTAGGATATATACAAAACTGGAAAACACTAACACCAAAAATCAAACAATCCAATCAATAAATGGGCTAAGGAACTGAACAGACACTTCACAGCAGATGAACTACAATTTATCAAAAAACATATAAAAAATATTCATTATACCTAGTTATTACAAAAATGCAAATCAAAACTAAGATTTCATCTCACTCCAGTCAAATGGCAATATCAAGTATACAAGCAAAAATAAGAGTTGGTGAGGATGTGGGGAAAAAAGTACACTCATATATTGCTGGTAGGACTGCAAATTGGTGCAACCACTCTGGAAAGCAGTATGAAGATTCCTCAGAAAACTTGGAATGGAATCACCATTTGACCCAGTTATCCCACTCTTCAGTTTATACCCAAAGAACTTAAAATCAGCATACTACATTGGTGCAGCCACATCAATGTTTATAGCAGCTCAATTCACAATAGCTAAACTTTGGAACCAACCTAGGTGTCCTTCAATAGATGAATGGATCAAGAAACTGTGGTATATATGCACAATGGCATCTTACTCAGGCTTAAAGAAGAACGAAATTGTGGCATTTTCTGGTAAATAGATGGAAATGGAGAATATTATGCTTAGTGAAATAAGTCAATCCCCAAAAGCCAAAGGCCAAATGTTTTCTCTGATAAGCAGATGCTGATCCATAATGGGGGTGGGGGAAAAGGGACTTTAGATTGTGCAGAGGGGAGTGAAGGCAGGGGAGAGGGTGTGGGAATGGGAAGGACAGTGGAATGAGATGGACATTATTACTCTATATACATGTATGATTACACTACCGGTGTGACTCTGCACCATGTTCAGTCACAGGAAGAAGTTGTGCTCCATTTGTATATAATGTATCAAAATGAATTCTACTGTTATGTATAAGTAATTAGAACAAATTAAAAAATAAAAATAAATAAACTTAGAGAAGGAAGAAAAACAACATGGTTTTATTTACATATATACACACATACACACATGATTACACTATTTATAAATAAATAAATATAAATTTTATATATATATATATATATATATATATATATATATATATATATATATATATATGGGACAGGGTCTCCCTAAGGTGCTTAGGGCCTCACTACATTGCTGAGGCTGGCTTTGAACTTGTGATCCTCCTGCTTCAACCTTCCAAACTGCTGGGATTGAAGGTGTGAACCACCATACCCAGCCTCATATGGTACTTTCTTGTAAAGAAACTGAAATTGTCCACACATCTGCAGCACAGTTGGCTGCTTACTCCATACTGCATTTGCTCCAAGGGAGTGTGTATGATCTTGTCCTCATTGCCATGTTGACATACCAATTGTCGGCCTGGAGGGAGATGAACTGATGACGTCCCTTCCCTAAAACCACTTTGTGGGTCCTCACTCACATACACAGGCTCACTCCAAAGACTGATCTGGAGAACATGAAGCACTTTGATCACATACAGTAGGTGCATGGATATTAAAATATAAACTGAGTTTTGGGCATACCATAGAGAGAAAGTAGATCCTCAATAAAAGTGGAAGATACAGCCATCCCAAAAGATGCATTAATCTCAATATGGAAATATAGGTGACATGAGAAAAATAAAGCAATAAGACTGAAAAAAGATCAAGAATGAGAACAGGATATCCATTCTTCCAATTCTTGTGTTATAAAGTACTAGAAATTTTAGCCAGAGCAATTAGACAAGAAAGAAAAATTAGATACAAATAAGAAAGGAGGAAGTAAAATTATCCATGTTTGCCAATGATATGATTCTAAGAAAACCATAAGATCTCCACCAAAAGACTCTTAGAACTACATTTTGTAAAGCAGCAGGATACAAAATAAAAATTAAAAAAATCAGTAACATTTCTATATAAGCAATAATGAACTCACTAGGAAAGATATCAGAAAAGCAATCTCATTCACAATAGCCTCCCCAAATGAAATAAAATATCCAGAAATAAACCTAAGGATGTGAAAGACCTCCACATTGAAAATTATAAAACTCTGAATAAAGAAAATGAAGAAGACATTAGAAGCAGAAAGATATCCCATGTTCATATTTAAGAGAATTAATATTGTTAAATTGGCCATATCACCCAAAGTGATCTACAGATTCAATGCAATCCCCATCAAAATATCAATATCAGTCTTCACAGAACTAAAAATAATCCTACAATTTATATGAAACTGAAAAACATCCTGAATTTCCAAAGCAATCCTAATCAAAAAGGGCAATATTGGAGGTTTCACAACACCTGATTTCAAAACATACTACAGAGCCATACTAACAGAAACAGCATGGTATTGGCATTAAAAATCAATCAAACAAACAAACAAACAAACAAAAACAAGCACACAGAGCAATGAACTTGAATTAAAGACCCAGAAATAAATCCACACATCTAAAACCCACTGATTCTGGACAATGTGTCACAAACATAAATTGAAGAAGGCAGCCTTTTCAACAAATGATTCTGGGAAAAATGGATATCGATATGTAGCAGATTAAAATTAGATCCATACCTCTTACCCTGTATAAAAATAAATGTAAAAGGGTAACAGACCTAAATGAAAGATTTAAAACTTTGAAACTACTGGATAAAAACAGGCAATACACTTCAAGATACTGGCACAGAAAATTATTTCCTACATAGTACTACAAAAGCCCAGCATACAAATCAAGAATTGACAAATGGAATTACATAAAATTATAAAGCATCTGCATAGCAAAAGAGAGAGTGAAGGGAAATCCCACAGAGGAGAGAAAAATCTTTGCCAGCTGTTCATCTGACAGAGGATTAATATCTGGAACAGGTAAACTCAAAGCTATCAACAAGCACAAATAATTCAATCAGTAAATAGGTCAATGATCTGAACAGATCTTTTCACACACACACAAAAAGCACAAATGGCCAATATATACATGAAAAAAATGCTTATGCTCAACATCTTTAGCCATCAGGGAAATGCAGTTCAAAATGCACTGACTTTCCATTTCTCTCCAATCAGAATGGCTATTAGTAATAAATATATAAATAAACAAATAAATACTGGTTATGATGTGGAGAAAAAGGAATCTTTATTCACCTTGGAGGGAAAGTTAATCAGTAAAGCCATTATACAAAACACTATGGAAGTTTCTTAAAAACTAAAAATACAATTACCACCTGATTCAGCTATACTACTCCCAAGTATATACCCAAAGAAAATAAAGTCAGCATTCAAAAGAGTTATGTACATGTCCACATTTATTATGACATTATTCACAATAGCCAAGATATGGAATCATTCTAGGTGCCCATCAACAAATGACTGAATAAAAAATGTGATATATGTACATAATGAAGTATTATTTAGCCCTAAAAACACTGAACTTATGTGAAGAAAGATGAATGGAACTGGAAGATGTCATGTTAAATGAAATACATCAGACTCTGAAAGACAAATATTACATATTCTCTCTCAAATGTGGAAGCTAGAGGAAGGAAAAAAAGATGATATGAAAATAGAAGAGGGACATTAGTGAATGGGAAGGGGCCCATGCAAAAGGGAGTGAAAAGGGATGGGGAAAGAATGTAGAAAGTAGGGTGGACTTGATTGAGGTATGTACATGCATGTACAGAAATGTCACAATGACACCCATTAATTGATACAATATGTTAATAATAAAGAAATACATGACATGTCAGATACTCTGCAAATAAACATTAGGATAAAACTTAGAGATTTTAGCAAATGTAACAAAATAATACATTTTTAATTTATACCTTTGCTCCATCTGAAATATTATCCCAGTTTCCACCACTCAAAGAGAACTTGCCATTGCCTATACGAAGCAGTATCTCTTCAGGAGTATCATTGGGGCCATTAGCAAATGGAGTGTAGCTATTGATAAAATAATTTAAATAGACATAAAAGTCAAGCATGCATAATAAATATAATGAAGGACATGAATATATAATTATATGTAAATATTTATTATAGAAAATTACAATCATCTAATTCTTTCAATGTTAATATCAATTGTATACTTCAAATAATGAATTCTAATCCTAATAAAGTATTTAATAAAATTAAGAATCTTGCCTATATCATTTTTTCCTTTTGTCTTTGGTCCATTAATCAATGTAAAAGAAAATAAGAGTGGCTTTCAAGTAAAGTTAGTTTTAGAACCAGACCACAATAAAACACACATTTTGTATTCTCTTAGGTTAAGTAAGCAAACAAATATATTTACTCTTAGGGAAACGTTATTGATGTATATTTAAAATGTTTTTACTGTGTTAGTTGAATTTTTCATTAATATTTTACTTTTATCAACATTATTAGTGGAATAGGTCCATAATACTTTTAATGACTGTATATAAAAAAGGTTAAATATTTATATCAATATAATTAAAATCTGGAGACATTAAAATTATTATGTAGATCAAATTACTCATGGATGGGAAGATAAAAAATGTCAAGTTAAAGTTGTTTTTAAAACTTAATCAGAATGAAAAAGTTAATCATATTTGTGCCATTTTAACAGGTGGAACTGAAATGCTATTCAAATTTTGGACTTGGAAATCTGATCCATAGTTACAAATGCATGGACTGTACTGTCTGAATTACCTCATATAATAATTAAATTAAGAAAATACTAAATACACATATAAACCATAATTTCTTGTTTAGTCATGATGTAAATATTTGAAAGCAGCAAGTTTCAAATAGTATCCTATGGTTTAAAAACCAATAATGTTGACTGCATTTGATATGAAAACGTTAGCTACCTTTAATTTAATTTGAGCATTTATTGTAGTTTATAACTGAATATTCTGCATAAACTTGTAAGATCTAAAAATTATATGAAATTCAATGACATATGCAATTATCACTATGCCAACTGAAATTTCAAAGCAATTGTTTTACATTTTTATATGTAAAATTTGCATGTTTTTGTACCACTTAAAAAATTAAACATTAGGACTGGGGTTGTGCCTCAGTGGTAGAGCTCTTGCCTAGCATGTGTGAGTCACTGGGTTTGATTCTCAGCACTGCATATAAATAAATGAATAAAATAAAGTATAATTTTATTAAATATATATTGCCAGGAAAACTAGAATTCAAGTACCTAAAAAATGAACATCAATAAGTTCAATGGGCAAGTTCCTATTGAAATACAATTATCTTATGATCAGGTAAAAACATTAAAAAGTAATATGCTCTATGTAAACAATTAAAATATAAATGTACACTTTATTCTTAAAATTTTTGTTTCACTTAAAATCCCTTTTCTAATTACTATAACTCAACAGTACCTCATATACAGTATGTTGCGGTTTTAATCTTTTGAAATGTTAGGAAGATTTTTCTTCAGGTTATTTTTTTCTATTCTCTTTGTAAGATAAAGATATATAGGTGAGATTTAAACAATAACATGAGTATATCAGTTTCTTACCCAGCCAACATCGTGTAAAAAAGGACTCCTAAACTCCAAATATCACAAGCAGCATCATATCCCTGCTGCATAAGAACCTAAGAAAGAAATATTCATTATGTGGTATTACTTAGTACAAACTCAATTTTCCCATCCAAAACAAAGTTGTTTTGCTTCTAATAGTCCCACAAACGCTCACAATATTGAAGTGTAAATCAGTTTATATACTTAAGTAGTAATAAGTATTCTTCTGCAATTAGCAAGAAGTGAAAAAAATGGCATTATAAATTACTTTAGTCATGGGCCATACCAAAAAACAACCTTGACTTTAATGAGCTTTCACCCCTCCACACAGGACCTGAGATATACAGACACCTAAATTTAAGACTGATAGGTACAGAGAGTTTATATTATAAGAGTACTAAGACTTTTAATTCTGATGCTGACTCTATGCCAAAGGTATTATCATTCCAATTTTGAAGATGAGGAAAGAGACAGATGTTAGGTAAATTGTCCAGCATCACAAAGCTAGGCAATAGTAGAGCAGGCATTCTTACTCTAGAATATGTGCTTTTAATATCTATCATAACTGCCTCTTTAGTACACAAGATATGGTAGGATAATATTTTTTTTCTTACATATGATGGATAAATGTATATTTTACATACAAGGCTGATTTATTGAGATCAGCAGTGTATTTCTAGACTACAAATACACATTTGATATATGTTGAATAGCTTTTTTTAATTTTGCATACAATAATTTACAGAACGTTTTTGCTCACTGGGACAGTATTAACAAAAATCAAATAATATCTTAATATTCATGTGGGATTTCTCTATGAAGTTAATAGTTTGTTAGAAAAATAAAGATATGAAATGAAGCCTTTTGTATTTTTTTTAGAAAATAAGCCTACTGCTAAAGCCTCTAGACACAGAAACATTATTGATGCATTAACCCTGAGGACTACATCAACACTAGAATGGACTTTTCACCTACAAAAGGCTAAAACTATTAATGTTTGGTTTTACCAAATGGCAGGCATGAATAATGAGTATGTTACTGATTTAAAATGAGATATAATGAATTTTCTTATTCAAAGAATACATGTGCAATAGTGAGAAGCTAAAGAAGGTATCCCAAAATATTAAAACACATATACACAGAGGGACAGAGATAGGGAGGGAGATGGGAGAAGAAAAAGAGAGAGATCTATTTGCCTTAAGTAAATAATAGAAGTAGAGAATACAGTGGCCTTAACAAATACCACTATAGATAAACTACTCATATCAGAGTAAACTTAAGTTGGTATGCTCTAGTAAAACATAAACCTTTACTGCTAGCTCTTTTTTTTTTTTTTCATTACCTCTTATAGTTGTGAGAATCCCATATTTTCTCTGGTTGCCTTAAGAAGCTTTGAAAGCTTCCCTGATTATCCATTGCATAGCCACACTTGAGGGCCATTGTTTAAGCTGGGTAGGTGAGGGTTAAACAACAAATTAGCTATTGGTATTTCATATTTCTATATCCTTGCCAGATTCTGTGGCATGCACCTGTAGTGCCATCTACTCAGGAGGCTGAGGCAGAATGATTGCTTGAGCCCAGAAGTCTGAGGCTAGTCTGGGCAATACAGTGAGTCTTTTTCTCAAACAAAACAAAACAACCCATACTTTTATAATCTTCCTAGTTATGAGAAAGTGTGCAGGAGGTGTAACCCTGCTTAAATAGGGCTGACCATGAAAACCTGATTCTTAAAACACATACTGTATGGGTAAAGAAGAAGCAATTCACTTTTGTTCTAGATCTAGTCTCAAATGTCCTACAATAGTGAGAACATTCAATTACAAAAGAAACATAGTAGGGAGATGTGATGAATAAAGATACAGTACAGAGGCTTTGTCACACATGTTTTTACTTGCATTAAATTAAAGACAGAGGAGAAGGAAATCACAATTCAAGTAGTCACTGCCATAACTTTATCTGAAATTTGGCTTCTTAAGTTAGCAAAAAGTAAAATATACAGATATTGTCATTCCCTTTGCTCTAAAGTTTAAATTAATTCACATTTGGATCAAAACATATGCCAGAGCCAGTGCAAAGCAGGGTAACTTCAATATTACTTTATCAGAAGCTGCAGACACAACATTCCTCAGATCTGTCATAAGCTCCATTCAATCTTGAACATTTAGACCTTAGTAGGCATTAAATACAAGTTTAATAATATGACATCATAATTTTTCCTTCATAAAGTAATAAAAAATTGGAGATATATTAACTTTTGGGACACAGTTATGTAGTAAAGCACATCTATGAAGTAAACCTTAAGAGGCTGATTGAAGTGATGCATATCCTAAATGGTGAATGAATGTTCTCTCTCTATAATAAGGCTAAAGCTATAAAAATAAGTTGTTCTCTTAGTAAACCAGGACTCCATACAAACTATGATGAAATAATCTCAAATCATAAAAGGCCCATAAAACAGTATCATGCCTGTTTTTAATATCAAAATCTTAAAACAAAGGCTGGTCTGTAGCTCAGCAGTAGAGCACTTGCCTAGCAGGGACCTGGGTTCAATCCTAGTGTAAATAAATAATATCTTAAAAAAGATTCATAAAATTTTAAAATAAGAACTTTTCATTATCAGAAAGTTATATTTCTATATTTCTAGTTTGATTATTAGAAAAATATTTTTCCAAGCTACTTTAAATATATATTACATTAATATAGCTTGAAAGGGCTGCCATTTATAAAAATAAAATCATAAAATATGCCTATGAGATATTACTTCATCTTTAAATTATTGTCCGATTTTTCCTGATTTGAAAATTCAAATTTTCAAACTTGAAATGGTATTTTGATTTATATTAAACATACAATGATTTATACCAATTATCAATATCCATATATGTAAGAACAATTCCTAATTTACAAACAAACTTATATAGAAACTTTTGTAGCCAATGCCATCCCTAACTCATTTTTCACCAAACTTACTTTCACTGCTGTGGGAGGTGCTAGTATCATAGTCTCTATCCCATGGTTGGAATAGTTAGAGCTTTCTATATATGAAATTTGCTCCTCTACTAAGCCAGTCTGACCTCTTCTATTTCTTCCCCCTGATATCTACATCTAAATGCATTTACCACTGTAAAATAAACAATGCCCTGTTTATAAACATTCCTGTGGGGTTATTTTCTCTGGCAGTTAGAAGATCCTAAAGAAAATTGGGGATACCACTGATCTTATATATTATACATAATGCTAACTAATATAAATAACTGCATGTTCAGCACAAACTGATTTTGTTGCTAAGCCATTGTTAGGTTTTGAAAAATCATTTAAGTACTTTGAGCCTCAGTCTCCTCATTTAGAATATGTAATATGTTGAGGCTGTGGCCTGTCTTTACCCTGTCGCCCAGTTCTAAAAATGATACGATTCTAAAACTAGTATAAAGCCTGACAGAACAGTCTGATTATGATATTCAGATTGGTTTAAGATGCTCATTATTAGTCTGAATATTTACCTTAGGTATTACTGCAATTCACTAATTGAAAGAGTTTACAGCTGGGAAGGACAAGATAACTCAGCTTTTACCTGCCTGCCTTAACATATACATGGCATTGTTATGTTAATGAAAGGTAAACACAGAAGTATTTAAATACCTCAGGTGCTACAAAGTTTGCAGTGTAGCAGGGAGTTAAGAGAAGTCCATTTTCTCCTCGAAGCTGTTTTGCAAACCCAAAATCACAGATCCTAATTGAATCTGCATCCGCTGATTCATCCATGTATAAAATATTACTAGGTTTAAGGTCACGATGAACAACCTTGAAAATAAAGGAAAAGAAGCATTACATTTATATAGCTAGCTAAATATTTGCCAAACAAAACATTTCAATGTTTCCCAGAAAAGAAACTCCTAATTATTACATATTGAAAATGAGTATTTCTCTGATATATGGTCTAAAGTATACACAGAAAATTATCTCTATCAGATGTACACTCCGGTTTCCACTCAAGCCACCAGTGTTGTTAACCTTTTCCAATTTCAACTCTTAGTTCCACTTTTGGATATTATGGACTAAGACCTTACCAAACATGCCCCTACACACAGTAAACAACTTAAAAGCTGGATATAATATAAAAACTAAACTATATGAAGGTGCTGTGTGAATAGAAGTAGAAAGAATCTGGTAGAAAACACACATTTGGTACAAAGAAGAAATACAGTGATCTACATGAGTAGGTTCCGGTAACTGTGACTTTTAGCCCAGGGTTGTGTGCAATCCCTACAATACACAGTGGTGATAAAAACATGTATGGAAAATTCTGCAGTATTTCTGGCTTGAAGAAAAAGAAAATAGATTCTGGGGAACTATTAATGCTGACTCAGGAAATACTATATATAAGTGAAAGCCTGAACAGACTCCTGAATCAAAAATTTGTAAAACAGCCAGGCATGGTGGCACATGCCTATAATCCCAGAAGCTCGGGGAGGCTGAGACAGAAGGATCAAAGCCAGCCTCAGCAAAAATGAGGCACTAACCAACCAGTGAGACCCTGTCTCTAAATAAAGTACAAGTAGGGCTAGGGATGTAGCTCAGTGGTGGAGTGCCCCTGAGTTTATTCCCTGGTAAACCACTCCCAAAAGTACAGAAGATGGTTAAAGTAGTTCCTATAAAGACAAAAGATAGGAAGAGACCAGAGCTGCTGCCCTCCAAATAGGAATTTTTAGTTCAGGAGCAACAGAGAAAATTACCAACTGAAACAAAGAAAATAACAACTAGAGAAAAATAAAAGAATACAAATATATCAATAACAGTATCAGAATAGGATAAAATTAAAAATTATCACAAGAACAAGGAAAACATAATACAGTCCCAAGAAAAAAGAAAATCAATTCTAACTCTGAGATGAACCAAAATGGAGCAGATTGGGACTTGCAAGTGACAATTATAACTCTTCTCAATGAAGTAAAACAAAACAGGTCTATAATGTATGAATTTTTAGCAGAAAAATGAGAAGTCTCAGGAAAAAAACAGAAACAATGAAGAAGAACCAAATGAAATGCAGAACTGGAAAAAATTCTGAAATTACCTATGTGATGACTTTCCTGCTATTACTATCCACTTCATTTAATTTAGTCTTACTTTTAAGTTTTTTTTTAGTTGTAGATGGACATAATACCTATTTTTATGTGGTGCTGCGGATTGAACCCAATGCCCCATGCCTGCTAGGCAAGCACTCTACCAGTGAGCCACAACCCTGGCCCCTAATTTAGTCTTACCTTTAATCAGCAGTTTATAAAACTGAAAGTTCTTTAAGGACAAGGACCAAGTTTTACTCCTATTTGAATCTGTAATATAGTTTATAATGCCTAGTATGTAGAAAGGTTCAATATGTGTTTCTTATTAATTTATTTTATTGATGTAAAAAACTGAAAGAGTATAAAATAATAAACCAAAGATGAAATGATCATCGTTCTCTACTCTACTCTACTCCTTTAATAAGATTTACTAGTATATGTGAGGCCCTGGGGCTAACTCCCAGTGCTGAAAACAAAAACAAACAAAAAGACAGGAGGCAAAATAACAAGTTTGCCTGCCTCTCCATCACAAATATATTAATATTTCAAATGTTTGGAATCTAAATTTCTTACTATATTTGGGAGAGTGATAATAAGGCACACAGGAGAACTGCAAGAACTTCACATGTCAGGTATAATTTCAACAATTGTTACAATATGTCCTTCAATAATTGTTTCACTTTTAAGTTTGATTAGGTTTAATAATTTTAAAGGCAAGATTAGGCATATCTGTATAGTTCAAACCATGTTCAAAACTAATACGCTATTAAATCAAGGCCAAGAGACAGAAGAAAATTAATAAAGCACTAGCCAATTTCTTAAATTCATAACCTTTACTACATTATGAGTTTTATTAAGATATTCTTTATTAAATATACAAGTGGCAGAAAAAGCAATTCATTTTAGGTGGCATCAACTCCTAATATAATTTCATGACGATATAGGTCCCATAATTATATGGAAGACTATAACTTACTCCTTGACAATGAAGATAATCAACTGTCTTAGTTATTACATACAGTACATCACTAGCTTCCTGTTCTGAGAAACATTTTTGCTTGAGAATACGGTCCAGTAGTTCTCCTCCTTTCATCAAATCCGTAACAAGGTAAACATATCTACCATCATCAAAGACCTAAAAAAGAACATATTTTTAGGTGTTATTATTTGCAATTATAATTATAAACTGTTTAAATTATACTTACTTTGCAAGTGAACCTCTAGTATATAAAATAGATACATTATTTTTTTTTAGTTTTGTAAGTTATAGTTCATCAAATGATATAAATGAAAAAGTAAAACTCCATGACTTTCAAATGATATACATCAAGTTTTTTTTAATATATTATAGCTATTTTTTCATCCCTAGCAGTGAAGTTTCTTTCCAACAGTAAGCATATTATTTGTCAGTCCATTTTCTGACCTGGTATCTTAAGTCTATACAGCATTCAAATAGTGTTTCAAAGAAAATAAATCAGAAAACTATTTACACCCTTTACACTCCAGGCATGTGACATAAGAGGAGCGTGTTTGTATGTGTACATACAAATCAATATATTTTCATTCTACAAATACTATTTAACTCAAGGAACAATCCATAATGCCACAGCCAACTGCTATATAATCAAGAAAATAAGCCAGGTGCAGTGGTGCAGTCCTGTAACCCTAGTGGCTTGGGAAGCTGAGGCAGGAGGATCACAATTTTAAAGCCAGCCTCAGCAAAAGCACGATGCTAAGCAACTCAGTGAGACCCTGTCTCTAAATGAAATACAAAACAGAGATGGGGATGTGGCTCAGTGGTCAAGAACCCTTAAGTTCAATCCCCGGTACCCTCTCCCCCAAAAGAGAAAATAAAATCTTCAAGAACCTGGTAGACAACTATAGAATGGTAAATGGTGCTAATTACAATGTTAACTACTTAACCAGCCAGAATATATTGAAGTAATGAAGACACTCTCTTTTACCAACCACTGTAGTGTTTTGTTTTTGCAATTCTATGAGAGTAGGAGTACAGAATCTTAGGAAAAGAGAAATAATGTGGTAAATTTAAAAGTCTTCACATTTTATAGTATGACATTATAAACAGTACAAATATAAAGATACAAGTCATAGCTTCTCTAATATAGATTATATCTATATTTCAAAATACCTACATCCTTTAAAGTAATAATGTTGGGATGCTGTCCATAGCGCATCAAAATTTCAATTTCTTCTGAGGGGTCTCGCTTACTTTTGTCAATGATCTAAGAAATTGGATGAAAGAAAAAAATCATTTTATTTGTCTAAAATGAATGGAATATTTTCCATTTGTTTATACATATAAACAGATACTTAAAACTCAAGGATACTGCTTATTACATTAATATTTAAATATGTTCTATTACTGAAACTTAAAAATTAAGAACTTTCTTTAATATTATATTCCATTTCTCTGAGACTATATTAAATGATAATGTGTTCCAAATGAATTGTAACTGTCACTACCACTCAATCTTAATATGGTACATTAAAAGTATTCAAAAGCAAAAATTTCATGAAATGCATTGTTCCACCAAAAAAAGCCTTGCAAAGAATTTCAAAATGAAAATATTCTTAGAATTCTTTTGCATCATATTATCTCTCCTCTCTCTTTCTTGTTCCACTGAAAATGTCTGCAGTTAACCTATACTTTAAATTGCCAATATAAAACAAACAACTTAAGCTTAGTGACAATACCTTCACCGCAAATTCCAAGTTGGTAGTTGTGTGTATACATCGCTTGCAAACAGAATAAGAGCCAACACCAATATCCTCTTTCAATTCATATATTTCACCAAATTGTGCAGCATTTCCATTTATCTGTTTTTATTTTAAAAAGTAAACAACTAAGAAGAATGAAATATTTTCACATTTTCTATCTTTTGTTCTAAATATACTTTCATCTTAAATCTTAAAAACTCCAAAATAACTCATTCTAGAAAAGTTTTATTAATATTTATAAATTGGTTATATAGATTGTGAATCAATCTTAAATTACAAGCTTTCTGGTTCCTCAAGGCCAATATGATCAATCAATTAGATTTTGCCAACATTTTCTTGCCAATACAGATCATTAAGTATAATTTAAGGTTTTTAACTCTCTTTTTTTCTGAACCACACAGAAACACATTTAAATTACTTTTTAAAAAAATTATGGAAAATCCACCATCAATAACAGAGAAAATAATTATCCCCAAACTTATATTTTCCCAAACTGAATAATGTGATTAAGTAGAATTTACCTGAACAACTGGCAATACATTTGCACTTGTGATTGGAGTGATTTTATATTCTTCGGCAATAGAAGTTGCAACAAAGCTAAATCCTTTGAAAAGCTGATGAGCATTTGCACTAGCTGGCAAACCAGGAGAATCTAATGTTCAAATAATTATATAATTAAAATTATACAGAATTTTATGGTATAAAATGTGAGCAGTTTTTCAAATGTAAAGGAAACCATTAAATTTGACCATCTGACATACTATTTGATTTATACTATTTCATTTGTCTCTCATCCCTAGTATGCATATTCCATGTGGTCAGTAATTTTTGTCCTCTTTTGTTACTGCCACTTCCTCACTGTCTAGTACCTGGTAGGCATTCAATATTTGTTGAATAAATATATGACTAAATAACACAATCAGTAAACCATAGCAAAATCTAAACCGAGTCTGTATAATATATCTCGCATCTTATTTCTTGCCCTTTACCCTGTATTTCATTTGCATGTCAAAAGAATTACGAAATGGGAAAAAAAGTGCCTCCCACTTCTCTAGTCCCTGCTTCTCTGATAGATATGTTCTATTTAAAGACTCTACTTCACAGGAGGCCAAGAAACGTTGTACATTACTCCTTGAAAACTTATTATTAATATTTTACCAAGGATTATAGTTTATTTAATCATCAATACAATAAAAATTGTGATTTTATGTGTAAGCGTGCATTACTTACCTTTGGGTGTTTTTGCAGTAAATTCAGGATCAAAACAAAAAGTATCATCTGGTTTTCCAGAAGCAGGTTTGAAAGGTGGTTGAACTTCTCTTTTATATAATTTCTAGAAATAACAGAGAACATTTAAAATGTTATTATATATGTTGAGCATTCCTAGTCCAAAATCTTAATTCAAAATGCTCCAAATTCCAAAATATTTTGAATGTCAACAGGATATTATTGTGGAAAATTCCACAATAAATCTCACATGACAGGTTGCAGCTAAAATGCAGGCTGACTAAAAATCTTCTGTAAAATTACCTTCAGGTTATGTGTACAAGGTATATATGAAACATGAATGAATTTCGTGTTTAGACTGGCCCCATCCCGAAGGTATTACATACGAATATACAAATATTAAAAATCTGAAATCTATAATATTTCTATTTCCAAACACTTTAGACAAAGTAAGGTGAAGTAGAACATAATATTCACAGTTCTTAAAATAAGACTCATAATTCCTTCAGATATATGTTATCTAAATTCTTAAAAAATTTAGAGACAATTGAGCATTTGCACTAGCTGGCAAACCAGGAGAATCTAATGAGACCAAAAAAAACAGCAATTATGCCACAACTTGCATTCACAAGGAATAAAATATTCAATTTCAGGTATAAAAAGCTGATTAGAATTCTCATTGGTGCTATAACCATATGGAATATGTCCTAATGTCAACCTGAAAATTAATCAATAATGTTTATATTATTAAAAATCAACAGTTAGACTATTTTCAATAAGTATGTATTTTAATTAAAGTACTATGATTTCCCATGGAAATGCACATTAAATATACTATTTAGGGCTTTATTCACAGAATAAAATGCAGTATTTTAAAAAATATTTTTTAGATGTTGATGGACCTTTATTATTTTCATTTATTTATATGTGGTACTGAGAATCAAAACCCAGGGCCTCACACATGCTAGGCAAGTGCTCTTACCACTGAGCCACAACTCAAGCCCATAAAAATGCAGTCTTGTTTAACAATCTCATTTGCTAAAATTTTTATATTTAAAAACACAGTGGGGTGGAGCAAGATGGCAGCTAAGTTCCTCTGGCAATCTTTTCTCACAGACGCACTGAATACCTATTCATCCATCAATCCTACCTTCACAAAAGCTGATGAAATCAAGTCAGAGATTATAGTTCCAGTTTTTAGTATATAAAAAGGAAGCATCATATAAGGCAGGAAGGAAAGCAATATGGTGCCTACAACAAATTTGCTTCATCACTAATGACACACTTAGACTGTAAGTGGAGGCATAGAATAAAATAGTCCATACAAAAGGAACACAAGAGTAGCCATACTTTTATCACATTAAACCAATCTTATCAAATGCAGAGACAAGGAAAAGTCACTATATAAGGATAAAAGGGTCAATTCAGCAAAGTTAAATAACAATCCTAAACATATATGTATCCAATATAGAAGTACCTAAATATATAATGCAAATATTAATATACCTAAAAAAGAGGTAGACTCGTACTACACTACTTAGGGACTTTTAACACCCTAGTCTCAGCAATGGAGAGATCATCCAGACAGAATATTGACCCACAACGAGTGGAGTTAAATTGCACCAGAGACCAGTTTTTACCACTAAGAAATAACAAATATTTGAGGATATTCGTTAACTTAATTAAAATACTATAAATGTATCAAAGGACTGTTACTTAAATAATATGTATAATTTTCTGCTTTTACATGTTAGTTCAAAGTAAATTTAGTTTTAAAAGATAGAAAATATATGTATGCAACAATGTTTTAGAAAACTACTTTTTCACAGCTCACAGTTCCATAGAAAAATTTAGAGAGAGTTACATTAAAGGAATTTTCACATATTGAAATATGTAAACTTTCCACTAATTTATTTAAATTAAAGACAATGAATGGTGAGAAACGTTGATCAATGGGTACTAAGTTACACTGGGGTAGAAATCAAAAGTTCTGCTGAACTATTGCATAATAGGTTTACTATAATAACAATAATGTACTGTACATTTCAAAAAAATTTAACAAAAGATTTTGAACATTTTCAGTATAAAGAAATGATAAATGGGGTAAGGGGTTGTGGCTCAGTGGTAGAGCGCCTGCCTAGCACATGCTGAGTTTGATCCTTAGCATCACATAAAAATAAATAAATAAAATAAAGGTATTGTGTCCAACTACAACTAAAAATTAATATTTTTTAGGAAAAAGAATGATAAATGTCAGAGGCGACAGACATGTTTACTCTGATTTAAACATTAAAAAACATACATGTCTCTAAACATTGCATGGTACCCCATACATAAGTACATATTTATGTTTTAATGTATTAGTTAAAAATATAAATCTAAAAAAATAAACTATTTAGATATAACAATGGGAGAAATGTACTTTCCTTTTTTCTAGGTAAGTGGAAAGGAAGAATAGAAGAGCACTGTGAGAAAATGAAAAAGGAATACAAAGATACCTAAGATTTACATAGATATGACAAAGAGCTACCTTCCATGCAGCATTCCCACTCAGTGGTGTTTTGGGGTATTACAACCAATGGATTACAAGATGATACGGTTTTGCAATAATCAAATTTTGCCAACTGAAACTGTGCATGGTGGCACATGCCTGTAATCCTAGTGGCTTGGGAGGCTGAAGCAGGAGGATCATGAGTTGAAAGCAGGCCTCAGCAAATTAGTGAGGCCCTAAGTGATTCAGTGAGATGTTGTCTCTAAATGAAATACAAAAAAGACTGGGGATGTGGCTCAGTGGTTAAGCACCCCTGAGTTCAATCCCTGGTACAAAAAAATAAAATAAAATTGCCTACTAAAACCTGTCTACAAGCCAGAGGAAGAAATGATTTGATCAGTGAATAGCAGCTTTCTATCTCTGCATTAAAATAGATACTCTTTTCCTTTTGAGGGGATTTCAATACTCATGACAGAACCACATAATATCAAAAATGTTTAACTATGATTATTATTAACACATAAAATATATAAAGCTGCTCTATAAATCAAACAAAAACTAAATCTAAGAAACTCTTATTAGTTTGAGAAGAGCAAATTTTAAAAATCTATACATGACCAAGTAGAATTTATCAGTCTGATTTCCTATCCTGTCAAAAATTTAATAAAATTGTAAGATTCTTAATACATTTAAATTTTTCAATTAAATACACCTTACATTCTTCATATACATTTCCTATAAGAACTGTTACATACTTCACACCCTTTCCCTTTTTCTTCCTCTTATATTCCCTAGCTTAGAATAAGGGCAAAAGATTAACTACATTAAACAGATATAACAATTGATAAACAAAAATATACTATTACCACACACCTACTGGTTCATGATAAATTCCATGATTTGCAATATTTATAAAAAAGAATCTCACTCTAAATATGACACATGGATTATCAGCAAAGTCCATATATTTTACTTATAATTTTATGC
Source organism: Marmota flaviventris (assembly GCF_047511675.1). NCBI lineage: Eukaryota > Metazoa > Chordata > Mammalia > Rodentia > Sciuridae > Marmota > Marmota flaviventris. The sequence goes on from NC_092518.1 coordinate 68,932,226, forward strand.
TCCTTCTAATATAAAGTTATTTAATAAAAAAATTTCTACTCAACTTACATTCCAGTCAATATTTGCAAAAAAAAGATGTCTTTTAATTTCCTCAACTCCTTCTGAACCTATAAAAATGGAAAGAATACTTTAATGGCATGCTTTAAAAAAATCTTGCTACTTGGTTTAATTGGCTATTATCTGTTAATAGGACTATACACATTTCATAGATTTCTCAAAGTGAAAACATCTATGATTTCTTTTCTGGCATGTTATTCATTTGTCCTTTTACTTCACTACAATAAAAAAACCTGATGTTCATAATGAACTGTACAGGGTAGTGAATTCGTGTTCAATATAACATTAAAAGTATATTTTCTTTACTTCATAATTCAACCCAATACCTCAGGTTTGTATGACAAATTAAAAACTACAAGGAATAAAATCATTCTATTATTTTAACTAAACAATTCAAATAGGATAATAGGATCACATCTAGATCCAGAGAAAGGCTATCAGAAAGTAGTCATATAATAAGTATTAATGGCAACATTCTATTTACTTTGAAAAATATTAGGAAGAACAAAATAATTATCCTCAAATATCTAAAAGGGTTACCTATACAAGGTAAGATTCTGTGAATTATGTCAAAAGAGGTAATCCATAACATATACATACTGATATACATAAAAGTTTTGATTAACTAGTCTAGTCTATTTTTTAACCTTTTAAACTTTTATATAATAAAGTTTATTGTTTCTAGAACAAAATGCACAATTCCAGGCACAATTGTGTAGCAAATGCAAATGAACTTAACACTTAAAACAAGAAAGAATAAAGATGTAGTTATACTCCCCAAGTTGCAGTATATAATTTTAAAGATAAGAAAATAAGCATTACCCAATCTATTTGATGGATTTCTTTTGAATAACATCCTTAGAAGACTCTGTGCTTCAGCACTAAGAAACTGAGGCATTCCAAGTTTTGCTCTGAAAAAGAGGATTTTAAAAAATTTTACTTAAACTGATCATACTTGTAAATGGACAAATCTAAAAATAAATCTTAACTTTTTTTTTACAATGGCAAATAGTGTCCCTTATATTGTAGGGAATATAACAAAACATTAAAATGTTCTTTTACCTCAATGTAAAATCAAATTAATTTTTCCCAAACTGAAAGCAAGTGATTTGTTTCGAAAATAAAATGAGTGTGCATACTTACTTTAATATCATATTCATGGTCTCATTTCTGTCTTTACCTTGAAATGGCAGAGTACCAGTAAGCATTTCAAACTAAAAGAATAAAATAACCTCAGAATCAATTTAGCACAACTTAGAATATATAATAAAATTTCTTAGAAAAAACTTGAAACTTATAGTACATGAATATTAAATTATTCAAGATTTACATGAGACTGGGTCAAAATAGAACTAGAAAACTTGGTCACGTAAGGAAATAACATTGTTGACATGGGAATCTTAACGACCCCTCAAATGCTACATTTGTTAAAAATAAATTCTTTCCCCACTAGTTGTCATTACCATTTTCTATTAATGTACCACTCTTCCAATCCCTAAATTTCATAAATTTTAGTGATACCTTTTTCTTTGATCTTTATCCTTGCTTCCATCTGTATCACTTTTCCTGTTATTAAAGTTAGTCATGACTTCATTTGAAATGATTTCCTCTTCTTAAATTCTAGAATCTTACAAGTGTCTTGTAAGGCGTTCTTTTGGTCACCCTATTTCTAGTTTCTTATACTTCCAATCCACTTATATATTGCTGCCAAAGCTAATATTCATAAAGCACATATTTTCTCTAACTTGCATCCTGTTTAAGAATCTACAATACTGTATCACTTCTCAGAAAAACAACACAAACACTTACAGGTTTGCAGTTTCACTTCCTCCAACTTTGCCCTCTTTCTTCACTACTCTAGTCAAACTAGTTCCCAAAGCCTTTGCTAATATCATCATAATCCTCTCCTTCTTGACATGCAACAATTCAAATTTTACCTATCACTCAAGGCATAACCTGAGTTCTAGCTCCCCTACTTTTTCTAGGTCAACTTTTATGAAGTTTCTCTGAATCCTAAAGTACTTCTGGATAGTTTATTTAGCTATTGCAATTGTTTCCCCAACCAGATTGTATGTGTTCTAGGTCAGATAAAATGCCAAATATACTTCAAATCAGTTTCCACCTCACTGATGTGTCATACACTGTGTCATTCAGTGATAAATAGGCAAAGTGGATTATCAGATGTCAGAAGCAAATTATATCTGATTTAATAGCTATTTACCTATCATCCTACTTACTGCTATATATTCTATGTGTAATCTCATATCAAATTAGTCAGTCTGTCTTCAATAAGCATCTAATAAATGATCCCTAGTCTAGTTACTGTGTGATGAAAAGTAACACAAAACACAATTCTTCCTTTCAAGAGGATTACATTCTAGGCAATGCCTGAAACAAATGGACAATAAAACATTGTATGTTAAGGTGATAAACTCTAAGATATCAAATTAAAATAAAAAAATCCTATAACTGCTAAACTCAGCATTCCGAAATCTAGAATCTGAAATACCTTGCTCAAAGTCTCAAATTTGTAAAGTTTATAACAATGCTGCCATTTACCTTTGTAGTAATAACTTCAAAAGACTAAAATCCTAATTATTTTAAAACAGCTAGCCAACCACAACTTTTAAGCATTAATCATGAATTAACAGAAGCTTATTTTTAGTGACACATTCCAAAATTTTAACTAAACTAAAATTCTAAATAATATGAACTATATTCTGACATGATTAATAAAAATAATACTACTTACCATAAGTACACCATATGACCACCAATCAGCACTCTGTGAATGGCCTCGCCTATTTACTACTTCAGGAGCCATATACTCTACTGTACCACAAAATGAGTAGGCCTTCTTTTCCTGATCTACTGACTCCTTGCTGAGTCCAAAGTCTACAACAACAATATAAAAACATTGAAAACCTTCAGAAAATAGAAAACAACAACAACAAAAAATAAGGTGTTAAACATGGAAACAATTATGGATAGTCTACAATTACTCCTAAGAAAACTATACAATGAGACCAACAATAGAAATGATACACTTGAAGAAGCGAAATACTGTTGGATTAAATCTCATGATCACAATACCTACCTTCAGGTCTGTGCTACAATATCATGCAACAGTTTTGAAAGAATAACATTTAAATCAAAGTTGTCATATGGATCTAAATTTTAAAACAGACAAAGGCGAGGTAGCAATTTAGTTTTAAAATATTAAAAAAGCAAAATTTTGCTAAGGCAAGTTGCATTTTTGTTTAAAGCTTTCAAAAAACTAAATATACGAATATAAAATCAATTTTATTTTTATATACTAGGAACAGAGATATGTAAATTGAAATTTTAAAGGTACCATTTTTAACACTCCCCAAATCCCAAGAAACCTACAGGCAAAAATATACAAAATATATGCAAAATTTGTATGCTGAAAATTGAAAACTTTCATGAAAGTAATAAAAGTAGACCTAAATAAATAGAGAGAAGTATTGTGTTTATTGGCTGGAAGATTCAATGTTGTTAAGAGGCCACCTTTCCAAAAACTGATCTATGGATTCAATAAAAACTTCAATAAAAATCCCTGTGATTTTTTTGTTAATTCAACAAATTGATTCCAAAATTTATGTGAAAAGACCAAACCTGTACCTTCTCTTTCCTTCCACTGCTAACTCCCTCTGCCCCATGATGTGCATGCTTTAATCTACTAAACCCCCTTCTATTTTTATTACTATTTTCATTAGTATATTAAAATTATATATGAAATCTGTATTCATTGTGGTACATGGATTCATTTGTACATGGATACATCATAATCTGGAAATTTCATTCCCTGTAACTTTCCCATGTTCTCCCCTGCTCTTTTCCTCTCAAACCCTTTCCACTACTCTACTAGTCTTCTGTCTATTTTCATGAGATTCATTTTTTTTCCTATTTTTTTTTTAATTCTACAAATTCCACATATGCAAGAAAACATTTGACCCTTGGCTTTCAGGGTGTTTTTTTTTTTTTTTTTTTTCATCTCACTTAGCATTATGTTCTGCTGTTGCATCCATTTACCAGCAAATAACATAACTTTATTCTTCTTCATGGCCAAGTACAACTCTATTGAACATGTACACATTTTCTTTATCAATGTGTCTTTGGTGAACACCAAGAGTGATTCCATAACTTGCTGAGTGTGTCACTGTTTAAAGATTTTAGTGTTACACCTCTAACTCCATTTCCCCCGTAAGTTCTACAACTTCTACTATATGTATGGTTTTGCATACTGCAGTGATTAAGATCATATTAGGACCCACTGTAACAGAAGTGGCTATATATTGCCAAATGATTTATTGGAATATTGCAAAAAAAATTCCATTGAAGGTAAGATTTTTAAACAAGTCATGCCAGAATAGGAAAAGTATTAATAAAAAATCCATCCTCATGCCAAAAGCAAAGATTAATTCAAAATGGACCACAGACCTGTATTCTCATAAAATTTCAAACTATAAATTTCCAAAAGAAAATGTAGAAAAAAAAAACTTGGTGAACCTGTGAGATAAGAATTTCTTAGATACAACATCAAAAGTATAATACATAGAATAAAAAAAGCTTATGTACTGGATGTCATCATAGTAAAAACTGGTCTTTAAAATATTCTAAGAGAATCAAAAAGAAGCTAGATGGGAGAAAATATTTGCAAATCACATATTAGATAAGTGACTTATATTTTTAGTATATAAAACCCACAAAATTCAATATGAAAAAAATAATCTAATTTTTCCAAATGGGCAAAAGATATAAAGAGGCACTTCTCCAAAGAAACCTATACATGTCAAGATGCTCAGTTTCATTAGTTATTAGAGAAACACAAAATAAAACCATAATTAGATATAACTACATGTCTATTAGAATAGCTAAAATAAAACATACTAACACCAGGAACTGGAAAGGATAAAGGGCAACTATGGGTCTCATACACTGCTAGTGGAAAGGCAAAATGGTACAACCATGCTGGGGAAAAGTGTGGAGTTTTCTCATTAACTATACACTTACCATATGATCAAGTATATCATACTTAGGTGATTACTCAAGTGAAATAAAAATGTATGTTCATGCAAAAACTTATATACAAATGTTTATTGCAGTTTTATTCATTACTGCCCCAAACTGGAAATAATCCAAATACCCATTAATTGCCAAATGGATAAACAAACCAAGATACCACCATAAAATGGAAATATCACTCAGCAATTAAAAAAGTAGTGATACATTCAACAATACAGAAGAATTTCAAATGCAGTATCCTAGACAAATACAGCTGGGCTTAAAAGGCCATATAATGTATGTCTATGTTTATATACTTCGTGGTAAAGGCAAAACTGTAGTAACAGAAAGTAGGTTGTTGTTAGCTTGAAGTAAAGGGAGGACTGATTTTTAATGGTCTAATTTCAGGAGCTATAGAACTATTTTGTACTATTATCTTGTTGCTAGTTATAAAAGTGCAGTATTTGTTAAGACTTACAGAGTCATATTTTTAAATAAAACTTTATATTTTTAAATAATTGCAGTTACATAAAACATTACAGGCATCTTATTTACCCTTTCCACAGTTCCCTCATGATAACATCTTGCAAAATCATAATACAATAAAATAGCCAAGATATTGACACTGGTACAATCAAGATACAGATTCCCATTACAAGGATCAGAAAGATCAGTTTTACTATATGTGAATTATATACAATTTTAAAAATAAAAAGCTACATGACCAATATGGGTCACATTAGATTGGGTAGAGAGAAGTAATGGGAGGGGAGGGGAGGGGAGGTGAGGGGGGGGAATGGAAGGACAGCCGAATAAAACAGACATTATTATTGCTGTGGATATATTCATGACTGCATGACCAATGTAATTCTGTAACCTGTACACTTAGAAAAATGAGAAATTATATCCCATCTGATTCAAATGTATGATATGTCAAGATCATTGTACTGTCATGTGTAACTAATAAAAAAAAGAAATAAAATAAATAAAATAAAAAGCTACAAGACCAATATTACATCTTATGATAGAAGAGAACAATAACAATTTTAGGGCCCCTCAAAGCAGATTTTCTCACAAATGCTCAATATTTTCATTTAAAGTATCTCTTACCCTTATTTAATAACTTTATATACTATAATTTTAATTTCTAAAAATCTTTTTAATATCTTAAATATTAACTTGCTGTATTTTGAGACTTTTAAGACATGCACATTCCTTTTAGAAAATTAAATATAATAACAGTCTTTGAGGTCAGTTCAGCTGCATCTCTTATAGAGAAGGATACTGGCTTCTTCGTTCACTTCAGGGAGAGGGGGAAAAGGGAGAGAATTTTTTTTTTGTCTTTCTGTTACTTTCCAGAGATTTACGCCAAGAGATAAAAAGTTCCTTTGTCATAAAATTTCTGACAAAACTGATGTTTAACACTAAAGTCTGCTCAGCAATTAAACGACAAAAATTTTACCATTATAAAACAAGCCACAAGATTAAATGAGATAGATATTAAACACTGGTTTTTCCAAGCAACTAGTTTAGGAAAAAAATATAGAAATCAGAGACATAAAGGAAGGGTTTTGGGAAGAGGAGGTCAAGGGTGTATTTCAGATGACTGTAAGCTTAAATGACTCTAAGATTTTAAATTTTAAAATGCATGCCCAGAACACAATCAATTTGATGAGGATTTATAATTAAGCAAAAGCAATTCCAATGATAAATTAGCAAGTAATCTTAAAAATTACTAAAATAATTTTCTTATGTACACATTTTCTCTTAAATACTTAAGAACTGTGTGATTTAAATTTCTATACATTTCTCATTCCTACCTTTCTTACCAACCCCTAAATTATGGCCCTCAAAACCACATTATAGCAACTACAGAATTTAATTCTGAGTTCAAGTTATATTTTTAATGTGTTATTATTATTAGATATTTTTTCTACCAACAGGCAAGTCCTTATATAATTAAGATTTTTTTATATACTATAGGGGGTAAGTTTTCAGAAATATTAAGTCGTGTACAATATAAATAGTGCATAAGCAAGTATGCAGATATCTGTGGATATCTACTCTCCTTTTAGTAATGTTTGGCTATACAATCTAATCTCAGTATGAGACAAATAATCCTGAAAGCACCATTAAAGCAGAAACTTTTCTATAGTCCATTGCCATTCCACAGTAGCTTGTTAAACATTAGGTCCATTCCTAAGGTTTGTTTTGCAATACCAGAGATTGAATCCAGGGGTGCTCTTACCTTGAGCTACATCCCCAGTCCTCTTAATTTTATTTTGAGACAGTCTTATTAAATTTCCCAGACTAGCCTTGAACTTGTGATCCTCTTGCCTCAGCCTCCAGAATAAATTGGATTATAGGTCAATGCTACTAACATCCAGCTGTCTTGAGAAGCTTGAATATCAACAGGTAGGGGGAAAAAGACCAATGCTTTTGTCTAAGATTACTCTTGGGAAAGTTTACAATGTTGGAGATGATTCTGCCTAGATAAGACATTCCTAAATCACTGTAGTCCACCCAGAGCCCACTGGTATCAATGAAAACAGCAATCAGCCTGCTATATTTTGATTATAGTGTTTAAAATATCAAATAGAAAATAGGAAAAGAAAGACAGAAAGGGGGTAGGACATACAGAAGGAAAGACAAAGCAGGGAAAAAAGGCAGAAAAGAAGAAAAATTAAAAGGAAGGGAGGAAGGAAGAAAGTATAAAGAAATTAAAGAAAAAATGTAATAGAAGAAAGTTTTAAAATAATTGTTGTAAAGGGTCTCACTTTAACAAACCTTACTGGAATACTTCTGAAGTTTAATTCACAAGTGTACTTTTTATCACAAAACTCTGAATTAGGTTATAATCATAAAACTATAAATCACCAAATAATATTCATTACTGTATATTTCCTTTAAAATAAATAGTGGTACAACTGTAACAAAAATACTCTGCATTGTAAAAAGAAATAATAAGTCATATTTTCTTACTATCACATACCTTGTGTCCAGTGCTTATAAACTAACATTGATCCTAACTACTCTTTCCTCCTCAGCCAGTTTAAGTCTCTAAAAGCTATACAAAAGCAGAATTCCAATTAGAAGACTAAATATAATACAACTTAGCATAATTATTCACCCAACTAAACTTACTGTGGTGGAGAGATAAAGGTAAAATTTATTCTACTCTTTTTTCCATCTCCTTTTGTCATCTCTGACAAAACAGATATGACTTATTAAGAAAAAAATGAAAGGAGCAATTAAATTCCAATTAGCTTTTTGATTAATGTTCAATTGCTTTAAAATAAAAAAATTATATGTTATATAAAATTTCAAAATTCTTTTGTTCTTTCTTCATACTTTTTCTTTTCAGCTTTCAATCCCTTGCAAACTTACATTGTTTCTTAGATATATGAAAAAGAGAATCAGGCTATGAATCAATAAGATTCACTAAAATTTATATTAACTTTGACACATTTACTTTTGATTTCAAAGTAACACCTTTATACTTTAATTTTACATTGATGCAGTGCACTAAGGAATTTAGAGCAACTAACCTTCTAAACTTCTACCAGTATAAAATTGTCTGTAAAGATCAAATCTTCATTTTTTCTTGCATGCTGATAATTAAATGTAGAATTTACCATCTACTCAAAGCATATGTAAACTTTGAGATTGGTCCACTCAGCAAAATGCCTTTGAAACCCATGCAAATTATACCAAGAATTAATGGTACTTTCCTTTTCATTGCTGAATAGGATTCCATTATATGGATGCATCACTGTTTATCCATTCACCCTTTGAAGAACACCTGGGTCTTTTCCAGTCTTGGGTTTTTACAAACAGAGGAGCTTTGAACATTCATGGATAGGTTTTAGTGTGAATGTAAGTTTTTACTTCTCCAGCTAAACAGGAGTGTGATTGCTATGTGGCTCTACAAAACTGGTTTATATAATACTCTCAGAATAATAAAATTATAGATATAGAACAGAAAAGGGTTTGCAGAGTAAATAAATGGGGAGAGAGGTTGTCACTATATTTCAAACATCATGAGTATGGTAAAATCTTTCAGTCTATGCTGAAAATAAGATCATGTATTTTTAGCTAGAAAATCAAACATTTTTATTTGTACAGTGCCTGAATTTTAAATTTTAAATCATAATTAAAATTTAATAAAAGCTACCTAACCTTTAATTAAACTTATTTCACTAGATTAACAAAATGCAAATCGAATGATGAAAGAAAAAAAAAACAGACTGAGACAAACAATAAAATAATGAAAAATGAAAAACATTGGGTTTAGTACATATGAAAATTTGCATACCTGTTAACTTGATATGTCCTATTTCATCAAGCAAAATGCTGCAAAACAAAATTCACATTCAGTAAGATGGAATAAAATATTTCATATAACACATTTATATAAAAACATCAGGTCATTATTATGAAATAATGACCTATATAAAACAGGTCATTATTTGGTATATTAAAAAAATTTTAAGTAATTAACTTAAAACTAAGGTTTGTTCATATGAAAATTACTTTTCACAAATCAGTTTCATTATGTAATTCAGGGATTGTGGCTCAGCAGCAGAGAACTCGCCTAGCATGTGTGAGGTGCTGGGTTCAATCCTTAGTACCACATACAAAAATAAATAAATAAAATAAAGGTATTGTGTCCAACTACACTAAAAAATATTTAAAAATTAAAACATGTAATTTTTACAGAATGTCTTATAATTTTTTTTAAAAAAACTTAATGGGTTATGTCAAAATGTAGTTCTAATAGTAGAAATATAAAAAACAGTGATACATAAGGAGAATATAGTTTTACTTTTCTGGCTTCAGGTCTCTATATACAATTCCTAATTGATGCAGATGATCCAAAGCAAGGGCCAGTTCTGCGAGGTAAAATTTCACATCTTCCTCTGTAAACAGAACCTGAAATAAAATAATAATATACCATTTGATCTTTCTTCTAATATTGAGTATTTTAAAAAATGTACTTCTTTAAAAACCAGTAGACAAATTTGGGAAAATAATAAGAAAATGAGTGTAGTCAATTCTTATTGATTTGAATAATGATTATGTATACAAAGAATTAAGATTTCTAGATAGGTGAAACTAATTTCTTTATGAATCTTTTTTCTTAAATATTACCCATTTTAATGTTAATCTTTCTAAGACATGATGTTTTTATATCTTCTTATACTAAGTATACTACATATAATTCACCCTTTTTGATTATCTTGTGGTACACTTAGGTATTTGAAGTATATGATATTTTGCTTTAACACTGGTAATTCCATTATTTGTTACTCTCTCTTTCACCATCTACTCTCACTTCTCAGGTATTTCATTTCATTCAGCTACACAAACTGAAAGTCTCTAATATACCACTATGAGTTGTTGAACTAGTAGTTATTATATCACACACAATTCTAAACTCATCTCTGATCTAAGAGGTACCTCTAAGCCTCTTCTGTTAGCAAAGTTTATGAATTTAATGACACTGTATTCCAAAATCTTTCTGTGCTTGGAAAGAGAGCTGTTATAACAAAATGAATATAGTACTAAACTTGAAACCAGAAAACACAGTTTAAAATCAGACATCACTTAGCCCCCTTAGCCTCAGTTTCTAAGTCTAAAAAATAAGGAAAATATCTGTATTATCTCCCTCGGTTCTTGTCAGAATTAAATTAGTTTATATGGGGCAAAAATATTTTTAAACTGTAAAATATTTTATGTACAACAAGAAGCTATTGTTGTAACAGTTTACATCTATATTCATTCACAAGTAAATGTTAATTTATACACCAAATTGGGAACTATTCCATGATTATATGTAAATTTTAGAGTTTATTAAGGGCTTCCAATTGGCAAAAGTGTTTTTTTTTAGCCCTGAGTTATTTTCATTAAAAAATGGGTCATTAATAAGGCTCAAAATTTGAATAAAATATCATAAAATCCAATAACCAGTTTCACCATTTAGTATTATGGCCACAACATTTCACAATATATAATTCAAACTACTAATAAAACTCAAGAGAGTAAGCAATTAAAGATACATTTTAAAATGATCAATGGAAAAAAAACAAATATTCATTATCTAAGTTTCAGAAGTATTAATTTGGACGGTTTATATTATAGAAAACAATACTTGTTACTTGTTTAAACTTACGGGCAAGAATAATCAAAATGTTCATTGAAACCTAACACAAGAGTAAACCCTAAGTAAAAGTGTTTTACAAGTATAAAGGAAGAGGGCTAGGGATGTGGCTAAGGGGTAGAGAACTTGCCTAGCATTCATTAGGGCATGGGTGGTTTGATCCCCATCATCAGGGGAAAAAAAACTCAAAGGAAGAAATATTGTCTAGGTTAAAGTTTATGTCAAACCTAACATCAAGCCATGAAGTTGTCTGGGTACAAAGCCTCATGATTTATACAAATAAGAAATTTACTAAGTAACAATTATGCACCAACTACAATTAATTATATGTTAAACAATGTACATTCATTATTTTAAGAGTCTTCCAAACAACTTTATGAAGTAGGTATTATCCACATCTTACAAATAAGATTTAGTGAGTAACTAATTTGCCCCAAATAATATACCAAGTATGAAGGTTAAGGATTTAAACACAGGGATAGGATATGTGCCCCTAAAATGATCTTTTCCACAGAAGCCACTTCTATCACCTGACATACTATGATTTCTTTCTAAATTTTAAGTTTACTGCCAATAATGCTTTCATATTTTTAATTATCCTACTCATAAATCCCTCTCCAAAATGAAAATCATTCAAAATTTCAGTATGAAGAAAAACTTTCTTAATCTGTTATTACAGTTTTATTACATTATTTGTGTATATATGTGTATGAATGTATGAATTATATTAACATGCTTGAAATCATGCTACACATATTAGTGTTCTCCTTTATCAGAATTTAATATTATGTTATAATATTATATTATTTATCCTGACTTAAACAGTTTTCAACAACTGCACAGAATTAACCATACTCATTTGCCGTGATGTACTTCACTGTTCTCCTGGATAATTAGGATATTTCCAGTTTTTCACTGTTTAAAATAACTATGAAATAGGCATACATCTTTATAAGTATAACGATTATTTTCCCAAAATGAATTCCTCAGGAATAAAACAGGTATAAATAGGTATAAATAGTCCAAGATTCCTGATATACACAATAAAATTGGTTTCCAAAAAGGTTACAATAGTTTCCACTCCCATCAGCAGTTTAAGATGGCATTTGTCTTTCCACATCTATGACACCATGAAATAAATCACTAAAAATCTTTCTACATTTGATATACAAAAATGGGATCAATGTTGATTTAATTTAAATTTTTATTCTTATAGTGAACATTTCTTGTGTTTAGTAGTATGTTTTTATTTTCATGAAAAAACAGTAATGTTTTTGCCTGTTTTCCACTATTAACTATTTGGTCAATTGGTACAGGCCTTTTAAGTGTTAAAAATGTCATTTCTCCATCATATCAGTTGCAAATATTTTCCAACTATGTGTTGTTTTTTTAATGTTCAATAGTTCTTACTTTTATATAGTGTAATTTATTCATCATTTCTGCATGCATTTTCTTAACTGCTATAATGCTTAATAAGACCTTCTCCATTCAATGGTCAACTTAATATTATCTGTATTTTCTTTTAGGATACAGTAATTATTTTCCAGACTTAGCTCTTTAATATAAGAAAAATTTACATTTTATATGATAGAAATGGTATTTTCAACTAAGAAAAAACTAACCAATTCTCAAATGCCATTTACTGAACAATTTGTTTGCCACAAATCTATGATACTTCCTTTATACATAATAATATGTATAAAATTATACATAATAATATGTCATATATAATAGGATATTGTTAGGCCACATAGTATGCTTCTAATCTTACTTTGAAACTGTGATGTGTTGTTTATAGGGCCTTTATAAAGGCTGTTGTTGTTTTTGAGGCAGATCTCACTATATTTCCCAGGCCAGTCTCAAACTCCTGGGCTTAATAGATCCTTCTGCCTCAGCCACCCAAGTAAGCTGGGACTACAGGTGGACACCACTGCACTAAGTTCAAAGCTTTAGAATTTTAACAAAGAAATAGAGAAAAGGAAGAGTGCCCTTTAAACTTTTCAAAATTTCTTAGTTTTTTTCATTTGTTTAATTTCCTGCCCATAGTATAAAATAATTATGCCAATTTCAAACAAAAATTCCTATTGTAGCTTTGTTCAAATTTTGTTAAAATAATGAATTAATTTTAACCAACAGCTTAAAAATAATCAGTCATTCATTAAACCATATTTTATTGATGTTAGTAAAGTAGTGCATAAATTTTGTGTGTTTGCATGTGTACTGGTATGTGTGTGTGTGTGTGTGTGTGTGCGCGCGCGCGCAATCTGTGGAAAAGAGATATTTTGAAACATAACTTTCCTTTAAAATATAAATAATATACACTATAAAATTCCTTAAAACATACCAAAAATGTACTTTCAAAAGTGTATTTCTAAGGAAAAGAATAAGTCTTATATTGGATTATTTAACAATGTTTTTATATATACAAGTGAAGTATAACCAACAAATAACTAATTATAATACTCTGCCTATAGAAGTAAACATTGAATCAATTTTTTAAAGCCTGTTCAATGAATAAACTAATTTATTTTCTTTGGGAAATGCATTTAAAATGCTTGCTCTTACCTAATATTCCAGACTTAGGAATCAAAACTTACTGACTGCATCTCTGTGCTAGTATGGGTTTAGATAGTCCCACATCGAGAATGGAGGTCTGAAGAGTTTAAAAGAAAATTAGAAATGACTACAAGTAAGAATTTTGCACAAACATTTGTGACACTTCTATAATCTAACACAAGAAATAATGAACTCTGGAGCCTTGTCATATTGTTGTCCCTATAAACCTTGGGATCAGCTTTTAAAAAATTCTTTAAAGAACCATCTTGGAAGGGGATTCCTACACAGACCCTACCATATACTGAATTCTGTTCTATAATGATAAGTATACCAAGAACGCACTCTATGTTCATGCATGGCATGTCACTGTAGTAGAGATAGAGATATATAAGGCAGAGACCTTAGCCACTTAATCACTGGCTAATATCCCAGAAACACATTCTTCCTTTTTCACAGCAAGTTCCATAGCTCTGGGAAACCACAATAACTCTCCCACACCCAACACTGTAAATTCTGGAAGTGAGATTTTGAACCACTATCATCCAGTTAAAACAGTCCTCCCAGTCTATTTCAGGACAAAATGAAGTAGACAAGGACTAGAGTTGTTCTCCTGACTGAAACATCTAAAACACAGGACAAAATATATGAAATGGTATTTTTAAAGACAATGGACAACTGGCAACAAAAGACAGCGAATACTGAAAGATGAAGAACAAACAAGGCATGTCCTAAAATTTCCCCAGCTTACCACCTGAAAAAATTTCCAAGTAGTAGTGCAGAGAGGGCTAAATTAAGTGGAGCCCAGAAGAGTATCCGATGTAATGGGTTGGAGCTATCAGTCTGAGAGGAGGACAGAATTCACAGGATAAAGAAATAGAACAAAGAAAATAGCAGAGAGAACTCTAGAGAGATGTAGACAGTCTCCTCAAGCATACAACAGAGAAATGCTTAGCATATAGAAGTGAAGATATTACTCTGAACCAGGAAAAGAAACAAGGATTATAGGGATTGATCCATGGAACTCACACTAGGCCAGTAATAGTTCCCATTTCCTCCAGCCAGAGCAGAAAAACCTCATACATAAAGTATCAGATAGAGTAATCAGAAGGGTTTTACTTCAATAGTACAGAAAAGTTAACTCCTGGCCAAATGCTATTCTGGACCAGTTTAACAACCAGTAAGACCTGAAGATAATACTACTTTGACCTCCTGAAAAAAAAAAATAAACTCAATTAATATCCACAGATATTCATTACCTTACAAGGTACATTTCACAGTGTTTGAAATCTAGTAAGAAACTCCAATCATATATCAGAGGAAAATACCTGAGCCCAAGAAAAGAATACCTTTAAAGGATTATGAGAATCTACCAAGCTCACAAAGGACCAGGATAACTCCAGTTCTCAACATTCAGAATACAATACCTCACAATTTCAAGTATATTGGTTAAAGCATTATGAAGAGTCTTGCTTCAATAGTGGGGAAAGATAACCCTAATCAAAATGCTGCCCTAGTCCCATATAACAAAGCTTAAAATCAAGACCCAGTGCTGCAGGTGTAACCCAGTGGTCCAGAGCTTGTCTAGCAAGTGTGAGACCCTGGATTCAATACCTAGTACTTTAAAAACAAACAAAACCATAACAAAAACAAAAACAAAACAAAACAAAAGATGATAAAAGTATTTCAAGAACAAAGTATTTTCAACAACTTCAGTTAAGAACAAAGCTATATATCATATCATTTATAGGAAAACAAAAGTATCTAGCATGCAAAATATTATATTCACAATGTCTACCATCGAATAAAAATGATCATGCAAGTATGCTGCCATTAAACCATGACAGAAGTCATGGACAATACTTGCACAAATGGGGATGGCTGTATTCCAATTAAAATTTATCCATAAGGAAAAAAA
Organism: Marmota flaviventris; assembly: GCF_047511675.1. Taxonomy (NCBI): domain Eukaryota; kingdom Metazoa; phylum Chordata; class Mammalia; order Rodentia; family Sciuridae; genus Marmota; species Marmota flaviventris. Next base: position 68,947,942 of record NC_092518.1, read on the forward strand.
TCTGGCCATATTCAGCCTTAAAGACCATAGTTTCCTGACCCTAAGTTAAAGATTCATATTATAAGCACTAAAGAAATTACTAAAATAATAACCAAAATGCTATAGTTAATATTGATAAGAAAACAGCAGTGATTAAAAAATAAAATAGTACAAAAATTATTTAAAAGGAAAAAAAAGAACATATGAGACTGAAAAGAGTATAAGTAGCAACTGGTAGATTTAACCCCAAACATTTCAATGATCATATGAAATGTAACATATTTAAAATCCCAGTTAAAGATATTTCATATTGGATAAAAAGCCAGGAAACTTTATGATTCCTTAAATACCACACATTAAAATATGAAGATACAAATGGGTAAAAAAATTAAAATTTGGAAAATGATATACTAAACCAATACTAATAGTTTTTTTAAGCACCTAGAGTACTTTGATATTAACATCAAAGTGGATTTCAAAGTTAAAAAATGAAAAAGTAAGTCAACATAATGATAAAAGAGTCAATCCATCAAGAAGAAATAATGTTCGTAAAGGTTTATGAACCTGCCAGGTGCAGTGGAGCACACCTGTAATCCCAGCAACTCAGGAGGTTGAGGCAGGAAGATTGCGAGTTCAAAGCCAGCCTCAGCAATGGTGAGGTGCAGAGGAACTCAGTGAGACCCTGTCTCTAAATGAAATACAAAATAGGGCTGGGGATGTGGTTCAGTGGTTGAGTGCCCCTGTGTTCAATTCCCAGTACGGGGGGGGGGGGGGGGGGTGGGCGCGGGGACAGATTTATGAACCTAGTGACAGAACTGCAGAAATAAATGAAACAAAATTTGATAGAGTTTAGTAACAATATAGTAGACCAAATACCACTATTAACAAACTTGACCTAGCTGACATTTATAGAACATTCTACCACCCAATAACAGAACAAATATTCTTCTCAAAGGCACACAGAATATTTACTGAGACACTATATTTTGAAGCATACAGTTTATTCTGAAGCGTAAAGCAACTATAAATTTAAGAGAATTCAAGTCATAAAAATGTTTTATGACTATGGTGACATTAAATTAGAAATCAATATTAGCAAGATATTTAGAAAAGGAACAAATATTTGTAAAATAAATAATGTTTCTAAAAACCCAATAATTTAAGGAAATAAAGGAAAATTAAAAGTATATTGAAAAATGAGCAGGGGACTGCCACATACAAAATTGTGAGAATGACATTAAAGCAGTAATTAGAAGTAAATTTGTACCAATACCCACAATAGAAAAGATGAAAGTCTTTGAATGAATAGCTTAATATTCCATCTTAAAAAATAGAAAAAAGAAAAGCTAATGAAACACAAAGTAAGCAGTAATAAAGGCTAAAGCAGAAATAAATGAAATGGGGAATGGAAATACAATAGAGGAAAAAATAAATAAAACCAAAATCTGGTTCTTTTAGGAGAAAAATTAAATTGATAATCTCCTGACTGGACAAAAAAAGAGAAGACATTTATCAACATTAAGAATAAGAGCAGTGATACCATCAACAACTCCATAGTTAGAAAATAAAAATTATAAGGGAATATTATGAGCAACTTTGTGCCTATAAATTTGGTAACACTGACAGATAAATTCCTGAAAGACACAGGCTAGCAAAGCTCACTAAAAAACAAAGAATACCTTAAGTCTACATGTAAATTGAATTTTTTGTTAAACATCATTGTAAACAAAACCCCCAGGCTCTGATGGCTTCACTGGTGAATTGCATCAATCATATAAGAACCATTATCACTGAATCTACATAAACTCTTCATAAACTCTTGAACAGGAAAAGAACAGGAAAAAAAAATCCTACCCAACTTATCTTATGAGGAAAGAATTACTGTGCTACCATAAATAGAAAATAATATAAGAATATTACAGTCAAATATCCATCATGAAAATATATGCAAAAGTTCTTAAACTTTTAGCAAATAGTATCCAACAATATCAAAAAGTATACTGCATCATCATGAAATGGGGCTCATATACAAATGCAAGGTTGGTTCAAAATCTGAAAATCAATTACTGTAGTTCACCACATCAAAAGACTAAAGATGAAAAAACAAAATCAACTCAATAAAATGGAAAAAGTATTTCACAAAACATAATATCCATTAAAAAACTCTTTACAAAGCAGTAGAAAAAGAAAAACATCTAAAAATACCAATGTTTAACTTAATGGTTTATGGTGAAATTCTGCTTCCCCCTAAGATCAGAACCAAGGCAAGAATGTTTGCTCCCACCAGTCCTATTAGACTGGAGGTTAAAGGCAATGTAGCAAAGACAAAAGAAATAAACAATGTTCATAATCGAAAAGAAGAAGTAAAACTACTTGGTCACAGAAAAGAAATACAATGTCCTTGAAATCTATTTTTTAAAAAAAAAGTTCTAGAAGTAACAATTATGTTGAGCTACATAAAGGTATACAAACTAAACATAAGTGGAATAAGTATTTCCATCCAATTTAAAATTAAGAAGTCTGTTTTATTGATTTTTTATTGATAAAATTTATTGACTTCTTAGCTTTAAAATAGGAACCACTTAGAGATAAATTTGACAAAAGATGTGTAAGCCCTATATACTAAAAAAAGACAAAACCGAGAGAAAATAAATAATTGGTAAATAAATGGAGAGAGAAATCATGTTTATGGATTGGAAGACTAAATATTGTTAAAATGTCAATTAAATGCAAAGTGACCTATAGATTCAATGTAATCCCAATCAAATCCTATCAGGTTTCTTTTAGAAAGAGAAAAGTTAATCTCAAAATTAATATGAAAATTCAAATGAACCGGAAGAGCCAAAACAACTTTTCAAAAGAAAAACAAAGCTCAAGAATTATACTACCTTACTTCAAGATACATTATAAAGGTACAGTAGTTAAGACACTGTGGGATTGTCATAAAGATAGATGAATCAACAGAAGAGAGAATCCAGAAATAGTCCTTCATATATATGATCCTTTGGTTTTCAAATAAAATAAAAAACAATTCAATGAAAAAAGGACAGTATTTTCCAATGATGAAGCTAGAAAAACTGGATATTCATATAAAAGACTTCAATACATACCTAAATCCATATATTAAAATGAGATTAAAATAGATCAGAAATCTAAATGTAAAACCTGAACTACAAAACCTCTATAATATATAGGAGAAAATCTTTACCTGTGATGAGGCAAATATTCCTTAAACAGGATATTATAAACACAATTTATTAATGCAAAAACTATAGTAAGACTTTTAAGAATTGCTAAGAACTTCTGTTTGTCAAGCGGTACCATTAAGATATTGAAAAGACAAACTATGAACTAGAAGAAAATCTGCAACAAACATATATGATCAAGGAATGTCATCTGAATATATAAGGAAATTTTAAAACACAGTAAGAAAAGAAACCAATTAAAATGGGGGAAAGGGTTAAACACATTTTATCAAAGAAGACTGACAGAAAATAGGTACAGGAAAAGATGCTCACATCATTTGCCATTAAATGTGATGAAATTTATAACTACAATGAGGTACAGATTTATCAGATGTCCCAACTTATAAAAGACTGACCATACCAACATTACTAATGATATGAAGCAACTAAAACTCTTATATGCTGCTGGTGGGAATGTAAGTATATAACCACTTTGGAAAACAGTTTGTCAGTGTCTTTAAAAGCTATAATATCCACCTCCCATATGACACAGCCATTATATTCCTAGGCATTTACTCATGAGAAATGAAACGTATGTCCATACAATCACTTGTGCATGAATGTTTACAGCAGCTTTATTGGTAATATCCCAAAACTGCAACAACTCAAACATCCATCAACAGGTGAAGAGATAAACAAATCATGGCGTATCCATAAAATGGGCAATGTTACTCAGTAATAAAAATGAACTGTTGATACATACAACAATGAAGGATGAATCAAAATAATTATGATAATTTAAGCAAGACTAAATTAATATATATTGCATAATTCAATTTACATAACCTCCTAGAAGATACAAACCACATAATGACAAGAAGCAGATTCAGTAGGTTAGGGTAAGAATAAGGCATTACAAAGGCACTTTTGGAGATGATGGATATGCTACTTATTTTGATTTTAATTATAGTGTCAAAATTTATCAAATTGTATATGTAACATGTACAGTTAATTGTATGTCAATTATACTTCAATAAAGCTATATTAATGAACACATTAAAAACTAACCTGAAAGGCATTTAGGTATCTTGAGGAGCCAAAGTTCTAGGCTTGATCCTATCTACTTCCATCAGTTACTCATATGATTTTTGTGTTTAAAAGTATAATGAGTAATAGACTAAGATGATTTAAATGACATGCAGACAGAAAATGCCATTGACTATCACATCACTAAATGTTATGTAATGAAACAATAATTACCAATTGAATTTCTATAGGAAAATATGAGTTTTCTTAATTTTTGTTTCTATAAAACAGTAAAAATTTATACATACTCACCTCTTTGGATAATCTTGTAAAGACATCTCCTCCCCTGAGAAAATCCAATATTAAATACAGCTTCCCTTCAGTCTGAAAAGCTAATTATAAATCATAATGTAGTAACAGTATAATCTAAAAGGCTTAAAAGCTTAATATACTTTTAAGTTAATATGTCTGTTTAGAATCTTATCCCTAAACACTATAAAGCAATTAAATATTTACTCACATGATCCATTGTTGGATAACATCTCTAAATTAAATGCATTGCTTAATCCAGTGTTAAAATAGCTATGAATTCCTTTTCAGAACAAAATCAACTTTGCCTGTGGCTTTACGCCTTTACACAGAAACTTCTATCACCACTGTTTCCCTGATTTTTTGTAGTATGTTGTTCTACCAGTCTGAACTTTGCCCCCCAGTCATCTTTTGAAAATCAATTAATTCCATAAAGCTCAACAAAAATGATACCTCCTTCATTAATCCTTCCATGATTTCTCCCTTTTCTTACTTTTCTATAGCATCCTTAATCCCATCCACATGAAAATTATTTGCTATTACTCTTGATATCTCATCATACTTTATGTATGCCTCTTTTATGATACTTATTTCATTTTGATTTATAATTTTTTTCATTTGCATGTCTATCTTCTCTATAGAGTATAAATTTCTTGAGGTCCGAGACTTTAATTCCATAATCACTGCATTTAGTACCGTGTTTTGCATAAATAGATGCTTAATGATTAATGACATACTGGAGATTAAAAGTCCTCAGATAATGCTATTTATATTCTATAGGATAACAAAGAGTGAAGGAATAATGGATGCACATTTTTTTGTAGGTTTCTTAAAATACAACTGGGTAGGGCTGGGGCTGTAGCTCAGTGGTGAAGCACTTGCCTAGCATGCGTGAGGCACTGGGTTCGATCCTCAGCACCACAAAAAATAAATACAGATACTGTGTGTTCATCTACAACTAAATATAAAATATTTACTGATATTTTAATGTAATATTTGTCGAAATTACTCTAAGTATAAAAAATAGCTGCTCCTAATTTTTTAAATGTAGAAAAATGACAGTGACACAGTAAACTGTATCAGTAGTTTAATTTTATCTTTTAGTTCCCCTGAGAACCATAATCTCATCCATAACTTAACCCTGGAGCCATGATTCAAATTCAGAAATACCTGACTCCAAAGCTCCTATTTTTTTCTATGATACTCAGTATTTTAAATGATAATTTGTTACTTCTATGTATAAAAAATAGTTCAAATAGACTAATGTAACTACATGGTCCTCTTGAACAAAACCAGGAAATAATTAATATTGTTATTATGAACAAATACCCAAATATTTTACATAAATTATCACAGTAGCATATTGCCTGAGATCACTGGAGGTGCAGACTAGTATAGGAATATTTCTAGACAAGTAAGTAGAAGACAATATCTTGTTACTTTGGACAAATTAACGAACATAGACAATAAAACAAATAAAACTAAAAGTTAGATGTTTATACTCATTTCAGATAAATACATTTTACATAGTTGAATACATTAATATGCTTGAAGTATTTGTTTCTTATTATTTTACTGTGTAAAAGGGAATCTTCAATTTCTAATTCTCTAAATAATAAGGATTACATACCATAGTGCAGTTTGACAATAAATGGATGATTTACTTCCACCAGTATATCCCTCTCCATCTTTGTCCGAACTCGGTCTCGAACTAAAAATTACAGGAGTAGACTATATTAAACTTGTTGATAATTTCAGTAATGATCTAATCAATGATTTACCAATCAAGAATATAAAAAATATATAACTTCATAGGTGCCTAAATTTACAGTATATATATTCCTAGATAATAATGACCATATTCTCAGAACATCAACACATTCAATATATATCTAGAGATAGGTTACAGTGGCATAAATCAATATTTGCCTACTATGTATTTCTTGTGTATTAGCCTTTAATTGTGCAAATGAGTATATCATTTAAAACTGAGCTTATTGCTATTTCTATCACAGCCTAAAAGATAGTATAAAGTTTATGTGGGTGATTGTGCTTTCTTAATATGTAACACTAACACAGATATTACAGGAAAAAAAAAAAACAAAAATCAATGAAAGAAAAGAGTATATCTTGATAAAATTAAATTAAATATGTCACATTTCTAAGCATGAAATATTTACCCAGATATACTATCTTTAATCACTTACTTGCTGGTTAGAAAACTTAACAATTATTAATGTTAAGAAGAAACTACATCTACTCACATTATACATGCAATATATAGCATATTTTTTAAACACACTGTGTTTTAATAAATTTTCTAATTTTCTACCTTTTAAAGAAGCTTTTTTTAACACCTTCATTGCATAGAGCTGCCCAGCATCAGGTCCAGTCTTCTTTCTAACCAGAAACACCTAATAGGAGAATTTTTTAAAAAGTGAAATTCAAGTCATTGTTCGTGTGTGTGTGTGTGTGTGTGTGTGTGTGTGTATTCTTTTTAATGTTGATGGACAAGTACTATCACTTAGACAAGAGCAAGAAGTTCTGGTATGCTATTGCAGTCAAGTAACTACAGATTTAAAAAAATAGGCTATATGTTTCAAAAAGCTAGAAAAATGAAGACATACTTGGCTACCCATAAACTCACTAGCACATCTTTATTCTTGAATTTTCTCTAATGTTATAAAGATAGACCTTTCCCATAAGTATACTGTAATTTATATTTTTAGTTAATATACTCTCTCAATCTGCGTCACTGAGTAAAATCACACTATGCATAATACCACTTTAGAAATGAAAATTTTAAAAGGAGATGACACGGTAATATACTTTGAGAAGTTTGTGATGTAAGAAATTAAAAAAAAAAAAAAAAAAAAAAAAAACAATGAATGACTAATTTGAGGTGGAAACCTCCTTCTAAGACCCAAGTCCATTTCCATGTCCTTAATAAAGCACAAACAAATCTTATTACTGTGAATTTAATACCTCCATTTCTATTCCCTTATTGGTCTATTTTAGAAGTTACCAGGCATTTTATTTTGTAGAAAGAAATCAGAGGCAATGCTTATCTTCTGTCTGCCACATGAAAGAATCAAGGTGGCACATTATCTCAATAAACAAGTAAATGTTAACTCTTTAATATTACTAGCAAACTTAATTTATATATATATATATATATATATATATATATATATATATATTCAAATTAAGAATATGATTCATTAAAAGCTAGATTTTGACAAGGCTTCAGTTATGAAGAGAAATACCAAAAGATTATAATTTTATAAGATTTATAAAATATTTATTTCCTTTTTAATTAAAAAGTAATTACTGTTCTCCATCTCAACTTGCTACACAAATCCTAATAAGTTCTAATCAAGTGTTGTTGCTTTAATTTAAAATACAACTACATAACACAAACTTATTCACCTAAAATTGCAGATGGGAGAGCTGTTATAATTATTTAATTTTCATGTTTTCTCTTCCCAAAGTATAACTCAAAACCCTTAATTCCATATCATCTATGTGATAATTATATTTCAGCAAAATGGGTAGGAACCTTAATTCAAAATCTATGACATGGCATCGGCACCATTTAATAGTAATCAGTTTTCAAGTATAAATGGTAATATATTAAAAATTGGCTACTTCAGCTTACAGCTCAAAAAATTGCACAAGTGTTCTGCTTTAAGACATCTATTGTATTTCAGGATGCAATTAAACGGTTTTATGTGTACTTCCCATTTCATCATAGAATATTAAAAATTAAGAGTATTTGAAGGTTGAGTTTTCATAAAATTTTAATAAACTGTTTTAATAAATTGTTAATCTCTCATCATGGACATCCTTAAGAGTGGGGCAGTAAGGAATACAATGATTACTGGTACTATTTGGACTCCCTACTTTTATTGTGCCAATGTGCCAGCAGTTGTACAATTAATATCTTAGAATTACTATAAAATTGCTTTGACCTGTGCATTCCCTGAAAGGGTCTTGAGGATGTCCAGCTATATGCAAACCCATGAGAAATACTGTTCAAGAACACAGTCCTTAGTGGAATTGCAAAGAACAGAGTATACAGGGTGAGAAGAGGGAATAAGAACAGAATAGTGTAGGCTTTCACAAATACACTGTCATACACAGCAACCATTTTTTTCCTAGCTCTTCTAAACTTCCTTAGAATCCCAATATGTCACATAATAAAAGTCATCATTCACAAACTAAGTAACCATTTGTTCATTTCCTGATCTGCCTTTTTTCAGCACAAGACATCATATCTCTCTGTCCTTTTTCCACAAACAGAGGTATTTCTGTGGCTCCCAACTATTGTATCTAAAACCAAATCTATCCAAACAGGAGAGAATCCTTTCCAGTTACGCTAAAATAATAATAGGAAATTGCCCAGAAAGGAAATGAGTAATTCCAATATATTTTCTGTCAATCACATGGAATTTTATATTTTCCATTAAGAAGTAAGCAATTAGCATTGATTCAGGTGAACTGGAAAGTCACACATATTTAAATGCTGATTACAGAGAAAAGATCAACTGTAGGATATTTTAAAATATAAGAATATATTTTTTAAATAATTACTTGACAGTTATTCAGTTATTTAATAGAACAAGAATGCAATTTTTTTAAATTCACTTTAAGTCTTACAATTAAAGGCTTTATTATCACAAAGGTAAAAACATTCTTTTTTATAATTCATGTATGATTTATATAAATATGATTTGGTATATGATGTATACATAAGTCCAATCTCATAATTTCAAACGTGTTTTATGTCTGAATTTGTATATAATAATTTAAGTTGTTAGATATTCTACATTTTAAACCGTGCTATTGATCATTAATAGCATAATACTATATATGCTTAGTAAGGAATTTTGTAACTTTCGTGATGATAAAGCTTGTTTTTTAAAGAATAAATTTAATTGACTTTATTAGGATTCCCTCCAATTAAGTACACTATGAAGACATTCAATATCTTAAGAATTTACATGAACTAAAAATCCCATTTATTAACTTTTCAGTGCAAACTTTACAAAAAAATTAAATAAAACTCTGCAGTCTCAAAGTTTCTTGGAATTGTTCCTACCCTTATCTGATTCACAACCTTTTCCAAATTCCTGAGTAGGTTTGACATATAACAAGTCATACCCACACAATGTCTACACAAATGATATATAACACTGATAAGAAAGTACATTCACATCTTAGGAAGGAAAAAAATAATAATATTTCTTTGGTTTGGTTAACGAACTGCATAAACATCACTATTCCATATTTTAGTGTTAGGAATTTTAAAAAAAATAGCATTGTCCTTGTTGAACCAAAGTTCTTACACAAATCTGAGTGTTCTGTAAAATTAGGACTACACTGACAACTCACCATCATGTTGCTATATTGATTGTGAAGATATGACTGAAAAAAAGTTCAATAAGTTATACTATCATCTTTATGAAGATCCATGAGAGAAATTTTTCTAGTCTTTTTAATCTGTTTCTACCTGAAAGATACTATCAATAACCACACATTAGAATATATCAGCTTCCCTATATTGGCTGCCAGAAAACTGAAGTCTTCATTTTTGGCCCATTTTTAGAAGTCTTATAGGACCTTAAATCAAATATTTGTGAAAAACAAGATGAATTCTTGGCTTCATCTAATCTTTCCTGCTCTGATATTTCTGCTTTCATCTACTTTGCCACTTATTTTTAATTACATTTTATTTGATATTCATCTATTAATGCATTAAATCCTTTCAATAAGGCTGGGACTAAATAAATGCATATATGAATAAATATATCAAATAACAAAACAATTAATTTTAATGGTTTGAATGTTTGCCTGGTGAGATTTTTAAGTCAAATACTTATACATTTGGTATATAAAAGAAATTCATCTCTGTTCTTCTGAAATTAAAATCATAAAATAGCTAAAAATTAAAAAATAGAGAAAGAAATACTCTCAGAATCATTCAAATAAAGGTATTTAGAATGCATATGCCTACTCTACAGGCCAATTTGAAAACCACCTATCTACCACCACTAATAGCCCTTTTTAGTTTTTCTCTCCCTGGAACCCTGCCTTATCTGCTGTCTTCAGATATCTCTTTTTACCAATTTACTGCCAAGCCATAATTCATCTCATTTTGTTCTTTGTGTGGCCTGAAAATGTTTCTATATATTTCACATATTATATTCTACAGTGCAGATACATTAAGTTACTTTAAGACAACTAATGTCTCCAATATATTCACCAACACTATTCATACAACTGTTGTGCACATACCAAGTACTCAATAAATGTCTTTCTTTAAAAATGTTCCAGAGCACTATAACTAATCACTGCTCAGTTGCCTTCCTTTTTCCCTTTGAAACTACCTCAACAAGTAAGAAATTAGTTTCTACTTAACTTTCCTCCTCCTTAAATTATTGTTGTTGCTGTTTTACTAAAGGCTGTTACTTGTTGCACATATGCGATAATCATGTTTCAGATGTTATATGTACAAAGGTCAGGAACCAGACCCACATACTATTTTTTCCAAGAAAACATGGTATCAAACACTTAATAAACAATCCTAATAATAAGTGTATGAGTAATTTTTTCAAATTTTTGCTTTCTTAAATTTTCAATTCTTTAAAGGCAGGAATTTCACATAATACCTATCAGCCAGTACCTACCCTTGTTCTACTATATACATCCATGATCTACTTCACTTTAACAGATGATAGATAAACCTACAAATTCAAACATCAACTAAAATATAAATTCTAACTTCAAGGATAGACCTAATGTACATGTAATCATCATGACACAGCAAGTTGTGTTTGTAACATCATAAACAGGGAGACAAGGAATACTATTATCCATAAAAATCTAACTACCTTGATTTAGGCACTTAAAAAAGTGCATGCTGCATTTTTTCATAAAGAAATCAGTAATCCCAGGGGATTCGAAAATCCTGACTATTACACAGAAGTATAAGAAAATAGAAATAAAAGAACAACAGATATAAAATTAATAAAACTGGAGTTACCTATGTGTTTTTCCATTTTTATTGGTTCTTTTTAATTATATATACCATCAGGATTAATTTTGACATGATTTATAAAGGCAGGTGTGCATATTTTGAGAAGTTTAGAAACATTTATCAAATTTATATTCATGTATATACTTTTTACTAAATGTTTACAAGAAAAACAAATGTAGAAGGCTGGGGCTGTAGCTCAGTGGCAGAGCATTTGCCTACCATGTGTGAGGCAATGGGTTTGATCCTCAGCATTGCATAAAAATATACAAATAAAATAAAGGCATTCTCTCTGTTTACAACTATCAAAACATTAAAAAACAGAAATGCAGAAAATTATTAATTACCTTTCCAAATGATCCCTGACCAAGAACCTTGAGCAACTCAAATTGTGCAGGATCTGCTTTCTCATAACCTTCCTTAACATGATGAATGATAGGGATTTCTTTAACAACACCTTCATCCTGTAAAATATAAATTCGAATAATACTCAAATATAGTTCTAACATCTTGTGATTATCTTTTTAGGAAAGAAATCATATAATTTCCACCTCTCTAGATCTATCACATAGTTTTACAGGCTACTGATATGCCCATTTAACTGTTTTCTAACTTAACAAACAGATAAACCACAACCATCTTCCCTACCATATATTTTCCTGTAAATGGAAGCAAAATATAAAAATAAAATAAAATCTCTGCTTCAGTTTCCAAACAGAAAACAATAAATGAAAGTATTAACAACTAACCTTCTTAACACCCTCACTGTAGTGTGACTTATGAGGCAGAGGAATTTTTACATAAAAATCTTGTAAATTGTGAAGCATGGAAAAAAATATAAACTTCAAGAGTTACTTTCAATACTGTTTTACTATACCCATTTTAATATTTTTAATACCTTTATTTATTTAATTAATTTATCTTTCTTTATGTAGTGCTGAGGATTGAACTCAGGGCCTTGCACATGCTAAGCAAGCACTACAGCGCTGAGCCACAACTCCAGCCCCCTGCCATTGGAATATTTAAGTGTACAATTAGACACATCAATGCAAAAGAAACTGGCATAAACAAAAGAAAATTTTGAGAACCCAAACAAATGTTTCCAGGCTATGGCCCTAGTATTATTAAATATTTGAATATAAATTACATGCCAGATTTTCTATCATCTGGACCAGGCAGAAAGGAAGCCACTCAGGAAATATTTGAACCCTATGATACAGGGCTCCACTCAGCTGTGATGACTACACTCAAGTGAGTTTTGATTCTAATCCCTAAAGAACACATAGTTTCTAGGGGTAAAAAAACTCAGCTACTTTACTTATCACAAAATAACACATCTGGAAAGATCTGGAAGGGATCTTATCCAATCCTTTTGCACAGAGTTTTTCACATGAACAGTTAATCACAATGTCTAGAAGTTTGGAAAGTTTTCCATTATACCATATTAATTCTGGTTTGGATGGTAAGAATGGTCTTGATCAATTTACCCTTAAATTGACTGACCAATTAATGATGGCTGTGGCCAAAGTCAACAAGGGTATGGTCCCAAATTAGACAGGCTTCATGGCAGCTTAAATAATTTTCATGTTACATAGGTAATCAAACACTCACTCTATTAAGAGATGTGCATAAACAGAGAAATTTTAGTTTTAGGTATTAGGAACCATTAATAAATGAAGTCAGAAAAAAAATATTAATTGACTCACAAAGTATGTCAATGGATGTTTCTTATACATCAAAGTAACATTTAACCAGATAGTTTTAAGTATTCAGTGATTTATAAATTTTTTTCTAAAAATAAGGGCTGAGGATGTGGCTCAATGATAGAGCATTTGCCTAAGCATGAGGCCATGGGTTCAATTTCTAGCGTTCACCAAAAGATACATAAATCTACTGAGTCTGCTTTACCATTTGAACAGGTCCTTTCTTTTTATAGTGGAGAATTTTTTTTAAATGTAAAAGTACATGCTCTGCAGCTGACATTTTGGGAATGTATTGAATTATGGTGTATTTGTATGGATCTTTACAATATATACACACCCCAAACAACAATAGATTACATGTTTTATTAATATTATGGACGGTTTCACTACATATTATGCCTATATTAGTGGTCTTCAAAGTATGAAAGTTTCCTCCTGTGGGAAGAACATTAGAAGAGACAACAGACTTTCTTTTGCTCACCTCTGCCATGCACAAACTAAGCACCTTTGACCACATCACAAACTGTACTCTACTTCAGTATTTTCAGATGACAAAGAGATCTTGTTAGATGGGTGTCTAGGCCTGGCTTCCATATTGAACACAATATACTATTTTCATGATTAAGAAGGCACTTCAAGTACTTTGCATGTTTAAGATCATTATAATAAGCATGGATCATGATAACATTAGGTTTTTTAAGAAGTGCTCCAAGTGTGGAAACAACTATATGCTAATTAGGTTCACCAAACCTAAACAAGTATTCCAAATAAAAAATGTTTATTCAACATCCCTTCCTCCCTTTATTAAAATCCACACATGCCCATCCTTTAAAACTGCAATATGTCTTTTGATTTTCAACAGAAGTACCCTAAAAGCTCCAAACAGTAAAATGCTAGTAGATAAGAAATAACACTCTTCCTAGCAGGCAGCTATCGTATAATAATGTTATAATGGGTTCTATATCTTGTCTTTCTTTCCCACTGGACTGTTAGTTTCTTCAATGCAGCTATTATCACATTCATCACTGTACTCCTAACATTTAGTATAATACTTGTTTGATCTTATGGGAGCAGAAAGCTAAACATTTTTATAAGAACAGAGGGAAGAAAAACATACTTTTAAAAAGAAAAACAGCTCTTACCAAACATATGAAAAAAGGTAATTCTGTTCAGTAACAGAGTAATTTGTTTCACTATATTAAGCATTTCATTATACATATTGAAATATTTTGTATACTTAAAAGCATACAATAAAACAAATTGTTTTAAAAGGTAAAATTAACCAATAAGAAAAATCAAAATTATTTTAAATAGTTAAAAAATTATTGGTAGATATTGTACAGAACAGTGGGTTTCATTGTAGTATATTCATATGTGCATATAACATAATTTGATCAATTTCAATCCCTAGTATTTCCCCTTGTCCTTCCCTCTTCCAGGCACCTGACCCCTTCCTTTATCCTAATGGTCTCCTTCTATTTTCATGAAATCTTTTTTCCCCTTTTTCCCCCTCTAACTTCCACATATGAGGAAAAAAAATATATAGTGCTATCTTTCCCAGTATGGCTTAAATGGATAAAACTGGAGATCATTGAGCTAAATACTTTCTAAAAAGCAGAAAAAAATATATATATCCAGAATTTATTTTTACTATACAAAGGAAACAGGAATTTCATTCTGGGTAATGGAACTCTGTGAATTTTGAATATCATTAACCTTCTGTTAAGCAATATTTATAAATTTAATAAAATGAGCATTTTCCCCTTAGAATGTGGATGATGTTAACAAACTTTTCCCATTATTCATAATTAGTACATTTATTACACTGTACTGTATTCAACACAAATGAAAGGCATAATAACCCATAACCTGTATTTTTAAATGCTGATATTAATTTAATACTTACCATTTGCCTTTTTAATAAATACATTTGTTCATAGGAAACTGAAAACTACACATTATATCACTAAATTATGGCAGGTTTGCCTTTAAGTAGATAGTACTTTATATTATAGTTTGTTTGTCTTTAAGTAGATAGTAGTATATAATGACCTATGTACACATAAGGATCAGCTACAGAAGAAAAATGCAATTGATACACTTGTTTGGATCACAGTTTGAGAGATTATGGTTCAGGAAAACTAGGGTAGGTAAGGCATGTCTACTTTTAAATCTCACCAGATTATTTTGATACTTGGCTAGATTTTAGGTGCTTCCAATGGGTAGCTAAAGTTATATATATATATATATATATATATATATATATATATATATATATATATATATATGCATATATATGTAACTTTATACTGAAGAAAGACACAAAATACATATACAGATATATTTAATGTATGCACATATGTATATGTAAGTGTTTATAGCTACTTATTACAGAGCTGTTTTTATCATTTGTATTCCACTTTTTTTTTTTACTGTCAAAGTAACTGATGCCCTCCTGTGTCACCATTTCCAACATTGTTTTTTCTTATTTCCTCAGTTTCCAGCCACATTCCTAACTATTGCTGAACATGTTGCAGCATGCCCAAGTTCATTGTTTACTATTATAATTTTGTTTTATTGTCTCTGAAACTCCCCCTTCGCTCTGTACCTCTCTACCTTTCTTCAGGTTCTATTCCAAAAGCTTAAGAGTAGCAACAATCTAGCTTTATATAAGGTAGTAGTTTACTTCTGAGTCTTCTGTTTTTCCCTAAGGGTAAATAATGCTCAAGAAAGTTCTTTATCTTTGTATAATAAATTTGTGGTATATCATCTTATATCCCCATGTATATACTCTTTTAAATTATACATATACTCAAATAATTGACAACATTCATTAAGCAATATTCTTTATCAGACACTGCTACACACTGGGGATACAGAGGTAAAATGCTTAGAGACAGAGGAGTCTGTCAGAACCATATCCTTAAAGAAATAAAAACCCACAAGCATGTTATGGGCTGAATCAGGTCCCCTCAAAATTGACATGTTAAAGTCCTAACACTTAGTACCTTAGACTACGACCATATTTAGGGGCCTTTAAAGAGGTAATTCAGGCAATATGATGTCATAAAGGGTGGTGCTTAAACTAATAAGACTGATATCCTTCTAAGAAGAAGAAATTAAGACACATCCACACTGAAGAAAGATCATATAAAGGCACACAGTGAAAGGACAAGTTAAAGAAAATCCAACCCTGCCAGCATCTTGATCTCAGACTTAATAGACTCCAGAATTGTGACAAAATACATTTTCATTGATTAAGCCATTTAGTCTATAGTACTTTGTAAGGGTAACCCTAGCAAACTCATAAATGGTATCTAATCTTAGTGGATCTATGAAAATAAAGCTGCTACTAGGAAATGAAGATTCAGAAACTACCAAACAAGAGACTACTATTCTATTCACATTAAATGATAAATCTAAGGCAGGAATGACTATAAGTTGGGTTAGTTCTTCCAAGCTTGAAGTAATTGTTTAGGAAAAAAATATGCCATTTCCACCACAAGAGAAACAGAATGATCAAACCTCTAAAATTTTTGATCATTTTTTAAAATTCAGGTGGAGAACAATGCTGCAACACTGAAAAAACATAATGATAAAGTAAAAAAATTAACTGCCAAATACACTACTGCTCTGTTTATTTGAAAACTGATTTCTTTAGGAAAAACAAATCACTTGTTAAAGAGAAAGAGAAAGAGCTGATAACAACCATTAATAATGTACTATACCTGAATCACAACAGTTTCACAGGATTATGGAATTAACCTCCAAAAAACAAGTCAAAAGAGAGGGGAGGAAGTGGGGGGAGAAAGAAACAGAGAGAGATTTTTAAAGTTTAAATGTTATTTTTAAAATAATAATAAAATATTTATCTGTAGAAAAAATTGCTTAGTAAAGCAATAAATATATGTGTAGACTGTGACCTTTGGTAAAAAAAAAATTTAAAAGATCATACTGAGATTCTAAGAAGCATTTAGTTATGGATTTGTTAAAGCATATGTGGAGACTCAGAAAAGCAGCTTGATGTATCCTTCTCATGCAGAAAAAAATTTAAGGGCCAGTGAAAACCAAGCCAAATAACAACATACTTTGAAAGAAGACTTAAGGTAATTACTATGTAAATGTCCAATGCCATTAGGTTGAAATAAATATATAAAAATAATACACATATTGGAACGTAATTGCGTAAAATGTAGCTTTGCAAACTTTTGTATTAAAGAATGGAAAGCAAAGAAGTGTGGCAAACTAATTTCTACTTGGGAAAGTTTATTTTTCTTATAAGTTCGTTAGTTTCTTCATCAATAAAATGGAAACAATATCTGCTCTATTTATTTCAAATCTGTTATATGAGGATCAACTGAGAACTTTGAACAGCTATTTAAAAACTAAAGCTACTGAACTTATTTATAATATTTATCTTTGTTTACTTCATTGGGCAGCATTAACTCTACCTTGTAGTCACTGCCCAATCATTTTTATGTTAAACAAAATAAATACTCATCAGTGAATTTTGCATTTTGTAGTACAGGGTTCTAAATTTTAAAGAAAGAGAAATGAATAGAAAACAAATACAAGCATTGCAACAGAAAAAATATTGAAGAATGGCAAGGCTACAGTGCCCATCAGAATGGAAAGGCAAATACAAGAAGAAAAATCTATAATATAGGAAAAGGTTCAAGCCCATACTTGAAATACTACCTTCTTAATACCCCACACGAGTTTAACTAAGTAAAACCAACTTGTAGAAGATCATTTTAAATTTTTTAAAATGTATTTCTTTCAGATAAATATAAGACTAGGATACACCCTGACATAACCACAAAAGCATGGAACACCACTGGCCCCATTTCATTCATCAGTACCTCCCCCAATTCCCACTCCCAGCTCATCTCCCTCTATTGCACTAATCTTTCTTAAAACCATTTACAGTTTACTTTTTTGTTGTTTATTTAATCAGTGTCTTGTGGATATACTCAATG
This sequence comes from Marmota flaviventris, assembly GCF_047511675.1. Classification (NCBI taxonomy): domain Eukaryota; kingdom Metazoa; phylum Chordata; class Mammalia; order Rodentia; family Sciuridae; genus Marmota; species Marmota flaviventris. Next base: position 68,966,159 of record NC_092518.1, read on the forward strand.
CCAGGACCCACCATTCGACATCTATGTATACACATACAACAATTTGGTCAGACTCATTCCACTGTTCTTCTGTTTTCCCACCCCTTCTTTGTCTTCCTCAATCCTTTCATCTACTCTAATGATCTTCCCTCTATTTTGATGAAATTTCCTCTCCCTTTTTTCCCATTTCTTTTTTATTCCCCTCCATTATTTTGGATTAACTTCTGCATATCACAGAAAATATTCAACCTTTGACTTTGGGAGACTGGAGTATTTCCCTTAGCATGACAGCCTCTAGATCCATCCATTGACTGGCAAATGCCGTAAGGGCATTCTTTTTTATGGCTGAGAATACTCCATTGTGATTGTGTGTGTGTGTGTGTGTGTGTGTGTGTGTGTCACATTTTCCTTGTCTATTCATCTGTTGAAGAGTACTTCAGTTTGTTTCATAGCTTGGCTGTTGTGAATTGTGCTGCTATAAACACTGATGTGGAACATCACTGTAGTATCCTCATTTTAAGTTTTTTGGATATATAGCAAGGAGTGGGATAACTGGGTCATATGGTGGTTCCATTCCTAGTTTTTTGAAGAATTTTCATTCTGCTGTATTTTTTTTAATCATTATAAGGGGCATATATCAAGAATGGCTTTTCCAGGTACAATGGCATATGCCTGTAATCCCAATTACTCAGGAGGATTCCAAGTTCAAGGCCAGCCTTGAAAATACAGCAAGACTCAAAATAAATAATAAAAAGGGCTAGGGATCTAGCTCAGTCACAAAGAACCCCTGGATTCAATAGCACTGCCAAATAATACTAATAATTAATAATAATAATAATAATAATAATAATAAATTTTTAAAATTAAAAAATAGGCCTTAAAATATTAGGAAATTAGTTATTTTACTATACATTTTCAGTTAAAGGTAACATTTGTATTTCTGGGTAGTAAACTATAAATAAATTAAGAGACTAAATATCTTGCTGACCTTGCACTAATGGAGTAAAAAAAAAAGTAACCAAAAAAATAAATAACCATTAATTTAATCTTCCTTGGAAATCCTAAGATATTGATATCAAAATTATGTCTATTATTTCAAGGGAAAAAAAATTGGTACCAGGGATTGAACCCAGTGGCGCTTATCCACTGAGCCACATTCCCAACTCTTTTATAACTTATTTTGAGACAGGGTCTTGCTAACTTGCTTAGTGCCTTGCTAAGTTGCTGAGGCTGGCTTGAATTCGTGATCCTCTTGTCTCAGCCTCCCAAGACACTGGGATTACAGGCATGTGCCCAGATCCATAAAGCTTTAAATGTAAATATAAATGGATCATAAATTATCAAATGTAGGAGACAGATATACTTATTGTGAAAAAATATAAGAAATTAACTCATATCAGCCATCTTATATTAAAATAGATGAATGGTAACATACTTTTTCTAAACTTGATATTGTTAGGAGACTAGGTGGTAAAATTTTATATCAGATATCTTTTATCTGTGACCTGTTACTTCTTTCCCAATGTGAAGGTTGTTTTGAAAAATAGAAAATGGCTCATGATAGAGATATATGGAAATTATAATTGGCATATATTTCAGCTTTGCTGATCATATGTTAAATATATATGGAGCCCAGGAAACATCTGATTTAATTTTACTTGTTTTAACTGAAAAAAAATGACCAAATGACTATGAAAGTCTACAGTAACACAAGTTGAAATGGAGTAGATTAGTTGTCTAAATCAGTCAATCAGAAAACAGCATCAAGTCACACAGATAAAACAAAATTCAACTAGTGTATCTACTTATTTTTCAATGCTGGGGATTGAATCCAGGACCTCATGCATGCAATGCCCCTTCTCTATCACCAAGCTACATTACCAGTTCCTAATGTTCAAATCTAAAGATCACTGTTTAAACAACGTGTAACACAGAGCAGTTTTTACAATCCTATACTATTTTACAACAAGAACAAAAAAAAAAAGCCAATAAAAACAAACAGTTATGAGCATCACATTGGAATAAGCAATGACAACCAAAAAATCTTATAAATGAAAACAATTTTTAAAGGGATAAATTTATTCTGAGTCTGGTGATGCACACCTATAATCCCGGTGGCTAGGGACTGAGATAGGAGGATCACCAGGTTCAAAGCCAGCCTCAGCAACTTAGCAAGACCCTGTCTCAAAAAATAAAAATAAAAAAGAGCTTGGATGGTGGAAGGAGACCCTCATCATTATAGAAAAGAGCTTGGAATGTGGCTCAGTGGTTAAGTGTGCATGGGTTCTATTTCTGGTACCAAAAAAGAAAAAAAAAGGATAAATTTAAATGGTTAGTGTTTTTCACTCATATAGTTTTACTGATAAAAACTGTAACACAAAACCATCACACACCAAAAGTATTTCTTTTTAAGTCCAGCCATGAATTAATCAAATTTCTGAAAGTGTTTCTAATTCTATTCTCTAAAACTTTGAAATCTACCTTCTAGCTATTTAAATTGATGGCATGCAATAAATCATATTAGCATCTAACAATATATATTTTTACTATCTTTTCAATAAAATGTGTACTTCCTAATTTTAAGCGAAAATTAGAAAAGTGAATATATGAGTCATTCTACATTAATGGTTATGAATTTATTTTGACTTCCCATATAAAGATATATACATGTATACATACACAAAGTGCATGCACAAGCACACATATGCACACATACACACACACACACACACTTTTTATCCTCCTGTGGTGTAGCGCTAGTTGTTTCCTCATTAATTTATTAATGCTAAAATATAATAAGGCGCTCTTTTCTTTTTTAAATATTTTTAGTTGCAGACAGACAAAATACCTTTGTTTATTTAGTTTTTCTATGTGGTACTGGGGATCAAACCCAGTGCCTCATGTGTGCTAGGCAAGCACTCCACTGCTGAGCCACAACTCCAGCCCCTAAATTAGTCTTTTCTAGTGCTTTTTGTAGCTTTTTAAACTCCTTTTATAAAGTAGCAACATAAATATTTCTATGCCTCATAGCCCATATGATCTGTATATAAATATTTAGATGATTTTGCTAAGAGTTAATATTTGATTATATTAAAAATTAAAATGTTATTAAGTAAAATGCAAAAGCTAAAATGACAACATTATACTGCTTGTCAATTGAAAGTGTTTCATGATCACAGTTTACAGAGATAGTTACATATAATATTTCAAAGGAGAGTGTTGAACAAACCCAACTTCTGGCTTCTATGTTAGATAAATTAACTTAAAGACACATTTTACAAGGGAAAAAGAAATAAAAGTTAATTTTATACACAACTAAATGAGAAAACAGTGGTATTCCCCTTACTTCTTGGGGTGTACACAACATATAGCTAAACTAAGAGGAAGCACACTGTATCATACGTCTTGATTCTATTACTTACTAATTTTATCCTGTAGTATAAATCACAATCTCTCCAAATATCAATATACTAATCTGTGCAATGAAAATATTGCAAAATACTATATTCAAGGCTCATTCCAACTTAAAAAATCTATAACTATGTGAAAATATCTACAGAAATGACAACCATAAAAATTACAGCATAAATGGAAATGCCTACATTAGTCAGAATTAATTAGCTAGTCTTTAAAATAGTAACTTCTGAAATAATTTAAATTTAATTATCTCTGACATCCAGAAAATGGATTTTAAATTACTTCAGACTATTCTTAGAGTTCAATATTTCCAAATAAGTGCTCTTTTCTACCCTGATATTAAAGATAATCTTATTCAGTTTATTTCAGATGATTCTATATTTAGTAATACAGTTACTTATGTACTGTCAATTAAATCTTTCACCTATTACACTTAAAATGGGACCTATGGCATGTAACGTTTTTTCAAAAAATTTGTTTATTAAAAACATTTCAGTCACAAAAATTTCTGATGGAAAAATCTGTCTTCTACTTTAACTGCAGTTGATTATTAATAATTGCATTTACTTATTAAAAACTTACCTGAGGGCTGGGGTTGTGGTTCAGTGGTAGAGTGCTTGCCCAGCCTGTGTGAGGTGCTGGGTTCGATCCTCAGCACCACATAAAAATAATAAAATAAAAGTTTTGTGTCCAACTATAACTAAAATAAATATATTAAAAAACTTACCTGATTAACTATCATTAACTTATAGGACCCTTTTTTCCTTTCCCATTATTCTCTTTCTTTATATGCTAAAAATATTGCTTAAAAAATCAACATGATTACTTACATCGCAAGAATCTGCTTCTCCCTCGTCCATTGGCTCATCAACCATTTTAAGACCATTTACCTGAAAAACATCATTCAAAAATTGATAGTCAGGAATATTAAACCAAGAGTAATAACTAAGAGATATATAACCCTAGGCATTTCCCTTCACAATCTACTAAGGCCCGCACTTACTGAAAAACAGGAGGACAAAGGACACATAGGAGGTACTTAGAAAAGAAAAACTACTAATATGGTTCCCAGATTGACCTTAAGAATCCTTGATTTTTCAGAGCTTTATGTTTCATTTCATATTGTTTAGGACTTTGCTAGGACATATGATCATACACTAAGTACATTAATTATGTATTTTCATTAAGATTGTCCTAAAGAAAATGTCTATGACATAAAAAAAGTGTCACAGAAGAAATCTAGCTTGGATATGTTCAAGAAAATTAGAATGGAAATAATTTTACATTATTAAACTGTTATAAATTCCACTCCATCATATGAGTTCTATTTAAACATATAAACTACTACACAGAAGAAAGAATATACTACAGAAAATAGACATAAATGGCCATGAAAAGAAATTATTTCAACATACACATCTCAGTATATAATTAAACATATTCTTCAATCACTAATTAAGGGAAAAGTAAATATAAACAACTTAGATAAAGGGTCTACAAACTATGATCCATAGGCCAAATCTGGCCTGCTGTCTGTTTCTGTATAAAATGTTCCTGGAGCACAGCCACACCCAATTGTTTCTAAACAGCAAAACTGAACAGTTGTGACTGAGATCCTATGTCTGCAAGGCCTAGGATTATTATTTGGCCATTTATGAAAAAAATCTGCCAATCACAGACATAAGATGTTTGAAACAGCAAAATGGTCTGGGGAAAAAAGGAATTTTATCATTGTCCACTTCAAAGAGTCCAATAAAAAGTAGAAAAAAATGAAGTAAATTAAACAGAGCTACTGGTGAGAGTCAAATGGAATAAGCCCACAACACCTATCTCTCCCCTGATTATACCTAAAACCCTAGGCATAAAACAAAAGGAAACTACCTAAGAACTCTACAAACTAAGCAACAGAATTGGAAAAAAAGATCAAAATTTGAAAAATAACTGATGAGTTCCCTGACTTTATTTTTCACCTTTATCCCCCTGAAATTGACCCAAGGACAGGCTAAGCCATGGATCTCTACTGTACATGAACAACATTTCCCAGAGAAATCCTACTTTGTAGACACAGAACCAGGGGGGGAAAATGCACTTCTGAGGTGTTGAACATAAGGAGAAGCTAAGAATTTCCCATGACAGTCTTCTTTTCAACTCCCATTCCTAATCTAAGGTAAACTCCATTAAAAAGAGAACCTGTCTCTCTGAGGAGAGGAAACAGGAAAAGAGGATTCTGTAATAGGAAAGGCATGGAAGTAATCCCTGTTAGTTTTTTCACTATCTTCTTCACTTCATTCCAAGGGCAGAAAGACTAAGACTTTGAGACAAACTCATATCGCTTGCCAGAAGAACAGCATCAGGGCCTCTGAGAAACAAATAATTTGGAAGAAATAATGGGAAAAACAGAATGGCAGAAAGATATCTCCTAATTATTTGTATGAATTAATACATGTGAGGTTCAACAACAAAATGCATGTGCAGCAAATAGAACCAAAGAATACAAAAAAAAAAAAAGATTTGAAAACTGACCTGCACTATAAGCCATTGCTCAAGTTTTAGACCAACAAGTGAATTAGGAAGTGCACTCAGTAGCAAATGCACAATAATACCCAAATGCTCTGAAAACTAACTTAACATTGTAACAATTATCCAAAGAGGGGACGACAGAACTTAGGAGTATGAACCCAACAAGGTAATTTTCTTTATGAAAGAAACAAACACTAATGGATCAATTCCAAGATGCCTCTCATAGTCAAATATCTGTCAAGGATTTTAGAACAGCTGTATCAACTAAGATTTTTTTTTTTTAATAAAACAAAACATATCTGAATGTAATGAAAAATACTTCTCAGCAGATACATAGAAAGTAAATAAGAATCAATGTAAGTAATTCCAGATCCCAAAATCATAATATATGAAACAAAAAAAAAATACTGGATATAATCAATAAAAGAATGCAGATAGAAGTGGATACAGTAAAGTTGAAGATAGATAAACAGAAACAATCCAATATGAACACAGTGAAAATGATCAAACAAGCTACTATGCAATCCAGAAATACCACACTGGGTATATACTCAAAGGAAATAAAAATAAAATGTCAAATAATACCCACCTGCACCTGTACTCCCTTGTTTACTGCAACACTATTTACAATACACAGGATGTGGAATCAACCTAAATGTTCATTAACAGGTGAATAGATAAAGAAAATGCAGTATTTATACACAATAGAATACTATTCAGCCATAACAATCATAAAATTCTGTCAACTGCAACAACACAGATGATGCTGAAGAACACTGCACAATCTCATTTATATACAGAATATAAATCTAAAAAGATAATCTCATAAAAATTCAAAGCAAAATAGTGGTTATCCAAGACTGAGGGAAATAGTGGGAAGGGGTTTGGGGATAGATCCTTTACAGGTACAATGTTATTTTTAGATAGCAGAAATAAGTTCTGATAATAAGTTCAGCAATGTGAATATAACAAACATTTTCTTCATTCTCTGTCCCAAAATAATTAGAATTTGAAATAACTCACCATAAGGTAATGATAAAAGTTTAAGGCATTGGATACGCTCATTACTTAATTGATCACTAATCAAGATAGCACATGAATACATATATGCATAAAAAATAAATTAACAGAGCCTCAGACACATGGAACAATATTAAATGGTCTAGATCCATGTCATTAGTATCCCATTAAAAATAGAATCATACTAAAAAAAATTACTTAAAGAAAGATGTTCCTGTTCCTATGAAATGCTGAGAATAGGGAAATCTATAGAAATAGAAAACAGAGGTTGTTCAAGGCTGATATATGTGGAGATGAAGGTAATAAAAAAATAGTACAATGGTCATTTTGGATGTGATGAAAAATTTGATGTTTGCAAACATTTGTTAATATAATAAATATATCAGATTATATATTAAATGGGTGAATTATATGATATATGAATTGCATCACAATAAAGCTCTTTTAAAAAAGCATTAATAACTGAAAATGTACTAAATTTATAGATTTAAGATCAAAGAACCCTAAACAGGACAAAGTTATAGAAAACCACCCAAAGACATATCTTTTCTTTTAAATATTTATTTTTTAGTTGTAGTTAGACACAATACCTTTATTTATTTATTTTTATGTGGTGTTGAGGATCGAACCCAGGGCCTCGCACATTCTAGGCGAGCACTCTATTGCTGAGCCAGTCTCAGCCCCAAAGATATATCTTAATTAAGCTACTCTAAACCAAAAGAAAAATGGGAGAAAAAATATTGAAATGAGAGAAAAGTTTTAAATAAAGGGAACATCAAATTGACTGGCTGCAGATTCCTCAATGAAAAATCATGGAGGTCAGAAAACAGCTGAAGAACATTCACCTGAGGAAAATGGAAATGCATGTTAACAAATAAATCTGTATATGAATGACTAAAGCAGTTTTATACATAACTGTCATATATTGGAAAGAGTCCATGTGTCTTTGATCTGGTAAACTGATATTAATCATCAATAAAAATGAGAAAACTACTGATACCTGAGAATATATAGATGGATGTTAAAAACGTTTTGCTAACTCAAAGAAGTCAAACCCAAGTGCTAAATATTGGATGATTTGTCTACAAGACACTGAAAAAGGCAAACTACAGGGAAATAATTTATATCATTAGTTTCCAGGGGTTGGGAGTTGAGTAAGGCAACTCACTACTAAGCAATAAAAAGGAATGATTTATTGATACACTCAACAACATGGGTGAACCACCAAATATATCATTGTAAGTGAAAGATGCAAGATACAAAATGCTATATAAGGTGATTCTATTTATAGCATTCTCAGGCAAAACTATAAAGAATGGAATAGATTAATGGTTGCCAGGGGTTAGGGCATACTACAAAGAGGCACCTTAACGGGCATCGGGTGGTGTGCCAAGGGGGTGAAGGAACTACTCTGATCTTGATTGTGGTGGTAGTTACACAAAGTTATTTATATAACTACATTTGTCTATCCTCAAACCACACATGAAAAGGAGCAAATTTGAGTATGTGAAATTTTAAAATCAACATATTTTAAGGCAATTTACACAATTTAATGAATATCATCTAATGGAAACCAAGTAAAGCAACTAATGATGTCTATTTTTCTAATTTTTAATTGATTTTATTTTTAAATACACGACAGCGGAATGCATTACAATTCTTACTACCCATATAGAGCACAATTTTTCATATCTGTTTGTATATATAGTATGTTCACACCAATTCATGTCTTCATACATGTACTTTGAATAATGATGTTAATCACATTCCACCATCACTGCTAACCCTATGCCCCCTCCCTTTCCCTCACATCCTCAGCCCTCCCATGTTCCCCCTCCCTACCCCACTATGAGTCAGACTTCTTACATCAGAGAAAACATTCAGCATTTGTTTTGGGGGGATTGACTAACTTCACTTATCATTATCTTCTCCAACTCCATCTATTTACCTGTAAGTGCCATGATTTTATTCTCTTTTATTAATAAGTAATATTCCATTGTGTATATATGCCACATTTTCTTTATCCATTCATCCACTGAAGGGCATCCAAGTTGGTTCCACAGTTTAGCTATTGTGAATTGTGCTGCTATAAACATTGATGTGGCTATGTCTCTGTAGTATGCTGTTTTTAAGTCCTTTGGGTATAGACGAAGGAGAGGAATTGCTGGGTCAAATGGTAGCTCCATCAGTCCTTTTCTTATTTTAATCTCTGCAGCATATTACAGGTGACCAAACTCCTATTGGATTTTTTGGCTTCTTTGATATCACTATCTCATTTTCTATTTCTTTATTTTCTTTAATTGCTCTTTTTTCTATATCCTTGAAACATAATAACTCCTCAGGAAATGCAATCAATTTACTCATGAATCCAAGATTTACTCAGATACTACTCTTCTCAACTGCATACTTAATAGTTCCACTAGTTTATCTTACATATGTCTCAAAAATAACCAATACACAGAGGAATTAGTGTCCCCCTACAAATATGCTCTCCCTCTAGGGTTCCTTATTTCTATAACTGATGCCACTATCTTACCATTTTACCTCAACAAAACTGTCAAAGTGGTGTGTGTGTGTGTGTGTGTGTGTGTAATTTTTTTCATGAGATAGATTTGTCATTAATATTGAGCATTCAGCAAAATAGTCCAAAAGTCAATAAGGCTGAATCCTGATAATTATACTTTTACAATAAAACAACACTAAGGATTATCTAAAGAAAAAGTGTTATGCATAGAATAAAGATGATCCATCAAAAAAGAAAAACACTGCTTTCCTCTGTTACCTAGTGGTTACTTCCTATTCATACCATCTTATGACTAATTTTTCATGAAGCTGTGGGTCTGAAGGCACTAGAAATAAAATAAATTTGAGTCAAGAAGATCTCTCTATCCTGGAAATCATCTCTTATCTCCACAAATTACCTTTACAACTCTACATTTTTTTTCCATTTCATCTACCCTCAAGGTACCAGATTTTCAATATAAATTATTCATTCCTAAAGAGGACCAGAGTATTTACTGATCCTTACTAAAACTTAAATCATTTCTGCCCATGTGGAAACAAAAAAAAATATTTTTATAATTTTCGCTGGAACAATGAACTTTTATTTCAAAAATAAAATATGTAATTTTACAAGTAAAACAAACATGTTGTTTCCCCCAATGAAGTGTTAAATGGAGAAGAAATAATTTTCTATAGAAGAGTCTAGAAAACTGATCAGTAGTTGTAAGTACAATAATATTTACACAAATACTACAAAACCCAAGTGAATAAACTCTCATGTCAAAGCCTAGTGAAGAATATTTTAAATTTGTTTTTGTTTTATCAGAAAAGAATTAAATAACAAATCTTCCAGGCAGAAATAAACTGAGTTGCTGTAATCATCTAACCTCAGAAAATCATGTGGGTCACTTCAAATCTATCATTTTCTTACTACTTATTGACAAACACAGGTCATCAGGGAAACCTAAACCGAGAAAGAAAAACAATTTTTCCCTTAAAATTTTTAGAATTGGAGGTGGTGTGGAAAGTGAAATATAAATACATATATTTTTGGAAAGGTTTTACTACTATCTGGCCATAATAGTATGATACAAACCTACCCATCAGTCTTACATACAAGAGTAAAGTAACAGAGCTCATAGCATGATGCTAAAAAATACAATGAAGTAGTAAAGAGATACACAAATAAGGAAAAACTAGGGGGAAAGTAGGAAGAAATATGGGTGATGGAATCTAACAATGTAATTAACAAAACCTAATAGTTTTCTCAACAAATTTGAGACTGTTATAAATTTAAAAGTAATCTCCAGGATCCTTAAAATGTACCAACTAAACAAAATCACTGTATTCATATAATACCTAATATTAAAAATGTTTAATACATTGGCATTATAAGGAAAAATTGTTTAATAAGCTTTATGTTGCCTGATAGCCTTTGTAATACTTTATAAAGAGTTCATCAATTTTTATTCACTTTACATAGCTAGAACAAATTGTATCTAAAACTTAGAGGTAGATTCGTATCTATGTCAGCATACTGAATTAAGCCTAGGACAAAACAGAAACCTCCACAGTTGATCAATGTGGCAGACACATTCTAAGATGGGTCCCCAGAATCTTCACCTCTTCATGTCCATGCCCTTGTATAATCTCCATCCTCTAGAGTATGAACAGAACCTGTGGATAGATTCCACACAAAATAATATGGCAAAGGTGTTGGGATGCCACTTACATGATTACATTATACCATAAAGGTCTCTAGAGACTTTCCTTTTTAACGATATTGAAGTAGTCATATGATATGGGACTCCAGCCAGCTCTCTACGAGCTGAGAGCAGCCTGCAGTCAATACCCAGCAAGAACCCAGAGCCTTCAGAGTCCTACAATCACAAGGAAAGGAATTGTGCCAAGAATCTGAAGGAGTTTAGAAGTAGATCCTTCCCCACGCAAGCCTCTATATAAGAATGTAGGAAAGCCAAAACCTTAATTACATGTTTGTGTGACTAAACAGAGGCCCTGGCTGAGTCACACCCAGATTCCTGACCCACAGAAATTGTTGATAATAAATGTGTTTTGTTTTAATCTTCTAAATTTGTGGTGAACTGTAAGGTAACAACAGATAATTAATACAATCAATATTATTGGACAAAATACTGGTGATTTAAAATTATCCCCCAAAACAGAGTTTTGGAAAAAAAATTATATGTTAATACTTTTAAAAATACATATTTATTAAGTTTATGTGCTTTTTCTCATTTTGTAGATATGAAACTGTCAATTACATGGTACTAAGTAACCTAGGAAAAATAGTAGAGTTAAATTTGTGTTAAAATATTTGACCAATAGGGCTACCTAATTAATTTTTGTTTTAATTAGTGAGATTGAGAAGTCACACATTTGCCCTTTAATTTTGCTTTCTGATAAATCAATTACTAACTTAATAAGTACATTGTAAAGAACATTATTTCACACTCTTTTAATAATCAGGGATATTTCAGTATCTTATCTCTCTGAACATAAATTATCAAATGCACAGATTTGTGGTTATAAGAGGCAAAATATAGAATACAAAAAATTAACCCCACACATATCATGGAGTTTACTTTTTCAAATACATTCTAACAAAATGGAACCTCTGTATAGCATTGGTGATAATGTAAAATAGTATGGCTACCATGAGAAACAGTATAGGTATCCCTCAAAATAAGCAAATAATTAACATATTATATAGCAATTGCACTTTGGGCAAATATCCAAAAGAAATGAAAGCAGGATGTCAAAGAGGTACTTGTACAGCCATGTTCATCGCAGTATTATTTGCAATGGCCAAAAAGCTAGAATGTGCCTAAGCATTTACCGACTATCAAAAGATGAATAAACAAAATGTGGTACATTCATACAATGGAATATTATTCTGTATTTAAAAGGAAAAATCTAACATGGGTGAACCTTGAAGAGATTATATTAAGTGAAATAAGCTAATCACATAAATAGAAAGTTAAATCTCTAGTCATGGGTATCCAGATTTAACCTCCTTAAGGGCAAATAATGTGCTTTATTCTTGAAGCAGACATACTACAGTGGTATCATGAAAAAAAATCAGTGCTTTAGGATCCAACTGAAGTAGATTCACATTCTATAGGTCTACTTTTACTACGTTGGGAAAGTTTCTTAAACTTTCTTAGTGTCAATCTCTTCATCTTTGAAATAAGCAACATAGAGTTGTTGTTGAAATTAATATGTTTCTAAAGCAGCTGGCAGTGTTTGACACATGCTCAGTAAATGTATGATCTGTGAATGTTTTTCTACCAACAAACAGAATATAGGAAAAAAAGTATTTTAGTTAATAATATCACCAAAGGAAAGTACCATTGCTATGGAAAACAATATGGAGGTTTCTCAAAAAATTAAAAAAAAAATAGAACTACCATATGATCCAGAAATCCCACTCATGGGTATATAGAGTCATGTGTTAATTAATCATTGGAACTAGTTCTGAGAAATGTACTGTTAGGTGATTTCTTCATTGTGTAAACATCATAAAGTATTCTTAAAAAAACCATGGTGGGTAAAAAATATCACCAGGAAACACAATCTTACAGGACCACTATTATATACACAGCCCTTTCACTGATCAAAACATAATTAGGTAGCGCATAACTATATATCCAAAGGAAATTAAATCAGTAGGTTGAAAAGATACCTGAATCTGTATGCTTACTGTAACAGTATTCAAAACAGTCAAGATATAAAATTAATCTAAATGTCCACCAAAAGATAAAGAAAATATGTATATTTATGCAATGAAATACCATTTGGCCATAAAAAAAGAATAAAATCCTGTTGATTGAGGCAACATGTATGAGCCTAGGAGTCATTATCTTAAATGAAATAAGCCAGGCACAAATCTAAAGACAAATGTAAGCTAAGTCCTAAAGCTTATCTGAAATGTCTGGGACCAGAAGAGTTTTGGATTTTTGATTTTTTGAGATTTTGGAATTATTTTTAATTTATTTTTCTCTTTTTAAATTTGCAAATACATTTTAGCTATCTTGGAGATGGAACCTAAACCTCAAAATTTGTTTTATGTATGTTTTATAGACATACCCATTTTTTTCATGCAGCACTAAGCACTAAACATAGAACTTTGAGTATGCTAAGCAAACACTCTACAACTGAGCTACATCCACACCTCCCTGAACATAATTTTTTTACCGAATGTTTTCTCTGATATAAGGGGGGTGACTCAAAATGGGTAGGGAGGGAAAGCATGGGAGGAAGATTATTTCTAGATAGGGAAGAGGGGTGGGAGGAAAAGGGAGGGGGAAGGGGAAAAGCAAGGATGGGGGTATGTGATGGTCATCAGTATACAAAATACATGTATGAAGATTTGAATTTGGTGTCAATATACCTTATATACAGAGATATGAAAAATTGTGGTATATATGTGTATTAAGAATTATAATGCAAAAATAGAGTAAATGTATAATGGCATAATTTGGCGTGAACATACTTTATATACAGAGTTATGAAAAAAAAAATGTTCTGTATATGGGTAATAATGAGTATAATACATTCCACTATTGTCATGTATTTAAAAAATTTTTTAAAAGATTTTTAGTGTGTCTCATGTGAAGTCTGGTATGGAATCCTCCGTTTGTGGCATCATGTTAGCACTGGAAAAGTTTGTGATTTTGAACCATTTTGAATTTCAGATTTTCAAATGAAGGATGATCTCTCCAGTGAAATTTAAAACACTGATTTTAAAGAGGGAGAGAGTAAATAGTGTTACCAGAGGCTAGGAAGTACACAGGGGATGAAAGGGTAGGGAGACATTAGTCAATAGGACAAAGTTACAGTTAGATAGGAGCAATAAGTTCTATTGTTAGCAGACAACCAGTTAATAATATTTTGTTCAGAAATATTTGGAACATTTCTTTTACAAAGAATTGATAAATTTTTAAGGTTATGGATATATTAATTACCCTAATATGATCAACACACAAAATATATCAAAACATCATACTATACCCCTTAAGTATGTATAATCATTACGGGTCATTTAAAAATAAATTTAAAAAGGCACAAAACCAAAAAATGTTATTTGTATACAAAGTAATACACTATAAATAAAAACTTACATAATCATAAGCTTCTGACCTCACTGTTTTAGTTTTAATATGTCATACTTTTGTGAGAAGATTACTTTTAAAATAATGATAGAATTATTTTTGGTTAACTTGTAAAGAATCTGTCAAAGGAACCCAAGAAAGTACATACATAGTCTTGCATATATCCCTTGCTTTAAGAGTAACAAATTGAGGCGAGTGAGGAGAGCGCGGCGGCAGCGGCGGCGCAGCCATCGCGGGATTGCCGGGGGAGAGCGAGGCCTGAGTGTCTGCGTCTAGGGTCAAAATGGTTTCAATCCCAGAATACTATGAAGGCAAGAATGTCCTCCTCACGGGAGCTACAGGTTTCCTAGGAAAGGTGCTTCTGGAAAAGTTGCTAAGGTCTTGTCCTAAGGTCAATTCAGTATACGTTTTGGTGAGGCAGAAAGCTGGACAGACACCCCAAGAGCGAGTGGAAGAAGTCCTTAGTGGCAAGCTCTTTGACAGATTGAGAGATGAAAATCCAGATTTTAGAGAGAAAATTATAGCAATCAACAGCAAACTCACCCAACCTAAACTGGCTCTTAGTGAAGAAGATAAAGAAGTCATCATAGATTCTACCAATATTATATTCCACTGTGCAGCTACAGTAAGGTTTAATGAAAATTTAAGAGATGCTGTGCAGTTAAATGTAATTGCTACACGACAGCTTATTCTCCTTGCACAACAAATGAAGAACCTGTAAGTGTTCATGCATGTGTCAACAGCATATGCCTACTGTAATCGAAAGCATATTGATGAAGTAGTCTATCCACCTCCTATAGATCCCAAGAAGCTGATTGATTCTTTAGAGTGGATGGATGACGGACTAGTAAATGATATCACACCAAAACTGATAGGAGACAGACCTAATACTTACATATACACAAAAGCATTGGCAGAGTATGTTGTACAACAAGAAGGAGCAAAGCTAAATGTGGCGATTGTAAGGCCACCAATTGTTGGTGCCAGTTGGAAAGAACCTTTTCCAGGATGGATTGATAACTTTAATGGACCAAGTGGACTTTTTATTGCGGCAGGGAAAGGAATTCTCCGAACAATGCGTGCCTCCAACAATGCCCTTGCAGATCTTGTTCCTGTAGATGTAGTTGTCAACACAAGTCTTGCGGCAGCCTGGTATTCCGGAGTTAATAGGCCAAGAAACATCATGGTGTATAATTGCACGACAGGCAGCACTAATCCTTTCCACTGGGGTGAAGTTGAATACCATGTAATTTCCACTTTCAAGAGGAATCCTCTCGAACAGGCCTTCAGACGGCCCAATGTAAATCTAACCTCCAATCACCTTTTATATCATTACTGGATTGCTGTAAGCCATAAGGCCCCAGCATTCCTGTATGATATCTACCTCAGGATGACTGGAAGAAGCCCAAGGATGATGAAAACAATAACTCGTCTTCACAAAGCTATGGTGTTCCTCGAATATTTCACAAGTAATTCTTGGGTGTGGAATACTGACAATGTCAATATGTTAATGAATCAACTAAACCCAGAAGATAAAAAGACCTTCAATATTGATGTACGGCAATTACATTGGGCAGAATATATAGAAAACTATTGCATGGGAACTAAGAAATATGTATTGAATGAAGAAATGTCTGGCCTTCCTGCAGCTAGAAAACATTTGAACAAGTTACGGAACATACGGTATGGTTTCAATACTATCCTTGTGATCCTGATCTGGCGCATTTTTATTGCAAGATCACAAATGGCAAGAAACATCTGGTACTTTGTAGTTAGCCTGTGTTACAAGTTTCTGTCATACTTTCGAGCATCCAGCACTATGAGATACTGAAGACCAAGAATTTAGCTTTAGAACATCTATGCATATGGTGGTCTAAAAATGCACAAAATGTAAAATGTACTTAAAGTCATCTCACTTTTTGTCAAACATTAAACCATCTTAGATTGGAATGTGGAGTAAAGTATGGTACATTTTATGTAACATTTAATGTTTATGCTCATAAAACCTTGTGAACACACTGTGGTATGCCAGCTCAAATCTGTAATAGCCACCAAAACCATAACTAAACGTTTTGATCCCTGGAAAGAAAGGGATAGGGTGAGGGCAAGAGTAGGAAATAGGAACCCTGACCAGTATAACTGTGCAATTTTTGGGACATATTAATTAAAATATGCCTTAACATAATTTCTACTATTTAGTGCAATGGGTAGCATTTATTTGGATAGGAATACTAGCTAAGTTGGTAGATGTCTGATTCTTTAATGTTCAATTTTTTTTTTCATCAATTGAAGTGGGTTTGAGTTTTGTTAAGACTATAACCAAACTATTTTCACTTCATCCTATAAGTTATTGAGTGATATCAAACATGAAAACGTGTTCCAGTTTTCTTTTTCTGATTAAATGTCCAGTGCATATCATTTTTCTATAAGTAATCAGTTGCTTTATAATGAGAAGGCTATATATTATTCTAAAAACCCACTGGATCTAAATGGGTTTGAAAATCCATATCAATATATGCTGTGTGTTTTTAAAGGACAACAAAAACAAATTCATTGAAACTGTATCAAAAAGAATAGGAGTACTTTTTTCTTGTCCACATTTCAGTCAAATAAAAATCAATCCTGTGAGATTGTGTTTATATATTGAAGCAAGAGGATTTTTTAGGACTTTATTGGAGGTGGGTGTAGGGAAGGATTCACCATACTTGGGCTCTCCTTCCTTTATACATTATATCATAGGACTTTTAAAAGGCTTGTACTGCTTTTCAAATGAGATCTGAAAGTGCATTATTGTGGAAGAATGTATTTGCAGCTACTAATAACATCAAGAAAATGTCCTTGTGTGTAAGTAAACACATTAATTTTGACCTTGAAAGCTGAATTCCTTAAATAAAATAATACAAAATGTGTATAAAATTAAATAAAGGACTTTATTTACATACCATATAAAGTAGCAAACTGTTGAATGAGTTTGAAGATATCATTTATTTTTTCTGCATGTGGATTTAGCTTTAGAAAGAAATGCATTATAGAAACAAGTAATAGCAAGAAAATTGATGTATATTTTAATGATACATTATAATTCCCTTTAAATTGCAATAGTAGTTTACTATTTTAACATATATTTGGTTTAACAGATTGTTCAGCATTACACTGTTCTAATTAAGCTGATCAAGTTGTATTATATTTAAATCATCAGCAATGTATCGTGAATATGTTTAAAGGGTTCAGTTCACAGTACAAAGTTACATGTAACTTCTCAATTTCCTTTGTCAATTTAAATGCAATGTATAAAAAGTTTATTTTGATATTGTGGAAAAACTAAATGTAAAAGAAATCACCTTCTTCCATGCAGGTGTATAATCTTGAAAAAGAAAAATGCTTCCATGTTGAAGCCAGATTTTCTGTAGTAAAACTTTTAAACATTATTTTAAAAGAAAAAAAAAAGAGTAACAAATTGAAGCCAGTCATGGTGTTGCATGAATGTAATCCCAGCAGATCAGGAGGCTGAGGCAGGAGGATCACAAGTTCAAAGCTAGCCTCAGCAAATTATTGAGGCTGTAAGCAACTCAGCAAAACCCTGTGTCTAAATAAAATATAAAAAAGGGCTAGGCATGTGGCTCAGTGGTTAAGTGTTCCTTGATTCAATCCCCAGTACTAAAGAAAAAAAAAGAAATAAAAAACTGGAGAGATTTAAAAATAAGCATCTCTGTGTATTTTTTATGCTAACAACACTCTCAATTTCTCTTTAAGTCTTTTAGCAAGGCATTTCCAAAAATAAGGAAGGGGGTGTTTTGCATTCACATAAAGGTTTCAATTTGTGAACTAAATTTTAAACTACCAAATTTTTTCAAACTTTTATTAATAGGTATGGTCGCCAGGAGACTATTTACCTTTTCAATCTTTTAGACTGAATTCCATAGTTTATATACTGTTATGGGAAATTTGATGGCATTTATAATTTCATGCAAAATGATTCACTTTGATCCTTTCTAGTTTTCGTAATGATTTTGTTTTTAAGTTCTTAATGATTTTACCCCAATAGGTTAGTCTTTTGAAACACCCCCACCTAACTATTGTCACTGCTTCAAGGAAAAGTTTAGAAAGAGCAATTCTGGGAGCTGGGGTTGTGGCTCAGCAGTAAAGCACTCAACTAGGACGTGCAAGGTGCTGAGTTTGATCCTCAGCACCACATTAAAAATAAATAAATAAATAAAGGTATTGTGTCCAACTATAATTTTAAAAAAGAAAGAAATAGCAACTCTGTTTCAAGTCAATCTGATAGAGTTGTCTCTTAAAGAGAATCTAAGGATGGGGAAAGCATATATAGCCTCCAGGCTTATCCTTTATGTATTTAAAAGCAATTATGAGTTTTGCTACACAATGAGTTAGCTGAAAAAAAGTCAATATTCATATCCAGGCATAAAAACAGAGTCAAAGTTAAATATAAATGATCTTTGACATATTCATCATTTTGAGTCATGTATATGTTTTTGAAAATCAAGACTCAATTACAAATCTTTCCTTTTTCCTCCATCTTACCCTATACAGACATCAATGAATAAACACTGTCTTATTAAGTTTCTTATTCATCTATCAGACTATAAGCTCCCTAAAAAAAGTATCACACCTTATATACTTTGCTATCCCAAGATCTAGCATACTGTCTAGAAAATAAGACATCCTGGAAAAATATTTATGTAAAATAATAACTAAATTTGGAATCTAAATGAATTAAATTTATAAAATAACTTCAATAACTGCATACTTTTCCTTAGATTTTCTTACTTGAAATGTCTAAAAGCAACTTTGAAAGCTAATTTCATAAAGTTATTTTCAGTAAGTCATTTTGCTTATCATTTCTGACTCTTAATTTTAAATTCTAAAAGCCAACAGGAATCCAGCTCATTCAAAATTATTTTTAAAATGCAGAGCTTGGATGAGTCATAAGATTTTTTTCAAAAGAATGTATCTTAGTATTTCTTCATATTTTACAATGTGCATGAAATAATTTCAAAGGGTTAGCAAGATTATTATAAACTTCTCAAATTATATCCTAAAGCTGTTTGTCTATACTTCAGAGCATGTGCTAAATTTTGCCAACTGTTGTATGGCTTGTTACCTAAGAACTATTTTTATTCCTTAACATCTTTTAAGATTTCTTTTTAAAATGATGAAGAATATATGACAGAGGTCTGAGTTGTTGGCTCACAAAATCTAAAATATTTATCATTTGGCCCTTTCTGGAAAACATTTAACATTCCTTGGCCTAAGTATACAATTTTAATGAGCATAAACTAAAAAATATGAGACTCCATTACCAATATGATTCTGCAACCTGTACACTCAGAAAAATGAGAAATTATATCCCATCTGATTCAAATGTATGATATGTCAAGGTCATTGTACTGTCATGTGTAACTAATTAAAACAAATAAAAAAATAAAATAAAAATATGCACAAAAATTATCAAGTTGACCTAGAAAGAAAATAATTAAAATTATTTACTCTGTGTGATTATACTCATCACAGTACACAAAGGATATTGCTATATCCAGAATATATTCAGTATTTCATAAAATTCAACCAGTATTTTCAACTTACTTTTACTCCAGTGTTCCTTATACCTTTGTATTTTTTTCTTAAAAAGTGGCCAGAAAAGTGAATTCTTGTTTCTTTTCTTTTTCTTTTTTTAATATTTATTATTCAATTGTAGTTGGACCCAATACCTGTATTTATCTGCTATCTATCTATGTATTTATTTTTATGTAGTGCTGAGGATTGATTGATTTGATTGAGGATTTATTTTTATGTAGTGCTCTACCATTGAGCCACAAACCCAGCCGCAAATTCTTGTTTTTCAATGCATTTTTAAAGCTAATAAGACAACCAGACTTGGTTGGCATAAAGTTGTGAATTTATCTTGCTGACAGATTTAGAAGCTGTTAATCTTAATAAAAGACTAATAGATAAGGATATTTAACTCACATTTTGGAATTGGCATAATTCAGCCAAATCATTTTAAATATTTTGTTTGAACCATAGTACTGTTAACAATATTTAATACAAAGTAAATCAAGCACACCAGTTAGAATGTAAAAACTGAAATGATGATGATGACTTGTTTTTCTCAAATTCAAAAGACAATGACACCCAAGTTGTAAAATTTATTCAATCTGGATAAGCTCTGAAAATATTACCCTAATACAAACATTACTGTCTATCTTCAGAGATGCTGTTATTTCTAGAAAAAAAAATGACCATGCTATATGGCTTCTTAATAAGCTTTCTGAAACTTAGAGCCTAACCGTTTAGATAAAAGGGCTAAAGTCAGCTAGTTTTATGTTGTCTAACCAAGCCCATGTTTCCCAAGGTTTGTTTATATAGGGATCAGGATGTGGCTCACAATAGAGCACTTGACTACTAGATACAAGACACTGGAATTGATCCCCAGTACAACAATAAAAGGGTCAAAATATGTTGTGTACCTGTAATTCCAGCTACTCTCTAGGCTGGAGATGGGAGGATCACTTGGAACAGTAGTTCAACATTATACAGGTAATGCAGTGAGAACCCATCTCAAAAAGAAAAGTCACATAAACTATTGTTCATATTGTAATCCAGGTTCTGAACAACTTCATTTTGAAAATAATAACAATCAGAATTGTTTAAAACTTCTGTTATTGCTATTACAGCCATATATATTTCATGCCAAAATTTCAATATACACTAGCAACTAGATATGGAATATACAAAATCAAACATCAATGAATTAGGAACTACCATTAGTTCTAGGGTGAAAACCAGCCACATAGAAACCTCATCATTTCAATATCAATGTTGAGAGTCCAAGATACCTAAGAGATCAAAAAATTGAAAGCAACTTATTTAAATATTAATATTTTTAAAAGACCAATGCATTAGCAAAAGTAACTTTCCTTCCCCATGTGGGAAAAATGACTATAGGAAACACCGAAAAATATCAAGAGGGGTATATGCCCAAACATAAAAAACCCTCTCTAACTTCCATAATCTAGTGCTAGGAGTAAGGGGAACTATGTAAGGCAAGAACGAAGTATAAATTGAATTGACATATATACTGAGGCTTATTTACTTTCTCTTGGTTTTTTTTCTCTTTCTTTTTTTGGTACTGGCATTGAACCCAAGCATATTCTGCCACTGAGCTACATCCCCAGCCCTTTTTATTTTAAGACAAGGTCTCAGGATCTCACTAAGATGCCCAGGCTGTCCTTGAACTTGTGAACCTCTTACCTAAATCTCCAGGAGTACCTGGTAGGTGGGATTGTAGGCATGTGCAAGAACACCTTTTTTTTTTTTTCCTTAGGCTATACTTTCTTGACAGTTAAGTAAGAGGAAATCAGGTACTAATATTTTTAAAGAATCTAAATGGTGGAAAAGATCAATCAGCAAACCTATGAGTAATTCCACATGAATTAAATAAAACATTAATACTTCAGAAAAGTATTTTTTAAAAGCCTTATATAAATCTAAATTTGTTATATATTATCTTTCCATTTACAACATTTCCTTGCGATTACAGAAGAATGAGTAGATAGTTAATTGGTTCTCAGTTACAAGGCAGAAACCTGGAACAATAATCAAATCAACTCTATTAAGAATCTATCCTACATTACACATACTAGACATTCATTTGGTAAACAAATGCATGCAAAATAATATTTAGAATCAATTAAAACCAATCCAAATATCATTATGCTTTAGAAAGGACTAGTGATTGTACTACTATTATACTACTACTGAGTTGAACTAAGCATATCTCTATAGTACACACCAGAAGGAATTTGTGGAACATTTGACTTTTTAAAAACTTTGATTCAATGACAGAAAAGCAGCTTCCTGGATTTCTATTCAAGCAGGAATTTGTTTACTCTGCTTAGTTGAAACCAGAGCTAATGGCTTTAATGGTTTTGAATAGCTCCAAAGTACTCCCAATGCCAATGCACTAGCCTTCTGGTCAGTTTCATGTGGGCTACAACTTATGCCTTTAATAACTTTGCTTCCAAAGAATGCACATATTATATAGGATATAAATGGAATACACATAAACACCAACCTGTGTACATACATGGTATTCTCTTTTTTTAAAATATGAAAACCTGTTAATAACCTTCAATAACTTGGCTTAAGATGTGACACATTTGAAAGTAATAATATTTTATGAGTGCTTACAATGCAAAAGGTACTCTTCCGTGTGTTTTATATGTATTATATTGTACCGTTATCCCCATTGTATAGTTAGAACAAGTAAAATAAGTAAGAGAAGTCAAGTAACTTGTCCAAGATCACACAGTAAATAAGAGTCCAGAATTTGAACTCTGGTATTTTAGCTCCAGAACATTTCCTTTTATACTCTATGTTGTCCTGAGTGTCTAAAGGATCTGAGATAGCTAACAAAGTGTTTATACTTCTTTCTTTAAGTCAAAGAATAACAATCAACTTAATTAGCCCAATATTCTCATACTTCCACTTTGACATAGAAAGGCAAGAAGCACTTAGTACCATTATTCATGCTTAATTAAAGGAGACAGTTAAATGCTTCTCACAGAACTAATGTCTTTCTCTGTTAAAAGCATAAAGAATACAATTTTTTACTTATTATGGGATCCCTGGAAAGAAGAGAATGCATGAAGGTCATTTTAAACATACACAAGTGGTGACTGCACAGAATGGCTGATTCAAGTGCATCATTATAGAGGATGTGGATTTCTATTTGGAAAAAAAAGACTACAGATAATAATGTAAAATGGTAAAAATATAAATATTTTCTTTTCATTTATATGTTGCACCAGATATATTTTGCTGCAACTTATTGGATCTCTACAATCAATAACACTGATAATTTTACTCCTTTTTTGTTTTTTACAATTTATAGTTTTATTATACACCAAGAATTTTGGACTTTCAATATTGTACTTTTCATACTTGAACCTTATTTGCATGATATAAAGTCATTATTTTAAACAAAATGCAATTTAAGGGAAACATGTTTATAAATTTTGAGTAACTTATAACAAAATAATTTCCTAGGGTTTGCTAAACCAAACTAAAGAAAAAGAAAAAGGTGGCTGGGTTTGTTCCCCATGAAAACAGAAAAGAGATCAGTGGAGTAAAGGAAGAGGATTGAGAAGCAGGGAGGAGGGACAGGAAAAGGAAAGAATGGTAGAATGAATCTGAATAATTTTCCTAAGTATACATCTGAATATGCCACAGTAAATCTGATCCTTATGGATATCCATGATGCAGTAATTAAAAAACTATGAATAAATAGAAAAGATTAGTAGAGTAGAGAAAAGGAAACAGGGAGAGGGGGATATAAGGGAAAGGGGAAGTTCTAGGAATGAAAAAAAATTCATTTGGTGTTCTATTTATTACATTTCATAAATTAATTTTCAGGTCAATTTTATGATAGAATTTCTTTTTTTTTTTATTAAAATATAATGCACATTTATGCAATTCATAAATTTGGAATGTATAATTCCAATTTTATATAATTCCAATGTATAATGCCTTTAGTGCATTCACAGACTTATACAATCAATTAATATAATCAGTTTTAAAACAGTTTTACCAAACCCTCAAAAAAGGTAAAAAATATTAGATTTGTTTTGTATGTCTGATAGTATGTCTTTTTTTTTTTTTTTTATTGTTGGCTGTTCAAAACATTACATAGTTCTTGATATATCATATTTCACAATTTGATTCATAACCCACATGATAGAATTTCTTAAAGAAATATTTTAAAATGTAGGAAGCGGTCACATTTCTTTTTTAATATAATTTGATAGATTCCATTTTTAAATCTCAATACCTTATTAATAAGCTTTGAATCATGGCATTAGCTAACTTCTTTACTTTAACATAATCCAAGTAATGCTTCCTTTACTATTACCTTTGGAGGGAAAAACAATAAAGTTTAATAAGGAAATTAGGACAGTTTACTTTATAGTACAAGGTACTCAAAAACAAGAATAATGCTTGATTTTTCAAATTACTTTCCTGTTTGAATTGTTTCAGTGAAGTAAAATGTTGTACTTGTTCTTTTCAGAGTTGCCCACCCCTTTTTCTCCTTTGTTCAAAATGGTCCCTAATAGAATGAAATAATCCAAATACATAAACACACACACACACACACACACACACACACACACACACCCATAGGAATATCCAAACTTTGTCAATTTAAAAAAGTGAAATTTTTTTTAAATAGCAAAAATAAGTCAATGTTTATAATGATTAACAAAATTATAACACTCTAGGATTCCACTTTCTTGGCAAATAATGGTTTCTAGAGTGTCTGCTAAAGTTTCTTCTGTTTGGTAATTTTCATGTCTAGCCCTAAGCAACTAACAGGTCACCCTCTACTAGAGAGAAATAAATTATTAGGGATACTATATAGATATGGGTAAGGGGATAAACAGAATAGCATAATTTCAAAGTGAAAAAATCCACATTAAGAGATACTTTAGCCCAGTGTGGTGGCATATGAGTTATGCCAGTGGCTTGGCTTAGGAGGCTAAGGCAGGATCTCAAGACCCACCTCAACAACTTACTGAAGCCCTAAGCAACTTAGTGAAATCCTAAGCAACTGAGTAACACTGTGTCTCAAAATAAATAAAAATAAAAATATAAAAAAGAGCTAGGATGTGGCTCAGTGGTTAAGCACCCTTATGTTCAATCCCCAGTACCAAAAAAAGGGAAAAAAAGATCAGAAATTCTGGCACCTTTATTTTTCCTCATATTTAAAGGTAAATAAGAAAAATCACCTTAATGTGTTAAGAAATAATGACTACAGAGAAAATGTACAACAGAAATTATTTTCTTTCAAAAAAGCAGAGCACTAATCTCTATCAGAAATAATTCCAAAAATAGTATTAATACCATATACCTATGTTCAGTAAGTGTAAATTTTAAAGTTCCATATAATTCATTAATTTTTTCAGGAGAAACATATATACATGACAAAAAGATAAAATAAATTTTATAACACTACAAAGGCAATTCAATGGAGAACAGACTTTTTTTCAATAAATGGTTTGAAAACAAGTGGACACGTGGACACTAGGCAAAAATAAATGGACCTCAACCTATACTGTCGACCATATACAAAGGTTACCTGGAAATAGACTAGAGTCCTAAAAACTAAGGCATGAAACTAAAAATAATTCTGGGAGTAAAGATGAATGAAAATTTTAGTGAACATATATTTAGGGAAAGATTTCTTAGCTATAATACCAGAGGCAAGATTCACATAAAAATAAAACTGATAAACTGGACATTGCTGAAATTAAAAACCTCTACTTCTTGTTAAGAGAATGAAATGTAAGCCACAGAATGGGAGAAAAATGTAAATTAATACTTGATAGACTTATTTCAGAACTCTCAAAACTCAATAAGAAATCAAAGCCCAATTTTAAAAATTACAAAAAATATGAAAAGACAACTCACCAGATAAAATTTGTGTATGCCAAATAAGTGTATGGAAAAAAAGCTTAGCATCATTTGCTATTAGGGAAATTCATTACAAAATCATAACTAGCAGACTAGACCACTTGGAAGACAGTTTCAGGCAATGGAAACAAAATATATATTCTTGAAAATAAAGATGACAACAGAGAAAAGATGTTAAGAGACAATAAATAGAACTTCCAAGAAATATTGGATAACATGAAAAGACAAGCTTAAGATTTATTAGGATAGATGAAGGCTCAAAGATACAACCCAAAGTAATGAAAAATATTGCAATGAAATAATATATGAAAATTTCCCAATCCTTGTGAATGAAATGAAAAACCAAATATAGGAGGCACACAGGACCCCAAAAATATAAAATAACAACAGACCTACACCAAGGCACATTATTACGAAAATGGCTGAAGATTTAGAATACGGACAGAATTTGAAAGGCAGCCAGAGAAAAACAACAGGTCACATTTAGAGGGAATCCAATCTGGATCTCAGCTGATTTCTCAACTCAGACCCTCAAAGCTAGGAGGTCTTAGAATAATATATACTAATCTCTGAAAGAAAATGGATGCCAACCAAGAATACTATACTCAGCAAAAATAAGCTTCAGAATTAAAGAGGAAATAAAAACCTTACATGATAAAAGTTAAATGAATTCACAAGAAAGCCTGCACTAC
This sequence comes from Marmota flaviventris, assembly GCF_047511675.1. NCBI lineage: Eukaryota > Metazoa > Chordata > Mammalia > Rodentia > Sciuridae > Marmota > Marmota flaviventris. Next base: position 68,992,911 of record NC_092518.1, read on the forward strand.
TAAACACACTCAATGGACTCAATAAAAATAGTTCATCAAGCAGAATAAAAAACAAAATGGAAAACCAGCAGGGGGAAAACTACACTAGAAGTATAGTAAAAAAAAAAAGGAGAAACTAATATAAAAGACACAGGCTGGAAGACAAAACACAACATTATGCTCTCTCCCAGAGACTTACTTAATAGGCAAAGAAAATCACAGACTGAAGGTGAAAGGATGGGAAATAAATATCATTCACATGGATTTGTAAACAAGCAGAAGTTTCTATCCTGATATCTGATAAAGTAAACTTCAAGCCAAAATTATTCAGAAGAGACAAAGAATGTCATTTCATACTACTGAAGTTAATTATCCAACAACAAAAAATAATAAGAGTAAATACTTATGCCTCAAATAATGAAATAACATACATCAAACAAAATCTTTTCAATTTCAAGAATCAAATGAACCATAACAAAATAATACTGGGCAATTTTAACATACAACTGGATAGAACTTCCAAGCAAAAATTAAATAAACTGAAGTAAAAAGTGCAATTATTAATTTAGACTTAACAGACATATATCAAATATTTCATCCATCAAAGTTTGAATACAGCTGGGCATAGTAGCACACACCTGTAATCTCAGCGTCTTGGGAGGCTGAGGAGGACAATTGCTTTCAAAACCAGCCTCAGCAAACCAAGGCACTAAGCAACTCAGTAAGACCCGTCTCTAAACAAAATACAAAATAGGGCTGGGGATGTGACTTAGAGGTTGAGTACCCTGAGTTCAATCCCCAATAACAACAACAACAAAAAAGTTTGAATACAACCTCTTTCTCAGCAGCACATGGATCATTTTTTAAAATAGAATATACCTCAGGCCACAAAGCAACTCTTAACAAATACAAAAAAAAAAAAAAAACAGAGATAATACCTTGCATTCTATCACATCGGAATGGAATACAATTAGAAAGCAATGACAACATTAAAAAATAGAAGCTGCTCAAACATCTGGAGAGTGAATAACACACTACTGAATGGTGAATGGATATCGGGAATAAAATTTTTAAAAAACAGGTAAATGAAAATAGCAACATAACATCAAAATTTTGGGGACACTAAGAAGGCAGTTCTAAAAGGAAAGTTCACAGCATTGAGCTCATTCATTGAAAGGATGAAAGACATCAAATAAATTCTCTAATAATGCATCTAAAAGCCCTAGAAAAGGAAATAATCCACACCCAATTCAGTTGAACATAGGAAATAATTAAAATCAGAGCAGAAATGAGTGAAATTAAAACAAAAATTTTAAAAAAATCAATGGGAAAAAATTGGTTCTTTGAAAAAAATAAAATAAAATTGATAAAAACTTAGCCAAGCCAACCAAAAGAATGAGAGAAAATCTCAAGTTATTAAAATTCAGGATGAAAAAAGAAATAACACCAGAGACACTGTTGAAATACTGAGGATAATCAGAAACTATTTTGAAAATTTATACCCAATAAATTAGAAAACCTTAAACACATAGACAAACTTCTAGAGACATATGACCTATGCAAATGAAATCAGGAGGACATAGACAATTTAAACAAATCAGTTTCAAGCAATGGAATTGAAGATGCTATGAAAAGCCTACCAACAAAGAAAATCCCAGGACCAGATGAATTCTCAGCACAATTCTACCAGACCTTCAAAGAACAACTTATACCAATATTCCTGACATTATTCCATGAAATAGAAAAGGAGAAAATGCTTCCAAACTCATTCTATGAAGCTAGTATCACCCCAACACCAAAATCAGACAAAGACACATCCAGGAAAAAAAGTTTCAGACAAATATCCCTGATGAACATAGATGTAATATAATACTGGCAAATTGCATACAAAAAGACATTAAAAATATAGTGCAACATGATCAAGTTGGTTTCGACTCAAGGATGCAAGGTTGGCTCAATATATGGAAATCAATAAATGTACTTCACCATGTAAATAGATTTAAAGACAAGAATCACATGATTATCTCAAAAGATGCAGGAAAAACATCTGACAAAATACACTATCCAATCATATTTAAATAATAGGGAAAGAAGGAAAAATGGGAACACACCTCAAAATTGTAAAGGCAATATAGGTTAAACCCAAGGCCTAAATCATTCTAAGTGGAGAAAAACTGATATCATTCCCTCTCAAATCTGGAAAAAGAAAAAGATGTCCTCTTTCACCACTTTTATTCAAAATCATCCTTGAAACTCTAGCCAGAGTAATTAGAAGAAATAAATTAAAGGGATTTGAATAGGAAAAGAAGAGCTCAAAGTATCTCTGTGTGCTGATGAAGATTGTATATTTAGTAGATTCAACAAACTCTACCAAAAAACTTGTAGAACTCATAAATAATTTCAACAAAGTGGCAGGATATAAAATTAACATTCATAAATCAACTATGTTCTTTGGGCTGGGGTTATAGCTTAGTGGTAGAGCACTTGCCCAGCACATGTGAGGCACTGGGTTCAATCCTCAGCACCATTATAAAAATAAATAAAGGTATTGTATCCATCTACAATTAAAAATATTTAAAATAAAAAATTGTGTTCTTATACACCAATGAAGAATCTGCTGAAAGAGAAATTAGGAAAATTATCCCATTCACAATTGTCTTAAAAAAAACTTAAGAATCATTCTAAAGAAACAGTTGAAACCCTTTATAACACAAATTACAGAACCCTAAAGAAAGAAACAGGCAAATCTTAGAAGAAGGAAAGATCTCCATGTTCTTGGATAGCCAGAATTATTATTGTCAAAATGGCCATATCAAGAAGAGCAATATACAGATTCAATGCAATTCCCCATCAAAATTTCAATGACAATGTTCATAGAAATAGAAAAATCAGTTATGATATCCACTTGTAAAAATTAAGAGGCCCAAAATAGAGGAAAAAAATCCTTAGTGAGAAATGTGAAGCAGAAGGCATCACAACACCTCATCTTAAATGAGACTGCAAAACTATAACAACAAAACAGTATGATATTGGTACCAAAACAGGCATGAAGACCACTGGACCAAACTAGAAGACCAGAGACAAACACACATAAATACAGCTATCTCATACCAGACAAAGATGCCAAAAATATACATTGGAAAAAAAGATAGCCTCTTCAACAAATGGTGCTAGAAACTGGAAATTCATATGTAGTAGAATGAAATTTAACACCTCTCTCTTACCCTGCACAAAATTCAACTCAAACTGAATCACAGAAGTGGTACTAAACCTGAAACCCTGCACCAACTAGAAGAAAATAGATGCCAAACACTCCAACATGTCATCTTAGGAACTAACTTCCTCAACAAGACTCCTAAATTGTAAAAAGTAAAATTAAAAATATGGGATGGTATCAAACTAAAAAAGCTTCTTCACAGCAAAAGAAACCATTGAGTATGAAGAGAGAACCTTCAGAACGGGAGAAAATCTTTGCCACCTGCACCTCAGATAAGGCATTAATTTTCTGGATGTACAAAGAACTCAAAAAGCTTAACACCAAAAAAAAAACAAAAAACAAAAAAAAAAAACCAAATACCCTAATCAATAAATGGGCAAATGAACTAAACAAACATTCTCAAAAGAAGCATTATGAACAATCAACAAATATGTAAAAAGTGTTAAACATATCTAGCAATTAAAGTAATGCAAATTAAAACTATAGTGAGATTCCATCTCTCTCTAGTCAGAATGGGAAATATCAAGAATACAAGTAACAGTAAATATTGGCAAGGATGTGGCGAAAAAGCTAAAAACATACATTATTAGTAGGACTGCAAATTAGTACAACCACTATGGAAAGCATTATAGAGATTCCTCAAAAACTAGGGATAGAATCATAAGTTGGCTTAGTTATTCTACTCCCTTATACATATCCAAAGGATTTTAAAATCAGCATACTACAGTGACACAGCCACATGAATGTTTACAGCGGCATAATTCACAATAACTAAGCTTTGCCACCAACCTAGGTTCCCTTCAACAGTTGAACTGATAAAGAAAATGTGGTTTATATACCCAATGGAATATTACTCAGGCATAAAGAGAATGACTTAATGACATTCATGGATAAATGGATGGATCGGAGACTATCATGCAATTGAAATAAGTCAATTACCCCACCAAAAAAAGGTAGAATATTCTGATATGTGGATACAAACACGTAACAATGTTGGAAGGGGAAGAACAGAAGTTGAGTGGATTATACAAAGGGGAATAATGTCAAAGGAGGGGGAATAAGATTAAGACAGTGGAGTGAATCTGACATAACTTTTGTATATACATACATGAATACACTGCCATTTATCTCAACATCATCTACATCCACAAGACTGAGATCCTAATTAGAATAAGGTAATTTTAAAAAGAAGAATTCAGAGAAAACAGAACTCTTACACAGCAACTCCAGTAATATGTATTTACCCAAGACAAATGCAAAGTTATTTCAAACCAAGATCTACAAATTCATATAATGACTTCATTGATTATTGCCCCAAACTGTTAATAACCCAAATGTCCTTCATATGATTAATGGATAAACCAACTATATTAAATATATGCAACAGAATAATGCAGAGCAGTAATAAAAGACCTGACACAAAATCATGGACAAGGACCATACGAAATAAATAAAACAAACATTGTGTAGAGATCTTACATTACTAAATGATCCTTTTTTTAACATCCATATTTGCTTCTCTTAAAAAGGTCTTATAAGTATTCATTTACTGTTACACAAATTCCCTATATATGATAAACATAATAAATACTTAATTATTGTGCCAGAAATTCTAGAGATAAACATTTCCATTTGTAAAATGAAGTATAAAATCAAAATCATCTCTATTTCAGTATATAACTAATCAATATGTGGTTTTCTGTATACACCCATGTAAGTTTGAAATGAAATTATTTCAGACAGTATTCATTTATGATTGCAGCTGCCCCAGATCAACAATCATGAATATAAAGGACTTTCATTACATCAGACCTAATAACTTTTTCTTTTTCCTTCATTCTTGCACTTTGGCTATTCTCATTTAGTACAATTTCTTCTTTACAAACCCCACCTCTCCCTCCTAATGCTGCATTGAAGAAAAAATAAATGTTGTTTAAAATTTGATATTTGGTCCACGTTTCCACTCATGAATTTTTTCTCCTTTGTTTTCTGAAGTTTTATCCACTCTCATCCTGAGTAATTTAATACACCCATAATTACTCTCTCTTATCCATCATACTTTTTTTAGAATTTGTAATCCATTTTTACTTACTCATATCTTTATAGCTAGTTTCAACTGTGTAATTGACACTAGCAAAATACTAATGTAAGATTTTCCCCAGAATCCTCAGTAAATATATATATTTTTTTTAATTTTCTCATTTTGAGACAGAAAATTTCCCCCTTAAATAATCTTTAGCTTTATAAAATGATCTTAACCAATTAATTTCATTTTTCTCAAAAATTAATTGAGCATATTTATGTAGGTTCACTTTTAAGTTCTCTATTCTGTTCCTTGATCTGTGTGTATCCTTTGACAAATACCACATTGTCTCAATGTAGTTTCATGGTAAACTTAACATCCAATAGAATGATCCCTGCATTTTACTTTTCTATTTTAACAATATGTTAGAGCTTCTAGGTCCTTTACTTTTATAACTTTAAATTAAGTTTTTCCATGTCCCCCAAAAACAAACAAAAGAGAATACAGGATTGCTGGGATATTAATGACTTTTATTTAAACCAAGTAGACACATGTTTATTGAATCAGCATATCTGATATGGTTTCCAACAACTTATCTATGTCTTCTCCTTGTCTTCAATGTTATCCTTATGGGGAAGACTGCAATGCAAAAAAGGAAAAGGCATGGACTTAAAGCAATCTAGTTTCAATTTCCAGATAGTCCTTTCACTGATTTTCCTCTTTCTCATATGTGTAAAAGGTCCATTTGTCTTAGTGAGCAATTATGAAGAGTGAAAACGCTGAATGAGATAATCTATATGAAGTATCTAATAGTGTCTGTTCCATACTACATGCTCAATAAATGTCATGTCTTTCTCAGGTTTTATTTAAGAGGGAATGAATTTCAGTGTATTTGGGGATACAAAAATTATAGTAGGATTGCTATATTTACTCTTAAAGTTTGTCCCTAACCATTTTATACAAGAAGCAGATAAGTTCTAAAATAATGATAATTACACATGGCCTTTGGGATTTTTGTTTAGAGATTTAATGGAATATTTATTATTTAAAATGGTAACTAGCCCCTTACTTAGCTAATAATGAGGTACACAGTTTATTTAACCTGCTAACTTGGGGGCTGAACCAGATCGAAATTATTAGGACACTAGTATTTTATTTTTACTCTTACAGAAAAACAAATTCTTCTAACTAAACAGCATGAGCATACAAGACAGCTCAAAAACCTCTTTTGGCCCCAGTCATATCTTAAAACAACAACATAATAAAACATACAAATTTATTTTCCTAATCACTAGCTGAGAAACTGATATTTTTTTTTTCTTTTTGCTCAATAATGAGAACTACATTCTCTTTTGGCTTTGGCCTACAGTTGTGGTTTCTTTACTCTGGCTATACATCAAAATTATGGGGAATTGTGGGGAATGATGTTCAAGGCCCCCTCCATATCAGTTAATTTGAGCATCTTTGAATTGAGCAATGGCATGAGTAATTTTTTGAACTCCCAGGTTAATTTAACATACATCCAGAGTTGAGAAATACGAGCCCAATACTTGCCCAAGGAAATTCAAAGCCAAATTTATAACAACTATATTTAAACATTTAGTAAACCCCTAGAACCTAGTTACCTATGTTCTATTTCATACTGCACATCCATTCTCCACCCTTTGCATACATTTATCACTTTATTTTATCCCTTACACCCTAAATATCAAGCATTTGTTATCTGATTTTATTTCCTATACCAAACACTTAATGAAATGAAGCAAGACATTAAGTAATACATACACTCACTCTCTATATCTCATATATAGCAGCACCAACTACTTCAAATGTATGGATACAGGTTAAAATCTATCAGTAAAATCAGTCACAAAGAATGCCTTCAGGATATTTCAGACAATCTCTCTATCATCTACAAAAGCCAGATGACATTTGGCTCTAAATCTCCTTCCTGTCCAACTCTTTTTCCCATCTAAAAACAAATAAAAAGAAAATAAAGTGTATCAAGAAAAGAAAAACTATTAGCAAGAACAGTATATAATCCTTAGGAATAACATAAATGAGTAAACATTATATGACAAATTCTTACAAAGTACTGAAAGGCTTACCTCTAGATGCCATGTGCTTACCAACTCTCGAGAATGCTGCTAAATAGGGTAATATCACCAACCAAGGAAACAATTATAAGAAAATTTTAAAAATACTGATTTCCTTCTTGAAATTACAGATGAAAAAGACTATGAGAAGGGTAATTTTGAAATAATATGGTCTAAGAAAGCAACTGTACCACAGATGGAAGTAATGATTAGCTCTCTTGATGAATATACAAGATAGTATAATACAGAGGCCCTGCCCTAGAGGAAGTGACCTGAATATTTCCAGACAAGACTAGCTTAAAGAAAGACAGACTTGGACGAATTTGATGGCTTTTAGTAAACCTAGTAAAATCGTACAAGAAATATAGATGTCCCTGTTCTCTTTTTCACATTCCAGAAAGAAGAACTAGTCACTTCTGTACCCATGTACTCTAAACAACACTCTATACCCATAGCTGATTAGAAAAAAAAAACATGAAAATTTTCTAGCTAGTAATAAGTACATTCTCCTTTAATAGAAAAGATTTTAAGCATGCCAAGCATGACCAGAAATCTTTATTGAATGATTTGTTATTGCACAAGACAATATTAAAGAGGAGGGAAGTTTACATTGGTTTTTTATCTTACTATGCTACAAAGATCTATTTATCATTTTATTAATCTAGTGGCTAGTACAAACATAATGACATACACATATTAAATATATGTTAAATTAAATTAATTCCTATCACCACACTTCTAATCTGTTATATATTATTCCCTCTTATTCCCCAACATATAATCAGTTACTAAATTATAGTTAGTCTACCTCTGCCAAGTTTTTCCTCTTGTTCATAGTTCTACCCCTTCCATTCTAGTTCAAAAATTTCACTACTATTTCCACTAACACAATAACCTCATAGCTGGTATTCCCCACCTTTAGTATCTCCCCTACTACAATCCATCCTCCACACTATCATTAGCTATTTTTCAATGCACAAATTTGATAATGTCACTCATGTCCTCAAAAACCTTCAATAGCTCCCAATTATAAGACATAACTGAACACTTAACTGGCTTTTAAAAGCTCCATAAATCTGGGTGTCGTCTTTACATTTCTTACCTCATTTTGCACCATATCCCCACTTCTACACCACAAACTTCTATTCTCACAATATCACATATATGAACAATATTACACATATTTCCTTCTTCCAAGAACTCCTCTATGCTTTTGCTTATATTGTTTCCCATTTACCTGAAATATGTTCCTTCAATCTCTGTCAAAATATTACTACTCCATAATGCCCTCAAATTCCATTTCCTTCACAAGGCTTTAACAGACTCATTCTAAACCACTCCCATCATTCTAACCCAATTATTGATGGTTTTGTGTCTTTTATGATAATAATTTATACATAATCCTATCTAGCTCACTTGAATTTAAACCTGTAGGAGTAGGGTGGGATTTTGTGATGTAATGATATATTGTAATGTAATTTTAATATGGCATTTCACATTATAACTCTGTGTACTGCATTGCCTATATTCAATAAATACAATGAATTAAATGATTCCTACTATAACAAGAGTTCCAAATAGAAATTTAAAAAAAGAATCAATGAAACACTTTATTGCCCAGTTATAATAATGAAACTGTTTATCCATATTCCTCAAAGTTTTCCTAAATATAACCTCATATTTTATTCCTGAATCACCCTATTTGTGATTACAAATGTGCAGAATAAGAGCTCCAATATATTTAGATGAAGTGGTCATATTTATGAAGAAGGTCTTTAAAAAAAAAAAAAAACTTTCCATTAGTGAGGGATCCTGGGGATATCTAAATCCCAAGGTTTTTCATATAAGTGAAAAAAAATTCATAGTTTAGTGGGGAAAGACAAGGACCTATTGTTAATGGAGACCTACCATGTGCAAAACACCTTGCTATGTATATAAAAACTTACACTGCATTCCCTTTACTTAAAACTTTTTAAGATATTTTTCTCCCATTTACAGATAAAGAAACTGAAGTTCAGAGAGCTATACACTGGATCCCACAGCTAGTATGGGAGTAAGTTTGGAACAGATTTATCTGCCTCCAAAGAACATGTTCTCTGCTCTATTACTACCAGGTCACATAAAATTAAACTTTCAGTTTTTTTCCCCAATCTGCAAAAGAGTTGCTATCCTAGTTAAATTTTTAAAGTTTGTAACTTTAATCTCAAATTGTATTATCAGTGACATAATATTACTCTTAAAACTAACTTCCTTAAACAAAAGCAGTATTGTTAAAGAAATAATATAAAAGCAGCAGTTTAATATTATATGATATGCAATTTTAAAACCCTACAATCAACTACTCTTTAAAGAAGCAGGAACTCCCTCACCAAAAAATTTAAAAAAAAATAAGTACATGAATTCTAATGCTCATGAAACTAATTTGTATAAAGTTCACATTACTCAAATAGTCTGTATTTCATACACAGCCCACTAATGACATATACTCACCCCATCTCAAGTAATACCTCTTCAGTGATCCTGAAAGTATCCAGGCAAAAGCTAAAACTAGCTTCCTGAGTTTGGGGGGTGGGGGAGGAATAACCTTTTAAGTTCCTATTCCCAGTAGACCTAATTGAGATAGTACCTTAGCTCTGAAAACCAGAGCTTCTCACTTAACCTATATCCCCTCTTCCAAGAACTCTCTTCCCAGAAACCATGAAGCCCATATTTCCCTTTCTCAAACCCATTGCCATCTTTCACTGGAACCAAACTCCTTCTTATTTAAAACCTTGACACATTTTACCAAAGGATAAATTTTCAAACAGTGGTTAGGCTTTTCATCATTATGCCTGCTTCTTCTATTATGCCCTGATCTAAAAATGTAACTATTCATAATAAGTTTTTCTTGTGCAAAAACATGTTAAGAGTCTCAAAATGCAAATATACAAACTTCTGAATGGCAAGTCAATGGTTAACAATTGCCCATAAAAGTAAGATAGGTAAAAGATAACACTGAAAGAGATACCAAAATATATTGTAGTGTCTATAATCTTTAATCTTACCAGGATTCAACCCAGAGAAAGTAACAGAAATTATTTCCTTTGACATTAAATTTAACCTATTCTTACCTACATTTTCTTTCAGAATTCTAACACATTTAAAATATGCATATTATATAATAAAAGCACCTTAGTCCTAAAAACTAATAGTTATAGGTTGTAAAGTTCATACTTGAAGCAAGCATTTCTAAAGCCAACATCAACATGAAATTAAACATATATTCTAGGAAGTAAAATTATTTCCTTCTTATCAACAGAATATCATTAAAAGCAAAAAGTCTTCTAAGTACTAAGTGTATCTGTTCAAATGTAGCATTAAATTTTCACCTATTTTAATTAAGTCACCAACAAGGCTAAATTTAACCAATCTTAATTGTTTTAGACAAAGAAGGCAGAAATACTACCTTCACCACATTACCTTCACCTTTCGTTTTACTTCATAGGGATTAACAATTTCCACTTGAGTATTTTTCCAAATTGCTGAGGTAGAGAGACCCATTGTTAAATCTCTACAATACCTAAAACATACTGCAAACAATAAAAAAAACCATATGTGGTAATTACAATTTAAAACATACTACATTCAAAATTAGCTAAAATAATAAATAGTATACATGCAAATGGCTCCCCACCTCCCATTCCATCCTTATATTATAGCATTTAACTTGTTATCAACAAAATGTCTGTGACTATATCAATTGATTACACACATGAAATAAAACAAATAGTTTTATGTAGTCTTGAATAGTCTAGAAATTAAGCCCCTCTTTGTTTAGTATATACTAGTCATAAGAGATGAAGAATGTTAAACCATATGTTGGTATACCCTAGTTCACTAGTAAAATATTTCCTAAAAAATATAAAGGGTTCAACTTCAGGGTACTTCTGATTTTATTTCCACCATATTTCTTGTTGCATGTTATTCTAATATGTAATCTAACCCATTTAGTTGCAAAAAAAAATTAAGGAAAGCAAAACAGAAGAAGATAACCATAAGAAAATCATACAACTGTCCAAAGTGTTTTTTTTAAAGATGGAGCAAGTACTTGAAGACAAAGTTGCACCCTTGAGATGTACAGGAGTGCAAATCTTACCTTAAAATAGCCTACTAGTAATCAATTCGGCATTTGTCAACTATTTTTAGGAGGTGTATAGTGGCTTCTTCCAGAGTAATATGCTGTTGATTATTTACCAGAAAAGGATCTGATGTTCTGTTGTGATAGACATGTTTTTTATATTTAAATGTTGCCCGCTTTTTATAACAACAAAGTACTTGTGCACATCTAATTTCTCGCGGCACTGCTGACCAAAGCCCAAACAGAACAGTTTCAGAAGAGAAGCGGGAAGAGAGGCGAACCAAAATTTTGGTTGAACCTCCTTAAGTCTTACTAAAGATTCGTCTTATAAAGGCTGGCTAGGGCTCACCTTAAGTCTTCCTTTACAGACCAACGGGGCGGGGACTGAGAATGGGGAAAAGCAAAGGAGAGAAGGAAAAGGGCAGCAAAATAAGGGGACGTGAGAAGAGGCAGCAGAACTTCACCTGAATGTAGATAAATCCGGCCAACTGTTCATCTCTACTTAAGGTGAAAAAAATAATAATAAGCCACAAAAAAAAGAGAAAGCTAAGTTATGAAGAAACTCTCGTCCCTCTGCAGAAATGTCCCCAGGGTAACTTCTTCACCTTGGTGTTTTTGTTGTACTGAGTTCTAAAGCTCCCAGGGTTTAAAAGCGAGTCGTATGGAGTCCGCAGAGGTCCCCTGAAGTCTTCCCAGCAAGCAAACCCAGCTCATAGGAGAAAGAGGGACGCGCCAAGTCAGGCACGGCACCCCAGGCGTCCCCCAGTCTTACTTCGGGTTGGAAAGTGGAGAAACTTAGTCACAACAACTCCAGTATAGCCAGTGAGACAGGCGTTTCCGAGGCCCAGCTGGGGCTGCACTCTACACAGGAGCCCGCCGCCTCATCCCCACCCGCTCCCCAGGGAAGGCACAACTGGGACAACGCGTGCTCCACTGCCCTGCAGCCTCAAAGGGGCTTGCCTGGGAGCCCCGCTCTCTTCCCCCACGCCCTTTCTCTCTTGGCCCCCAACTAGGGTCCTGTAGCAACAAGGGTAGTTGGCTCCAGGCTATCTTGGCCACCACACTAACCTCGCCACTGTTCGTGCCGCCGCCGCCGCCACCGAACACCTCCATGTCTTGGTCCCAGGGCTCTTCCTGAGGAGGGATTGGTAGCATCGCGCTTTCAGGAGCACTCGAACAGGAGCTGCGGACCGCCAGCGCGGCAGTGCATCCTGTCTATTGAACTGGCCCGCTGCTGCCGCCGCCGTCTCCGCTGTGACCCCCAGCCCCGCCTTCAGCGACCGCTGCCCTCGCCACGGGGTCCCTCAGAGGCTGGGACCCGGGGGTCTCCGCCGCACACTGCTGCTCCCATAGAGAAGACAACTCTATGTTGCCTCTCCAAGAGCTGCTGCTTGGCTCTTGCGCACCACTGCCGCCGGCGCGACGGCCGCTTGACGGTGACCACCCCCTCCAAACCCCCAGCTAACCCCCTTCCTCAGGCCCCCTCCCCGCTCCCTGCTCTGTCAATATGGCGGCAGCGGCGGCGTTACCTGTGCGGCGCCTGGAACCCCCCACGGCGGCAGCACTGCGGCGTCACCAGAACGTCAATGGAGATTCCCCAGACTGGGGTGAGGGGGGTGGGAAAGAGGGGCGGGGTGAGTGCGGGGGACCGCGTGGTGGGGGTGGGAAAGAGGGGAGGGGGGCGTGCTAGGCGGGGGAGGCGGGTGAAGAGTAGTAAAAGCCACTGCTAGCGCCTCGGTAAACCTGCCCACTTCACGGAGCATGCGCGGCGCTCTTTACACATGCTCAGCAGGCCCTCTTAGAACTACAGAGCAGCCTTGTTGGCGGGAGGATTCCCAAAAAAGAATGTGGGAACTGGGAGACCCTCCCGAGCGCTTGATTAGTCAATGCTAGAGGAGGATTCCGGGAGTACCTACTTGCGGGGTTCACGAAAAACAGGTGTCCTATATGCAGAACCACGCCCATTTCAGTACTTAGTGACAAATACTAGGGCGGGGATTTTACTCCAGTAGACGCTAGCCTTCCAGAAGCTAGAGGCAGGAGAGAATGGATTTAAAAGAAATTAGAATACCTGTGATCTTTACTCACACCTCCTTATCCCTCTTCAAGATCTTCCGGATACATGCCTTCACGTTACTGATAACAGATTGTTTCCAATATGTGTGTGTGTGTGCGCGCGCGCGCGCACACACGCACACACTATTTATTGAACTCTCCTTGTGGCGATGAAGACAGGGTGTATGATGCTAACCCTCCCTCGACCCGCTCTGAGAATAATGGATCTTTAGTGACAGTAATTGTAATTCTTCTATCTTCTCCAAAACAAGCTTTACTGCTTTGCTCCTGTGAGCCTCACACTGTAGTCCTCAGTAGTGATATTACGGAGATAAAGTATGGTCTTCTACATAGGTAATGGATGATCCAAACCACTCATCAAAACATTTCAGACTTCAAAACAAAAAACAGTTATTCCAAACATTTGACACTTAAAAGAGCAACTGCAACAGCTCCTAAGCTGGCTCAGTACCTTGGAGAGGTTTCTAACATTCTGCATAAAACTCACACCACTCCTTCCCCCTTCTACACTTACAGTTGTGTTGTGCTTGCAGAGAACACTGAACTATGCCCTCCATTTATTTCACCATCTGGCCTCAAGAGCTAAGAAAGCAAAACAAGCTACAGAGGTTGGCAGTTAATTACGAACAAGAATCACCAACAGTGCTCTCCCATTTATTCTGCTGAAAATCCAGAGAAAAAGGCAAGCTTTAGAGATAGGTTTTGTAAAAGTGAAAGATTTTAAAGTAATGGGAATATGAGGCTATCACTTTTGAAAATGGGTTTGTGAGTGCATACCGGCAAATAAATTTGTTTGGCAGAAGTGACAGTGTTTTAACTAAGGCTAATCCTTTTGAGCTGAGTCTATTCCCCTATTGCTTACTCAAAGGCTTAGTTCTGGAACCACAACCAACCCCCCCCCCACACACACACACACAAACACACACACATCATCTTCCACATCATCTATTTTCTTCTTTCTATTGAATCATTCCCACCAGCAGAAAGCATGCTGTTTTGACTTTACCTTGGTTGACCACTTGCTAGCATCTAATACACTTCAAGACTCCCTTTTCTTTAAATATTTTCTTCACCTGGCCTCCAAAACAAACGGTTCTTGTTTTGCTTCTACATCATCGGAGATTTCTTCTCAGTCTTCTTTGCTGGGTCATTCCTCATCTTTCCATCTTTTACTGTTGTAATTTCAGACTCAATCCATGACCTCTGTCTTCCCCAGAATTCCAGGTATCCCCACATCTCATCTAGACCCATGGATTACTCATTCTTAAAGTCATGACTCCTGCCTGCAACTGTCTATTCAACATCTGTACTTGTATATCTCAAATTTAACCTATTCAAACCTGACTCTTGATTTGACCCCAATCTGTTCCTCCCCTAGTTTTAACCAAGCCAATTAATGATCTGCCCCCATTAACCTAGTTTACTGATTATTTCTCACTTCAGAGTATCCTTCCATGATCATCCTATCTAAAACACTACCCCCATAAATCTTTCCCCCTCACTCTGATTTTTCATCTCACCAATGAACGTGTGATGTATTTGTTTAATTATTTTCCTCAGAACATATCTGGAACATAATGGTTCTTGGTAAGTGTTTTCTTTTTTTTTTTTAATTTTTTATTGTGGGTTGTTCAAAACATTACAAATTTCTTGACATATCATATTCCACACTTTGATTCAAGTGGGTTATGAACTCCCACCTTCACCCCATACACAAATTGCAGAATCACATCAGTTACACATCCATTGATTTACAAATTGCCATACTAGTGTCTGTTGTGCTCCACTGCCTTTCCCATCCTCCACCCTCCCCCCTCCCCACCTCTCCCCTCCCCTCCCCTCCTCTCTCTCTACCTCCTCCACTGTATAACCCTGAGGGTCTCCCTCCATTACCATGCAATTTTCCTTCTCTCTCCCTTTCCCTCCCACCTCTCATCCCTGTTAAATGTTAATCTTCTTCTCCTGCTCTTCGTCCCTACACTGTTCTTAGTTACTCTCCTTATATCAAAGAAGACATTTGGCATTTGTTTTTTAGGGATTGGCTAGCTTCACTTAGCATAATCTGCTCTAATGCCATCCATTTCCCTGTAAATTCTATGATTTTGTCATTTTTTAATGCAGAGTAATACTCCATTGTGTATAAATGCCACATTTTTTTTATCCATTCGTCTATTGAAGGGCATCTAGGTTGGTTCCACAGTCTTGCTATTGTGAACTGTGCTGCTATGAACATCGATGTAGCAGTGTCCCTGTAGCATGCTCTTTTTAGGTCTTTAGGGAATAGACCAAGAAGGGGAATAGCTGGGTCAAATGGTGGCTCCATTCCCAGCTTTCCAAGAAATCTCCATACTGCTTTCCAAATTGGCTGCACCAATCTGCAGTCCCACCAGCAATGTACAAGTGTACCCTTTTCCCCACATCCTCGCCAGCACTTGTTGTTGTTTGACTTCCTAATGGCTGCCAATCTTACTGGAGTGAGATGGTATCTTAGGGTGGTTTTGATTTGCATTTCTCTGACAGCTAGAGATGTTGAGCATTTTTTCATGTACTTGTTGATTGACTGTATGTCCTCCTCTGAGAAGTGTCTGTTCAGGTCCTTGGCCCATTTGTTGATTGGGTTGTTTGTTTTCTTATTGTCTAATTTTTTGAGTTCTTTGTATACTCTGGATATTAGGGCTCTATCTGAAGTGTGAGGAGTAAAGATTTGTTCCCAGGGTGTAGGCTCCCTATTTACCTCTCTTATTGTTTCTTTTGCTGAGAAAAAACTTTTTAGTTTGAGTAAGTCCCATTTGTTGATTCTAGTTATTAACTTTTGTGCTATGGGTGTCCTATTGAGGAATTTGGAGCCCGACCCCACCGACTGTAGATCGTAGCCAACTTTTTCTTCTATCAGACGGCGCGTCTCTGATTTGATATCAAGCTCCTTGATCCATTTTGAATTCACTTTTGTGCATGGCGAGAGAAAGGGATTCAGTTTCATTTTGTTGCATATGGATTTCCAGTTTTCCCAGCACCATTTGTTGAAGATGCTATCCTTCCTCCATTGCATGCTTTTAGCCCCTTTATCAAATATAAGATAGTTGTAGTTTTGTGGATTGGTTTCTGTGTCCTCTATTCTGTACCATTGGTCCACCCGCCTGTTTTGGTACCAGTACCATGCTGTTTTTGTTACTATTGCTCTGTAGTATAGTTTGAAGTCTGGTATCGCTATACCGCCTGATTCACACTTCCTGCTTAGCATTGTTTTTGCTATTCTGGGTCTTTTATTTTTCCATATGAATTTCATGATTGCTTTCTCTATTTCTACAAGAAATGCCGTTGGGATTTTGATTGGCATTGCATTAAACCTATAGAGAACTTTTGGTAATATCGCCATTTTGATGATGTTAGTTCTGCCTATCCATGAACAGGGTATATTTTTCCATCTTCTCAGATCTTCTTCTATTTCTCTCTTTAGGGTTCTGTAGTTTTCATTGTATAAGTCTTTCACCTCTTTTGTTAGGTTGATTCCCAAGTATTTTATTTTTTTTGAAGATATTGTGAATGGAGTGGTTGTCCTCATTTCCATTTCAGAGGATTTGTCGCTGATATACAGGAATGCCTTTGATTTATGCGTGTTGATTTTATATCCTGCCACTTTGCTGAATTCATTTATTAGCTCTAATAGTTTCTTTGTAGAGCCTTTTGGGTCTGCTAGGTATAGAATCATATCATCTGCAAATAGTGATAATTTAAGTTCTTCTTTTCCTATTTTTATGCCTTTAATTTCTTTCGTCTGTCTAATTGCTCTGGCCAGTGTTTCGAGAACTATGTTGAACAGAAGTGGAGAGAGAGGGCATCCCTGTCTAGTTCCAGATTTTAGAGGGAATGCCTTCAGTTTTTCTCCATTCAGAATGATGCTAGCCTGAGGCTTAGCATAGATTGCTTTTACAATATTGAGGTATGTTCCTGTTATCCCTAGTTTTTCTAGGGTTTTGAACATAAAGGGATGCTGTACTTTGTCAAATGCTTTTTCCGCATCTATCGAGATGATCATATGGTTCTTATTTTTAAGTCTATTGATGTGGTGAATAACATTTATTGATTTCCGTATATTGAACCAGCCTTGCATCCCAGGGATAAATCCTACTTGATCATGGTGTACAATTTTTTTGATATGTTTTTGTATCCGATTCGCCAGAATTTTATTGAGGATTTTTGCATCTAGGTTCATTAGAGATATTGGTCTGTAGTTTTCTTTCTTTGAAGTGTCTTTGTCTGGTTTAGGTATCAGGGTGATGTTGGCCTCATAGAATGAATTTGGAAGTTCTCCCTCCTTTTCTATTTCCTGAAGTAGCTTGAAAAGTATTGGTATTAGTTCTTCTTTAAAGGTTTTGTAAAATTCTGCTGTATACCCATCTGGACCTGGGCTTTTCTTAGTTGGTAGTCTTTTTATGGTTTCTTCTATTTCCTCAATTGATATTGGTCTGTTTAGGTTTTCTATATCCTCCTGACTCAATCTGGGCAGATCATATGACTTAAGAAATTTATCTATGCCTTCACTATCTTCTAATTTATTGGAGTATAAGGATTCAAAATAGTTTTTGATTATCTTCTGTATTTCTGAAGTGTCTGTTGTGATATTGCCTTTTTCATCCCGTATGCTAGTAATTTGAGTTCTCTCTCTTCTTCTCTTCGCTAGCATCGCTAAGGGTCTGTCGATTTTGTTTATTTTTTCAAAGAACCAACTTTTAGTTTTGTCAATTTTTTCAATTGTTTCCTTTGTTTCGATTTCATTAATTTCAGCTCTGATTTTAATTATTTCTTGCCTTCTACTTCTTTTGCTGTTGTTTTGCTCTTCTTTTTCAAGGATTTTGAGATGAAGTATGAGATCATTTATTTGTTGGTTTTTTCTTTTTTTAAGGAATGAACTCCAAGCAATGAATTTTCCTCTTAGAACTGCTTTCAATGTGTCCCATAGATTCCGATATGTTGTGTCTGTGTTTTCATTTATCTCTAAGAATTTTTTGATTTCCTTCTTGATGTCTTCTATAACCCATTGATCATTCAGTAACCTATTGTTCATTCTCCAAGTGATGTATGCTTTTTCCTTCCTTCTTTTATCGTTGATTTTCAGTTTCATTCCATTATGATCAGATAAGATGCATGGTATTATCTCT
Organism: Marmota flaviventris; assembly: GCF_047511675.1. NCBI lineage: Eukaryota > Metazoa > Chordata > Mammalia > Rodentia > Sciuridae > Marmota > Marmota flaviventris. The sequence continues at coordinate 69,011,578 of NC_092518.1, forward strand.
ACTCCTTTATATTGTCTAAGAGTTGCCCTGTGACATAATATATGATCTATTTTTGAGAAGGATCCATGTGCTGCTGAGAAAAAAGTGTAACTGCTTGATGTTGGGTGGTATATTCTATATATGTCAATTAGGTCTAGGTTATTAATAGTGTTATTGAGTTCTATAGTTTCCTTATTCAACTTTTGTTTGGAAGATCTGTCCAGTGGCGAGAGAGGTGTGTTGAAGTCTCCCATGATTATGGTATGGTGGTCTATTAGATTCTTGAACTTGAGAAGAGTTTGTTTGACGAACATAGCTGCACCATTGTTTGGGGCATAAATATTTATGATTGTTATGTCTTGTTGGTGTATGGTTCCCTTAAGCAGTATGTAGTGTCCCTCTTTATCTCTTTTGATTAACTTTGGCTTGAAATCTATTTTATTTGATATGAGTATGGACACTCCTGCTTGTTTCCGAAGTCCATATGAGTGATATGATTTTTCCCAACCTTTCACCTTCAGCCTATGTATGTCCTTTCCTATCAAATGTGTCTCCTGTAGGCAGCATATTGTTGGGTCTTGTTTTGTGATCCATTCTACTAGCCTGTGTCTCTTAATTGGTGAGTTTAAGCCATTAACATTTAGGGTTATTATTGAGATATGGGTTGTTCTTCCAGCCATATTTGTTTATTTCTGTTACTAAACATGGTTTGTTTTCCTCTTTGATTATCCCCCCCCACTTTACTGTCCTACCTCCCACTGTTGGTTTTCATTGTTATTTTCCATTTCCTCTTCCTGTAATGCTTTGGCGAGGATGTTTTGAAGAGATGGTTTTCTAGCTGCGAATTCTTTAAACTTTTGTTTATCGTGGAAGGTTTTAATTTCATCCTCCATCCTGAAGCTTAATTTCGCTGGATACACAATTCTTGGTTGGAACCCATTTTCTTTCAGTGTTTGAAATATGTTATTCCAGGATCTTCTAGCTTTCAGAGTCTGTGTTGAAAGATCAGCTGTTATCCTGATTGGCTTACCCCTAAATGTAATCTGCTTCCTTTCTCTTGTAGCTTTTAAAATTCTCTCCTTATTCTGTATGTTGGGCATCTTCATTATAATGTGTCTAGGTGTGGATCTCTTATGATTTTGCACATTCGGCATCCTGTAGGCTTCTAGGATTTGGGATTCTGTCTCATTCTTCAAGTCTGGGAAGTTTTCTTGTATTATTTCATTGAATAGACTTCTCATTCCTTTGGTTTGGAGCTCTGTACCTTCCTGTATCCCAATGACTCTTAAGTTTGGTCTCTTAATGTTATCCCATATTTCTTGGATGTTCTGCTCATGGTTTCTTAACAGGCTTGCTGAGCTGTCTATGTTCTTTTCCAGTTGAAATACTTTGTCTTCATTGTCTGATGTTCTATCTTCTAAGTGTTCTACTCTGCTGGTAGTATTCTCCATTGAGTTTTTAAGTTGGTTTATTGCTTCCTGCATTTCTAGGATTTCTGTTTGTTTGTTTTTTATAACCTCTATCTCCCTGTATAGTTGATCCTTTGCTTCCTGGATTTGTTTGCGTAATTCGTTGTCGAAGTGATCTTTCATTGTCTGATTTTGCTGTTTAATGTCTTCCTTGATACTCCAGATCATCTGAAGCATGTATATCCTGAATTCTTTATCTGACATTCCATCTGCTGCAGTTGTTACCTCTTCTAAAGTTGCGTTGACCTGCATTGCTTGTGGTCCTTTCTTTCCTTGTCTTTTCATACTGCTTGCGTATCTTTCCTGCAGGTGCGGGCGGCGGCTCTGCTCTCTCCTTATTCCAATTGGGGTGTCGTGGCTACCACGCCGGCAGGTCACTGGGGCTGTTCTGGGAGCTGGCGGCGGCTCTGTTCTGCCCCTACTCCAATTGGGGTGACGAGTGTACCACGCCGGCAGGCCACCGGGCCTGATCCGCCGGTCGGTTGCAGGTTTGCCTACCCTGCAGGCGCGGGCGGCGGCTCTACTCTGCCCCTACTGCAAATGGGGTGACGTGTCTGTCGTACCGGCAGGCCACTGGGCCTGTCCCGCTGGTCGGTCGCAGATCTGCCCACCTTTCGGGCACGGGTGGAGGCTCTGCTCTGCCCCTACTCCAATTGGGGTGTCGTGACTACCCCGCCTGCAGGACACTGGGCCTGTTCCTGGCACGGGCGGCGACTCTGCTCTGCCACTACTCCAATTAGGGTGGTGTTTGTACCACGCCGGCAGGCTCCTGGGCCTGATCCGCCGGTCTGTTGTAGGTCTGCCTACCTTGGAGGCGCGGGCGGCGGATCTGCCCTGCCCCTCCTACCACGCCTGCGGACCCCTGGGCCTGATCTGCAGGTTGATCACTGGTCTGCTCACCCTGCGGGCACGGGTGGCGGTTCCGCTCCGCCCCCACTCCGATTGGGGTCACGTGACCACCACACCCGCAGGGCCTGATCCGGGCGTGGGAGAAGGATCTGCTCTGCCCCTACTCCAGTTGGGGTGACGTGTTTACCACACTGGCAGGCCACTGGGCCTGACCCGCCAGGCTGTCACAAGTCTGTTTACCTTGCACGCTCATTCGTCACAGCGCGAACCGCGGCTCTGCCCTGCCCCTCCTACCACGCCCATGTACCACTGGGTCGCGGGTCTGCCCACCTTGCGGTTGCGGGTGGCGGCTCCGCTCCGCCCCCTCTCCAATTGGGGTCACGCGGTCACCACGCTGGCGAGCCGCTGGGCCTGCTCCGGGCGCTGGCGGTGGCCCGGCTCCTTCCCTCTGGCTCGACGACAAATTGAGGAGACTCGGGTGACTGTGCCTCACCCCCCCTACCAGGAGACCAACTGCTTATGTCACCACTGGTATTGATGAAGTTCCCTCCTCCGCCGCTTTCTGCAGACATCAGATCTCTGCCATGTTGGTATCCTATGCGAATGGCAGCATTTCGTTCCCCTTGCCGGGCAACCAAAGCACCGGGTGAGTCCTGACCGGCCCTCAGCAGGAAACGACCGAGAAGCAGTTTCCGCGGGCTCCTAGCCCCGGGCCAGGGAAGTTCCGGGAGCCGGAACTCGGCCGCTCCGTGCTCGGTGTAAGCTCCTATAGATGTAAGCTCCAAGAAGCAGTCCCCGCGGGCTCAGTTCCGGGAGCCGTAATTCGGCTGCTTAGTGCTTGTTGTATGCTCTGGTAGGAGCAGGGTCCAACAAGCAGCCTCCGCAGGCTCAGCAGCCCTGGGCCAGGGCGGTTCCGGGAGCCGGAACTCGGCCACCCTGCGCTCGGTATTCACTCCGATAAGATCAGGTTCTAAGAAGCACCCAGGCGCTGAGCCCTAGCAATCTGTCTGCAAGCCGCAGGCGAATTGCAGCCTGAAATTACCTGTTCTATGGCTGAATGAGCTGCGGTCAGTCGAAAACAGGGGTGGTGACGTCAGTTTACCAACATGGTGGCTGCTGGCCTCCTCTGTGGTCTGACCGGTGTGGAGAACCGAGATGGACCGCTTCCTTCCCCCGTCTCGAACCCAGAATTCAGCCCTGAGTACGGTGCTTGCGCGGCTGGCAGAAACTGCAGCGCTGTAACCCTGCGTCTCTATCCCAGCGCACGCTGCAGATTCTAGCCGCAGGGCGATTTGCTGAATAAGCAGTTTTACCCTCCGTGCGACAAACCTCTCGCGTTTGAGTCCCCGTAGCTGATCCTCGTGCGATGGAAATCCTTCCTCCAGGTTCCGGAGCACCCCACTATTGCTGGAAATTCCTAACAAGATATCCTTTAGCCGTCCTGACTTGTCATACTCCCACACAGTGAAGCAGCACACGGGGACAATGCACTCCCCTCGCCGCCATCTTCCTATCTCTTGGTAAGTGTTTTCTGAATAAATTTGTTTTATTGCTATTTTCATGTACTTTTGATAAATACACTATATCACATATATTAGGAAACTTCCCCAGAATTAATATATTCACCTTTGCTTCATACATAAAATTGAATCTAGGGACTGGGGGTACAGTTCAGTGGTCAAGTGTGTGCATGCTTTGCATGTACAAAGCTTTGGGTTCAATATACAGCAGCAAATAAACAAACTTTCATATGTGTTCATTCATCATTCTCTTTAGATTGAAGGGAGAACAGTAAGGTAGAAGAAGGTGGTCAGGGGGAGGAAGGAGGGAAGGGCAAGGGAAGGTACTGGGATAAGGAATTGATCGAACTATTTTATGTGAATGTACAAGTGTTCCACAATGAAACCCACTATTACGTATAATTATTATACACCTATAAAAATTTTTTAAAAAAGAAAAATTCAAACTCTTACTAAATCCTCTAAACTACCCAAAGGCAAATAATATGTATTATTCAATGCTTTCCATACAAACTGTGAATATTAAATGATTATTTTCAAATGTTTAAAAGCTATTTTTTCAATTTTCATCAAAATATCTATATCTATTTTTTATATAGATTCAGATACTTCTACAGAAAGACATATATTCCATGGAAAGTTTAAATCCATATGACTATGCCTTTGTAATCCTTAAATAATTAAAACCAGTGAGTGTTTATGACAATTATTATATCTTAGTAAATAGAGAAACACATCTAAATCACAGGATAATGAGAGTTTAAAGGTCCCCTGACCATATACCCTTTAAAAATGGTAATTGGATCTGAGAAGCTTACTAAGTACACCACCATACTATGTACAAAACACTGCCTAGGTGATCTGGAGATTGCCAAAATCAAGGCTGCCCTTGGTATTGGGTTACACAAAAAATACACACAAAAATGCATTCAGATATTTATGGGGAATTACGTGTTAGAAAATTACTATAGTCAGCCAGGCAAGGTGTCTCACACCTTTAATCCCAGAAACTCATGAGGCTGAGGGAAGAGGATGATGAAGAGGATGATGAATTCAAGAGCAACCTCACCAACTTAGCAAGATCCTAAGCAACTTAGTGAGTATCTGTCTCCAAACAAAAAATAAAAGGGACTGTGGATGAAGCTCAGTGGTAAAGAGCCTCTGAGTTCAATCCCAGTATAAAAAACATATAAAAACAAACAAATAAATAGATTATTCAAATGATTTTTTAAAAATTACAATAGTAATAGTCACTCAATTCCTATCTCATATTCCCTGAAAAGTCATTCCTTGACAAACTGAAATACTCTCTCCCTGTGGTAGTAGAAACAACATAAGATAGGCAACTTGATTCCTTGTTTTATGTTGTGGCTCAACCACCACCTAGATATTGGAAAAAATATTATTGATCTTAAGAATACTCATTTGTAAAATAGGGAGAAGGTTAGGAGTAAATGAACTTATTAAAGTTCCCTTCCTGATTTATGGTCCTAGCACCAATTGTTCATACTAATTCATTCCACCTCTTAAGTTTTAATTAGTGTGATCAACTTTATGCCCCACAGGTTGCAGATCTATCATCATTGTTTGTGACAATTCTCCAGGACCCTTACCCTAGCCTTAATTCCTGTTTCTTTTCCAGTGACTCTTTTCCTTTATAAGTCATCTCTAACCCTTTGATGACTGAGCTTAGTTTCCCTGATTTTGATAGTACTCTCTAAAGAACTTGGTTTTTACAAACATTCTGGCTTTTGTTAATACCTGGACATGACAGGAAAATACTCCCACCTCATCTACCTCTGGCCCTAGGGATCTAAGACTGAGTACCTGCCTATCTGCAGGACAGCCAAAAGAAACACCATGACCCAAGTACTAGCAAATTTTCAGGTACTGATTTTAGATATTTTTACTGTTACTACGTTAGTTGTTATTTAAATATTTTATTATTTAACCTCTTGTATGTTTTATAAATCCACAATCTCCAAAATTCTTGAAGTCATATGTATTTTGGAATTCAGAACTTGGTGCTTTCAAAAGATACTATAGCACATATACTTTGTAAAACAGAACACAATAATCAAAAGTAATACCTTCAATGAAACATGAATGAATATTGTTTTCAGGTGGAATAAATGAGGACTATAACTAGCTTTAAAACCTCCTCTTTTTAAAATATTTATTTTTTGTTATAGATGGACACAATATATTTTATTTTTATGTGGTGCTGAGAATCAAACCCAGTGCCTCACACATGCTAAGTGAGCACTCTATCTCAGAGCCACAACCCCAGCCCTAAAAACCTCTTCATTAGTACATAACAATGCATACATCTCTCCCTTATTAAAAATGATAAAATATCCTTCCTTGTGGTGAGCCGCTTCTGCCGTTTCTGCAGACTATGGTCGCCATTACAAGATGGCGCTGGCTCCGCTGTGGTCTGTGACAAACAACTCCTTATTTGGGAGAGTTGGCACATGATTTTTCACCACCCTATGAGAAAGCTCCACGTGGCAGCTTTGCATTGGGGCTTGAGATGCTTTATTAAGGCTGGGAGGGGCATCCGAGAGGGAGAAGAAGAAATATCAAGGGCCTGAATAAACTGCTGAAAGAAGATTCCTGAGTTGCGTCTTCCTTGCGGGCAAGGGGTCGCGACACTTCCTCAAATCTATAATATACCAGACTTCTGTTTATGACAACTTTCAATGAGTTATCAAGTCTTTTTAACTTCATCTCAAATATTTTTTAAATGCCTGCTCCATACCCATTGCCATTTCCTCAAATCACCTCTTGCGATACTTACCTGAGCTAATGACAGACATATTCTCTTAACTGGTCTTTCTAATTTTCAATTTATATTCTCTTGCATATAAATCCATTCTCCCCACTGTCAACCTAGTGACCAAAATTCTCCATATCTCCATTATCTCTGAAACTCCTTAGCTCTGAATACAAATGTTTCACCATCTGCTTCTAACTATCTTTGCAGCTTCATCTTCACTATCTATCACCATGTACTTCAGTAAAATCTATATACATATTATTGCCTCTTCTCTTTCCCAGGCATACTTACAAAATTTACTCTTTTTTTAAAGAGGGGAGGGAATTTTTTAATATTTATTTTTTAGTTTTTGGCGGACAACATCTTTGTTTGTATGTGGTGCTGAGGATCGAACCCGGGCCGCACGCATGCCAGGCGAGCACGCTACCGCTTGAGCCACATCCCCAGCCCATAAAATTTATTCTTAATAGCAATCAATACAAACAACTACTATTTATTAAGAGTTTATTATTCTCCAAGCATATGATCTTCATAAATTAATTTAGCCCTTGTAAAAATGTATTACCTGTATTTTACAGACAAGGAAACTGAGTCTGGGAAATGTTCAATGATTTTCTCTAAGACCTCAAAACTATTAAATGGGAAATGTTGAATTCAAAACCAGATCTACCTGATGCCAAATCCTTTACCCCACTTGATGCTCTGTGAAGCCTCTCTGCTCTTATCATCCCCTCTCCACACCCCCCTCCACTCATCCCCTGCAGAGAACTAGTCACACATTCTTTCATTCTTCCACAACATATTTTTCATATCCTTATTTAAGTACTCCTTAATCTTTCCTTAGCAGCAAGAATTTAAACTTTTTGATATATTGAATTAATTTAAAAAGCTCTGCATTTATAGCGTTTGGTTGGAGTTCAATAAATATGTTGTATGGACAAACAACCCTTCATACTCTTAATAAGACTTTGTGTTAAAGCTGTGGGGTGATACAAAAATTGGTAAGAATTAATTCTGTGAAGCTTAATTGCTTATTTATTCGATGTAAGCTATGTCAGAGATACATTGTCTTATTTTAAACTATTAGTAAAGAGGGCCTCTTAGACCTCACTCTACTAGCCAAGAAGACACTTGAACTATTGGTGAAAATTATGATAACATCTTACATAAACACAAAAGCAAATATTAGGGAAAAAATTAAAATTCTCAGTGTTCTGCAAATTATACACAGCAGAGGTTTATGCTTTCTCTTCAGTCTTCAGGATGTTTTTGGCCTGAAATTATCTATGTGCCTATGCATCTCTGTATTTTCCATTACTATAGCATAATGTTAAAAAATACAGAATGGTTGGCACTATTTTGATAGTTTGAGAACTGGGATGTATTGTATCTAGTTTCTAAATAAAATATTTTTCATCATAAAATATGATGATATGCACTACACCACCATTAGAACATGTGTTCTGAGTGTTTCCAGGACTAGGAACAGGATATACTGAAAAGCTCCATAATGACTTTTTTTTGTTACCCTGTAACAAATGGCACATACTAGGTGACCAGGGTCAGAGGTGAAAGTGGGTGTTCATGTAATTTAAGTGAAAAATGTTGACTGACTCATCTTGCCCTCACTAAGGGAGTGTGAAATATGAACCAAGGGCCTTTGATCAATGGATCACAGACCACCCACAGTTCCCAAACTGTGGCTTTGATTTTTAAACTGTGACCTATACAAAATAATACATATTTGGGGTATAATTATAGACAGTGCCATATAACCTCTTAGTATTATTTGCCTAGTTCCTCAAATAGTATAATCCAAATAGTTGGAAGATGTTGAGCAATTACAGCATAAAAGCACTACTAGAAAAACATCCAAAGATCTTATTTTAGAAATATAGTGACTTTAAAATATGGGATTCATGTACAGAAACATGAAAATTTATAAGTGTATAAGCATTAATATTTACTTACTTATTATCCTTAGATAATACCTTGGGAATTTCAGATAACTTATTCTAAAAATACTGAGTAATATTGTACCACTACAAATCAATTGCAAAAGATAAGCAATTTACACATATTTGTGAAATGTAAACTCACTATTGTCCATATGTTGAAATTAATGAAACCAAGCAACATATAATCAATATCATAATTTAAAAGCTTTTTCTTTGAACAGTAATTAAAATTTGTATAATACATAAGAGGGTAAAATTCCTTAATAATACTAGAATGAGGGAGGAGTAGCAATCGCTCTTTATAATCTAACTCTTAAGATTTCTAAGAAAGGTACTTATATTTCATGATTTAACTAAAACTTCAACCTCATTTCATTCTAATTATGGTATCTGTTACAAAGAAGTATTGCTGTATTATATATAAGCAAACTGTCAAAAAACAAAATTTTGCTCTCATTTTTTATCCATATTTTAATTGGTTCAGCGTGGTTGTAAATAATGGTGGGAATTGTTGTTACACATTAGTACATGTACACAATATAGCAATTTATAATTTGACCAATTTGCTCTCTAGCACTTTCCCTCTCCCTTCTCACATCCCATCCCCTCCCTGGTCTATTTCCTCTATTCTACTGTTCTCCTTTTGATTTTCATGAGGTCTTTTTTTTTCCTTTTTCCTCTCTAGCATCCATATATTAGAGAAAGCATATGAACCTTTACCTTCTGAGTTTTACTTCTTTTGCTTAACATAATGTTCTAATGTTTCATCCATTTTCCTGCAAATGATATAATTTCATTTTTCTTTATGGTTGAATAAAATTACATTGTGTATATATACCACATTTTCTTTATCTATTCATCCATTGACAGAAACTTAGTCTGGTTCCACAGTTTGACAATTATGAACTCTGCTGCTATAAACATTAGTTTATATCTATCACTATCGTATGATGACATTAATTATTTAGGATAAACACTAAGGAGTGGTACAACAGGGTTATGTGGTGCTTCCATGCCTAGCCTTTTGAGAAACTTCAAACAGATTTTCACAGTGATTTCCATAGTGGTTGACCAATTTACAATCCCACCAACAGCACAAAAGTGTTTCTTTTACTCAACATCCTCTCCAGCAAGTGTTATCGTTTGTATTCTTGTTGACTGTCATTCTGAGTGGTGTCAGATAAAATCTCAGTATAGTTTTGATTTTAATTTCTATTCATATGCTTTCTCTCATATATGGATGCTTGAGAGGAAAAAAGAAAAAAAAAAGATCTCATGAAAATCAAAGGGAGAGCAGTAGAATAGAGGAAATAGACCAGGGGATGGGATGTGAGAAGCGAGGGGGAACGTGCTAGAGAGCAATTGCTAAAGATGTTGAACATTTTCTCATAAATTTGTTGGCCATTCATACTTTTTCTCTTGATAAATGTCTGTTTGATTCATTTGCCTATTTATCAATTGGATTATTTGTGGTTTTTATATTAAGATTTTTTTAGTTCTTTATATGCTATAGATTTTAATCCTCTTTCAGAAGAGTAGCTGGCACAGACATTCTCTCATTCTGTGGGTTCTCTCTTCACATTCTTAATTGTTTCCTTTGTTGTGGAGAAGCATTTTAATTTGATGCCATCACACTTCTTAACTCTCAGCGTTTTTTTTTTTGTTTTGTTTTGTTTTTAGCTTTAGGTGATTCATGACACAAATAAAGGGAAATCAAACTCATTTTTCCTTTGAATCTTGCAGCTCATGTGACCAGATTCTCCTTTTTTATTTCTAAATCTCTTTAAATTGGATCAAAATATTTGATTATAGTGTTTGTTTTTCTGAAAAACAGTAGTAATATTAGTAGTAGGTTTCCCAAAATGTTAGAAATATCTGACTACTGAATAGGAAATGAATTTTGTGAATGACATAAATAAATAAAATAACCAGCCATAATTGAAGAAATAGATACATTTGTATAAGTCAAAATTATAACACTAGTCATGAAGGTAATCTGTCTGCAATATTCTTTATAGCATTGTTCACTGAGATTGAGTCAACCAATATGACTGGTTATTCAATGTCTCTCTAGCACTTGAATAACTTACAATTTTCAATTTGGGCCCTTTTCCAAATCTTTGAACTTTATTTCTGAAATAAAGTTTAACCATCTTTGGTTAAGGATATGAGAGTAGCTAAGTTACGCTGGCTCAAACTTCAAACATAATTCTGAAACTATAAAATAATAACTACAATAAACATGTGCTTCCACCAATATGAATAGTTTCAGGAATGTCTTTTACATATAATTTGCAAATCTATTATCACCTAAAAGATAACATATGATTAGAATTCCTACCACTGAAGTAATGGTAGAAGATTTCATTATATCCCTGCTTGTCTCCTATTAGGTACCCTTAGAATTGAAGTTTTTATTTTTTAAATAGGATTTATGTTAAACTACACTAGATGATTTCAGATTTATGGTATTTCTCTAACTTATGAATAAGTGTGCCTCAGAATTATTTGTAAAGTTTGTCAAAACACAAAGTGCTGGGCCAATGCACTTTCTGGGTAAGGAAATGTAGGATGCAGACTAAGTGTATGTATGTATGTGTGTGTGTATATATATATATATATACCAAGTTATCAGATAATTTTGGTGCTGCTGGTCTGTAGACTATACTTTGAGAACTGCCTCTCTAATTTTTATTGGTTCTTTTTAGTTATACATGACAATAGAATCCATTTTGATATAATTATACAAACAAGGAATATATCTTATTCTAATTCAGACCATAGTACCTCCCTTCCCCTTCCCTTTCCCCAATCCCTGCTGCTTTCCCTCTATTGATCTTTCTGCTTTTAACCCATAGTTATTTTTAATTAATTTCTTGTGGGTATAAACAATGATGAGATTCACCATGGTGTATTCATATATGCATACAGGGAATTTGTGTCATACTCATTCTACTGACTTTCCTTTACCTCTCCCTCTCCCTCCCTTCTTTCCCCCTTTGTCTAAGCCACTAAAATTTATTACCCTCCCTTATTGCATGTATCAGAGAAAACATTTGAGCTTTACTTTTGAGAGATTGACTTATTTCACTTAGCATGAGTCTCCAGTTCCATCCATTTTCCAACAAATGTCATAAAGTCATTCTTCTTTTTGGCCAAGGAATACTCCATTGAGTATATAAACTACATTTTCTTTATCAGTTCGTCTGTTGAAAGGTACCTAAGTTGGTTCCATAGCTTAGCTATTGTGAATTATGCTACTATAAACATTGATGCATCTGTGTCACTATAGTATGCTCATTTAAATCCTTTGGGTACACACCAAGAAGTGTGATAACTGGGTCAAATCGTGGTTCCAAAAATTCCTATGTTTTTGAGGAAACTCCATACTGCTTTCCAGAGTAGTTACACTAATTTACAATTCATCTAGCAATGTATGAGTTTACCCTTTCCCCCATATTCTTGACAACATTTGCTGTTACTTGTATTCTTGATTATTGCTATTCTGACTGGAGTGAGATGATATCTCATTGTTTTAATTAGCATTTCTCTAATTGGTAGATATGTTGAGCAGGTTTTCATATATTTGTTGACTGTTCATATTTCTTCTTTTACAAAGTGTCTGTTTAGATCCTTTGCCCATTTATTCATTGATATTTTTAAAATATTCTTTTTCAAAGAACTCAGATTTCAGATTGTTTGAACTTAGAGCAAAAATTGAATGAGAACTTATTAAGTAAATACAAATTTACATTACAATAAAATTAACAAAGGAAATCATATAAGTTGCAAATGCTGTGAGGCAATTAAAGACCTCATTACATAAAAGGAGTTGGCATGCTAATAACAAATGATTAGTTGTATGCATAACTGAACATAATAAAAGTGCCTTTTTTCCTGATGACCTGTTTAGAAATTTAACTGGGAAAATGGGCAAATTTGGACATGACTACATATGAGGTTATGTGTTTATTCTCCAACTTATAGATTGATTCATTCTGAGAAAAGATGGGACAGGTGATAGGCTTCTATGTTATTTGTGGTCAACAAGTCAGAGATAATCAGATTGAAATTAGGAGAAAAAAGTAAACATTGAAATGAGCAGAGTTTTACCCAGAGCATCAGGACAATTTCAGGTATATGAAATTTTAGTACCCTGGATAGCTCCCCAAGAGAGAATTTGTTTTGAGTCTAGGCCTGGTTTCACTTAGTCTTTTTTCTGATTAGAGCTTTACCCTTTCTTAGAATTCTGGATGTTAAAGGAGTTCACACATTTTTGTAAAATTTAGTCCCTTGTTTATAGAGTGGAAGATTATTGAAATTTCCCAAGTAACATTCAGACTCCCTCTTAGATAAAAGGGACACATATTTTGGTCTAATTTAGAGCAAAATAGAGTTAACAGTAGAAATAGAGTCTACAGTACAGGCTTTTATGTCAGGGTTCTTAAACAAAATAATACTTATAAAAAACAATAAAGGGGCTGGGGTTGTGGCTCAGTGGTAGAGCTCTCGCCTAACACATGCAAGGCACTGGGTTTGATCCTCAGCACAACAGAAAAATAAATAAAGTAAAGGTTTTGTGTCCAACTACAACTAAAAAAAATTAAAAATTACAGCTGTTCCTTGATTTCCATGGTGGATTGTTTCCAGAGACATTCCCCTTCATCTTACCAAAATTTCTGAATGCTTAAGTCCCTTATATAAAATGACATACTATTTGCATATAAACTATGCACACCATCCCATATATTTTAAATCATTTGTAGAGTACTTATAATAATTTATATAAGTGCTATGTAAACAGTTATACCATATTTTTATGGAATAATGAAAATGATAGAAAACTATACATTTTTTTAGGAGAAACACAATTTTTTTTCCAAATATTTTTCATTGGAGTTGGTTAAATTTATGGATGCAAAACCCAAAAGAATACAGAAGGCCAACTATACTTTTATTTCACTCTAATACTTATAGTTATTTTTAATATTCTCTTTTTGCACTTAGTGATTCAGAGTTCATTTGGTAAGGGTAACAAAAAAGGGTTTTTGGGGTAGTGATTCTGGGATTGACCTCAGGGACTTGCACATGCTAAGCACAGGCTCTATTCCTAACTTCTAAATGAATTTGTGAATTAACCTAGTACCTAGTTTCAAGAGATTTTCACAGTGAATTATACACAGAATAATCTTATAATCCCTTAGTATATTCCTAGAAAAAGCACCCTATATAGCCATAAAAATTATTCAAATGTAACACAGATTCTAGCATCTCTGCTATTTATGCTTTTGAGTATGATCTAGTATATTTGAATGGAAGTTTAATTAAAGCATGATTAAAACCTACTTGGAATCAGAAGTCCAACAATAGCATTTCTTGTCTCATGAATTTTAATCCATGTAATGAAAATATTATAAAATTTTCTTAAATGAGTAGTTATTAATGCTGAATTTAAAGCTTGAAAACTTTTGTTGTTTATATGACAATAAAATGAAAATATATCATTAATATATACTTTAAAATGAGAGATTAACAGGCTTTTAAAAATTAATAAAATATTAACATTGTAACACATTTTATAACCATAACAGATAACTAGGCATGTACACAAAGAGGTATGTCACTAAGGGAAACTCATATATGTTCTTTCAGTTTTATTTAATCAAATTGATTTTTAGAAGATATCGACCAGTGCTACACTTCATCCAAGGATATAAAAGATGAAAAGATCATTGTTGTACCCTAACAACAACATAAAATATAATTAAGGAACAAAATCATAACATTTCTTGAGGCCATTAGAGAACTGAATACACAGGGCAAACAAACAGCCTGAAATCCAAAAGAAGACAGGCCTTCCAAGGAGAGATGGGATGCAAGCACTGGCTCACGTATAATGGTACATATAACTAAGATATATTTTTCAAAAGCAGTAAGGATAATTAAGTTAAAATTCTTAATGAATTTCTAAAGGACAGCTCCAGGATCCCATGAAGTTATAGAACTTCTTGGTGCTGTGGAAACAAGGAAATAGGTTTCCACTCTCACACTGTTCTCCAGAAACTTATATCTGCTGATTATAAGAAAAATGGACAGAATAATAGAATACAAGAGAAGTCTTTCTGAGCATTGCAGGTCTAGAATAGCAGGGACAGGTACTGTTGGCAGGAAAGGTAAAAATTCTGCATAAATGATACTAAGTGGCAGAATGAGGAGGGTCAGCATACAATGTTGCTCTACCCCCAAGAAAATATGATCTCTATTGCCACAAAGCTGAGATGAAAGTAACCCTTATTCCTATGAGAGAGGCAGAACACTTTCCTAGGCCCAGATAATATAACTAGAATTGATGACAATTAATAGTGCTTCCTACCAATGAGCAGGGGCAGAGCAATCTCCATCTCCAAAGCCTGCCAGAAATACAAGGCAGACTTTGGCTACCATGATGACACTAAATGGATGATTCATTTAAAAAAATGATAAACTGCAGCTTAGCAAATTTTTAAAAATGACTCAGAAATTTTGGAAGGTGATGGAAATGTTCTCTGGTCATGATTACATGATTGCATGTGTTTATCAACCTCCTATGACTGCATCCTAAAAATATTGTGGTTTGATATGCCAAAAGTATGCCTCAATAAACAAGACTACAAAAAGTAGTCTTGACATCAAACAAGCCAAAAGAAAAGAACACACACACACACACACACCATAATATACACAGTGATGCACAAATTATGAACAATAGGGGAGGGTAATGTTTAGAAGCTTAATGATGGAATAGGGAAGTAGATTTTGCAAAAGGTCATTTTGAGGTCTAAGGTGAATATTTAAAGGGGTGGCAACATTTGTAACCCAACTACCATTGTTACCTTGATTATGGGTGGAGGTGTTTATGTGCTGCTTGTATAAGGACATGTCAAATTGTTTTTAGCAATAGCATGCTGTCATCTGATATTCCCTCCCACTAATATACTGAGTCACTCTCCTTTGCATATCTGTGTACACAAGGAAATATTCCTTGTAATTGTTTAAAGAATCTGAAAAATGGGAGGTCCACAGTGATTGCTCTGAAATGCTATTGTCTAAAAAGATTTTGAAGGACACTGCCAGAAAGAAATACATCATAATTTGCATACTTTTAACTTTATATATGTTATTTGGATGTAGCTGCAAAATATCGTATACTGCTTTATTAAGTATTAGAGAAATAACTTACATTCTTTAAATATATTTTACTCACATACCTTTAGCATATAATATAAGAAGAATAAGAATCATTATATGACAACTCTATGATTTCTTGAGAACATGTTTGAAATATACATGGTTAAAATAATATGTATTTGGGGAAAATAATTTCCTTAAAATAATATTTATATTCAATATCAGAGATAAACACACTATTTGTATAGATATAAATACACACTGATTTTTGAAATATTTTATTTATTTTATTTTTTTTTGAAATATTTTCTTAAAATTCAAGGTAATAATAATGCTGCTTACATATAGGTTTTCTTGTAGTTTTTATGACCATTTGGACCTATGCTACTGACTTTCTGATTATAATATTATTGTTTTCACATTATCACAAATTCAATATGGATGTAATTCAGAACAGAAAAAGAAGTGATATTTTAAATTTCTTCAAACAGAAATAATAGCCACAATACCAGTCTGTTCAGTAGCTAACACTCCTCCCAACCAGGTGGCTACATGCCATTGCTAATTATCCTATTGCTTAATCTTAATTTTACCCGTTTTGGGAAGATAAATTTATAATGGAAATGTTAGAATTATTTATTAATACACTTTTACATATATAATTTATTTACCCTTCTTTGTCCCAAAATGATTTGAGGAACCACATTGTTTATATTCACTGATGCAAAGAAATGGAAATTAAATAAATGACTCAAATTAGCAGAAGTTAAATTATCCACAGATGCCATCCATCCTCTTTACTTAATTGTAATAACCAGCTGGTTGCTTCCACAGTACACCACCTCCCTCAACCTCCCTTCTTTCTTACCCAATCCCCTCCCATTTCTGCCTTCCTACTTTCTTCTTATTCCCCTCCAGGTTCAGGTTCCTTCAGACTCCTTATACTCCCTCTTGACCGCCTTATCCCATTTTTTGACCCTTCAATAAGCTCCCTTTCTTCATCTTTTCATTCATTCCTTATTACCTTCTTCCCTTCTTACCAGGCTGGAACACATCCTTATGTCCCCTTCTCATTCACCCTTTACTGCTTTCTCATTCTCCTTCCTTAGCCCTCCCCTTTTTGTCCCTCCTTTGATTTGGGGAACACTCACTTCCTACCTAGTACTACTTGGATGATGACCTAAAACCTACCAATATGACCTCTGGGACATTTCCACCATCCTTCTAGTGTGACTTTTTATTTTCTGCAGGTAAGCTTATTGCAAAGTGGCCATCTCACTTCACTTGGTATGTTTAAAATCCAGCTACCCACTTCTCATGACATAGGGCCCAGTGTCTTTTGATTGAGTTCCCATTCTTATATAAACATTAGTAACTCTATGTTCTATTATTCTCCTTACAATAGTATATCATGAATAAAGGGATAATAGAACTCAGAATATGTGTAATAAAATAGATAAAGGATAATTTAGAACACATATTAAAAATAATGATGCTTCCAAGTTTAAACATCATAGAATAATATCCTCTGGCTGACCATCAGCACACTTTTAATACAAGAAATTTAGCAGAGGAAATATAACATCTGATAAAACTTTTGATTACAATAAAGAAATGACACATGTAATATCCAGTTACACATGGAAATATTCCTATTATATCCATTCATGTTCTATGGTAATGGTTTTTATTACTTGGGTAAGGTAGTACTACAAAATCTAAATATGTTCCTTCTTTAGTGGTTAGAATAAAGAATTTATGGTAGTTGTGGTATAGAAAAGAGTCCAATCATCAATTTATGTGAATAGAAAAAAAAATAACTTGAGACCATGCTCTCTTCAAAGCTCTGAAACTACAGTGGAAAAATCTCTAGTAATTTAAGAAATCTCTAATAATTCACTTACCTTTGTTATATTGAGCTCCAGTAACCTAAAAGTATACATAGAATACATCTATTCAGTAACAATTTTAATTTTGCCATTAGCAAATAGGCAGAGTATGAGACCTCCATAATGTCCTCCCCACGGCTACCATCAGCTATTGGCAATAAGCAGGTTCAGTCCATTGACCCACCAATAGAGTGCTTCCTTTCCTAGCATGCTGAATATCTCTTCTTCTATTATACAGAGTTTTAAGGCTTTGCTATTTTATAAGCATTACATGAATGACTGGATAAGTAAGAAGAATCTTTAGAATCTATCTATATAGTCTTTACATACATGTTAATTTACCAAATAATGATATTTATCAGTTCTAATCATCTTACTGTAATACAGCTATCTGCTCAGACCTGAATTACTGCTACCTACTTATTTCACATGCATTATAGAAAGGAAACAATGCAATATTGTTCTCAATTTGAATAGAAACAACACTCAAACCTTTATCAAAGGCACAAGTCTCTGCTTAGATTAGATGACTTCCATCTAGCATAGAAGCTAATATGCTTGCAATTTTTAAAGCAGATTACTTTTATTTTCCTACTCCTATGTCTAAAAATAATCTGCATTTTGATTTACAGGCATACTGGATACATTAGAATTAGATCCAGTGTATATGGTATGTCCTATTTACTTGAATAAACATCCTGATTTAGAAATATTTATTCATTGTGATAAATAATCTCATCTTCTTTACAGAGATAAAAATAAAGCTGCTAGGAAATATTTAATCAATCTGACTTTATAACCATTATAGAAATAAATTGTGTATCAACTCTGATGCAGTCTCTGGCAGGTCTTCCTTTCCAATCATTGGTAAGAAGAATTTGTTTATAGCTAAAATATTTATGATTGTTTCCTGCTTTATCAGCTCTAGAAGTAAATAAAATGAATAGGCATAATTTATTGAAAGAAAGTCATGATTAAAATACCATAATTTAAAACTTATTTTGCATCACCAGTACATTCCCTATGAGGTTGTATAATCAAAATCCTGGTCAAAGGCAATACTGTAAGAAAGCTGGTGTGACGCAAAAGGGTAACTCAAGGAGTGACAACTCTCAGTCCTCTCTCTTCCAGATCCTGTCAGAATTTCTATAATTTATTTTTGTATAGCAGATTTTGGAGAAAAGGCAAGATGACACTCTTTTCTTCAAAGGCTGAGACTCTTTACATTCATAAGAATTCACTTGATACATAGTATGTCAAGGGAAGTCCTTAGTCACCCTAGTGCCAGCAGTATTTAGCTA
Source organism: Marmota flaviventris (assembly GCF_047511675.1). NCBI lineage: Eukaryota > Metazoa > Chordata > Mammalia > Rodentia > Sciuridae > Marmota > Marmota flaviventris. The sequence continues at coordinate 69,030,489 of NC_092518.1, forward strand.
TAAACATCTGTCATCACAACTAGTCTGTTTGGGAAATTCTCCCATTTCAGAATTTGACCCAGAATCATCTGTTACTGTTTCTATAAAAAACCCTCAGTCAAAGAAATTTAAGTCTGTGGAACTCCCCCCTCATTCCCTTTACTTTCATTTCTTACACATGTCTCCAGGTAAAACACTCTTTTAAAACACATTTACTACGTGTTTCTTCCAGACACAGACATACTATTTTTGATTATTCATGTAAGTTACCCTCTTTGTTTTTCCAGTCTAGGACCAACTCCACAGGGAAAATACCAACACCTATTGTAGATGCAAATTACTGTCAGGCTGGGAGATCAGCTAAGTGATACAATACTTGCCTAGCATGCTTGGGGCCCCCAAGTTTAACCTTTAGCACTGCAAACAAACAAACAAACAAAATAGCTTCAACAGACTTGTTTGACCACATGGTTTATAACATCTGTCTTTCCCAATGTCCTAAGTGTTTAAAACAGGGGTCTTTAAGGGTTTTACCCTGATTCTTCTCAGTTCACCTGAGCCTTATCAGCATAATATTATTCTTTAGTTCCTACTGGGTAGTGCTGTCTTACAATTGGAAATTTTATTAAATCTGTGTCATTACAACATTATTCTTGACAATGGTGGTTCAAAATAATAAGATACCTCAATGAGTTGTTGTGAAGCTCAAATAAAATAATACATGTGAAAAAGCTTTGCAAAGAATAAAGTATCGCAGAATCTAAGGAATTATACATTTGGTTATTTCACTTTCTATTTCAATGGACCATTTTCTAGTTGACATTCAAAGTCATTTTGAACATTTGATTGCTGCCCCTGACCTGCTCGGGCAGCTGAACTTAAGGTCACTCAGGTAAATTTCCAGGGACACCAAATAAAACACAGACACACACTTTACCTTTAAACAAGCTTCAGGGCGGCTTTTCAGCTCTCGGGCCCCAGGCTCCCCAAATGGAAGAGCAAGAGAAAGTCAGGAGAGGCTGGCAAGAGAGAGCGAGCACTTTAGGAAGTGGGCTTTTATTGGGGGGACCCTTGTTCTTAGAAAGTTCCATCCAAAAAAAAAAAAAAAAAGCCAGAAGGGGCAGGGTTACAAGGGATACATGAGTGTAATTCAATCCAAGGGGCGTTGCCTACATCTGAAGACACGCCCTCAAGTTCCTGAATCAGGACAACTCCAGATCGCTAGGAAATGTAGTGATGGTCAAAGCCTCTTGCTTCAGGATGGAAGGCGTGAGTCATTCAGAGTGGCTCCCCACATTTGATTTTGTACTTGGAGATTAATCATACATAGCAGAATGTGAAATATACAATTTCAAGTTGATATAGTTAAATTCACAATTCTATTCTAAAAATGATATCACTACCAGGAGAGATAAAAGTTCTTTGATGGAGACTACTAGCTCTTTATTTTTTCTCTAAACTAAAAATATACAGAGAGAGGAAAAGAATCACTAGATATTTGATGGCATTTTACATAATATAATTCACTAATTTATGCACTTATTCTTTCACCCACACAACAAATTATGCATCTACAGGCACTCTAGTAGGCAGTGGTGGTTGTGAAATGAAAAAGACATAGCAATTCATGTCAATAAACAACCTAGTAAATGTAATGTTCCCTGAGTAGGAATGAAGGAGAGGTGAGAAAGGAAGAAGAAGACTCCATAAAAATTAAGATTTAAATAAAGTGTGATCACTGATTATTAATTATTTATCAATATTAGTTGTGACAAATACACCATATTAATATAAAAAACAATATAGAAAATTGTGTGGGGTGGGGGAGATATGAGAACTCTACTATGTTTACAACTTTCCTGTAAACCTAAAACTGTTAAAAAATAAAATGTTTACTAGGAAAACATGCAATCTAATAGGAGAGGAATGAAGGAAAAGAGGCATATCTGTGTGATAAATTTTATAGTATACTATGTATAAGATGATTTATAATATAGAATAAGGGCACAATATCCAGTATTACAGCAATGTATGGACAGGAAGAATAAGGAAGATATTTAGAAGGTTTCCATATAATATGTTTTTTAAGTTTTACTCTCTATTTCGTCTCAGCTTCTCTCTTAATGAATTCTTTAGTTACCCTCATGACTTTCTAACCCTTCCTCAGTCTTCTATGATATTGACTGTTTCTCTGAGCACCTAATACATCTATTCTTTGTCTTTCATTACACACACACACACACACACACACATACACATACACACATTCTCTCCATCTGAGATGGTGTGTGTGTGTGTGTGTGTGTGTGTGTGTGTGTGATTATATAGACATCTTCAATTTCAAACTTTTAAATTCACTTAAGCTACAACTTGTTCCATAGTCACATTATAGAGCAGAATTGTTTTCCTGGTTTTTCCATTTGCTAAGTAATGATGATAAATTAATTACATTCCATTTTACATTGATTTAAAACACTCTTCAGCAATGAAATACTATTGTTTTTACTCATAGTTTCAATTAACAGATGTTGAAGTAAAGATACACGTTTGCAGTTGAGAAAAGTCCCTCTAATTAGTCACCAATGCCTGTTTGTAGCTGTTTGTTAGTATGCTTCATATTGTTTGATTTGTTGTCATTTCAAATTCTAATTTTAGAGTCCCCTTTCTCTTCTTTACACATTTGTGGTACAATACTATAACAATCAATAAAAGTGATAGCTTAGAATCTGTCATTTCCCCCTTTCCTAATAAGCTTATTCTGATAAAGTATATTAAAATTTTGATTTGCCTTCCAATAATGTCTTTCTTATCTGGAATCAGTCTCTTATTCATGTCATTAATTACCACTAATTTTAGGTAACGTTCAGACTATATAAACCAATGTAGAAGTTGAGGATTTAGTTTATTGAACAAATGTTTCATTTGTAAACATTTAACACCAACATTTTTCCACCTTTCAAGCAAAACTCACATTTCGCTTAAAATATCCAGGTACTATAATTGAGGTCAAAGAGGTCATCTTTTTGTTTAAATCATGTGGATAATTGCTCCAATTCTCCACTTTGCTTTGCATAAAGCAAGTAATTGACTGAAATTTTCAGTGAAAAAAGTCAAAATGGGTGTTTATTATCTTTAAGTCCAAACAAGTAGCTAATTGCCTGAAATTACCAGTTGTTTGGTCATCCAGCCTTGCTGCATTTAGATATAGCCATGATTAAATTGGAAGTAAGAAAAATAAACATCACTTTAGTAAGCTTGCCACAATGTTCAATCATCTGTACTCAGTGAGTTTGTAGCACATTAAAATTTCTCACTTTTCTCCAGTTTCTCATTTTATCTCTTGAATTAAGTTTATGTTATGAGAATTTATGTCAGTAAAGAATAAAAAATGAGTTGAGATCAGCTTTGCAGCCTACTTTATTTCAGCCAATTGTCACAAACATCTGCTTTGAACATGGAGAAAAATTGTAGAGGTAGAGAACTAAGTATGAACTAAAATAATCAGATAAACCAGAAATGTGATGATTAACTAGAAATATTTTCACATATATCATTTTTATTTTGCTAGAACACAGCCCGGAAAGAATAAACAAATGACAAATGTGTAAGCACATTGAAAACTGGAAAAAAAAGGTAGGTGTTAAATATTTACAAATGTGAAAGAGGTCTGGGAAATCTTAAAGTCTATGAAACCCACTGTTTAAAAACACTCCTGAGGGCAAATGCTATCAACATTATAATGAGGAAACAAAGTGGATGTTTAGAAATCCAAGTTTCCTCTCTGAACTTGTAAATGAACCTTATTTCACAGACTTATTGCTTAAGCTTTTCAAAAATCTATATATAGATCTTCTTTACCATATGGCCAGTCTGCAATAACATCATTTCATAAAGGCTGTAGGTCTCATTTAGTGATATCTCAACAAGAAATTTTGTAATCTATCTTTACATTTAAATAATTCTAAATTTTCAGTATTACGGAATGAGGTGCAATGTTACATTAAAAAAAGGGTTGGGGTGGGGCTCAAGTGGCAGAATGCTCCCCTAGCATGGGTGAGGCACTGGGTTTGATTCTCAGCACCACATAAAAATAAAATAAAGATATTGTGTCCACCTCAAACTAAAAAATAAATATTAAGAAAACACCAAACTCCTGACTTGCCCCACTGTAATTACAGCTAGTCTCATTTGGTTTGACTTGGGAGGTAATGTTAAACATAGCTGTCTGATCTACCACTCCCATTCTTCATATGATATCTCTCCAACTATTTGAAGATCTGTGGTTAAGCTAACCTTTCAGATTGCTTAGACTTATTTTAAAAGGGCAATTTTCTAAGACTGTCAAAGAAATCACTTTGGCCAGCTTCCTGTGTATTTTCTCTATATACTTCACACTTCACTTGGGTCATAGATGCTTAAACTGAATACATTATTTCATACAAAAGACATATATAATATGTCAAAATACACTTTACTGTCATGTATATCTAAAAACAACCTAACACAGAATGTATCAAGATCATATCTTGTCCCTTTATTATATTAATAAATCTATATGGAAGTTAATATTCACCATTTATGACCATATGATATTCTATTACTGACATTTAAAAAATATATTTATTTTATTTGTTTATTTTTATGTGGTGCTAAGGATCAAACTGGTGACTCGATGCATGCATGCAATGCAAGCGCTCTATCACTGAGCTATAGTCCCAGCCCATATTACTGGCATTTTTGACCTAGGGCTTTCATAGGCCCACACAAATATTTGCTATATTTATACATAACTAATTCAAGGCCATCTTGTACTTATTTCTGTAATATGGTATTTATCCATAAGTGAGTTTTTTTTTTCTTTTAATAGACTTTGTCTTGTTTATTTTTACCCACTTAAGCTTGTCAAAGTTGTTTGGAATACCAATCTTTTGCCACATTCCCAACAACCAAAACTGACAAATGTATAATTCATTTAATTTATATAAATTCCTTAAAGAAAGTCTCAAACATGACACACTATTTGGTGGGTCTGTAAATAATCATGACACTAAGATATTCAACATTTTCCACTCACCTGCCCCTTAATCATAGCACAATAAAATCCTAAGTCTTATTTACTAAACATTCTTACCTGACTCCCATTTCTCTGCTGATGATTGAAGAATGGAAGGCAACAGCACAGGCTTAAGTTTGAATTGGCCCTGTGGCCAGTTGCTCTACATTGTGTACATCTAGAATTCATTGTGCCTCAAAGTGGTTACTGTCTATAACTGTATCCCCTCTGTAGTACATCCTGGAAAAAAAAAAAACATGACTGGGTTGAACAGTGGTGAGGCTGGGAAACAGTGATTTGACGTATGAGGAAGGGATGGGAATGAGATGGGGAAAGAGGTTCCCCGAATAGGAAATCTTATCCTAACTTCTACTCTCTGCAGACGTAGAGAGCTTTAGGCTGACTATAATATATATATTTTTTAAAAGCAACAACAAAACAACCTGCAACTCTTAAGTCAACTTTTTCTCTTGGACAAAAGGAATAGAATGTGGAGGAAAGGATGAATGAGATTCTACCTCCTATAAAACCTGGGCTTTACATGTCCCTCAAGCCCAGAAAGAGAAAATAGGCTGGGTTATTCCTTCTTCCTCTTTTTTCTCCTGGGACATACATTTACCCTTGCTTACTTAAATTTTTGGCTTTCCCATCTCACTACTCCCTTTATATCTAAACAGTTCCTAGCATAAATATACGTTTCTACTTCAGTCCCGATCTTCTAGACCACCATCCAATTGACCATGTTCAATCTATCAATAATTTGATTGTTCCTAATTATACAGCATTTGCTGTTACAGATATCAACATGGGTAATCAACTTGGACTATGAACCCAATTGACAACATCTAGTATGTCATTAGCATTAAATATATAATAAGTCATCATAAAACAATGTAGTATGTAACTATGCAAGTTTGCAGTAAAACTCTTATGGTTTAAATATGAAGTTAAAAAAACTCATTCATGAGACAGTGCAAGAAATTTGAGAGGCGAAATGGTTGGTTATGAGAGCCTTAACCTTATCAGTGGATTTATTAACTTTAATGGCTTAAATAGGTGGCAACTGTAGGCAGGGAGGGTATAGCTGGAGGAGGTGGGTCATTAGGTACATGTCTTGGGATATATATTTTGTCTCTATTTTGCAGTCTCTCTCTCTCTCTCTCTCCCTCCCCCGCCCCTCCTGGCCATGTTCTGGGCTGCTTTCCTTCTCCATACTCTTCCACCACAGTGTTCTACCTCACCACAGGCTCAGAGCAACGGAGTCTGTTATCTATGGACTGAGACCTGCAAAATCATGAGTCCCAAATAAACTATTCCTCCTATAAAATTTTACTTGTCTGGTCTTTTGAAAAAGCTAACTAAAACAAAAATTTAAAAAAAATAGATTATGTGAGTATTAAGAATTTGGGAAGATTAAATGGTTTATCAATTAAAATGATACCTGGCAGCTTAGTTACCATAGTAGGAATGTAAGTAAGGTTAATTTGCAATTTAAAGCACTTAGACAATACTTATGAGACACAGGATATCTGGAGTCTGACATTGAATCTATATTTTATTTAGTCAAAGTCTTTACTCCTCCTAATTCCCAAAAAGCTAACATTAAGATAGAGATACATTATCATCAATCATATATTAAATTATTACATTCAAATAGTTTTAAAAGAATAATTATATATGTTTTAGCATTCCTATTTTTATTTTAATGCTCTCAAATAACTAGGTTGAAGATAGGTTTTATCCTATTTAAGGAATATTTTGTTGATGAAGATTGCAAACAATCTGCAAAAGGGCAAACCTTTTAGCACCTAAGGAATTGATAGGTGACAGAAATGTTCTCCATCAAACGAATGTGCACATATCTCCTTCCTTTTCAACTCTCTCTGAAAATGTAATAAAATATAAAAAAAGAGGTCTCCCTACTAAAGGTAAATATTGTTGTTAGTATATGATGGTATCTCCCCCTCCATTCTTCAAAGATATTCTTTGAAAATATTTCTTTACATTTAGCTATTAGATTCAATTACAAAGACCACCAAATTTATGATTGCCAATTACCCTAGACTATTTAATATAAATTAAAAGAATTTAAGTAATACCCAGTTTTGTTGACAAGAGTGATTCACGGAGGAAAATATAAAAAGAAAAAGAAAATCTAGGCTAGGTAATATGTTAGATGCTTTTATAGAAGTTATTTAATTATATCCTTAATATTCTACAAAGCAAATATAATCACCTCTATTTTGCACATAAGAAAATTGAAGTCCCAAGAGATTAAGTACCCACAGCTAATTTACTCTCAGCTCTAACTAGAATTGAAGTTTGTCTAATACAAGGGCTTTTCCCTTCCTACTACTCACCACTGTGGTAAAGGAAAAGTGGCAACTCATTCCTTTCTCTACTATTTTCCTACTCTTCCTGAACAACGAGACAAAATATCTTTTCTGCTCAGTTTCAAAGTATGTTTATATAGTTGAAGTACTTCTAAATAAGTTATGAGTGTAAAAATTGAGGAAGAGGCTGGGGATGTAGCCCAGTAGGTAGGGCACTTGCCTACCATGTGCAAAGTCCTTGGTTTGATCCCCAGCAGGACAAAAAATAAGAAAGGTTTTTGCATTTCTACACTCAGAGATAGGGATCAGAAAAATGATTTCTACATACTAAGGCTAAGAACTATGAGTTTGAAATGTTAAATATCATTAGAATTTTAAGCCCCTAAACTTAGCTTGGATGTTTATAATCTAATCATCTATATGGCAATATAAATTCTTGGGGATGTATCTCAAAGCTGAAATTAAAAATTGCCAGGGTAAATTATGAATAATTAAACATGAAAATATTAGCTGACAATGGTTGTCACATTAATACTCTAATACCAATGCACAATGAACTGAAGGTCTTTATTGGCTCTGTTTATTGGTTGATGCCTCAATGGATTTGCTGAATAAGTAGAAGAATCTATAGCCAGAGCATGCATGTAATAATAATAACATATTTCAATCTTCAACAACTTCCTGGAAGCATAAATAGGTCTGCCCAACCTTGAAAACAAATGTTATTTAATCCTACTGTTCCTGCTAACTGTCCCCTTATTTTTTCTCCTATGGACAATCTTCTCATATAGTCTATATACATGTATTCCTCTTCCTGTATAACCTTTCCCTACATATACTTCCTCAGTTTTACTTATGATGCACTTCACTAGGACAACTGCATTCTCAGAGATTACCAATGACCCTTTTGTTAAGAAATCCACATTCTCTCTTCACAGTATATTGCTGTCCATTACCTCCACCTTGAAACTGTTTCATTAGTTTCCATTAGACTATCTATCTTGATTCTTTTTCTTTCTTCCTATGTATTTATTCTTCATTTACTTCACTGGTTATTCTTCCTTTTATACCTTTCTACAGACTTGACTTTTAATGTTGTTGCTCTTTCTTCACTCTATCCTCTAAAAATCTTCTTTCATATTCATGACTTTTATAACATTTATACTGATGACAGCCAAATATAGGCCTCGAGGCTACTTTTTTATAGTTTCTGCTGAAAATGTTTACATAGCTATTAATCATAATTATAGATTCCTTAAGTCCTCATGGACAACCCTTTCCTAATTCTAACATTTTCCCATTTATGAATCATCACTTTTTTTTGCCCATTATACCCACTCCTACCAGTTTCTTTGCTTCTCACAGTTTTTATCCCTCTATGTCAATTGGACACACTCATTCAAGCCAAAGCTGGTATAACATGCAAAACTACTACCAGCACATTGCATTATGCCTCCAGTTTCTCACTAAGATCAAATCCATGCTTTTGCTTTACTACTTATTCTGGCATCCTAGATAATTGCTTATTTATCATTTTTCTTTGCCTAGTCCCTCTACTGAATACTTAGTTTCAAGATTTAGCCTTTTAGATTTAACAGTTGTTGTGTTACTATCTATGATTTACATCTTTGTCCTTCCGATAAGACTATTAGAAATTGCCCTACCATACAAAAAGTTTTATGGATGTTTTGAGATATTTTTAATAATTTAGAGATCATGTACTTTTATTGTCTGCCTACTTGATTGGGCTACAACTCCCTTTTAAGTCAAATCAGGAAAAAGTAGAATGCCGAAGAGATTATTCCTGTCTCAACTTCTCTATCTGACCTAGATCCCATTACCTAATACTTTATTCTCTTCCCAGTTTCCTCCTTTTAAATTCATTATCCTTAGGGAGCATTCACATGATAAAATCCAAACCATATATCAATCTAAATGTCCATGACTATGACTTTATATGTTGAGATCCTCAAAGTTGTTGGAGAAAATTATAAATTGGTCTATGAAAATTCTTAGTTTCTAATTTCAACTTGCTTTCAATGTCACCTAATAACATTCCTATCTATCCATCTTTACAACAACCATTTTAAAACTTCTCTATTCTCCTATTACCACCATTTTTCTGTCTCTTCAATCCCATCTTTTCCTATGTGGAAAACTTAAAAGTAATAATAAGAAAATGCTTCAAATGAATCTGACATAGTTTTCCTATATACACATATGAATATACCATAGTGAATCTCAACATCATGTACATCCACAAGACTGGGTTCCTAAATTGAATATAACATACCCTACATTTCTATAAATATGTCAAGTAGACTCTACTGTCATGTATAACTAAAAAGAACAAATAAAAAAAATTAAAAAGAAAATACCTCAAGTTGTTTGCAATGCCACGTAAAAACATAACTGCTCAGCACTCAGTTTTTTCTCCCTCCCTCAGGAAACAATGGAAAAGGTGACCCAGCTCTTGTCTAATGCTAGTAGCGTCACATATGTTGTTGATTTGATTGCTTTCTAATATCTCAGTGTTGCCATGATTCCATGGAGTCCCCCAGCCCAAGTTCACTTGTGCTCTCCCTTTCTCTCTCTCTCCTGTTTCTTTAACCTTTCCCTCCCTATTAGTTCTTCCCAATATCATTGGAAAATGCTTAGATCTCCATCTTAATCAAACAAACATGGCTCCCCTTGATTTTTGGCCACCTCTAGCTATTACAACATTCTTTGCTCCTACATAATAGCCAAGCTTTTTAGAGTTGTCTACTCACATTATTTCAGTGTTCATCCTTCTTAGTCACTCTTCAATTTACTATAATATTGTTGCTACTCCATTGATCCATTTAAATTGCCAACGTCAATAACTATCTTATTATATTCAGTGGTAACACTGATCGCTCCACTTATTGAAATACCTTTTCTTATATCCATGTAGCTAATGCTTCTCTTTCTTTACTTAGAGGGGGTCAGATATGGATGCTCAACTTCTTTCAAAAGTTCTTTAAATATTGCTGTTTCTTAGTGTTTTAAACTCAGTAATTAGATTTTATCATTTTTTTCCTCTATTCCCTATATGATCTTATTCCTATATGCCAGTAAATCACAAATTTCATGTACCATCTCCCTTCTAAACTATTAGATATCTCGCACATGAATTTCTTCTAGGCTATTCAATATTTAATGTAATTCAAATTCACTAAATTTATCAACCTTTTTTAAAGTCTTTTTTTTAAAGAGAGAGAGAGAGAGAGAGAGAATTTTAATATTTATTTTTTTAGTTTTCGGTGGACACAACATCTTTGTTTGTATGTGGTGCTGAGGATCGAACCTGGGCCGCACGCATGCCAGGCGAGCACGCTACCGCTTGAGCCACATCCCCAGCCCAAATTTATCAACCTTCATCTCCAATCTCAAGGTGCTAGAACAATTTGCTCCTATCTCTTTGTTTATAATCTCAGTAAATGACTTCTCCATCTACCTCATTTTACTAACTCAGAAACCAAATGTAAATGTTGACTCTTTCTTTATCTTCTCTGAACTTCTCACCATCTCATAAACATGGTCGGTCCTGTGCTTTTGCAAACAGTGCTTCCTGTGCCTAAAATGCTTTCTCTTTTTTCATGTTTACCTAAGATATTTTCTATTCATCTCATCGGATTTTTTTCTGGTACTTTTAATATTAAGAACTTCATTCTGAGCTTCTACAATAGCTTAGATTCATAAATCTGCTGTCATCACTACCTCATTGTTTCATTCACTACTCTATGTTGTGCATAAGACTATTAAGTATAGATGTTCCTTGACCTATAATGGGATTGTATCTAGATATAGTCATAAGTTTAAACTATCATAAATTGAAAAAAATGCATTTAATACACCTAACCTACTAAACATTGTTTAGTAACAAAGTACACTGTAGAGTATTGGTATGTACTCTCAGGACCACATGGCTAATTTGTAGATGCAGCTTGCTGCTCCTGCTGCTCAGCATTGTAAGAGACCACATATTGATAGATAGGGAAATGATCAAAGTTCAAATTCCAAGTATAATTTCTACTGAACACATATTTTTTTTCCCATCATAATGATGGAAAATCACAAAGTGAAACCATCCTAAGTAAAGGACCATCTGTAATATGAAGATAGAAGTTTTACTTTACTCATTCTTGTATCTACATACAATGTTGGCACTCAAATAGATGTTGAATATTTTTTTTTAATTTTAGCCAAATTAAAGCAGACAGAAAGAAGAACTGGAGAAAATTATTAAAAGGATTTTTAATAGAATGTAGAAATCTCCTATCTATGAAAATGGAGATCTTTCCTTCATCTTTCATCATTACCACTTTTTAAGAACTTTTACCTGATTATAAAAATATAGTGTTCATTGAAGTATTATTGGAAAATATAGAAAAATTTTAAAAAGAAAATACTCTCTCAAAATGCTTTCATTATTCTTTTGAGCTAATTTAAAATATCTTCATAATAAAGCATTAGAGTTTTTACAGAAAACTCATATATATTATGTATTCATGATTATTATTCCTCAGAAATGTTAGAGATTTTGCAACCTTTCTCATGTAGTTTTCATTACAAATATTTTTCAATCTAATGCTAAAGGTATTGGTTTAGGCCAATTAAGATGTGTCCTGCTTTAAAATTAATTTTATTTTTTCCCTCAATCTAAAGTCTTTCATGGTCATAGAAAAAAAGTGGCAGTGTCTCTGTTTTCACTATATAAACTTCATTCATTTTCTAGAAGACAGCAATTACACTATCCCTTATCCTTCTGTTCTTCAGACAAAATAGCTCTAATTGTGTTAGGGCCTAGTCTACATGTTGTTGATTATTTGGGTCCATTTTCAGGAGAGTTCCTACAGTTTTTCCAAGTATTAAACCCAAAATAATGGTATTTCCAAAAAGAAAATAAGCTATAAGACATTTAATAGTAATAAAAAGGTAGAAGATGAGAACTTGCATTTAAAGAAAGCACTGAGAATTTTTTTCCCTGTCCTCTATTCAGGACCACACAGGGGAATATCATTTTTTGTTTTGTTTTGTTTTGTTTTCTTGGTTAATTCATGCCTCAAAATGAGGGTATTCAAGGGTTAAAAAACACAATGAATTACTCATGGTATACAATTTCTAGCTCTTTATCAATGTCACTCTTCTTTTTCACAGCCAGATTTCATGTAAAGGCATTTTAAATATAATAATAAGGGATTTTTTCAAGTTAATTGCTTTCTTGATGACTTACTCTTTTGGGTTCAGTCTCAGGTTTTTTCTTCAACTCCCATAGCCATCTACACCACAGAGACAAAAAAGTTTATCATCACTCCATAATTCTTTTACACCTGGGCTTTCCAAAAATCTATTAAACAACTCCCAAATTTTGACACAATTGTTTCTAATTAGTTGATATTCTACTCCATTTTCTCAAAACCTTTCTCTTCAGCTTTATATTCAGTGCCCTTAATGTGAGATCAATTTTCTGGCCTCCTTTGAGCAAGGCTGGTTTGTATCGTTCTGCCTTGACTGTGACCCTGAAAAGAAAAGAACTAGAAATGCAGAGGAGGTGACCTATAGTTGTTCAATATCATTTTTCACTACCATGGCCATACTCTGCTGAACAAAAGCTGAAAAAGATAGATGCCATATGCAAGAGACCATTACATTAAGCTAGAATAATGCACTTAGCTAAACTATAAAAGAGGAAGATGAAATTTTTGGCCTTGTACTTATGTGTTCTTTCTCTCCCCTTCTAGCCCTTGTCTTTATTATGCCTGGGCCTCATTGCCTTTATATCATCTCCCCAGATGGCCTAGGTTCTTTATTCAAACCCATTTGGCTGGAAGAGCCATCTATGCTCTGGAGCTTTCTCCATCTCAAGGCCTTGCTAAGCTATTAGAATGGGTTTGAGAAAATAACTTATGTTAAGATATTATTAATTAGATGATACAGGCCTAATGAGTTTCTGCTTTGAGACAGTAAATGAGGGCCATGATAAGAGCCTTCCTTATCTTTTTAACTCCAGAGTGTTTCACTTTCAGGCACTCTGGAGGGATTTGGGGCCTTCTCTAGTACCCCCTTAAATCACATCCCATAGATGACTACCAGAATCTCTTGAGCTTTTGTTACTGACTGATAGCAGCCACAGAGTCTCATTTTTCCTCTCCTTTTTATTTTTACCTATCAAATTTTGTACCCTGTCAGATATAGTCAGTGGCAGAAAAGCACCTCTATGTTTATCAAATATTGCTTGGGGGCATCTTCTCCTTTTCTTCCCCTCCCTAATAATGTGATTCTCCCTGCTTGGCAAATGCTTAAGTGCCTGGACAAAGAGGGCTATGTTATTAATTATGTATATATACACAGGAGCCTCTGTAATTCACTCTTTTTATAAACTGAAATAATAAGTAAACCAGTAAAAGGATCACGTTGTTTAGCACTTAGGGGCAAATGGACACTCTGGGTTCAGTGCCCCTTTCAATACTATACTCTGGGCAGTACCTAATTAGTGTTTGTGCATTGAAAGAAAGGCCAAATGGGGATACATTGTGCCAGGTCTCTGCATAGCCCCTGCAGAGATCCACTCACTGCTACACTAATCAAATCTGTAAGCTGCACTCTGAAACTTACATACATGCTAGGGATGGCATTTTAAAATGTTAATATCATGGATAAATACAAACCCATTTGAGAACTCCTCATATGCTCAATTGAAAGCACTGAAGTCCAAAGTATGTTTAATTATTTCCCATAAACACAATTCTGAAAGCTTTGTTTATTTCAAATGAAGAAAATCCATTTTCTCCCTGCTGTTATTAACTGAAATAATGGATGGGGTAATATTTTTATTTTTTTATTATCTTACTTCAGATTTTTCTAGCTTAAGATCCAGTTTATATAGCACCAATCATAGAAATTAAAAAAAATGAAAAATCATACAAATGATCCAAACAGGGTTTTTGAAGTAAAATATTTGGTAGCATTAAGCACAACAACTTTTCCTTAGTGATGAGTTAAATGGGCTCATTTTATGGACTGTCATCGATTGCTTTCAAAATTACTTCTGTTTTTATACTTGCCATGAATCATTATTAGCTCTCTATCTCCCTTTCTGTCTCTAAATCTTTTTCTCCCTTATGCTCACACCTACACATTCACTCATAGTACACATTTTCAAAGCCTAAATGATCATTCCTTGCAGCTCTGGTAACCAATACCCCTTCTTTTGTTCTGAGTCATCAGATCAGTTAGAGGTGCTAGAACCCTTCCTGCCCATCTGTCTAATTACTGACGAAACACTGCATCAAAAATTACAATAAGTAATTACAGAAAAGAAGCAAAATGTATCAATTCTCTTGGGAGAAGGTGAACAAATAGAGATCATGAACTTGTATTTTGTCTTATACTTGTATTTAAATGAGCAGCTTTTTAAAAGCCAGCCAGCAGTTTTTACATGAGATCTGGAGTGCATTTTGCAGCAGCATTTCTTAGCACACAGGGAAAATGGAATGATATATTGCTGCAGTAAAACTGAAAATGCTAATGCACACATGAGTAATGCTTTTCTCCTCTGAACCGTGTACACTATATCAGGCTACATGGAATCATTTACTAATGCATGTACTGATTTAACTCCAAATATCTTTTAAAATTAGTAATATGTTCAAAATTCCTAGAGAAGATTATGGTCACAAAGGCAAATGATATTGTCTCTCTTGAATAAATATTTGTCTAATTGGTGAAATCTCTTAGAATTTAAACTAAAATTAGAAATTAGAGTTCTGGTATTTGCTGTCTTGACAAATACTTGAAACAACATACAAATTGCCCGATTCGCCATTCTACCCCAATAAGCTTAGCATGTATACAAACACATATTCCAAGTTTTTCTCTATTTGAGTAATGGATGAGATTCAAGCTTTCAGTTTATTTGGAGGCTTTGAGTACCCAGCCTAGAAGAAACTGGTATGGTTTTAGAAGGAACAGTTGTTTGGGGGGTAGATGTAATGTTTAATTAGTTTCTAGATTTTATTTATTGTTTCCATGACTGTAATCCCTTGCTGATTTGAAGAATGGACTCTGAAGTAAGAAATGCCCAAAGGAAATACTGTATTGAAAATAGAGATACACAGTTACCTTGCAGCCTCTATTTTCTTTCCTTAGTTGCAGAGTAACAGAAATCACTTAACTGCACTCTGCCTACTACCTCACACCTTATAAAACTGGCCTAAGAAAAGCATGTTTCATATCTTAATTAGATACTTTTTTAAAAAGTCAGATCTACATTATATGATCAATAAATACTTGTTGACAGGAGTGTCAATTTTCAAAGGAAATCACAAGCTCTAAACTGAATCCTCACACAGCTATTTTGCCCTTCTGGCTTTGTCTTCTCAAATTACAAATGGGGTCTACCCTCTGGAGCTGTAAGGAAAAATCAAATGGCTCCTACTTTTGAAGCAGTAATAACAAAAGGACCTAAGGATAAAATAGTCTACAAAACAGAATCCTTTCTTTTTGAATGTGCCCTAAAGCTCATTTTACTGTAACCAGATATGAAGGTACAGAGAGAGGTAGATAAAGCAGTTCATTATTCATCACTTAAGGCAGTTATAAAAAGGACACATTTTCATTAACAGTGGGTTGAGTCATTAGAAAACCTGAGCTAGTCAATCCATATTCAGTGCTTGCTGTGTTCTGCTCTGCTCAGAGAATACTGTGGAGGTGGATAGATTGCTGTAAAATAAGATTCCAATTGAGAGTTTATTTTTCTGTGAACACAAACCAAGAACTCAAAACTTTAGAGATGGTTAATTTTGACTAACTTTTATCAGTATATAGTTGTGAATTTAGATCACAAATTTAAAATGTCTTAAAAATTCACCTTATCTAACAATAATTTCAAAGCTATAAATTCTTCCCCTGCTCATGTTTCCCAAGAAGGTATTGAACCATAATATACGTTATTATTAGTGCTTTCCATTCATCCTATTCCATGTCCCATCTTTTTTATATCCTCCCCTCATTTCCACAACTTTACTATTTTAATGTCTTTTCATTCAAATCCCTTTTCAATCTACTCTGAAGTCAAATTCTGACAGCTTTGAGATGTATTATTTCATTTATCCCCTCATTTTGAATAATAGTACTTTTTCTCCTTTTTTCAGAAAATAATTATTTTTGAAAAAGTCATAGTTAGGGAGGAGTCATCAATATTTTATTCCCTTTCCTCTATTTTTTGGTCAACACACACACACACACACACACACACACACACACACAAGAACTCTAACTATCCTGGCAATAAATTTATAATTTCCTATAAATATCAGTGTTCTCTTTGTTCTTGGAAATGTCATTATTTATCTTTACATTTTCTGAAATAATTCCTTCTTTCTCTTATTATGTTTTACTAACTCTTGGAATCTTACTATCATTTTAGTCTATTTTATTATCTATCATTTCAAACTATAATAGTTTATTACTCAGGAGTTTCTTGCTGCTGACTTGTTCAATCTAGGCAAACTAGTTTGGTTTAGTTGAGAACTAATTTAAAACAAAGCAAAGAAAATCTTTTCTGGTACTTTTAAATATTTTTTCAGTATAAGTTTAGACTGAATCCCTAGTTAGAAAAAGGATGATAAAAATGTCTGGAGATATCATCTTAGCCATCTTTTACAAGGTGGGGGGGTAATATACTATTCACCTTACATCATCAATCAAAATCCCTCATGGAGAACAGCAGCTGGAAAATAACAGCAGCTGGAAAATAAATCAGTGGTTTTGGTTTTGCTTTTTATCTCTCTATATTTTTCCTCCTGATTTTTCCTGCTTAGTGGGATTCTTAGTCATTAATAATACTAATAATAACAGTCCTCTCAAAATTCTATGCCAGGCAAAGTGGCACACACATATAATCCCAGCGACTTGGGAGGCTGAGGCAGGATGATCATGAGTTCAAAGCCAGCCTCAGCAACTTAGTGAGTTCCTGTCTCAAAATAAAATGTAAAATGGGCTAGGGAATGTGGCTTAGTGGCTATTTGCCCCTGGGTTCAATTCCTGATATCAACACAAACAAACAAAAACAATAACAAAGAAAAATATGAAATCATAAGTCATTGACTTAGGTCAGCAATCCTCAACAATTAGATAGTGATCCACCATTGGATCTCAAAGCTTTACCTAGGTGGCAGTTGAAAGGTTGGCATGTAGGCCAATTTCCAAAACCATTTATTCCTCTCTAAGGCTTATAGAGGGGCCCAATGAAGGGCAATTGCAGGCAACAATCTCATGCACAGGGGAGCTATTCTTTTAACTTAATTACTTATACTCCATTGTATATCTAAAATACACAGAAAACTTAAGTCAAATAAAAGTGTTCATCATCATGGAGTGGTGACATTTTATTCTTTTTAAGATGATTTGACAATATCAAAAGATCATAAAATAAAATGCATATGTTGAAAGCACATTGATTTGGTTGTCT
The DNA here is from genome assembly GCF_047511675.1 of Marmota flaviventris. NCBI lineage: Eukaryota > Metazoa > Chordata > Mammalia > Rodentia > Sciuridae > Marmota > Marmota flaviventris. The sequence goes on from NC_092518.1 coordinate 69,048,349, forward strand.
TTATTACTATGAATAAAATAAGAAGAAATAAATCAAAAGGGAATATTAATATTGTTGTTTACATCAAAAACAAGTCTCACATTTTGAACAGTGAAATTATTGCTATTATCCAGTGATAATATGCCACAAAAAAGTTCAAAAATCACCAAGACAATAGCTGGGAAAAAATAAATCAACCAATTACCCAGTCACGTTTTCTGGGGTTTACATATAAAAAAGACAACAGGAATTATGCCGCAGGCCATTGTAGAAGAAAACTTGCTACATTCAACTAAAATCAATGCCATTAAAAAGAATTTTGCAGAATAGGATTTAATCAAATACTAAATGAAGGGGTCCCTGTAGCTGATTAATCACAAGATGGAGTTATTGCTTAGAATGCTGAAAGAAGACCAAAAAAAAAAAAAAAAAATAGAGGAAGAACAAGGAAAATCAAGTGGTGTCTGTGAAGGAAAGAAACTATAAATGTTTGACATAATAAAAAACACAATATTATTACCATGAACTTATTTGGGGATACTAAACATCCATTGGATAGAATTATAGTGATGCTATACTCCCAAAACTACATATCATAGAATTTATTCAGTATTAAAATATTTTACAGGGCTGGGGCTATGGCTCAGGGTAGAGCACTTGTCTCCCATGTGTGAGGCCCTGGGTTTGACCCTCAGCACCACATAAAGATGAATAAAATAAAGGTATTGTGTTCATCTATCATTAAGAAAAAAATAAAAAATATTTTACATAAATCACAGTGAATCTATTTTAAACTCTAGTCATACTCTAAGTATTCTTTTAAAGGAAATGTCCAATAAAAAGAGAGAACAACCTAGCTTAAAGCCTACAAACAGAAAATTGTGCCCTATATTAATCAAGATTATGGATATCACAACATTCTTTATGAGAAATATTAATGTAAACCTTAACTATATTTTTTTAATTAAAATCAGGATTTTATGCAAGCTCTAGGCTCAAAGGACAGAAGCTGAGTTGGACAGAAGGGGAAGATAAGTTACCTGTTCTAAATATTGTTCACATAGAAAGTCCAATAAAAATTTACCATAGAACTAAACTGCTTATAAAATTACATTCTGTTGTCATGTATAACTAAAAAGAATCAATACATAAATTTAAAAATATAAAAATAAGAATAAATGAATGAACATAAAAGCTATCCTGATTATAAATGCTCCAAGTTGAGTGAGTATTTGGGAGGCCAGACACTCACTCAATTGTGAGATTTTGAAATTTGAGGCAAGCATTTGGAAAACAACTAAATATTATAACTTTCACCAACAATTGAATTATAATGGGAAATTATTTCATAAACAATTATTTAAATGTTATCTACTGGACTATCTGGACAAGAGGTTACTGACCAAACCCATTAGCTATCTGGAAATACTGGGTTCTGAATTGCTCCAATTTTTTTCGCACAAGCTCTGGCAATGGATATCAGAGCAATGGACACCATAGCTCTGTGTTCAGAGCTATTGCAAAATATTTCTTGGTAATAAAAAAAAAAAAAAACAGCACTTGACAGAACATGGACATTTGCCATCTACCAAACAATTCTAGAAAATTCTCACTCAAAATGTGGTAAAAAATAACATTATGAATGGTTAAAAGTGTCAATTTTAAAGTAGCCAAAATAGGTACTTGTCTATCTGGTATGATTCAAGAGGCATTGGGGAAGGCACATGCACCAAACTGCTTCCTTCAATAATGGTTGAAATTTCATCCTTATGAATTCAGTAATTTAAGGTTTTCTTTATTTTTTTTCTTTTTTTATTGGTTGTTCAAAACATTACAACCCACTTGAATCTAATGTATGAAATATGATATGTCAAGAGTTTTGTAATTTAAGGTTTTCAAAGCTGGGAGCTTTCAACACTTCCCTTACCCCAAATTAAAAAAATAATTATTCCTAAGGAGGGCCAATGGCTGATTGTTTGACAATCATCAGTTATTAATACCAGACATTATCAGCTCTACTTGCAAATCTGACAATCTCTGTTGAAAAAAGCCCCCTTAGCAAGACTGTAGCAGGAAAAGATTCTAAAATACAGGAGAAAAGAACAAAACTTTCCTTACTTCCTTTATCATAAATTGGTCCTGATTATAGTCATGGATGAAAGATGAAGCAAAAACTCTTGTTAAGGCAGAAGAATTATGTAATTAAGAACAAGGGTATAATTGTTAACATTTAGTAAATAAAAGGACATTTATGTCATAGAGAGAGGAGAGAGTGGAAATGATAACGAGGGAAAAGAGATTTGATATAGTGAGAAAGTTATTGAAGGGGGCTCATTTATACAAATACCTACTTGTCAATATCAATGTAAGAACTACTGAGTGGGAAAGTGATAAGGATAAGTTTAGGCTTTGGGACTTAACACTAGAAATGGTTTGGATCTGTTATAGAGGTTTAAAAGGAATCTCAAATTCCTTTAGTGACATTTAAATGTTATAATACAGGAATGGAGAAAATAGATTAAATGGTCACATCACTAATGACAAAATGTATTATGTCTCACCTGAAAGCTGCAATTGAACCCATGGTTTCTTCACATGAAGAGAGAGAAGAGATAATTAATATTGAGAATTTAAATTGCCCTCAAATTGTCACACTTGAAATAAAGCTTTTAGAGTATGATTATAATCTATATAAGAGTGTTGAGAAAATCACTAGCTTTACACCATTAAAGTGAAGAGTAGAAGATAGTGTAATTATACTATAGAAATCTAATGAATAAATCATCCTTGAAAGTTGAGTTTTACTATTTTGCATTTTATTTTTTTAGCCAAGGTTTTAACTACAGCATATATCAAATTGTCTTAAGTCTAAAACAGGTAGCTTGCTAAGTAACACCGAAGGCTTTAGTGATGATTTAGGATAGTGGTTGTCATTAAAGATGGCCAATAAAAATAACAGTGAGACCAATATTTTTCAAATTCATGAAAAATAAAGTATCATATGCCCTTCAGATGTCATTCTGTTTTTAAAAGCTAAAATGATTGAGGCACACACATACTTAACTTAAAATGTATGTGACAACTTTATGTATATGTACAAAGTACCAATCAAAACTATATATAATAAACAAGTGAAATGAAGGTCAGTAGGACAGAGGAAGAAGAATGGAGGAGGGAGTAAGGGAGGGGCAGGGGATAATGGAGTTTGATATGGAGTAAATCAAAGTCTGTGCATGTATGACTTTGTCAAAATGATCCAAACCACTATGCATAACTATAATACTCATATAAACACACACACACACACACACACACACACACACACGTTCCTTAGGTTCCTTTTGTCCAAAATATGGTAATGGTCGCAAGATTCATCACCCAATTTAGAGAAATTGACACATGAGAAAGAGGGTTTATTTAAAACAAGAGGCAAAACTTCACTATATTTGGTTCACCAACAATTAACTTTTAAATAAAGCTCATAATTCTATGACTATGTCTGATCATAACCATAAGATGCAGTGAAAAGGAACTATAACAATAAATCCATAAAGTTTCGCCAAGAGACAAAGGATTTGGCCATTAATCAAAATCTAACAATAAAATATTCAGATACAGGGCTGGGGATGTGGCTCAAGCGGTAGCGCGCTCACCTGGCATGCATGTGGCCCGGGTTCGATCCTCAGCACCACATACAAAGATGTTGTGTCCACCAAAAACTAAAAAATAAATATTAAAATTCTCTCTCTCTCTCTCTCTCTCTCTCTCTCTCTCTCTCAAAAAATATTCAGATACAGCTACAATACTTAGTATTTAAAAAGTACTTTCACAAACCTTATCTCTGTTAGTCATTGCAGCCACCCATCCAATATTGGATTCCCATAGAATAAAGAGTATGCTCAAGGTGACAGCAACAGAGCCAGAACATGAAATCTCACCTTCATTCCAAGTCTTTCTCTGTTGTTATACAGCTGACTCTCAATATACATAGACATCTATATGTGTGTGTGAATGTGTATGTCTATAATTTAAATAAAGCAAAAAATTAAGTATGTAACTTTGGAAAAAGGGGAGAATTTTTAAGGTATCTGCTTGGTAATTATAGAGGGCTTACAAAACCTTGATGTAGATCATGTCGCAGTGACAAGTCTTATAGGGTGGCATTTATATACACTATTTCAACTTATCAGGATATTTCTAGTTCAAAAGAAAATCACTGAAATAACACTAGGCAACTGATTTCATGTTATGAAGAATTTACATAAGATTAATTGGAAGGTTTTTTATTTGATCTGATAAACCTAACAATAGCATAAACAAATAATGAAACTTTCTCCATTCCGGTTCAATTAAGAGCAACATTGCACTCTTTTAGGAGATACCTTCTTCTTTAGTGCATATGTTTCAGTCTTGTTAGAGTAAATTCTTCCTTTCTCATCATTAATACCTCAAGGAGACCAGGATCTCTAATAGCAACTCTGCCCTTTATTAATTCATGATCTTGGGTGAGTTACTGTAAGCTTTACTTTTGTTGGCTGTGAAATGAGATTGTAGTGGGTCTCAAAGACAATATGAAAATATCTTGCCTTTAATTTTATAGAATTATTTTTCTAGTCTGTGAATCAGAGAATAAACACTCCTTTGAGTATAAAAAGGATATAGGAAGGGAAGAATTAAGGAATCTCCTTTCCTTGCAATCATAATGTCATTGAAAATCATTGATCTTAAAACAACACGAAGTGTTGATCTTCTTATACATGGGATTTTGTTTTTAACAGTGAAATGAGTGTGGCACAACTTTCCTATGTACAACCACAAGACTGGGATCCTAATTAGAATAAGATATACTCCGTGTTTGTGTAAATATGTCAAAATATACTCTCCTGTCTTCTATATCTAAAAGGAATAAATAACATTTTTAAAAGAACCGATTCAGAAACCACAAGGAAGACAACAGGAAGGAGCATAAATCAGGACCCATATTTGTACTTGTATTTCATTAATTCTTTTACTGTAATATTTTCTCAAACCAGCCACTCAAGCTAGGTCCACTCACATAAGATATTGGAGTGCAGCTAGGCACAGCTGCACAAACCTGTTATTCCAGCTTCCTAGGTTGCTGAGGCAGGAGGATTTCAAGTTTGAAGAGCCTCAGCAATTTAGTGAGATGCATTTTCAAAATAAAATTAAAAAGGGCTAGCAATGTAGTTCAATGGTAGAGTGCTTACTTTGCATGTGTGATAACCTGGATTTGATCCCTAGCACTACAAAAAAATGTTTTGGAATCCAGTTTTGGAAAAATTAACTTCACATTTAGGGTTTCCAAAGTTCACTGTTTACTACTTCCTCACTGCCTTTCTATACACATACAGAAAATACCTACAAACCAATATATTCCTATTTCCAATGTTTGCAGACATTTAATAAAATCTCAGTAGTGAAAAGAAAATATTATGTCATTCTCTGCAATGCTATGAAGTTATTTATACTGTCCAAGGCCTGAAAATGCTTTACATGACTCTTGTAGAAATTTGTTCATTCGTCTTTGTATAAAAGCGAATACTGTGGTGGAATACATTTGGCATAGTTAAAGCTCAGGTAATCTGTTATAATAATAAGTTTCAATAGAAACTCTGGACTGGAGATAGCTGTAGAGACCCTAACACTTCCAGAAAATAATACCTAACTCAATAGGACTACTGAAAGCAGGAGATCAAAGGCAAACTTAGTTCTCACAAGATAAAAGCTGGTCAAGAAAATGTTTCTGGAATCTTGTCAGTTTGAAATGACCCAAAAAATATTCCTGTGGACAGACAAGTATTGTTTATAAATTTGCTACAGTAACTGCTGTGCTATGATTCACAATAAGTAACCAACATAAAGTAGCCCACACAGTGTGGTACACTTTTCCTAATGTTTTTATTCTGTACATATGATCATTAAGGAAAAATGTGTCTAGATAGAATGAATCATCTCAGTGTGTGGGTGGGCACACCCATGCATTATACCTGGGCTCACTAATGATTTTTTAAAAAAAATATCTGATTGATGTGGCAGCTTAGAAACCAATTGTATCCTTGTAGCTTCAAGTTGCAAAAATCAATTTTGCACTGATTTAACAGATTGCTTTGGCGTGGGAGAAACAGAGCAATCAATGGTGATGTCAGCAGACTCTTTGTCATGCAGACCTAAAGTAGTTGGCTATAATCAGTCTGAAACAAGGAACAACTATTGCTGACAATATAACCATTGGACCCTCGGTTTCTCTGATGCTGAAACAATCTGATAAACAAAAAGAAGAAGATGGAAGCTTGCAAAACACTAGAAATGAAGTATACCTATATTAATTATGCTAGTTAATTGGTGCTTAAAATGAAAACGAGAGATTTATACAGAGAACATGGCATATATCCTAAATAACATATAGAAGTAAAATAAAATTGTTTTGAGAAATTCAAAGGAAAATGCTAGAGCTGATGGCTGGAGAGGTGGAGGGATAATGTTCAGAGAAGAAAATTTCAGTAATTAGTATTTGGAAGAATTGTGAATTTAAGGGAGGCTCAAATGTGTAATTACAGCTGGGAAGGAAAATGGGGCAGAAGGAGAAAATTGTGTTTTATATTAAGTACTTGGCAGAATTCACCAAGTACTTTTGTAACATAAATGAGAAAGAATATAGGAATTGCTAACTATTCATTCAATAAGTCCTTCACATATTCACCATTTCAGAGGGCTTTTGAACAACCTAAAATGAAGGTCCATAATTATACAGAAATGAAACCATTAGATCTTATTTCCATTCCTTTCTCTTTCCCAGAGGCAGTTTCATCACATTACTCTAAATTTATTAAGGGTTTTTCTCCTGAAAATCCTGTCATTTCAGATGTAGAATAATATTTCTTCCATTCCTTTGAGGTGGCTATAGGAAAGTAGGGTGGGAGAGAAAATTTGGCAATTTAAATATAGGAAGCCTATAGGATTTACAAAATCATCTAGGTAATCATGGAAAGTTAGTATTTAACCAAAGCTCAGAATTCAACTCTGATTCCCAAGACAAAGAATGAGAGCAAATGATCCCTGTGAGCATGTCTTTAAAAAAAAAAGTGGCACAATACATTTATACTTTCTTTATGAAATGTTTTTCTCATTTAAAGAGAAATTCTTTAAAATACCTAACAATTAAATATCAGCAAATGAACCTAGGGAACACTGCTTTATTTTCAATCATCAGATAAACTTCACTTGATTATAGTATAAACTGGGAAGAGTTATAGGAGGTCCATACCCTAAGGCCTGAACCCTAATTCCCAGTTTTTGAAAGAAAGTCAAATCCCAGTCTAGTTTTATCTATTTGGACCTATTTGAGTGTCCATCATATGCAAAACACCATGAATAAAGAGATAAAAGGTGCAACCCATGACTGTTTTCCTTTAAGTAGACACTCCTCTAATAGTAGGGATTAGACGTGCAGGCAGAAAAAAAAATTGATGAAATTGATGGGTGAAATTGGTTCAAGAGAGAGGAGCAAATAAGACTCTGTAAGTACATTTCAGCAATCCGTGCTTTTAAAAAACTAATTATAATACAAACTAGTATTATGGGAGTAGAATTAAAAAGGAAGAGGCAAATATGAAAGATGTTTCAGAAATAGATGTGTCAAGGTAAGCACTATGGTGCATACCTGGAACCCTAGCAACTTGGGAGGATGAGTCAGGAAGATTGTGAATTCAAGGCCTGCCTTGGCAGCCTAATTAAACATAGTTTAAAATTAATAATAATAATAATAATAATAATAATAATAATAATAATAATAGACTGTGGAAATAACTCAGTGGTAAGGTGTCCCTGGGTTTAGTTCTTAGTATGGATAGAAAGAAATAAAGGAAGGAAGGAAGGATGTGACAACTAATTTTATGTGATGGATAAGAGAAGAGAGGAGAAATGATTCCCAAGTTCCTAGTGTAGATTACTAGGAGAATGACAGTGATAGAATACATAGGTCAAGTAGAGAAGCAGATTGAGTGGGGAAACGGAAGCTTTTGATTTCAGGCATGATGAATTTCTAAAAGTTATCTGATTTAATTTATATCATTCTCCAAACCAGCAATCTCCAAACTTTGTGTATCCCATTAAAAATTTTGGGGTATGGATTCCCCAAATTAGATCAATTATATTAATGTATCAATTTAATTATATATCTCTGCACATATGAATACATACACATACACATATGTGTGTGTGTGTGTGTGTGTATATATATATATATATATATATACACACACATACCTACACAAAATGTAGAAAATGAGTTAAAAATAACTGTAAATATTAGTTATATTTTTTTATTACCATACCATGATACATTGCTTTACACAGTTCATACAGAAGACTGCTTATCTAAATATTTAGCTTTATTTTGTTTTTCTAATTTTCAAAATAGGAAAAAAGAATATTGATTTGTCTAACTGAAGTTAGCATATTTTAAGATATAGCCTTCTCAGATATCAATTTTACATACAACAATAAATGTTGGTGAGGATGTGGGGGGAGGGGTACACTCATACATTGCTCGGGGACTGCAGATTGGTGCAATCACTTTGGAAAGCAGTATGGAGATTCTTCAGAAAACTTGGAATAGAACCAATATTTGACCCAGTTACCCCACTCCTCAGTATATATGCAAAGGTCTTAAAATCAGGATACTACAGTGACACAGCCACATCAATGTTCATAGCAGCTCAATTCACAATAGCCCAATAGCCAAGCTATGGAACCAACCTAGGTGCCTCTCAACTGATGAATTAATAAAGAAAATGTAATATATATCAGAATGGAATATTATTCAGCCTTAAAAATGACTTTAGCCATTTGCTGGTAAATGGATGGATCTGGAGGCTATCATGCTAAGTTAAAGAAATACCCCAACCCCCCGAAAAAAAACAAAGGCAGAATGTTCTCTCTGATATGTGGATAATAACACACATTATGGGGGGGTGATAAAAGTTCAGTGGATTAGACAAAGGGGGAATGAAGGGAAGGGAGGGGTGATAAGAGAAGGAAAGACAGTAGAATGAAACACATAACTTTCCTATGATCATATATGAATACACCACAATGAATCTCCATATTATGTACAACCACAAGACTAGGACCCTAATTAGAATAAGTTTTACTCCATTTATGCATAATATCTCAGAATACACTCTATCATGCATATCTAAAAAGAATACATAAAATTAATTAAAACATTGCCTTCTATGTACCTTCTGCTTCTTTTTTATAGCACAAATTACATATTTAAATGGACAAAACATCAGTATCATTTATAGTATCTTAAGATAAATTGCCTTTGAATGGGAGCTTTCTCTCCAGTACTTTGAGGTCTATAAGACAAATCTAGAAAATTCACTACTGTGGAATATGAAGACAGCTTAAATAGAATTGGGGGAGGTTTTTTTCTTTTATATTAATTGCTGTCCCTTTTGGCAGCTGAGGTATTTTCATATTTTCTTTAGACATCATTAAGCTCAGCAGCTCTTGCAGAACAATTTTGATGCTCTATAAATTCTTCCATTTTGCTAGCAGTGATATGGCTCTTGGATTGACCATTCCATTAGAACTATTAACACCATTCATATTAAACTTTGTTAAAATATTACAAAGGAGGATATTTCTGGGTATTTAGGTCCACACTTTTAAATACTTTGTACTCAGTTTTTGTAAATTGTTCTTGGAGTCCAGTTACTATCCCTGTCCATTTTGGAAGTGTTGTGTCTTTGTCATCTTCTAGACCCCAACTAACTGTGCCATCTTCTACTCTTTTCTGTCCTTCTTCAAGTTCTTCCAACAGTTGGAAATTGAGAAGGCATATTACTCCAGAGCCCATGGTGGCTCTCATCATGTGTTGCTGTTGCTTGAAGCCTGACCCCTTATTCTGCCTCATTTTTCTTGATCCAATTTAAACTATCCATTTTTTTTAATTCCTGCATGATTCATCCCTACTATTAGGGTACAGAATACTCATTTCCTTTTTTGATAATCTGAATAGCCTGAAAGATCATCTGAATGCCTTATAACTTGGCTATGTGCTCTCTCTCTCTCTCTCTCTCTCTCTATATATATATATATATATATATATATATATATATACACACACACACACGCATATATACATATATACATATACACACATATCATCATTAATAATGCTTTAGCATCAATTCAAAATTCAAAAAGCTAGGAGAGTCCTATAAACTTTATTGAATTCTTATGAGCATCTTGCACTTATAATACCTTACCAAATAGCAAGTTTTGGCTCCCCCAAAAAGATAGGCTGCAAAAATAAAATAGCATGTAAATTAATGCCTCTTGAGCACAGTTTCTCATGACTTTTATATTTTGTGAAGGAAGGATTTGAGTGTCTAGGGAACATTCCCTTTTAACCTTCACAGTGAATTGATGAGTTACATCCATCTTTTAAACAATGCAAAATCCAGACACCAGGTCTCAAAAAATCAAATGATTTGTTCAGAGTCACTCACCTATCATGTGCTAGGGCTCACATTTGGGTCCAAGTCTTTTCCTCAAGTTATTCTCTTTTTACTAGACCACTGTTGCCTTAAGTTCTTTGCCTCCTTTTTAAGACTATTTAATTGTTTTATTGATATTCATTATTCAAATTTATACCTAGTCTCTAATCCAAACTGCTGAGATGAAAGGAGATCCCTCCAAAAGGATAGAAAAAGTGACAAACTAATATTTCTCTTGTCCATCTCCTTCCACTTTCCTAATGAAGGAGGATTGAGAATTGTCTCATTTTTTTCAGCTTTTACTTTTGTCTATCATACTGACTTCTTTGTCAGTTTTCCTTTGATTTTTTTTTGTTGTTGTTTATAGTACTGAGGGTTTAACCCAGCATCATGAGTGCGTGGGAAGAGTTCTACCCCTGAACTTTTTTTTTTTTTTTCATATAAGGTATCACTGAATTGCCCTGGCTGGGCTTGAACTTTCAATACTGCTTCAGCCTTTGATTAGCTGGGAGTATGAGTGTATAACATGGTGTCAGCTCTCTGGGTCAGTTTTGTCTTTAGAATGGCTACTACTAAAACATGAACTCTGTCAAGTAAAAATTGAATGCCATTTCTGGGAGTGGTCAGGATATTGCAAGTACTTTGAAGTCTGAGGGCATGTAATATTCATGTAATATTTACTTTTTAATCCAAATAACTTAAACTGGCAAGACAGATATCAGTTCATCTTCAATAAACTAGCATGGGATCATAGAGAAGAAGTTGGGACAAAATAACCTCATTTCCTATTTTTTTTTTTTTTTGTGTGTGTGTGTGTGTGTGTGTGTGTGTGTTTGTGGTAATGGGGATTGAACTCCAGGGTACTTTACCACTGAACTATATCCTCAGTCATTTTTAATTTAATTTAGTTTTTGTAAACAGGGTCTTATTGAGTTTTCAAGGGTCCTGCTAAATTGCTCAGATTGGCCTCAATCTTGTGATCTTCCTGCCTCAGCATCCTGAGTCACAGGGATTACAGGCATGTCACAACATGCCCAGCTCATTTCTTTTTTTGATAGTGTGAATAGCCTGAAAGATCAGTTGAATATTTTTTAGGTAGTTATCAGAATTAAACAATACATAATCTCCCCATTTTTAGGATAGACAAAATGCAGCTTAATGAAACAGGAATGTTTGTAGATAGGTAGCTAACTATTCCATCAAATGTATTTATTGATTCTCTGTTGACAACAGTGGAATGTTATCATCAGTCTCTTCTATTTTATTTACATTATGAAAAAGGTCTTGGGCTGGGGATGTGGCTCAAGCGGTAGCGTGCTTGCCTGGCATATGTGCGGCCCAGGTTGGATCCTCAGCACCACATACAAATAAAGATGTTGTGTCCACTGAGAACTAAAAAATAAATATTAAAAAAATTCTCTCTCTCTCTCTCTTAAAAAAAAGAAAAAGGTCTCAAATAAAAATATAAAAGGAATTATTTCTAAATTGACAGATGACAATACTGGAAAGCAGAGCAAATTGATCTGATGCCAATTTGAAAATAAGGGTAAAATCAGGCTACATGAAATGCAAGAAAAATTTATGGAAAATATTTGGGTTTAGTTTAGAAAATTAACTATAAGGAGACCTGCCTTAACAGCATACATGTCACTGAAGGTTTTCTTGTTGCTCATAAGCACAGCCTATCAGTCAGTAATTAAAAGGTGGCTGCTGAAAACAAAATCCAAAGTGGAAAACATCACCAACAAATATAAAACAGAAAACCCCCAAACCAAAGTCAATTAAATTTAAAATAAGGTTAATGTCATTTAAAACACTACAGTGTCCAGATCAAGCTATTACACAGTTTTCTGAATGGCCTATACCAGATCCTCTGTAGAAATCCTTGGAGTGGATAGTCACATTTTAAAAAGACATTGACAAGCTGGTCATAAAGAAAAGCAGAAAACTACCTTTGAGGATGAGACTGGAAGATTGGGGGATGAAGAAGAGATTGTGCACAGGAGCCAGGAGCAACTTTTAAGCAGAAGTTTTAAAGTCTGTGAAATATTGTAATTATTCTCATTTTAATGAGGTAGATATTTGAATCATCAATTAATTGCACTCCTAGTGTTATTAACTTGAGATATGAGACCAATGTGGGACAGAGTAATGTAAATCAGATTCCTTCAAAATGTAAGTTATTGCCTGATCATACATGATGCACTTTGGAACTTACACTTATTCAGGTATTGTGATTTTATGCTGTCATTTAGTTGTAAACAAAAATGACATATCTTAGGAACCAGAGAAAATTAAAGCTAGGACAGCTACCAAATACATCTACTCTAGTCAGAAATTTATTTGATTACCAAAAGAAACAAAACTATTGCTGGAGTTGTGAGTAAATTGCAAGGCCACATCACAACTCTGAAGGGAAAGTATGGATAGTGTTTGCCCATGTATATCTGTGTTCAATAACTTGCCTAAAAGCGGGGTCATCCTTAGGTCTTTGAAGGCCTGAGGAAAACCACATTGTGTTTTCCTTCTCTCAACATTGGATTATACGGAATAACAAGGCAAGTGTGAAAGTGTGAGGTCAGCCTAATGGTGCATAAATGAAAGAGAAGACTGCCAAGGCTAGCCCTGTCTGCTTTGCCTTGGAGTAGGGGGTAGGAGTGGTTGCAAAGGGAGTAATGGGCTATTTATGTGTCTGCACATATATGCTTCAGATAATTATTACCAGTTGATGAAATATCTTCCTTACTCTCTATCCACCCACAGGGGTACTTCAAAGTTGTCGCTTCAGAAAGGTCAGTCACACTTGTCATATTTTAGGAGCAGTTAAGTCCATAGACTAGGGAAAGGAAATGTCCATTTTTCAGCTCACCTTAAGGACCAGAGCATGATTTGAAAAATAAAAAAGATTTCAAGTCTGCTCAATCTGAGTCTCTCAGTATATGATTACCAATCCTGGTGTTCTCTAGAAACAGCAACCAATTAAAACAGTTGGCTGTGATCAGAAATCAGTTTTGTGGCCCTCAAAAACATGTGAGACCTGCTGTTTCACTGCCAAACCTTTGCAGAAAAAAAAAAAAAAAACTTAGAGAATTCAGTGAGGTTGTCAGCTTGAATAACAGAAATAGACATTCTTATTTAAGAAATCAATAAGTAGGTGTGGGAATGTAGCTCAGAGTTAGTGCACTTATTATGTGCAAGGCCCTGAGGTCAATCCCTAGTACCAAAGGAAAAAAAAAAAGAAACCAATAATTAGCAAGTCTTAGCAAAGAAGTGAGAGATTGGCTACTAAACAAAGCAAAATTGAATTCTGGAAAGGTTTTTCAGTATACTGAGACAAAGTAACCCCAGTTCCCAGGAATAACCAATGACAAGTTATTCCTTGACTCTGAAGTCTCTGTGCCTGTTCTTAGAACACTTGAAAAACTACTCACCTCAGAGAAATTGGCCCTTCACATTTGTCCAGAGGCTGCCAGCCTACTGCCAGTGCAGGGAACAGGACAGGGAAGCAGGAGACCTTGTTTTTCAGTTGCACCTCTGCCACTGACTCGTTTTGTGACCTTGAACAAGTTCTTTTACCTCAAACACCAGATCTAACCACCTTGAAGAGGTGCTAGAAGAACCCAATGAAATCACAGATATGGAAGCAGTTAGCAGGACATAAAGCACAACACAAGTGTGAGGGATTATGATACAAATAGGTTTCCTGACATCCCTTCTGGTATCATGCTGAAGGCCTCCTCAGCTTTGGCAGATAATTCTCTATTCCCTGATTGTTACCTCCAAGGCATATCTGGCTTGGGACAGGAGTTTTCACCCGTGCTTCTTTTGACAGTTTCTTCCTTAATGGAGCTAGCTGAAAATAGTTATTCTTCATCACCTCTAGTCTCTTCTAGAGTGGTCCAGTCTTTCTCAAAAAACAAGTTCACCTTTTTGTAAGCACCAACAATCTATCAAGCACAATCTACCCAGTAGTAAGTCTCAGAGAGGGGAGAAAGAAAAGTGGAGCAATCTACAACTCCAGGGGAAAAAATCTGTGATTTGAGCAATACTTGCTTAAGGAGCTTCCAGTGCCCATAATGCATGCACACATGCATGTATATATACACACAAATCTCTAATGATTCAGTCCATATACTACAAAAATGAAAAATCTTACCCGATTGCTTGTTTCTACTCCTGAGCCTGTGCTGTCTACTCTGTCAGTCTTTTCTCTACCACCTGTGAAGATTCTAATTCCGTGCTGCCCATTTATGCCTTTCTGGGAGTGGCAGGACTCCAGGAATCTCTGTGCCCACCAATCATAAGTCAGAACTCCCAAATCTTTGGCCATGTCCGATTTAACCCTGTCTATGTAGACATTACATCAGTGTTGTCAGCTTCCTAACTGGTGATAGTATTTGGTGTCAAAAATCAAGAAGCTGCTGTCTCATGCTTGCTGTCCAGAAGCTGTTACCTGCTTTCCTCAATTCTCACAGACAACTCTGTGTACCAATGAAGAAGAAAGAAGAGTCTGGAGAGTCTTACAGAGAATGTGAGGAGAATGACAGAGAAGAAACAAATCCTGCAGAACAAAGAACTCAAAAATACAATACATACAAAGGGAAAAACTAAGGTAAAAGACCTGGTTGTCATATTAAAATGAAGGAACAGGTATAAGAGCGTGGTATAAGAGCACACCAAAGCAGAATTTGATAACTCAACATCCTAACTGGCATGGATATAAGTAGAGCTCAACGGTAATAGGAGAAAACTAGGGTAAAAATACTGTAAGCTCTGATATACCCCCAGAGTTAAACACAATATAAAAGCCATAGTATATCTAAAATTCTTAGGCTAGAAGGTACAGTTTTCAATATCTCATCTGGTATGGAATAACAAGAACCCTAGCGAGGGAAATAGCAAGGGTTCAGAATCGAAGTTCAATCAGGGTCATGGAGTACCATACTAGTTCTAACTTATTATTGAAGCAAATATTCTAAGTGATTTAATGTAGAGATTATCATTCTGATTTGAAGATTTGAATGTTTCAATTCACATTCAGTATGGGAGATACGGTTTGTAGGCAAAACACTTCCCTTTTTCTTCCTGTATGCTCTCTGATGTTTCTGGTTTACTTACATTAGCACTTATTCCAAGTTTAGAATTATTTGTCCCAGAATATAACTCAAGACTTGGATTGCCAGGCCAGGAAAGAGGTCTGCTGTGGTGTCTACTTCTCACCACACGTAAATGACTGCAGGAGATGAAAACTGTTGTGTAAACAGTGTTAACTCCTGGCAGGACTTGCCATGGCCAAACTGCTCTCTACATAGATGAATAGGGACTACATCTGATGTGGGGCATGCATCGAATTTATAAAAACAACTATAGCATCACTTCTTTTCATGGAAATGGCAGAGAAAAAAGACATTTGGCAGAGTAGGACCCAGGTAGAAACAAGATACTGTGCCAAGGGCTGAAGGTGTGAAATGGTGACCAGATGTTGGAATAGATTGTATAAAGAGAATCACAGGAAAAGAACTAAATCTGTTCTCAAGTAGCTCCATTTAAAATAATATTCACATGAAGTCTTCCTTGCAGTAAATGGCATAATGCCTACCTCACACAGAGCCTGGCACATAGTAGGCACTCAGTGAATGGTTATTTCTTGAATGAATCATAAATTACACACTAAAACAGCAAGGAGAAACTTTCTAAGCTCACTAATCACAGGTGTTAAGAGGATGTAAAGTTGTAGTAAAATTCCTCATAAAATGAATCAACTACTTTGAAAAGTAATTGCATATAGCTGAAGTTTTATTTTTCCTCTCATGGTTTAAAGGACTCAGTTCTGTACAACTATTTCCTTAAGTGTAATGGATAAAACTATCTAAGACCCACTGAAATTAGTGGGCAAAGAAAGGAAGAGGAAGTCATGCAGAGGTGGGAAGGAATCTAAGCTTCTTAGATAGAAAAATAACTATCCTTTACCTTATTAATGTGACTATAAAAGTTTGTTTTTGTAAAAAGCAATAACTAAAGAGAAAAAGAGAATTATATCCTTGGATTTCTATAATAAATAATTGCTTCTCCTAACTCCCTTGATTTGATTAAATTTAAGGTTCATTCCTAATCTATAGTATCTTAAGTCTTTAATATATTCTGCCACATAAACTAAAAGAAAAAGACAGCTTGGGCAAATTCCCAGATCTAAATTAGGGCATGGGCTGGTTCTAGAGGTAACGAGGGTTTAGAGAGTTAGAGGTCTGAAAGTTGTCAAGACAATTATAGATGTGTCAGCCTAATTAGTTTTATTTTGAGGATAGCAACTGTTACTTGCTGTTTGATTTTAACCTACTTGCTAGGTGTGGTTGTACAAGGTATAGATCACAGCTTAGAAGAAATTAAGAAGACTGTAGGTGAATTCTGCCATTACTAGAGATCCAGGGAGAGAGATAGTAGAGTCACTACTATAACTTTTCACTTGATCCTTTTTCTAAGAGTGTAATAGTTCTCATTTACAAGTCTTCTCCTGCATCTTAGTGTCAATCTTTGGGCCTCATCTGTTTGCTGAGGCCACTCTTAATTTCCCCATATGTGCTTCCTTTTTCATGCTCTAGTCCCTCCTCCACTCTCTATTTTACTATGCTTCTACCCTCTCTGCCCAACCACTATTCTCCCATTTCTTGCCCTTTCTTTGGCTCCCCAGAGTGGGTTTGCCTCAAGGAGCTATTGACAATTACTTTCTCTAAGGTAATTTTATTTATTTATTTATTTTTTCTGCTTGTATACATAGTATACATTTTAAACCTGAATCTTTCAGGATGCCCTTGGCCCACAGTTTTTTTTTTTTTTTTTTTTTTTGTAATCCCATAAATACTGAATATACAGGAAATACTTGACCATAACAAAATCAAATACAAATGTTGAGAAAAAATTTCCACTGTCTCATTTGTTGTTTTTCTAGTATTTTAATGGTGTTTTCTTTATTCTAATAGTGAATCATGGAAATTTGAAGATTTCTTCTTCTCTGCTTTACCTGCCTCATAGTAAGAAGATTTTACTCTCAGGATGTTCTAAATAAAAATATATACATTGAATCCTATAATTAAGTTGTGTTGCAGAGAACTTGGTGATTTCTTGAGGAAGCTTTTCATGGAGAAGTGGCTTGATGTGGAAGAAATGTCACTGAACTAGGAGCTTGAACATGTATTCTAGTTCTAGAAGTATCATGTAATGCTGGTATAACTTTTGGGAAATTGCTCTTCTTCCACAGTATAATAACAAAAACAACAACAGTAAATGTGTATTAAATATTACTCTATGTTAAGCAATGCAAGAAGTACTTGAGATGCCCTAATCCATTTAAACTTTACAATACCCCTTCAAGGTACAATCTATTATAATCTGTACTTTATAGATTAGGTAAATGAAGTTCAGAGTTTGAAAAAAATTCCTAATGTTATCTATAGCCAAAGGTCTATGTAGGGTTTCAGAATTGCAGTCTAATCAGCTAGTCAGTATAGGCCAGTATTCAAATTTAGGTCTATCTGACTTCAGAGATTACACTTTTAACCAATATGAAATGCTATTGCTTTACAAAATTCTTTCGAGCCTTAGTTTCCACATTCATAAAAATGAGGGGATTAGGTTGATATCTACAGTCTATTTCAGCTTTAACAGATTGAGTCTAACATCAAGAAATATTTAAATCTCCAGTTTCACCTGAGGTAGAAAATAAGAGCCCCAAACCAGGAGTCAACTCTTTCCCTTATATCATATGGAAAGAGTTGTATCAAGCTGCTGGTTTTCCTCATGATAATGGAAAAAAAGGAGGGATATATAACACCAATAAGATTTATTTTTAATTAATTTCTTTTAAGACTGGGTCTGTCTATTTTTTCCAGGTTGTCCTCACACTCTTGGACTCAAAGGATCCTTCTACCCCAAGCCTCCAAGGTATTGAGACTGCAGGTATGCACCACCATTCCCAGTTTGTTAGTGAGCTTTTGAGTTACTAGGTCAAAGGGAATGAATAAATTTTCATTTCCATCAGGAAACTAAAGATGTAGGAGAAACATGCAGCTTAGATCTAGGAGAAACATGCAGCTTCTCAGTTCACGAATCTAGGTTTTCCAGGGTAAAAATGGGCATTCTCTTTTGAGTGAAGAAGACAAGCCTTGGGCCACTTGTCACCAATAACAGCAGGGCAAAAAGCCTTGAATCTACTGAGGAGCATTCAGTCAGTCTTGGCTTTCAAGGAGGGAAAGTCTTGGTATATTGATTTCAGTGTCATAAATAACAAATTACTACCAGGGAGTAATATTCCAAAAGAGAAATTAATGCCTTTGGTTGACATACTAAAAAGGCATGGAGCTCTAGTGAGGCCAAGAGTTATTCTGGGAGTTATTTTCCCTCCACATTCTCTTCCTTTAAGATCTTGCCCACTAATATGGCTTCAACTATCACATCTATGTGGATGACTCCCAAATTTATATCTGCAGTCCTATCCTATCACACTAACTCCAAATCTGTATCTCAGCTGCCTCCTGGACATTTCCATGCTGACATTTTGATGGCACTTCAAATCCATGAAATACCAAACCAGATTCATTATTTTCTGTTCCAAACCAGTTCCCACTAAAGTAAGAAAAATGCTTTTGCATCTATAAGAACAATTACAAATATATTTTAAAATTATTTTTCTTAGTAAATGTCAATGACAACATTATTCTTTCAGGCACGAAAGCCTGAGACTTTGGAGTACTTTTCCAAATCCAGGCACTTACTGAATCTACTAGGTTCCTTGTGAGGTCTCTTTTCAAATCCTGAATATTTGTCTCTTATCTTACTTAAATAAATGCAAATATGTAAATCACTTGGCACACAGTTCGTGATCAAAAATGTTAGCTTTACTTTTTTTATAACAACTTCATTTATTTTTTTAATGTGGTGCTGAGAATCAAACCAAGTGCCTCACACGTGCTAGGCAAGTGCTCTACTTCTGAGCCACAACTCCAGCCCTTAGCTTTTCTTTTAAGTACAACTTGGATGTTCTTCTTGCTGACACCTCAAACTCAACATGTCATGAACTACATTAATTTTATTCCCTTTGCTAAAATGGCTTCTTCTGACTTCTTAGTATCAAATATTAACATCACAACCTATTCAGTTACTCATGAAAAAATGAGTATAAGATTGGGGATGTGTCTCAATCTTAAAAACAGACATGTGCAAGACCCTGGGTTCAATCCCCAGCACTACGAAACAACAAACAAACAAAAAACCCAGCAACCTGGGTATGAGTTATCTTTAAATTTTTTTCCACTCTAGGTAACTCCATCTAATTTTTTATTATGTCCGTTCAATTGTCTCTCCATTTTCCCCTAATATATCCTCTCATCTATATTCTCACATCCACAAGCTAAAGAAAGGGCTTTGAATCATGCATGTCTAGATTTGAATTTAGCTTGACAGCTTACTATCTGCTTTTAGGCAAACTTTTTAACCTTTTTTTACTTTGTAAAATGATGATGACATATTTTTTCATGATGTTGCTTTCTGTAACAAATGGGATTATTGTATGCATAGACCTAATAATAGAGTCTCAAAATTTTTAACACTCTCCTCACCTCACAATTGGAGTACAGATGACTTCTTTATTTCATTTATATATACTTTAATATTTACAGTATCCTTTCTTCTGTTGACTTTAAATTTAGTATATTCTCTTTCAACTCCCCTAGGGTGTAAAGTCAGATTGTTAATTTGAGATCTTTTTTTCATTTTTAATGTAGACATTTATAGATATACTGTTAATTTCCCTCTGAGCATTGCTGTTACTGTGCCACATAAAATTTGTTATTGTGTATTTTTAGTTTTATCATTCTTAAGATATTTTCTAATATCTCTAGTGATTTTTTAGCCATCCCACCATTCTTTTAATTGGGGAGTTTAATCCATTTGTAATTAAAGTGCTTACTAATATTTAAGAATTTATTTCTGCTATTTTTTCTCTTTTCATGTGTCATAACTTTATACTCCTCAATTCCTCCAATAGTGAGTCATTTTGTATTTGATTAAATAGGGTGTCATTTTCAATTCTTTTATTTTCTTTCCTGTATATGTTGTAGTTATTTTCCTAGTATATAGTTAGGGATTGCAGTTAACATGTTTATAATAATCTAGTTTGAATTGATACCAACTTAGTTTCAAGAGCCATATATCAACTCTTTTTCTTTTCAGCTCTAGCTCAGTCCTTACTCTTTATATTGTTATTGTTACAAATTTAATTTTTATACTTTGTGTTACAATTAACATAGATTTGTTATTATTGCTCTATGTATTAGTCTATTAGTCTTTTAAGTCATAAGAAGCAAATAGAGTTACAAACCTAAAATACAGAAATACTATACAAAATATACAATACAAAATGTATTTACCTACTTAGGAAGCTATTATTGTTTAGATTTGAAGTGTCACTCAAAAGCTCCTGTGTTCCTGCAGGAATGTTTGGAAGTGAATTGTTGGATTGTGTGATCTGTAAACTAATCAATCCATCCTAGTTTGAATGGACTGACTAATAACTGTAAGCAGGTGGGGCATGGCTGAAGGGGCTAGGTCACTGGGGATAAGCCTTGGGAGGGGTCTCTTCCCTGAGGTTCCTTCCTCAGGCTCTTTCTGTTTCCCGGCTGCCATGTGCATAGAAACTTTCCTCAGCCACAGGCTGATGTTCTTTGCTCCCCTTGGACCCAGAGCAATGGAGTTAGCTGACAATGTTGACTAAATCTCTGAAACCATGCATTCAAATAAATTTTACCTCATCTATGTTTTTCTTGTCAGATATTTGGTCACAGATATGAAAAACTAACTAACACAGAGATCTTTATTAGAGATCTTTATTTGTATGATTTTGAGTTAACATATAGTTTTCCTTCATTTCAAGATTAAAGAACTCCCTTTACTATTTCTTGTAGGTGACATGTGCTAGCAACAAACTCCCTTAGCTTTCATTTATGTGGGAATGTTTTAATTTCATTTTTGAAGGATAATTTTTCCACAAATAACATTTTTGATTGACCCAACAAATCTATTCCTGGTATATATCCAAAAGAATTGAAAGCAAGGACTTGAACAGATATATGCACAAAACTAAGAAAATAAACTGGGAACAACATAACAACAACAAAGTCTGCACCATTTGAAAACTAATAAACTATAAAGGGCCAGGAACTCAGTAGAGTTACTAAAAATCAAATTAATGAAATAGAGAGAAATTCTGCGGTAATTATAGTGAATGCAGAAGGTAAAGAAAAATAAAATTAATTAGAAAATATGAAAAACAAATATAATGTAATAATGATAAGGCCAAATGAGAATACTATTCTACAACTGGATCAGAGAAAGTATTAAAAGATGTAACAAGAAAAAAAGTTTCTAAACTAAATTTGTAAATTTATAGTATATCTTCTGTGTTCCAAGTGAACATGATAGATATAATACTTCTTCATCGAGAGAGCTAATATCAGAAGAAATATTTGTAATGTTCTAAAAAACAGTGTGATACAAGAATACTAGTCAAATTTTAGATTAAATGCAAATTTAACAGGCAGATATTCTAAAGCATGAAAGAACTAATAGTTTGTGGTAGCCATGAGTTCTCTTTGGAGTAGAAAATTCAACAACTACTGGATGAAGAAGTATTTCACTAAAAAATAGTGAATGATGATGATTGGCTGACCAACTGAAAAGAAGAGCAGATTAGGAGAAAAGATTGGTAGTGATCATTTGTTCTATTTAATCATAACCTCAAGAATAAGCCAAAGGGTTTATGATAACTGAATTAAATGCAGATGTCACATATTCTGATAAAAGTGTCAATGTTATATACTATAATTATATATATATACATACAATGCATACAAATATGTAAATATCACAATAATCAGAAAGTAGTGGAAGGGAATATAGAAAGTGAGTACTATTTTGTTCATCTTTCAAGGCAGGAAATCAATACATGTTGTATAAAATTGAAGCATTTGGCTGGGGTTGTGCCTCAGTTGTAGAGTGCTCGCCTAGCACCTGCGAGGCCCTGGGTTCGATCCTCAGCACCACATAAAAATAAATAAATAAAATAAAGGTATTGTGTCCAGCTACAACTAAAAAATAAATTAAAAAAAAATTTGAAGCATAAAGCTTAATAATCCATGGATACAAAAATCTTATTGTTTTATAACAGTATATAATATAAATCTAGAGGTAGACATGTAGATTTCTAGGTCAAAGTTGGCTGTTGACTCATCAGCCTCCATTACTATATGATAGTTCCTCCAACTTGACAGCTTCACTAGGGCCTGGAAAGTAAGAATAGAAATGAAAAATATGACTAACTAGAGGCTTAGGCAAACGGATGCAATAAGTGAAAGGCTTTTAAGTAGCACTGCCTCCTATCAGAGAAGTGCACACAGGGAGGAATGACTGTCATTTTAAAGAGAAATGCTAACAGTAGTATATGATTAAGTAGTTTTTATAGGGTAAATTTGGGCAGACGTAAAAACTGGATGAATTATGTGACTTGAGAAAAAGCTCTAGGCAAATAGACAAGGTATATCTTCACAGGGCAAGTTCTTCCCACTGGGAGATTAAAGAACAATGAACTATGAAGCAAGTCCTGGTCCTGCCAGTTTTCTAGCTGTATGACTTAGGGCATATCACTTCCTGTACAGAGGCTTCAATTTCCTAATCATGTGGGGTATTCTTGATTTTTTTATATCCCTGAATCTCTGATATCTATGGACCCATTTTGCTGGGCTAGGCTGAATCTAGGATAAAGCTTCCTAACTAGTGACTACTAGACAGCAGGAAAGAAGTGCTGGTCCTTGGGTAGGAAGACATAGACTTGCTTCCAAGCAAAGTCCTTGATAAGTGGATAACATTTGTCTGCAACCCTTCCTTCTTTTTAATTTGGTGGATACTCCTTATCTTGTTGCTTGTTTCTGTTAGTTGCAGGGTAGGCTGAACACTGGACCCTCACCCTCACCCGTCTGGCTCCTTATCGCTTATTAGCCTCAAGTCTGGACACTCAACCCCACTCAAGGCTAAACACTTGACCCCCACTCATCTGGTGAAAAAGAAACCTACATCTAGCCCCTTCCTGGTCTCTCTGAGGGCAGAAGATGACACCCTTAGCAACTACTGTATGATCCAATCACTGTATGCCACCAAGGGAGCTTGCAGACCCAGAGACCCCATTAGATTTTAGCTATAAAAACTCTCTCTTGTGCTTGTGTGCACTCTCTCTCTCTCTCTCTCTCTCTCTCTCTCTCTCTCTCTCTCTCTCTCTCTCCCCCCCATGCTTCTTCCCTCTCTCCTCTCTTTCCTCTCTCACTCTCTCACTTTGTTCTCTCCATCTCTCTTTCTTCTCTCTTTCCCTGCTTTTTCTCTTTCTCTCTCTTTTTCTCTTCCTTCCCTGTTAATCAGACACTGCTGCAATAAAGATCTCTTGGTCACACTGAGTGTCGTGGTCACTTTCCTTTCAGTTTCAATTCATCCCCTAGTGCTTCAAAATCGAATCTAAATTCCTTCATAGGATAACTGATAATGGTTTAAATGTTGAAGGTGGGGCATTGTGTGAGAATAAGGAAACATTCATGGGGAGGATATGTTAACATAGTGGGAATAATTGGGGCAAAGCAAGTAGTCCAGTCTGCTGGACACACAGGGTAGATTTCTTGGAGAAAAGGCTTAGAAAAGTTAGAATGGGATCAGATTATAGGTACTTTATTCCCTAGGTTTAAGGCATTTGAAATTAATTTGATTGACAATGGGGAGCCTTTGAAAATTTGGTCCAGGACCTGGCATGAACAGGATGAAGCACTATTCTCTAAAAGGCCCCAGTTAAAATGCAAATTATATTCCCTGGGAAGATAATACATTAGTTCATTAGCACTTATTAACACCTTAGAGTGATTCATTATCAAGGAGCAAAGTGCCCTGAAGTACTGGGTCAAAGGCACAGGATAGGGTAATATCGATTAAGAAGGAAAAGACAGCAAACATATTTAGAGAACATGAAGTCCCAGAAAGTATATGGGAAGGGGGCCCTGAACAGATGGAACTCAGCAGGAGAGTAGCGCTGGTCCTTGGGTAGGAAGACATAAAGACTTTTGAGAGTAGAGATGCAGAGCTAAGTCTGGATTCCAAGTATAGTTATCAGAAGATTAGAAGACAGCTTCTGGGTTAGATATCATTTCTTTTCTGCTAGCTGGAAATCATACCGTGAGGAATTCATTCTTTAGGATCTACAAAATTTGTTGTTGTATTCTTTTAATACCTTTAAATCCCTAGTAAAACTTACAGCTGCGAAACAAATAGCTAAGGTGTCCCTAGCCTCATCATTTCTCATAGCCTCCTTTTTCATATCTGTAAAGTGGGGATAATGCCTGGTTTTGCCTAACATACATTTGTAATGAAGGGTCAGATCAGATGATAGATACTATAGCATTTTGTAAGGGATAAAATGCTGAACCAGGGTAAGTGGTATAGTCTTTCTTTTCCCCCCATAATACCTAGCAGAGATCTGGGTATTTTCTTATATTTGTTTACCACAGCTGGTTAAATTGAGGTGAATTGCTGTAACTTACTATATCTCACAAAGATTATATGAAACTAAAAATCTCTTATCAACAAAAGATAAAAAAATTATTTTCAGGAAAAGTAATCTGTGATCAATCTAACTTATATTCCAGAAGACATATGGAAGTTTAAGAGAGAGAGCAAGTGATCCAGTATAATTTGCTTATTGAAAAGATTTATTGCCTGTAATTTTTAATATAAAATTGGGTAATTATTTTTGCTCAAAATGCTGTCTTTCAATAGTTCTTATTGAATTTACCTTGTTAGTTTTTTGCTGAAGCTCTTAGATCATGGCAACATGTGTAGGTGGAAACTGGGAAACTTCAGTTCCTCCGCTGATTCTAATACCCAGTTAAGCTTCAGAACCTTGGAATATACAGTCAAAGTTACTCAAGTTTATGTTACTTTACAGAAGAAGCAGGATAATTGTGCCTTGAACATTGTGCTTCCTGAGGGAGGGATGAATGTGGGTAAGGAGGTGTCAAAATTTTGAAGAATAGCTTAAATCTGAACTCAGGATCATAGGAAGATTGGACTAGAAATATAGCTTAGTAAACCAGTGCTTGCCTAGCATAAATGAGGACCTATGTTTAATTCCCAGCCTTTGATTGGTGGGGAAGAAAAATTCCCTGGAGAAAGTGACATTGTGAACTCTTGACATTTTAAAAACCTCTTTAATATTCCAGTGTAGAGAATACAGGCAGTAGTAATCACATTTTTTTTTTTTAGTAAGGACCACAGTTTCCCTGATATCCCAATACCTATCCCTGCAGATACAGAAATCTACAGATACTGAAATTCTTTACATGAAATGCTTTAGTATTTGCATATAACATATGTATATCTTCCTTCATACTCTAAATCATGTCTAGATTATTCATAATACCTAATACAATGTAAATACTATGCAAATAGTCATTATACTGTATTGTCTAGGGAATAATGACAAGAACTCTATGCAGGTTTAGTACAGATGCATTTAAAAGTGTTTTCACTGAGGTGTTTGTTGAATCCATCAATGCAGAATTAATTAATGTGGAGGGACTTCTGCCTTTCCCTTGAGTCCAGGACTGTGGCTCTGACTTACAGGAGGTGTTGGAATTTTCTCTTTGAAAAGTGGGATTTCCCTAGAGGCTTTAAAAGCCAAACCATCAGGGGCTTCTCTGCACTCAGAGGTGCAAAGGTTGGCAGGAGAAAGAGTAGAAGAAGAGCCAGAGGAAAAGGAAAATGTTAGAAAAAATATGGAAAATGACAGATGAGTCAGGGAATGGAAATAAAGAGAGTTTATAAGAAAAAAAAGAGAAGGCAAAATCAAGCCATGTAAAATAGTGACAGTGCCTAGAATATTGAACAAAACTGGAAGGAAAAAGAAAAAAAATTCAGGCAATTTTTAAAAATAAAACTCTAATTTGTCACATGAAAGAAAAAAATAGTTTGATTTTCTGTCTAACCTGGAGTAGCATCCAGTGAAGTTCTTGGCATCCCACACAAATGACTTTCTCCTTGAAGTTCAGAACCTGTTTCAAGGTAGTTTCTACTTTAAAATGCCTTTAAAGAATCAGTGTTTTAAAAAGAAACATTCAAATCGTTTTGCACATGATTACATACTAATTTATTAGAATGACACATATTGAAAGATGAGCAACAATGTTACTCTGAGGCACAATTAAAGGATCTATCTTGTGATTTTAGGTCAAAGGGTTCCTCTCAGAATGACATTTCCCACTAAAATTCCCAGTAAAGTCACTCTTCATTGGCTTTCTCTTTTTAAAGTCTCTGTTAAAACGCAATCATTCCTGGAAGAGGTAACACATTAACCAGTTCACACCATTAACATTAATTAGTTTCTCAGATTAGCTCTAGCAAGTTTACTTGCAGCAAGGTCCTAAGGGCACAGAATAATTCCCAGGAAGTTTAGATTTTATTTTGGTGGGAGGGAGGTTAGAAGGGCAGGATGTTATTAGGGAAAAGCCTGAGAACAGAGTGCTTCTAGAGTTCCATTTAAGGTTAACCTGGTGAGGGCCAGAAGAAACCGGAGTCGGAAATATGAGATGGGTTTTGTAGAGACCAATATTCATGGGTTGAACATCTGGTATGGGAAGAAGTGTTGGATAAAGGCATAGATAAAAGAAGATATTTAGGGATTGGAAGGTGAGGTGGAAGGGGAAAAAAATCTCTGAAGACCAGTGTCTTCAACAACTCTTTCTCTGTCTTTTCTGGAGCTCAGTTTCTTCATTTGTTAGATAGATAGATAATATCAACCTCCTTCAGGTTTTAACATTCTAGGAGTTTTGCTTCACAGTGTGACCAGGGACCTTTAGTTTCCTGGAAAAGTTGAGTTACTAGCATTAAGGGCAACAAACAAGCACAGTGATTAAAAATTTTAGACAAAGGAAAGGCTTATACAAAAACTTTCTGGCTGGTCTCTCTGCTGATAAAAGTCCAATAGATCACCCGTTGGTTTTGAATTAGTAAAGGGACTGCATTCTCACTGTCTAAATGTCTACATATAGGGTTAAAAAACTAAAAAGAAAATATAAAGTATTTTTGCAGTTTCAACATTTTTACAAAGAATGGGACTGATGAAAATAAAGTCTCTCCCTGGGCAAACGGTTAAGAAAAGAAAGAACTTACAGGGCTGAGGCTGTAGCTAAAGTGGCAGAGTGCTTGCCTAACATGTGTGAGGCACTGGGTTCAATTCTTAGTGCCACATAAAAATAAATAAAATAAAGCCATACTGTCCATCTACAATTACAAAAAAATTAATAAAATAAAGGACTCAAATTTTTAATCTGATGATAAGTCACCAAGATCCATCAAAACCAAGGAAATGCCTTGAACATTATATAGAAGTGCTAACTCATGATAGGTAATGTCATTCTCAATAAAATTTATATAAATATACATATTCAAAATTTGTAATGCACAATAAATTCCCAAGTAATAACAGTTACTTATCTGAAAAATAACATGTTTTAATTTGTAGGTAACTAAACAGAAAATTTTCATTGAATTCATAAGAAATAAAAGTTTAATAACTTTCAATCCTTTGATTCAACATGGAGGGCAAGGACTTATTAGATGCACTAATTATTTCTGTAGACTTTTACTTCTGTAAGAGTGCCATAAATAATTTATCTCATTTTAGCCAGGGTACCACAGTGAATTTAGAGGCAAACCCTAGTCACAAAGCAGGTCTCTTGGTTGCCCGTGGGGGGTATGCCATCATGGTGAGAGGGTGGACATTAAAATTGTAGATATGGATTTGAATACCAATACTATCAAGACCTAGCTATGCAAACTTAAATCAGTTACTAAATATCGTTAAGCCTTGGTTTTAGTCTTCTTCATCTGTAAAATGAAATTATAATACTACTTTGTGGAACACTTGTGAGGATAATAAATATATAATCTCCAATTCACATGTCACAAAAGAATATAACATAATGTTTAAGGAAGATGTGTTGGATACCTCCAAGAGGTGGAAGTGTGATTGGTTAAAAAAAAAAAAAAAAAAAAAAAGGGAGAGCATTAAGAAAGATGGAGGGGTTGGAAGCACATTCAGACTTAGGGAAAACCATGAATTCCACTTGTACCTTCTCCCTAAGCCAGTCCTTTTTTTTTTTTTTTAATAATAGTGCTGGGAATTGAACCCAGGGCCTTATTCATGCTAAGCAAGCATTCTACCACTCAGCTACACCCTCAGGTCTTGCTGCTTTTAATACCACCTCCCCCTGTTATTTAGTACAGAGAAACTTGAAATGCAGGAAAAACCACACATCAGAAAGAAGGAACCTCTCTGTGGGCCTCAACCACATAAGCCAGTTATAAGGCAGGTTATCTTATCAGGAATGAGATTCCCTATAGGATTCTCATATTCTACAAAACATGTTTTGACTTCCTTTGCATGAAGTTTCTGATTCTTAGGTAAGTTGCTAGAATTCATTTTCTTCATGTTTAGAGGTATCAGTAATTCCCATTAAAAAGAAGAGAACTTCATAGTCCTATTTAAATGAGTGCATCTACTGAATAAGCTTTACCTTGGAAATCAGTATGCATTGTATATAGAAGTGGATGAACCCTGAGTATAACATATCCCCATTTGATACTTTAACTAGAGTTTGACCAAATATTTAACTAAAGAACTGTAAACTTGAAGATTCATCCTTCTAATTCCTCTTAGGAAACAATGGGTCATTTGAGAAATTGTGTGCATTGAGATCCAAGGTGTTTCACAATCAACCGTTTCATTTGTTTTCAAACTGCTTACCTTGAAATGAAAATCTTAACATCAAAAAATGTATCATTGGTATCCTTTTCTCCCTGAGCCTCTGTTATGGTGTCTGAGTCACTGTCCTTTCATTGCTGTTAACCTATGAAACCCAAGCCTGTCTGCGTCTTTCTCACTGCTTTAATCATTCCAGCAAGGTGTGACTTCCCCTAAGAGCTGGAAATTACACAGTTCCTGTTTTAACTGACATATATGTCAAATGGATTGGTATAACCAAGTCTTTCTCGGTTCTGATTCAAGCAAGAGTGAAAATAAACTTGGCCAGTGGAAAGGATATATCAACAAGTAGATTTTGAGACTATAATCAAGTATCAATTAACATGCCACCAACTCTTTCAAAATGAATATTAGCTTTGTATCTGAACCAAGAACTAAGAATTACAGAAAGCTCAGGAAGGAAAATTTTTTTTTCTGATTTCTCAGTTGTGGTCAAAACAGCACTATTAATATGTTCCAATTAATTATTTCAATTGATAGTCGCAGGGTTTTTTTTTTTTTTTGGTTGTTGTTTTTGTATTTTGTTGTTGTTGTTGTTTTGGTACCTACTGGCACTTAACCACTGAACCACATCCCCAGCTCCACCCAAACCTTGTCCTGCTTTTCATTTGAGACAGGGTCTCACTAAGTTGCTGAGGATGGCTTCAAATTTTCCATCCTCCTGTCTTGGCCTCCTGAGCTGCTAGGATTACAGGAGGCTGGGCACCATCACACCCAGTGACATCATAGCTTTTAACAAACTAGTACCTTTCATAGTTGTAGGAAAGAATTGTTTTGCAAAAAACGTAATATTTTACATTAGGTTTTCTTTCTTTAGGTTTAGGATTTTGGAATGGTTGTTGTATAGGCATTGCATTAATTTAAATTTAATAAAACTTAATTCAGTAATTCAATGTTCATATGGTGTTAGCATGTCATTGATACAGCATGTTTGTTTTGAGTATGAGAGAACAGGGAATAGTTTGGAATATTTTATCAATTTTTTCCCCAAGTCTCATTTTTTATAATTCCCGAACAAACACCATTTATTATAGGGTATACACTTATTGTGAAACAACTTTGAATATGTTCAAAGAACAATAAATACACATTGTTGGCATCTGCAGTTTCCAGTAAGGACCAACACTGGGTTTACTAGTAGGTTTTCTGACAGTTCCCCCAAATTAATAAGCAGTGATACCAATAATATACCTGGGTAACACAGCAAAATATGACCTACCCTGTATTAGAAATCTCATAGCCTGTGATGGCAGGCATTTTAAGATAAGACATTTGCTATCTATGGACTTGGGGCTTAGTTCAGTGGTAGAGTGTTTGCTTAGCATGCATGAGGTCCTGGGTTCAATCCATAGCACTTCAAAAAAAAAATGCCCATTACTTAGAAGTATTCTTTAATTTGTAATTAAGTAGATAATTAACTGATTTCATTAGTTGAAAAAAAAATCATTCATTCCTTAGTAGAGCTGTTGCCACATAAATAAATACAAAACATTTTTAAAAGTATACTCAAAATAAGTTTTTCTCTAAATTATGAAATATCACCTTTGTTTCTGTATAATGCACTATTGCTGTTTAATATAAAATCAAAACCTAATGATGGTGCATTTTGTATGATAGATTTTTTAAAAAATATTTTTTTAGTTGTTGATAGACTTTTATTTTTTAAAAATTTATTTATATGTGGTTCTTAGAGTTGAATCCAGTGCTTCATACATGCCAGGCAAGTGTGCTACACTGAGCCATAGCCCCAACCCATGATACATGTTTAGCAATATGAAAATGGTCATTTTTGAGTGCACTGCCCATGGAAAATGCTCTTGGGGCCAGATAAGATTATTAGATTAAGTTATACTACTTTGAGGGTTTTCAACCAGCAGTTTGTCAAAATAATTGTGTCCATGTAGATGGACATAATACCTTTGAATTCATTGGTTTTGGAAAATGATTATATGAGGGGAGAAACCAATTACAGAATTTTGGGTAGAAAATATTCACATAGGAAATCAAGCAAATGGTTCTGATTTTTATTGAATAGGAGATATTTGTTTAGAAAAACTGAAAAATTAGCATTAGTACAATTCTATTAATGAATCTATGGGCCTTATTAAAATTCTGCCCATTTTTTAATGAACATTTTTTTTCCTGTGTTGCCTTTATTCTGTGAGAGTTCCTCAATGTTTTCTGGTATTTCATGATGTGGCCAGGATTAAATTGATTCCATGAACAACACATGTCTGTCTTAGTACATCAAAGATATTTTCTATTATTGGTCATATTAATATTGATCCTTTGGTCAAGGTGTCTACCACATTTCCATACTGTAAAACTATAATTTTCTCTTTTGAATTAATATATTTTTATCCTATGGGGAGGTAACTTGAGATTATGTATATACCTCATTTCTTAACAGATTTTGCCCATTAATTTTAACATTTATCTATTATTCTTGCTTGCAACAATTATTACTGTGATATTTGCTGAAAAGTGATTTTCTATGCTCTTTATTCCTTCTACATGTATTCACTAAATTTTTTCAATAAGAAAGATCTGTTTCTTCTCTTCTGTGTATTTGTTTATTCAATCATTCATTTCTATAAGAATAAACAGAGAGATATTTATTTTATTCTGTAGGTTATGATCCAGTTCTAGCATTATTTTTGTTCAAATTGTTCCAGTCGTGGCCATTAGAATCTTCTTCAGTTTGGCTCCTTTGACATGTTCCCTCCTAAGCACTTCATTAATTTCTGGGGCTACAACATGCTTCAGACTCATCTTTTATATTCCTTGCCCCAGGCCTAGAATCAGGCCTTTCACCAGGCAGTCTTGGCATAATAGAAACCAAGATCCAGAAATTAAATATATTCAATATATTAATTGCTATCTGGTGATCACTGCTTCTAGGCTAGCTTTATGAACTGAGATAGGAAATATGTATTTATATGAATCCACACACATCTATATTTATTTTTGTATCTACCCACATAATTAAAGGTGAGTTCATATTGTTCTCCAGATTTAATCTCCAATTCCAATCCAACCCAACAGAGTTCAGTCTGACTGTCTTCTTTTTCCTATTTGTGACTTCTTTCTCTGATAATGAGAAGGCTGGGATCTCATAATTTAAAATCCTAGTTAGTACATATGTAAAGTAGCTTCAGTCTATTTTTAGAGTTTCTATTCTATTCTATTTATTATATTTTATTTATTCTATTTTATTCTATTCTATATTTTAGAGTCTAATTGATAGCATAAAGATATGAATGGTTTACTTTAAAATAAGGATAGTATAGGGAATCAATATCAGGAATGAGGCCTCTATTATGACTGCTTGAATTAATATTGATAAATGTTTCATGTGTTCTAGACTCTAATATCTCCTTAACATGTAGTAGGTCTACTATGAGTCTTTTTCTGGGTTTATAGTAAAATAGTGTAGGAGAGTTTGTTACTCATCATCTCATCTACATGATAAAATGATGTACTGCAAAGTTGACACTAAATTACTTTATATTATTGTTGTATATTAACAATAACAACAAACAAGCTAACACATGATTACCTGGGCAAAGCCCTATACTAAATGTTCTACATGAACAATCTCACTTAATCTCCCAGTGATGCAAGATTATACTAGTTTATTTACACATTGCAGATAAGGAAAATGAAGCTAAGAGATTTAAACTGTATGGAATGTGAAGACTGGTCATTTTGACTCCAGTGTTAACACTAAAACATTGTTTTAAACTGCCTCAATATAGTAAAGCATACAAGTGAGAAAAATAAAGTTTAGCAACTGTAGAAAGGTAGCAAACTTTCCAAAGGTGAATTTTGGTGCTTCCAATAGCCTCAGGTGGTGTTTCTCCTAGTATTTTTTAAAAATATTTTTTTTAATTGTAGATGGCCACAATACCTTTATTTTATTTATTTATTTTTTTATGTTGTGCTGGGAATTGAACGCAGTATCTCACGCATGCTAGGCAAGCACTCTACCCATAAGCCACAACCCCAGCCCTTTCATAGATTTTTTGGTCACTTATATCAGAATTACTTAATATATTGCTTACAAATGAAGATTCCTGGGCTACAATTAGGACCTCCCACACTAAATCTCAGCAGTTGGGTTCATAAGTCAGTTTTTTAAACAAATGTTTCAAGTGATTCTTCTGTTTGTGAAGCATTGATATGAATTATGTGTTTATTGGTATATGTGAACCTAGTCTGGTCACATGTCTCATGCCAGACCTCCCATTAAGAAATACTGTTTCTTTTGGTTTCTCAAATATTTGAAAATATCTAGTATCTCAGTTATTTCATCCTATATACTCCAACCAGGATTGATTCTATAAGAAACATGCATTATCTTTCAGAAAAGTACTGAAAATCTAATCATTTCCTTTCCTTCAAGCTCTTTGTAGCTTTCAAATGAAGTGAAATAAAATGCTTTATTTCCTCTTATTATATAATTCTTGTGAGTAATTGCTAAATACTAACAATCTGGTAAACTAATAGATAGAACCTCTACCCTAACTTTTAGCATTTTTTCCAAAAATTATAATGGATTTATAAAGGCAGTCCAAACCTCAGGTTTATGATGACAGAAAGATCTGATTTAGGCAGGGATAAGGCACAAAACTGTGAGATAAAAATATTTCCTTGTTAAATCTTCATATAGCTAGTACCATACACAAACCACAATGAATTTTATTTGTTGGTTCACTTTCAAATACAATTTATGAATATTATTTCCTCCCCCACCACTCTTTTGGCTTAGGAAATCTACTACATCATTGCATTTCTACTGCAGCTTCTACAAGATAGTTTTTAGAAAAGTCATCTAGTGGTCTTGTATCCCAATAAAGATAAGAGAGCCTCTTCTCATGATCTTTAGGTGTGGTTCTAACTATAGCAATGAAGACCATAGCATTGTAGCAGGCTAGAGAAGCTATTGAAACCTCAATTCAGGTTGTTCTTTGAGTCCATACTATGAATCCATCCAGAGGTAGATTTACTGTAAAAACTAATAAAGATAAAGCTTCAGAGAACCTGACTTACATATATGACTTCTAAGACTCTTACACGGTCATATCCTTGTATAAAATTTACAAAAGTATGATGATGATGATGATGATGATGGAATGTCATATTTTATGATAGTTCCTACAAAACCTGCATCCAGTTCGGGGTCTACCACATCACAAACTTTTTTCTAATTTCTAAATAACTAGTAACCTATGGACTGTGTTTCAAAAAGACTACACTTTTTACACCTTTTACCATAGCATAGAGTGAACAACCTTACCTGAAGTGAGACTCTTGAGATTGAAGCTCTGTGGTCAGGCCAGAATATGCAGAAAATGACCTATCTTCTTCCTCCCTTTTCTATCTAAAGAATTACTTTCTTCATTTTACTTCTTTGAAGGCAATTGAGGATTTTTTTCTGCCCTTTGGAGTCACAGGGAAAGAACTGGATCATGCAAACAGCTCTATTTTTCACCATTCTCCCAATTTCTAAGCTCCCTTACTACAAACAGGAAAGAGTCATGACCCAGACCTGAGCTACTTTCTCTTCTGTCCAAATTATCAGGATTTAATCAGCATCTATGTTGAGATGAATGTATTTAGTAGCCTTCATGAAAGGCTGAATTTAGCACAGTAGCGAACACCAGTGTTCAGATCTCATCTTGAAACAGTGCCAGCATTATTTACATCTTAGTTCTGTTAGTAGTACCTCTAGTCAATTTTTAAATGCAAAGACCTTGATTTAGCACTCAATATGTACAATGGCAAACCAAATGGTGCCTGAATATACACCCAAAGGAAAATTACCTATAATAAACAAAAACAAAAGTATGGGATTTTTTCAACATTTCAGAGCTATAGGCTTCAGTAACAAACAAAGAAAAAAAAAACACAACTTATTGTATACTCACTGGGTGCTTGTTATTATGCTAAATGGTCACATGATTTGGTGTTGTTTAAGGAAAATAGACTTCCTGTTCTTTAGGTAAAGAATCTCAAACTAGGAATTGAATCTTCACAAGGAGTATTCCTAGGTCAGAAAACACAGAAATGAATAAAATCAGATCTGAAAATTTGTCTTTAAAATTTGACTCAAAATACAGAATGAGTGTTGAATTATAACCCATTGTATATATAAAATACAAATCCATGTAAAACTCCTCCTCTGTTTGATCTCATCATTTGCAGTTTTATATAAGTGATTTTTAAAACCAATTTAAAAAATTCTACATCCTACTCAAAAACAATTATTTCATTTTGTAGTGTAACCAGTTATCATGTTGACGTATTTTATACCAGTTTTACAGAACTGCATAAATAATAATAAAAATAAATACATTGATAATGTGTAAACATATGAATCCATGAGCCCATATTGATATAAACAAATTAATTAATAGGTAAATAAAAGAGAGAAGAGAGTTGTCAAATATACTAGTAGAATATTACTAATAATTGTAGATAATGATGGAAATAGAAAATAACTGTTTGGCATACATCACGGTAATAACTGCTTCAGATAAGAATCACTCAGGATGGGTGCAATGACACACACTTATAATCCCAGAGGCTTAGGAGGCTGAGGCAGGAGGATAGCAGGTTCAAAGCCAGCCTCAGCAACTTTGGGAGGCTCTAAGCAACTTAGTGAAACCCTGTTTCCAAACAAGCAAACAAAACAATCACTTTTAGTGATTGAAAGTGATTGTTGGTTTTTTTGATTAGTGGAATGAAGAATTATGAAAAATAGCCTCAAAGTATCTCTTCCAAGGTAATTATCAAGGAAAATATGACTTTAGAGTGGAGAATTTCCTAATCAAATGATAAAAGTTAACCTCACCAGTAAATGGGTCAAACAAACATCACATGTTTTCTGAAATGCACTAGAAATACACAATATTATTAATTTGGTATAGCATACATGAGGCCTGGATTTGATTCCAAGTACTGTAAAAATAAAGAACTTCTTTAAATGAGATACTAATTTAGAACCATTAATTACTTAATTTTAATAATTGTGCTATGGTTATGAAAGATGATAAAATTTGGCTATTTAATAATTTATTGTATGCATTTTGCTACTTTTTTGTAAGTCTGGATTGTAAAATGCTAAATCAAAAAATTCAAAACTAAATTTAAAGCTGACATATTTCTGAATACAGCAAATATTATTGCTCTTTTATTTTCTTGCTCTCACATTGCAGAGAGATGGGATGCTTCCTAATATTGATTTGTATTCCTTCCTAATATGTCATGTGTTGAACACATTCCATATGCTAGGTGGAGGAAGAGTAGGAGACACTAAAATGGGTAAGATAATTTCTTTGGCTTCAGTGTAATCAAGAAAAAATACATACGAAAATAAGAAGAAAAGCTAGATTATCACCATAAGAAAGAAACATGCAGTGTGCTATAGATACTCAGAGTTTATTTCCTGCTTAAGAGTATCAGAAAAGAATGGCACTGAGAAATTAATTTTGGGGTTAAGTTTAGAAGTATACCAAGATTTTTGACAAGGATACCCACAACCAAGAAAATAACATAATTAAACTTCAGAGGAAGGCAGAAAGTTCAAAAACTACATTTCCCTTAATGTCTCAACACAGCACATTTGTATGCTTTGTTTTGAGCTACATTATTGGGCTATAATTTTATTATTATAATTTTTTAATTGTTCACAAAACTGCATAGACACAAAATGCTTGATTAAGAAGATTTCTTCAAGGTTTTCTTAGCCTACCACCTCACTTTACTGCTGTGGAAAATGAGGAAGATCTTCTAAGGCAGTAGGGCTATGAAGAGTTCCTGTCTCCTAATTGAGTGTTCTATATATCCTTACACTGTGAAACTTTTAAATCAGAATTTTGATACCAGCCAGATGGATTACAATAGAGATACAGGAATCTTCACACTGGCTTTTCCAGATTCCTATCATTCCCAGAATTTATTCATATTTATATTCTGCTTTTTTCCCCTGTGTTACTCTAATATTTATTATAGCTTTACATTGAAGATTGGCAGAAAGACAAAGATTCAGGGCACTCTGTGACAGCTAACAAGTAGCCAACTGTTAGCTAAAAGTGATTGGGTTGAAGTTCTATGATCATATAAGCCCACTCATGTGTTCATTTCTTCTGGCTGTAATTGGCCCATGAATCATTCTTTAGTCTGAAACAAAACAATCAACAAAAAAGCCAAATTATCCTGTCATATGTCTCTCTTCAGGTAAAGTCTTCATAGGCATCCTACACACCCTTCCCTCAGAATCAGATGCTTTCCTTTTTGAAGAGATGACTTATGAATTCTAAAAATGCATTTACTGAAATAATAATGTCCTCAGAAGGCATGAGGCTGGGCCAGGGCACCAGGGATGGAGAGTGAGTGAGTTAGGTCAGAGGC
Organism: Marmota flaviventris; assembly: GCF_047511675.1. NCBI lineage: Eukaryota > Metazoa > Chordata > Mammalia > Rodentia > Sciuridae > Marmota > Marmota flaviventris. Next base: position 69,086,173 of record NC_092518.1, read on the forward strand.
TGGGAATGAATACTTTCTACTTCTTAACCACCCAACTGACTATGTCTACACTGAAGGCTTATCTCTGACAATTTACCCCTTGTTGTAAAAACTTCCCTATCATCCTCAGTATATCACTCTCTCATCTGTGTGGATGAAGGCAAGATTTATGCATATTGCATAGACAATTGTGAGGAGGAGTCAGTGGGGATTTAGAGATCTTTTCACCTCACTGCCCACTAGTCCTGCTGGGTCAAAGGAAGGCCTAGAGATGTCTTTGGAATTCTAAGCAGTTTGCCAGTAAATCTTAAGATTCGGATTGCAGTAGAAATAGCCTCTGTCATGCCCAGAGCCAAAGTTAAATCCATTTAAATTTGAACTCATGTATCCAGGCTCAGCATGAATAACAACAAGAAAATCACAAAGCATAAAGAAATGTAGAGATGGAAGCAAGATTTTATTGCTGCTTAGCAAAAGAAACACTGAGATTTCCATTGTTAGTATGTTATTAGGAGAGGAAGGAAGCTGCTAGCTCTGTAACTTTCCCATTCAGAAGCAGACAGTATTATGATCAGGATCATAGCCAGGATATTGAGTAGTCTTGAACTCTTGTCTGATATGCATGTATCTCCCAAATTAGTCTGCCCAATTAGATAAGGTCAAGGAGGTCAAGATTAGTTTTCTGTTAGCTTTCTTGTTTCTGGCAGGTTGTTTTCAAGTCTGTGTTCCCTACATTATATCTTCCCCATTTTCAGAAAGGCTTGGGAAATTATATTCTTGTCTTCAATTTCTTTTCATATTTACTGTATGCTCCTTCCTCCCTCATGATCAAAATTTGCCTGTACAATGTCCCATTTCCACAGGACACTGCTCAAGGAGGAACAGAGATGATTGAAACTAATGTTTGTGTACTGTGTTCCTCATCTCAGATAACATTTATATTCTAACAAAGCCTTTTGATCCTTTATAGAAGGGAGTGGCAAGCTAGAAAGGTGGAAGGATGGGATACTCCTTACAACTTTTCACATCACCTCATGTATGAGGGCCTGGCCATCTGTTTCATCCTATAGATCAGGGTGGCCCAGTACAGGAGAGAGGCCCCTGGACTGTGCTAACAGCAAAGACATTACATCCTATTTCTTATCCTATATAGCTTTGATGAATTAATATTCCAGAGTACAACATATCAAGCTGAGTTTCTAATATGTGATGGATTTACTAAGAGTTACTAATTTAACTTTTTCTTGAATTATCCCCATCCTCTCCATACATATTACCCCCATCCCTTGCTACTTCCCCTAGGACTGCTAAAATAGCCTCCAATATAGTATTCATTATCTATCTTGCTCAAACCCACCTCACTCTAGATGCTGCTAATTAGCTGCCTTTATGGATGGACATCATCCAAGATTTATATAATGAGAACAAGCACGAGGTATGTGACTTTTAATCTTTACCTCATGTAGCTGCTTTGTAGATAGCCATTCTGGGCTGGGGAATGACTTGATGATTCAGATGATATCATAAGAATAGAATTTTCTGCTTTAGCACTTGGTTACAAAACAGTTTCTGAGATGGCAAATCAGCCACTTCAAACAAATTAAACACCATAGTCAATATGTCATTCATTTCTTTCTACTCTTCCTATAATAGGTTTGAAGTCACAGACTTAGGTTTCTCAGTCCAGGGGAGGCAAATTATCTCCAGGGACAGTGTGACATTTTCCAAAAGGAAATCATCTTTAATTCTTAGCTGAAGAAAATAAATATAACCCAGACAAGCATTTTTAGGAAGCACATGGGGTTATGAGTATAATAAAATCAAACAGATGACAAGGCCATCCTGACTTTTCAAGAGTGTATACGTGAAATGCCTAGGTAGTAAAAATGACAAGGACAGGGTACTCTCAACCAAGTCTCTCAATATTCCAGGCTCAGGCAGAAGCTGGACTAAAAATATATGTCTTGAACAGTCATCTGAAGGTCAGGGCTTCAGGCGGAATCTTTCTGCAGCAGGGAATTCCAAAGGCAGATGGGCTATTTTGGCTAAAGGCAGAGTAGAATATTTTCAGAACCTGAATGACAGGTACACACTCCGGGTGACAGCATGATTAGAAGTACCCATGGAACAACTGTGTGTGTTAAATGAGGTCCAAAGAATGAGAAGTGCTTGATTCACCCATAGGCAGACAATATTGACCAAGAACTAAGGCATTATATTCTGCCATTTTGCTTGAGGGCCTGAGTTTAAATTAACCTTTGTAAGAGGTGGAAACAAGCAACTCAGAGTTGTGCAGTAGGGAAAAATCAAATGTTAACATTTTACGCATACTCATAAACAAAGTTAAAAAGCTCACTTGTAAAGCAGTTAGGTTATCAGGAAAAAGGGCTAGCTTAGATGAAAGAATATTTGAGTTCTAGTCCTAGCCTTTGCTCTTGATTAGCTACATCATCTCCAGAATTTTCCTTTCTCTTTCTGGGCTTCAGTTTCTTCAACTTTTAAATAATCAGTTTGCTCTACTACTATATTTTCAGCTCTAATAAAAAGTTGGGGTACATAAAATATGGGGTAGCCTAATTTTTAATCTGACCAATAAAGATACTTTTAAAATATTCTAAAGAAATCCTATCATCTAAAAGTGCCCCCATCTATTAACTAGTGAAAAATGATACTTTATAGAATTGTTGTGAAGATAAAATGGTGAAAATATATCAAATGTTCAGAACATTAAATGGTACATAGTAAATATTTTATTTATGATATTGTTAATATTATTATTAATAGTAATTGCTTAAAATGTATTAACTGACAAGCAGAATATAATTATAGAAAAAGTAGTTCTTTAAATTCATCTTTGTGAACGATTCAACTCATCCTCATATTTATTGTGGAAAACTCTCACAGATTAGGACAAGTCTGGCATTTGATAAACATGGGGCTGGGTGATATTAAAAAATTACTTCCAGAAAAAAACTTAGTTCCAATAATAGCATCCTATTCACAGAGATCACATAGAAGTTTAAAAATAACAAACTTATAATGTATCATATTGAAATATATCAGTCTTCATAACATTTACCAGATAATACAGTGGCCAAAACCATTTGCTTCAATTCATGTAAATCGTGATAAAAATGAGAAAAAATATGAATCTATTTTTGTTGACCCCTTATTAACTCTAAAAGACCACTTTTCTCTTTGTCCATTCATATGTTATTCCATCATGAATTCCCATTTATTTCTGTTGAAGACACTGAAACTTAAGCATTGCTCTCAGGAAAGTATGTTGACCACTGATGTTAATCAATTAAATAAAAATGGCTTAAAAGTGAAGCTTCTAAATTCATAGTAGGGACAAAAGGTGGTCTCTTAAAGGTTTTATTCTGAGTGCATGTCTGTCTGATAGTCATCATCCTATTGAAAGTGACATGCATTACTAAGGGGAAAACAAAAAAGTCATCTAGAATTTAAAACTACAATCAAAGAACACTTTTTTGTTGATTCTTATAGTATCTTGATGCACGAAATATTTTCAGAGAGTTATTAACAATATAATGTTTTTATGACTTTATTTGGTTTGTTTATTTATATGGTGCTGAGGATTGAACCCAGTGATTCACACATGCTAAGCAAGCACTCTACCACTGAACCAGAACCTCAGCCCTGACAATATAATCTTGTCTCCCAATTCTTCCTCACATAAAGCTTACATTCAGTCAAAATTGATTACTTAAGGTTGCTTATGCTTTCACTACTTCCTCTCTTTGACAAACACCATGTCCAATTACCTCCCATCTTTCATTTAAAATTCTAATTGTCTTTCAAAGTCTGTCTTAATTATCACCATATTTTCTATGAAGCCTTTCTTAATTTCTTTTGAGTGTCCATGATGCTTCTCTTACTCTGCTTAATTTTATAATTTAGTGTCTTTATCCTCCTATCAAACCAAAAGAATCCTGAAGACATAGACAATATCCTATTTACATATTGCTGTCCCAAAGCATCAGGTTTTGCTGTATACAAAGAAGATGCTTCATGAATTGCTTGTTGAATTGAATTTAAGGAAGAGGTAGGCCAGTTGTGGCAAATTTTATCTTGTTAAAGATAAATTGTTTGGGGCCATGGACTTAATGCCATCACAAAGGCAATAATGTCTTCATACAAATCAGTGTGCTCCTCCACCAAAAGTTTAGCCTGCTTCATATCACAGATATGAAGAGATATGGGAGAGAAAGATATGCTTGAATGTTCTTGCCAAGATATTGGCATGTTAGCCAATTCAGGTTATTTAATGTGCTCCTGGAAAAGAAAATGTAGAGCACAGCTTTGGGTCCAGCCAATATGTCATCCTACTTAGCAGTAGTTCCAACCTTTGCCTGATAAGGAGTAATATCGAATTCCTCCATTTATACTAAATAAGTAGTGATTGGCAAGTTTTTCTCCATTATGTACTTATAGAAAATAAAATTGTGTATAGCATACTGAAGTAAACTGATGAAACTTCCTTTAAGTGGTGAACTGTAACCCTGACACAGGTTGTTCAGGTTTCTAGTACCCCCACCACAGTCACTCCAACAGCTATAAGGAAAAATATCAATAATTCAGAACACCTGAAATCTATTCCCAGTTACCTATTACCTGGTTGGACAATTGGGAAGTTCTGCCATTTGCCATGGTACTATGGTAGCATCAAACAACTTGAATTTGATAAATCAAGTAAATACACCTGTTGAGGTATATATTGAAGGTAAAAGAAACAGGTAGGAAAAGGCCATGTCAATCAGTAAGATTTTCAGTGTGTTTCTAAACTCCAAGGAGTTACATGAACTTGAACTTCTACCACTCTCAAATGTATCTAGAGTTAAGAATAGTAAAATATATTGATGAGACTCACAGTTCCTATCAGGTCATTGCAAATATTCCACACTGACAGTGAAATTGGTGGTGAAATAAGCAGGAGGAGAAAGCTAGAGGAGAAATAAGGTAAGGAGAGAAGCAAAAATGGTTCCCAGAGTAATCAGGGTTAGCCCTATCCAATAAAAATTCAAACCAAGTTCTGCAAATTTAACAGAATATTATGCATATTTAACAGAATATTATTAACTTTATAAACCATACAATCATAATGAGAGGACAAAAACAAAATGGGGCACAAATTTCTTCTCACAGAGATTAGACAGCAATGAGAAAGCTAGGGCCAAAAGTGTGGTTGTTTTTTACCTTTCCTTATCAGTAGATCATTAAACCATATGCCACTATTAGAAGCCTAGTTATGAGGAATTGCCTCTTGCTAGAACATCTCAGAGTCTTTCAACCCCACCCACACCTCAACATTATTTTTACAGAAATTGCAATTTTCTAAGTTGTTTTCAGAAAGACCAACTTTACACTAAAAGTCAGGTTGAAAATCATCCTAGAAATGTGCCTGAAATTTCTTCAATTAAATTTCAAATGTAAGTAGAAATTTTATGCAAACACAATGTGAAAGCTCAGAGAGGATCTTTGAGAGACCACTTGATTGTTTATGAGCTCTCCAGAAACAACATAAATGCATCTGTATTGGTTTGTTGACCCTTTGTAGTGAATGCATAAAGAAAAACTGATTAAAAACAGCAACATCATCCCTTTCGTTTCACAAAGAGAGCCACACCCATTTCTTGAGATAAATAGGACATAAGACTATAGCTTCCAAAGATAGAATAGTGATCAATCACTCACCATCATCTTGCTGGCCTTTTTAAAGGTTGCAGGTAGATGAAGATATCGGATTTGTTTCTCTGCCTGGGCTGATAGATCAATTGAGTCATACAGCCAACAAGTTTCACAGACTCTTTTCATCTCCCTGACAGAATTGATTTTTTATTTTAGTATCCAGTAGACTCAGACTCAATATCTTCAGGGATTCTTTCTATTGGACACCTTGTAGAGAAAATACTTCATTTTAGGCAGATAAATATTTTTAGACAATTAATGACTGCTGTTTATTTCAGGGCATTAGGAATTTCAGATTATATTCCAAGTTCAGACATCCTCTTTTAACATGAGTTTGGTTGTGTACTATAACCTCTGGGTGACCTTACATTCTGCATTTACAAAATACAAAATCATACTGGCATCTTGATATGATACCAAATTATATTTTATTTTTGTATCTTTTTTATCCATGTCAGCTCAAGCATCAAATCCTCAATAAGGTCACTTCTCTGAGATCATAATACTAGAACCACTGATGGTTATTATTAAAGGGACTCTATGATGGTTCACACAAAGAGGCTGAAATCTAGCTATTCATTTGTTTAAACTCTCACCATTCACAAAACTTAACTCAAAATGGATCAAGGACCTAGGAATTAAACCAGAGACTCTCCGTCTAATAGAAGAAAAAGTAGTCCCTAATCTTCATCATGTGGGATTAGGCCCCAACTTCCTTAATAAGACTCCTATAGCACAAGAATAAAAACCAAGAATCAATAAATGGGATACAATCAAACTAAAAAGTTTCTTCTTAGCAAAAGAAACAATCTGTGAGGTGAACAGAGAGAGCCCACATCCTGGGAGCAAATTTTTACCCCTAACACATCAGATAGAGCACTAATCTCTAGGGTATATAAAGAACTCAAAATGCTAAGCACCAAAAAAACCCCCACAAATAACCCAATCAACAAATGGGCCAAGGACCTAAACAGACACTCCTCAGAAGAGGATATACAATCAATCAACAAATATATGAAAAAATGCTCATCATCTCTAGCAATCAGAGAAATGCAAATCAAAACTACTCTAAGATATCATCTCACTCCAGACAGAATGGCAGCTATTATGAAGACAAACAACAATAAGTGTTGGAGAGGATGTGGGGAAAAAGTATACTCATACATTGCTGGTGGGACTGCAAATTGGTACAGCCAATATGGAAAGCAGTATGGAGATTCCTTGGAAATCTGGGAATGGAACCACCATTTGACCCAGCTATCCCTCTCCTCTGTCTATACCCAAAGGACTTAAAAACAGCATACTACAGGGACACAGCCACATCAATGTTTATAGCAGTAGAATTCACGATAGCTAAACTGTGGAGCCAAATTAGATGTCCTTCAGGGGATGAATGGATAAAAAAATGTGGCATATATACACAATGGAATATTACTCAACAATATAAGAGAATAAAATCAGGGCATTTTCAGGTAAATGGATGGCATTGGAGAAGATAATGCTAAGTGAAGTTAGCCAATCCCAAAAAACCAAATGCCGAATGTTTTCACTGATATAAAGAGGCTGTCTCATAGTGGGGTAGGGAGGGGGAGTATGGGAGGATTAGATTACCTCTAGATAGGGAAGAGGGGTGGGAGGGGAAGGGAGGGGATAGGGAATTAGCAAGGGAGATGGAATGTGATGGACATCATTATCCAAAGTACATGTATGAAGAATCGAATTGGGTGTCAACATACTTTATATATAAACAGAGATATGAAAAACTGTCCTATATTTGAGTAATAAGAATTGTAATGCAAAAAAAAAGTACATGTATAAAGGCATGAATTGGCGTGAACATACTCTATATACAAAGATATGAAAAATTGTACTCTATTTGTGTAATAAGAATTGTAATGCATTCTGCTGTCGTGTAATTAAAAAATAAAATCAATACAACTAAAAAAAAAACAACTCCTGAGTCAGGTAGATATATATTCTCCCTTTAATATTTCTTTATTTTTAGATAGATTTTTAGTTGTAGATGGATACAATAACTTTATCTTATTTATTTATTTTTATGTGGTGCTGAGAATGAAATCCAGTGCCTCATATGTGGTAGTCAAATGCTCTACCACTGAGCCACAACTCCAGCCCCCTTTATAATCTTTATTAAGGCACAGAGAAGATTCATTATTTCCTATTGATGAAAATCCAGAAAAAGAATATTACAATAGTGTCATCTAGTTCTCTGAAGAACTAAAAGATAGTATTGTCTCTGTTTAAAATGTAATCAAATTCTTCTTTTGCTATTTAGATTATGCGTCAGTAAAAAGAAAAATTAGCACATACAGTACTATTTCATTTTACCAGCTATGTACTCCATTTATTTATTGTTAAATACTATAGAAACCTCTTTTCAAATAACATTACAGTCCATGATATCCAAAATTATCTATGAATTCAATATAACTCCCATCAAAATTCCAATGACATACTCTTGTGGAAATTTTTTAAAAGCCCTAAAATATTATATAGAATCTCGAGGTACCCTGAATTGCCAAAATAACCTTGAGAAAAAATAAAGTTGGAGACCTCACACTTCTTAATCTCAGTATATCTTACAAAACTACAGTAATAAAAACAATGTGGTACTTGCATAAGACAGACACAGACCAATGGACGAGATTACAATGCCTCAAACTAAACCCTTGTATATATGATTTATGGCACAAGAGTGCCAATATCATACAATACGGTAAGGAAAAATAGCCTCTTCAACAAATGGTACTTTTCCAGTGAAAACTGCAAGTACACATGAAAAGAATGAAGTTAGAACCTTACCTTACATTATATATATATATATATATATATATATATATATATATATATATATATATATATATATATAAATTAATTCAAAATAGATGAAAAACCTAAACATTTGAAACCAAACTATAAAATTCTTAGAAAAAAAATGAGGAAAATTTTTACAACATCAGATTTGGCAATAATTTTTTGTCTAGGAAAGCAAAACTGTAGTGCAAGAATAGACAAGACTATATCAATCTTAAAAAAAAATAAGAAGAATGGGCTGGGGTTGTAGCATTGTGATAGAGTGCTCTCCTAGCACATGTGGGTTCAATCCTCAGCATCACATAAAAATAAAATAAAGATATTGTGTGTCCACCTACAACTAAAAAATAAAGAAATAAAGAAAACTTTTCTACATCAAAAATAATCAATGGAGTGAAAAAGTAATTGCAAATAATATATTTGTTAAGGGGTTAACATTCAGAATATATAAGAACTCCTACACAGGGGCAATAAATAAACACATAACCCAAAGATTGGAGGTATAATGCAGCAGTAGATGACTTGCCTAGTATGAACAAAGCCTTGTGTTTGATCCCCAGTGATTCTCTAAATGCTTGATATGTGCTATCTTCATTCATCTACTCATCTATTTTTCTTTGCATATTTCTGTCCACTAAGCAAGCATTTGCTAAGTATTACCTCAGCTCTCTCATCTATTGTGAATAATGCTGTAAAACCATTGGAAGTGAAACTGAAGAGAAATAAGGGCTACTGTAATCAGAGTAATGAAAACAGAAAGAATAGTAGTTCCCATGAGCCAACAGGAGGGGAAAGTAGGGAGTTGTTGTTCTTTGGGTATAGTGTCAATTTTACAAAACTCTAGAGATCTGTCAGTGATGCGAATATAGTTAACACTACTGAACTGAGCACTTAAAATAGTTGTGTACTCAATAAAATTATGTGTTTTTTGCCACAATTTTTAAAAAATGGTTGAGAAAAAATGATCCATTTATTTAAAAATGTACTTTATCAATAATCATATAAATAATTTCCATGAGACATCATGCTTTAATACTCCCAAAGTCATTTTAATCAGGTACTTTAAAGGTTCATATCTTTGTACACATTCCTCAGATATTGTATTTGAATCTTTAAAATAATACTGAAATTTGACATTTGTCTTAATATCATGTTCTGTGTAAAACTATTATATTTCTATAGCTTACACTATTGCAACTTAATAAGGTGTAGCTCACTCAAAATTGTTCATCTTGTATTCTTACATTTATATTCATGTAGTCTCCCTCTAAATGTTGGCCTCCTCTCTCTTGGGACACAGGAGCTTTTTCTTATTCATGAAGTTCTCAGGAGTCTCAAAAGCTCTGTGTCATAGCCACTGATCCCCTCAGTCTCCTCCACTTTTTTTCTTTAAAGAGATAGGATACAGAGGATTACATTACAGACCTAGGATGATATCATCTTATGTACCCTCAGCACCTTATATATGCTGAAACCACACAGGGGACAATACCTTTGTTAAGCAAAAGTAATCCCTATATGAAAATGAGCTGTCACTTATTCTAAAGTATTGGGACTAAATAGTCATATGAGTGGTGTTCTCTTCAATGTAATGGGAGGCCACATATTTCATTCTAATGATGTGGCCTTTATTCTAAACAATGCAAGAATTTCTTTTGGAACTTCCAGCAGAGCCAGTTTATGAGCCATAATGAGGAAATTAGTCCCAGCGCTCTATAGTCAGGCCTTGTATCATGTACAAGACAACATAGCAGAGTCATTTCTTTCAGTGAGAACTCATCTGTGATCTTCATATGGTAATTATAAATGAGAAAAATTTCAGGCCTGATTTAAATGTCCAACAATTTCCTTAAACTTTATTTGATTCTCCCCAGTCAGAGGGAAACCCTCCCTCCTTTAAATACCAAAACATCACAGTGGCACCATACTTAACCACACTTAGATCATATTGCTTTGGATTATAGTTAGCTCTGTATCTTTATTCTTTTTAATCCTAAACTCTTTAGGGGCAGGTATCCTTGGGCTTTAAATTCCATGTACACAAAATCAAAAGTATATGTATATATACATACCATCAATAACTATTCCTTGAATGAATGAATGGATAAGTGGAAATGACCTTTCAATACTGAATAGAAAAACTTCCTGGGTCTTTATCTGCCTCATCTATGAAATGGGAGCAATAACAACCATATCTTGTCCACAAGAATGTTGTAGAATCAAAACAGAAAAAAAAAAACTGAAGAAAATGCTTTGAAATGATAACTACAATAAAATTTCAGGTATTATTATTAATTAATTTGTGTTAAAATTTCATGATGGTGACAAAGATGAATCTGACACTGAGGAGTTTCTAACCTTCAGAACACTTTCTATTTTCTTTAATTATATATTGATTACTTTTTTCTCTTCTGCTAGAATGAAAGCTTTAAAAGGATAGAGATGTTGTCTGTCATATTCAGGGATATATTCAGTGATGATAAATATTTGTTAAATGTATGAATAAATGTTTTCTAGTGAAAATCATAAAACATTTGAGAGTATTCAACAAATATTTACTGAGCTCTTACTATGATCAAGACACTGGAGGATGGAAAGTTGAATAGGAACTACAGACAATAACAGAGAAGGCAGAGTAAATAGAAAGGTGAAAGATTTATAAATATATTTCAATGAGAATTTATAAGACTTCATAGGGTTGCCATTTTATCTGGACCTTGAGATGTGGGTGATCTGAACTAGTGGAGATGAGGTGAAAAGATTCTAAGCAAAAGTATAGAAGGCATATAAGGTAGGCAGGTGCCGGTACTCCTGGGAAATCCAGGTAGTCCAATATAACTGAAGCATAAGATCCAGAGGAAATCAAAATTATTGAGTGCATACTGTGAAGGTATTTGAATGTCAGGATAATTCAGCCAAACCATAATCCTGTCTGAAGAAAGAGTTTCATGCAATATTGCAATGAAATAGTGGCTAGGCGTGATGACTTAGAAGTTCACCCTGGACCCATTATTTCTTGACCTTTTAATGCTGTTAGCAGTGTTAAGTTATTTTAGTTTAAAATCCAATTATAACAAAAGATAGGGTCCTGGAGGTCAGTTTTATTCAAAGATATTTTCTGACTCTAGAGAAAATAGTCTTGTTATGTTTGGACAAACCGTGATTTGCCAGCAATGGAAAATTTGAAGTAAAATGGAATAGCAGATATGAGACATTTCCTATTGCTGATTGTCCTTCATGCCTCTTAGCAGATAGTTGCTTATGTTTTATCTTGTTTTAAATTCTATAGTTCAGTACAAATCTAATAGTATCAAACACCAGCTTAGAAAATGTAAATGAGATTTTTAGCAAATGCCTTCCAAAGGCTAATGATTAGAAGAAAGATGTAAGAACTAGGTCACTAGAGTCAGTTTCAGCTGGTTGCCAAACTCAAGGGTAGGCTTGATACCTTATTACAAGGATTAGTACATGTGAATATAAGAACTGTTCTTTTTTGGAAGAATACATTTTAACAAGGGCAATTTTATTTCTTCATTGTAGTGCTCTCTCTCTCTCTCTCTCTCGCCTCTCTCTCTCTCTCTCTCTCTGTCTCTCTCTCTCTCTCTCACACACACACACACACATACACACACACAAATACACACACACACACTCAGACACTCACATCAGCCTGTGAAAATTTGGGAGTGGGGACTATTGCTTTATTCCATAGGCACAAAGAATTTTAAAAGTGAAAATAACAATCAAATCAATTGCTTTAAATAGTCTCTTCCATGTACACCTACCCATGTACAACTAAATTCTTGATATGTGCTATCTTCATTCATCCATGCATTCATCTATTTTTCTTTGCATTTTTCTGTCCACTAAACAAGCATTTGTTAAGTATTACCTCATTTTTTAGGTACCTTGTCAGATACTATGGGTACTGTGATTCTTCTTATCAGGGTGACGAAACTTTTATTTTAACATATATTCCTGGGTCTAAAAACAAATTTATTAACTTATAGACCTGTCTAAAATGTGTTGAACACTTAATAATACGATGACTTACTATTAATACATTGTTAATTCTCAGTAACTGAATGGATTACTTTAAGACAATTTTTTAGCCTGAAGAGCTATAGTTAATCATTGGAGGAAATATTTCATTTTTTAAAGTAAGTCTAAAAATCTTAGAGTTGGAATGAGCCTTGCAATTTGATCATTAAAAATCTCATTTAGCTACCATTCCAAATGAGAAAAACCCACTGTATTTATTCTTAAATATATAAGACAACATTTAGCTATAGAATAATATTTTGTTTTTAACTGAAATAAAGATGACCAATAAAAAGAACACTGAATTTGGAATGAGAATGCTGGGAATTGTTTTCAGTTCTATCATTTATTAGTCATATAATAGTGTAAATAATTTAATTCTTCATAAGCCTCAATTTCCTAATGTGAAAATAGGAAAAAAAGGCTGTCTTCTCACCTTAATAAGTTAAGATGAGAATAAAAGAAATGATTACAAACACGCCTTGTAAATTACCAAATGTTCTTTAAGTATGGAAAGGAATCTTTTTAAAATTTCATTCAGTCTCCATATCTAGAAGGATAAATCTGTATTTTTTAAAGTTACACTGCTGAAAACATAAAGCAAATAAATCCTAAAAATTGCAAAACCTCCTTGTTGATAGCAGTATTTTACTCAGGCTCAAGTCAGCTATATTTGGTCTTGGATGGTCTTTTGAATTCCTCTAATCTCCCATCTGTCACTTCTCTGAGTTTAAAACATTTATAAGTAGTAGAACTATCTCTAAGGGAAGTGGACAGGCTTCAGGACCGTGCGCGCGCCTGTGTGTGTGTGTGTGTGTGTGTGTATTGCAATGAATAGAACTCAGTAGGAACTGGAAAATAACTCATAGGCAGACTGTAGAAAGAAGGCGATAGTTTTCCAAGGTGGTACTTAAAAGATACATATTACAGTGAATGGACTGTGACATATGTTAGGGCAAAGTAATGCCTGTCTCATTCCAAACTGTGTCTCAGTGCCTGGCACATTGTGGATGCTTTACAAAAAACTTTCTACCACAAATTTATATTCCTTGCTACCACAAAATATTTATATTAAAAGCCTCTCAGATGTGTACACTATTTTGTGTTTGCTTTTCTGCTTAAGGATTGATTTACCTAAATATAAATGTCTCAAGAAAGGCAAAGGGGTGAGACACAGCATGTCCCTGGAGTTCCCAATATAAGTGCCCTTAACCGAGTTACAAAACCATGCCTGCTCTGCCTAGATAGATTACAAAAGAGTGGCCCTTTCAGGCTGACTTGTATGCTCAGGATGCCAACTTTGGCAAGGAGTGAACAAATTGGGTTTCAGCACATATTTATTTCTTATTCCTGAAATCCAATCTGCAGTAGAAAAACTGAAAAAAAAAATGCAGCATCACTATTTCCTATATCATCTGTATCATTTAGAAGTAGCCCATGCGTTTCTAGAAATAGCTGATAACTAATAATTATTTTTTTAGAGTTCACATTTCTTTTTTATCAATGATTTCTTAGTCTTCTGGTTTGGCCTGAATAACTAAAACCCTGAAAATTTAACTGTCAGTATTTCTTTTCATTGGAAATAACCAGTATTCTTATCATGCTAAGTCAAGTAAGCCAATCTCAGAAAACAAAGGCTGAATGTTTTCTCTAATAAGATGGTGGAATGAGATGGGCATCATTACCCTAGGTACATGGATGACTGCACATATGGTGTGATGCTACATCATGTACAACCATAGAAATATAAAGTTGTGCTGCAATTGTGTACAATGAAACAAAATGCATTCTGCTGTCATATGTACCTAATTAAAATAAATAAACAAATAAATAAAATAACCAATATTCTTAAAACTCTCATTTAAAAAGATGAAGTTTAATCTATATAAGAAAGTCTATTTATATTAATATTTCTAAACTTGTGCAAGAAGTTCAAATATAGTTGAGCTTAATAGTAAAATGCTTAATAGCATAGATATAGTAAAAGTAATATTTTGTGCCTCATGAAAACAGAAGGCTCTTTCTTTATTTTTTTTAAGATTCATTATTAAGAATTTAAGAAGTGAAAATTTTCTTTGCCCCGAAATTTAGATTTATAAAGGGAGAAAACAATCATGTTTTGTCACTTTTAAACGCAGGCTTAGCTGCACAAGAATCCCCAATTACAATAGGATGCCAATTTGAATAAAGAAAAAAAAAAGATGTGATAGCCTCTGTAGTATGGTTTGAATGTGTTAGTTATTTTAACTTGCAGCTCAGGCATCTTCAATTGTTTAGAAATCTAGAACAATGCCATTAATAGCCAAACTTTACTACTGAATGGATACATTTTATCTGGAATGTGATTTCCTTTCAGGTGCAACAATCTCAACCATTCTATGCCTGGCTGATTTAAGGTCTAGTTGTGAAGTCAAATGTGAAATTATTGGAAAAAACTGGAGCAATTTGAAAACAAAAATTTGCTTTGGAAGTAAATATGTGAATAATTACCTTTAAATACTTACAAGGATTTCACGTACAAAAGAAAGAACTGCTCTGTATCATTTTAAGAGGGCAACATTTATTTCAATAGGTAGAAGTCACAGTAAGTCATATTTTAGTTCTTGAGATTGTTTAAGAGACTTTACAATGGAATAAATTGCTTTCTGATGGAGTGACTTCCCCATCAATTGAAATATTTAGGTAGCAGGTGGAGGACTATCTGCCAGCGATGGCTGAAGGAATTTATTGTTTTTAAAGTTGATTTGAAAGTATTTAAAGTGTCGTCTAATTTCGAGACTCTATACCAACTTTGGTCCAGTGCATTTTGTCCATAGTATCAGTATTTTTAGAATAATATATCACCATCCACAAATATCTTTGAGTATTTTGTATAGGGTGCTGTATTCATCCTTAAAATTAGAAATATAGACATTGCAATTTTTGACGAGTTCTAAAGGTACAATGTGTGAAAGTCTGCTTCCTAAGACATCATTATATATATATTTTGCTTCCATGTTTTTTTTTTCTGGAAAGTTACAGAAAACCAAAGAACTACCTGTGGGGGGAGTTGTTAACCACAAATAACTGCTCAGTATGAAAATTTTTTGGTTTAAACAATTGGACATAAACACTGTGTTCTGTACTGGTTCCTGAGTTCTCATCTAACTCTTAGACGTTGGACAAATCCTTTTTTTGTAGTAAAAGAGGTTGAAGATTATTCAGTACTAAAATACTTCTATGCTGCTCTCAGTGTTTGAGTACTATGGAGATACAAATATTCAAACTCCACAATCTCCATTATGCCAATCAGTCCCTTCCCTACTTTGAGGTCCTTTCCTTTTATTTATTTATTTATTGTTTTTTTAGTTTACATGACAGTAGAATCCATTTAGGTATGATTATACAGGCATGGGTTATCTTATTCTAGTTAGGATCCCATTCCTATGGATGTACATGATGGTGGGATTCAATTCTAAGTGCACCAAGGACTTAGATATTAGACCAGAGATTCTGAACATTCTAAAAGAAAATATAGTCTCAGTACTCCAACATGTCAGCTCTGGGACTGACTTCTTAACAAGACTTATAAAGCACAAGAAGTAAAATCAATAATCAATAAATGGGATGGCATCAAACTTAAAAGCTTCTTCAAAGCAAAGGTAACAATCAAGAACATGAAGAGAAAGCCTACAGAATGGGAGAAAATCTTTGCCATTTGCACCATAGATAGAGCATTAGTCTCCAGGATATATAAAGAACTCAAAAAACGTAATACTCAAAACCAAATAACCTAATCAATAAATGGGCAAAGAAAATAAACAGACACTTTAGAGAAGAAATGCAAACAATCAACAAGTATATGAAAAAATATTCAACATCTGTAGTTATTAGAGAAATGCAAATTAAAACTACACTGAGATTCTATCTCACTTCTGTTTGAATGGCAATTACCAAGAATACAAGCAACAATAAATGATGGCGAGTTTGGGGAACAAGTTTCACTCATATATTGCTGGCGGGACTGCAAATTGGTGTTACACTCTGAAAAGCAGAGAACTTGGAATGGAACCACCATTTGACCCACTTTGAGGTCCTTAGGGAGAAATCGTGTGAGAAAAAAGTCTTAAATTTGAAAGTTAAGCATGACTATATTATTAACTGGGCTTGAAAAAACCTTAGAGCTATTACTATAAAGCTGGTTGAAAACCACATTTTAGGCTAAAACTTAATAGGGATCTTTCCTTCCTCCTGAGCTCCAATCAGTCATACCAGTTTCAACATGTTGCATAATATGTTGCAGGAACATTTGAAGGAAACTGCCAATGTGTTTGAGAAGAGATGAGCAGGCAGCAGTCAACAATGCATTTTGACCTATCTAGCCAGATTCTAATGAGAGGAAGGGGTTTTAAAAAAAGCACACATGAAGGGAGAAAGAGAGGAAGAGGGAGAAGGAAAGGCAGAAAGATCCACATATCAATAGTTATCAGTGATATTTTCGTATATGTTATCTTTCCCACTAGCAATAGGTAACCGAATTATTGCCCTAGAATGTGATCCATCATTTAGTGACACTCCTATCTGTGTATTGTTGTTATGTGTGCATGTATGTTGTTATGGGTGCTGTTTATGTATGAATATTTGTTGTTGTTAATAGAATTTTAATGCACCTTTTCTTGGGTGCCTGCATCTACTGTCATTAAGATATGGCTCTAGACTCTGACTACTATGTGCTCTCCTCAAATATAGAATGCTTTCTATTGTTTTGAAGACTCCAGACAGATATTGATACCCATTAATACAAAATGTCTCTCAGTATGATCTCAGGACCTCTTACATCACAATCACTTGGGCAAATCAAATCATTGGGGGAAAAAAGCATATAAACTCTTTAATTTTTTCATCATCTCTAGATGGTGCCATGAACATGCATTTTAAACAAACAACTTCCCACCCTGATTCTTATTTATTTTTAAGTTTGAGAACCATTACTTAAAAGAGGTAGTATTAGGCTCACTAAAATAAGGTACTATTATATAATCTAGCATGACAGGAAACATACCTAGGTGGGAGGAGGCCGAGGGTCAAGTCCTGGCTTTACCATTTATTAATTGTGAGATATTGGGTAAATAATATAAATATTATTTTTTGAGCACCATTTTCCTTTTCCATAGAAAAATTCTGACAGATTTGATACAGAGAATCTTTAAAATCTTCTGCCATTTTATGATTCTACAGAAAGGATGCTAATAGAACCTGTTCTAAGAAGTCATCAGACCTAACACCCAGCACAATGTGTGGCACATAATGTAAACTGAATAAAAATTATGTGAATAGAGATGGAATATATGAACATTTTCAAAAAGGAACTAAATAAGTTCTTAAGCTATGGATATGCAACAGGCAATGCATTAAAGAAAGCTAACAAAATGTCTAGGAGTTATCTTTGAAACTGTGAGTATATTCACATGTTTTATTCACATCACTTCTTGGTGGCCATCAGGGGTAAATACTTGACTGGAGAGGGCTTAATTGGATACAACCCAACTCAAATTTATCCCTTTACATGAAGCCTCATTTAGCATCTGCCCTTATTGAAGTCAACACCCAGCAAGTAAAACCTTCCCAATCTCTTAGCAACCACACCATGACATTTTTTTTACTCAAATGCATGTTAAATTTCATGTGTTTAACCCTAATTTTCCAAGGTATATGCTAAGCTCATGGAAGCCAGAAAACATATTTCTTTTCCCATGTCCCCAAGAACCCATAGAGTTTTGACTACATAGGTAGTCAGTGAATTAACATCTGTTTATTAACAGATGCTAATGTTTTGCATTTCTGTAGTGCTCTGTATGTTGTAAATGACTTTTAAAACTAGTACATTTTATCCTTACATATTACTGTGAGAAAAAATCAGAAGAGGTATTATTATTACCATTTCATACATGAAGAATCTGAGACTTAAAATGTCTAGCTTGAACAAAATCACATATGCCAGTGCTGTTTCTATGATACCACACTACGTTGTGTCTTACTGAAGAAAGGAAAGGCTAGGACATAGCATTTTTTTTAGTACCTGGGATTAAATTCAGTGGCACCCAACCACTGAGTCACATACCAAGCCCTTTTTGATTTTAATTTTGAGACAGGGCCTCACTAAATTGATTAGAGCTTCTCTAAGTTGCTGACACTGGCTTTTAATTTGTGATCCTCCTGCCTCAGCGTCCAGAACCACTGGAATTACAGGTGTGTGCCACCACACTTGACTGGGGCATAGCTTTTACTATGCAGGAAATTTCCACCTCAGAAATTTCATCTCCTCTACTAAAAATGTTTGTACTAGAAAAAGAAAGAAATGAGCATACAAAGAAACGGAAATGAAGACATAATACTATGAGTTTCTTATAATATTATGAGTTTCTAATTAGGATGAGGAGAAACATTAATTCTTGGTTAGTAGTTTCAGTGCATTTTAAAATATATTGCCTTTTTTCTTGGGTTTTCTAAATACCTGTGCCAGAACACTTTTATTTTCTTCCTAGTTTCCCACAATCATTTATATCCAAATTGTTCAATATTTCTTATTTAACTGAATCTGAGGTTTCTTGTTTTTTTTGTTTTAACTTTTTTATTGCTGTTTTCTTCCAGTTAAGACTTGATAATGATTTGAAAATGGAAAATTAAAAAAAAAACATGAGAACATGTAAAAAAAAAATAAACCCATTAAAATCTGTCTAGCACTTATATTAGTAAATTTGGAAAAATAGCTCTGTGTGAAGAAAACAGGTTTAACAAAGGTTAAAGAGCCCTTTCTTGGGACTCAGTGTGCCAGTGGGGATGCAGGTTATGCAATTCTTGATACAGGGGTGAACTAAGTATTTTCAAATAATATGTGATTCGAAAAAAAGAACTCTTAGAAAACAAAATATGTGTCCATGAATAGACTATAAGGAAAGCTGCATGTAAATATGGAGCATGTAGCTAGATAAATATGATGCAAAATCTCATGATAAATAAAACTTGTTTGAACAAAATAGGTTAGGGGAGGGAGGGAGGGAGGGAGGGAGGGAGAGAGAGAGAGAGAAAGAGAGAGAGAGAGAGAGAGAGAGAGAGAGAGAGAGAGAATTGAACACTAATATTTGTTATATAAACTACCAAGTGAATTGTTAAAGAAAAAGCTTTATCCACAAAGGATTTGGTTCATGCAAGATTATAACCCTTATTAACATAGATATCATGGGTCAATAAAAGTGAATGAAATATGTTATATGGCATTCATACTTTATTCAATGCAAGATAATGAGCCAGGGCACATCACAGCAGCTCTTTGATGAGGAGGAAAGACTATTAATTCTGAAGTAGTGGAGGGCACTAGTAATAAAATCCTGCTGCCCTTTCAATGTGACATCTCTGTATTACAATAATATAATTAGGTGAAATTGTTTAGAGTTGTTTTTATTTTCCTAGATGTTGGCATTGAGACATTTCTGCTCAGGGCAAAATTATGTCAGAGTTGTATTTGGCCCCTTTTAATTGCATTTTCTGGAAGTAATAATAATAGTATTGGCTAACATTTATTAAGTACTTACTGTGTACTAGGCACTGTGCTAAATAACATGTTATTATATTCCTCACAGCAACACTCTAAGATAGGTACTGTCATTATTCACATTTTGCAACACCAAAAGATCAAATAACTTATGTGATAACATATCAAGTGTTAAAACTGATATATTTAACTGCACAATTTAACTGTTGAACATTCAATCCCAACTAGACTACTGAACTATACTATACATACCTTTAATCACCCAAATTTTAGTGTATAGAATTCTGTCTCTTCTTCCCACCACCCACATATTAGTGTCCATTGTGATGATTCTCTAAAGGCTTCTAGTGATTATATATTTTTCACTGTATAGTTTAAAACACCTACCTCTTCAACTTTCCTTCTCTCAGTGCCTTTCTCTTTACTTAATGTTGTAAAGAATGTAAGCAATCCCACTATGGTATGAATGGATGCTTGACAAAACATCAGGGTTTCTTTTTTCTTTTCTTTTTTGTCAGGGATGATTGCATAACAAATTAACCCCAATAAATTATTACTAATAAACCTCTAACAGAGGTATGGAGGGGGTGAGAAAGGACAGGAGGGCCTTCTCCGCATCTGGTATTTTATCCACACAAGCAACATATGAAGTTGTACTCACTTGTATCTCCTTCCTAATCTGAATGGAGTTTCAACCTGTGCTCTGGATTTTAAAACTGTGAGCTATGCAATTTAACCTAACAAGCATTTTTTTATACCAGTTCCAGCATTATTGGAGTCAGCACTGAAATTGTGTCTTAACAGCTGCAAAGAATTATTAAGTCTGCCTAAAGACCTGACATTTAACCTGAGAGTGAATTAGGTATTGGGTAAGATTGGAGTTTCATATGGCCTAGATCACAAAGTGGGTTCTTGAATGTAAGTCTTGTTGTACACTATATTACCTCAAAAAATGTAAATATAAATATTCACAGTTATCTCACAGTAAACCCAGAACTGGAAACTTTCCAATAAATTATCTGAAACAGAAGACTATGATAAATAGAAACAATGTTACAGAAAAATTCTTCACAGAATAATTGGACTTGTATTAAAGAATAACTACTTTAAGTGCATATTGGTGTACCCAATTTTCATTGGTTAATTTTCATAGTCTAAAATTGTTTTGTTCTACTTTTAAGTTAGTAAGTTTTAGTAGTGTAAGCAATAAAAGCATTACTGGGTAGAAGTAGTCTTAGAGAAATGTCTTGTAACTTGCAGTTAAAATATACTACCTTCATTATTGTGAAAGTAAATAAGCATCAACACTTGTTTTAAATCTAGGTTATCTAGAGGTATTATTTTATGTAAATAGCTACCTACCTCCTTATTCTCTATAGTAAATTACTTTTCATCAATAGAAATTTTGCTTTTTTATTTTTTTTTTACAAATTTTTAAATATTTTTACCTTGCTAGATCCAAATTTAATCAACACCTTGTTGATAAATACTCACATGGGAAAAGCAGGAAACTTAGCTGCATATTCAGTATAATCTCAGTTATGCTAAATATGTTATATGCAGAGGAAATGACTAGAATGAAATACATACAAACATAAATACAAAAAGTGTGGTATTTATATGTATTAAGAATTGTAATGCAAAAAAAAAATAACGTTACCTTAGATTAGGTAGAGGGAAGTGAAAAAAGGGGAAGACAGGGGATGTGGGTAAAAGAAAAGTAGTAGAATGAAACAGACATTATTACTGTATGTAGGTATGTGACTGTATGACCAATGTGATTCTACAATATGTATACTCAGAAAAATGAGAAATTATATTCCATCTATGTATGATACATCATAGTATAAAAGTGCATGCTACTGTCATGTATAAGTAATTAAAACAAAACAAAACAAAAAAGATGTTAACAGTCGGGCTGGGGTTGTGGCTCAGCAATAGAGAGCTCGCCTAGCATGTGCGATGCCCTGGGTTAGATCCTCAGCACCACATAAAAATAAATAAATAAAATAAAAGCTTTGTGTCCAACTAGAACTAAAAAAATAAATACTTAAAAAAGATGTTAACAGTCATAAATATATGGTGGTGAAACTACAAGTGATTTTATTTTTCTTTATGTTTTCTATGTTTTCCAATGTGTCTACAATAAAGTACTTTATATGCATAAATACATAAGCAAAACTGTAAAAAATAATATCAAGGGATGAGAAAAATATCAATCTGATGAATGATTATCATCCATTGACTTGTCTTTTAAATAGATTTATAATGATCCCCATTCATTTTTATGGAATCAAAAGATTTCAACATCTTAAATCAATGTTTTCACAGATGTGAGAAAGATTTGTATCAATTGAAGTGCATGTTTGCATGTGATTTTCTTCTTGCAACATTCTTTTTTTAAATGTTTTTAATTGTCAATGAACCTTTATTTTATTTATTGATACAAGGTGCTGAGAATCAAACCCAGTGCCTCACACATGCTATGCCAGTGTTCTGCCACTGAGCCACAACCCCCAACCCTCCTTGCAACATTCTTGAAAATTTATTATCTGTGAAGGAAAAATGATGATGTGTTATTTGAAACTTATCCTTTGTACTCCCTTTTTCCTTCCCCACTAGTTAGGTAATATGAAGAGCTGTAATTGGTATAAGGCTTTGACAAAGAAGGTATATTTGATCTAAATTAAAAGCATGTTCAACTGGTGTCAAAGAGAAACAGGAAAAGTTAAACACTGACACATTAAAAATCTTTGTAAAAATACTATTGTTTTTGTTTATAATGTGGCAATTTACTTGTAGGTTTTACCATTTAAATATGTCCTTGTGGGCAAATCCGTTGCCTGCTACAGAATATTCACAATATTTCATTGGTGTTGGAGTAGTTCTTCATTAAGTAAAGTTTGAGTATATATATATATAAACTTGAAATTTAATCAAATTTTCACTTGAGTACTCCATGTCCTCCCTACTGTGACCTCCAACACCTTATTACTCTTTGTGTTTCTCTCTTTTTTTTTTTCAACACCTTCTAGTGGAGAGGAAATGATTTGTTTTAAATGGGGGAAAAAGGCTTATAACACAAAGACTGACAAAAATAAACACTAAAATAAGAAATAGATGTCTATTAGTTGGAAATCATTTATTGCCTCTATAAAAGTTTAAATAAAAACCCTACAAAAATTCACATTACAATCTGATGTGGTTTTAAGGTGATAGTATGCTTCAGAGGTAGTACCAGTAAAAGGGATGCAGGGTTGCTAAAAGGAATTACTTAGTAAGTTAATGCAAAATAAATTTCAATGTGGAACAATATATACTCAGTATACACTTTAATGGAACAATCATAATTATATTCGCATGAAAATATCACTTTATTCTCTTTTCCCCGTTAGCAAATCTGCTCTTAATAAAGGCTTGTTTTATGCAATGGTATGTTGATTTTAGGTTCAAAAGTTAGTAAGCTCCTCCATTATAGCATTACAGAGCATAGCTTGGTGAAGGGTATGATACAGTGCTGTCTGCCAAGGATAACACCAAATTCAAAGAGAAATCTACCTAACATTTAGACACAATGGCATGGACAACTCCCTTAAAAAGGTAAATTATCACAATTGTGCATTTTTAGGATCTGAATAGAAATCTAATACATTAAAAATAAACAATATTCCTGGTATACTATTACTTCAATCTGGAAGAATGGTCACAGTTAACATTTTCAAATTTCTCTTAAAAAAAGATCATGAGCAATCAGGCTGAGATGAGGAAACTATTCACTGAATATAAGTTTAATGCTCTTGTACAAAACAAACAAACAAACAAACAAAACAAGACAAAACAAAAACCTCTAGAGTCCAGAATTCTTTTAAATCTACCATTTTTGTTTTATCCTACAAACATGTAAGACTGCTGAATATCAAAAACCCTTAAGCTAGAAGTTTCTGTTTTTGGATAAAATGGCCTTTTAAATATATTTTGAGATCTTGGTAGTATATAGAGCATAGGATGTGTTTGGGCCTCAGCCTTTTCTTCTCCAACAATAAGAAACATGTCTTTCACATTATTGCAATAGCAGTACAAAAGTCTTGCTGTTGATAAATAACATTACAATAAAACATCCCCTAGTTCAATGAAGAGGCCAATTTTCTTTTAACATTTTCCGTGCATGTGTTAATTTTCCTATTCTCCAGGGCAACTGCAATTTTCATTTTCTTGTGATTAATTTTAGCTTCATTGCAAGGTAGAAGGTGGCTTCATTTTTTAAGTCCACAGTTTGGAAGTTAAATGCTCTCAAATATATATTTCCTGCTTAAAAATAACTTGGTTATACTAAGCTTAAAGCAGACATCCAAATACAGCTAACAGAAAAAAAGTTTTTTTTTTAACATTGATTTCTGTTTGAGAAACAATTCATATAGTACCTTGTAGTTTTTTTGTTTGTTTGTTTTTTCAGGGTTTTGGATCTAATACAGAGCTTTATGCATGCTAAGCACAGGTTGTACCACTGAACTACATCTTTATTCCTATGGTCTGTTTTAAGACTGTAAGCCCTAAAGAAAGAAACACTAGTTGATTTTTACCCTCTTCCATGGAGATGTTAATAAGAACTGTATTTTCCCTTAAAATCTATATCTGTAAAAAAATATGTTCTTCATAATAGTTTTTTTTTTTCTTTTGTGGTGTTGGGGATTGAACCCGGGGCCTAGCACATGATATCAATCACTCTATCACGAAGCTACATCTTCAGCCATATAATAGTGTTTTTTCTTAATATTTTAAAATTGTTTATAGACCTTTATTTAGTTTTATTTACTTATAGGTGGTGCTGAGAATTGATCCCAGTGCCTCACACAGGCCAGGCAAGTGTGCTGCCATTGAGCTCCAGCCCCAGCCCTATATACTAGTTTTTAATACTTGACTTTGACATCTTTTTCAGAATCTATGGTGCATAATTTCAATCTGCAAATTATGTTGTTTTGCATGCAGCTGTTTCCTTTGTTTCCAAGATAAGAACAACCACATTTCATTTCAGAAGTGTTTTAATTCCAGTGATGGTAAAAGAAATAATTGTGATAATTAAATACAAATGATAAGATAAAAGGAGTCCTAAATTTACTGTTATGATTTGTATAGTTTCTAGTTTGATGGAACTTTATACAGGAACAAGGAAGTCATCTATGCTTTTTCCCCAAAGTGTAAACTAGTATACCCTCTAGGAATCATACCTAGCAGAATCTTTAAATTGATTACAGTTTCTACTTAAATAAATATTATTAATATCCCTGAAAATTTAACAAGAAACATTTCTTTTTGAAGTCCACGGCTTGCTGAGAAATCCAATATCAAGTACAGTGCCTTCTTTATAGCAGGAACTAAAAAATATATTTTCATTCAGTGACTAAATTCTAAGGTGTGAAGATACAATCTTCAGTGTTAAATTATGTAGGAGAAACTTACCTATTCTTACTTTACAATGAGAACTAGCTAAGAAGAGGGTTAAATTGAGGCAGAATAAATTTGAGTTGAAAGACTCACCATAACTAATGATCCTAGGAGAAACTTTCAGGCTGGGGGGATTTTATTCTTCCTATTTAAGAAATGGTTTCTATTTTCTGTACAGAGTGGGGACTACATCTCATGGAGGAATTGATGCAATCTATAAATTTAATATTAACATCTGAGATTCTGTTACAGAGGGCTTGCTCTTTTTTCTGAATGCAAATTTGACTTGTCATCAAGGAATACTAAACATTGTTTGCAAAGAACCTCTTAGCTAAATGGGAGCATACCTGTGTTCTTGAAATGCTTCTGCTAACAAAGGAACCATAACAGTATTATAGTGGCAATATCAAGTCAAACAAACAGTTGAAAAATGAAGGACTGTCCAGTGATCCTCCCCTTTGTGTAGGGGGGATATTTCAAGGTCAAAGACATTCATGATTACCTTTCTGTATTCATAAATATCAGTAGATTCCAAGATAAGAATTGGCTCTCATTGAATTTTTTAAAAAAATATCCGAAATGAAAACAACAGCCATTTAGCTTTCATTAGTCTTTTAGGTATAGATAGTAATTTAACCATAAAACACAGTTCCACACTGCCAATTCACAAATATTTGGCACTGTGAGCTTAGGGCAAAACTGGAATTTTCCCTTCTATGGGTCTTGGTAATATCTTCTGGTATCCCAGAAAGGAAGATCTGCAAAGAACAGTCTGCAATGTGTTGGCATCTGGTAGTTACTAATAGAACAACAGGGTACCATGCCCATTTTAGGTGAATATTCACAGAATAGTATCCAGGAAATTCAGAGAACTAGGATTTACAACCAAAGTAATATAACACTTTTTGGATGTTATCCTTGGCTGATGGCTCTGTACATGCCTGACATGGAAATGAGGTAAATTTTGTGGCAAAGCTGAGTGACTAGATTAAAAAAAAATTCTCAGTGGCTTACCTTGACCTCCTGTTTCATAAAATGTAAGAACTGAAAAAATATTATGAAGATGGTGACAAACTTGAAATATTTGTGCAATATTTCATTTAACATGGTTACACAAATTTGCAAGAATACAAATCTTATCAATGTTTACCATTGGCAGCAATGAAGAATTCCCATTGAGATTAATCTTTTACATTTTGTTTCTATACAATTAATGATTTATTTGACTTTATGTTAGTGAATTAACTTTCTATATTTTTCTCCCATCCCTGAAAATATTTGGGTCGGATAATAGAAGAATACCAACAATTTACAATTACATACTAGAAATCATTTCAATTTTCAATCATTATCTCAAGTCAAATTCTCATAAGGGTTGAAAAATAAATCCCAGGACTCAGCCAGGTTGAATAATATTTTAAAGTTTTGTTTTTAATTTTCAATCCACTTTCCTGAGTAAAAGTGTATATGGATGATAGGAAAAGGAGAGAGGAAGAAAGATGTAATGGCTACAAAAACAAGACCAATCCAGCTATAACAACTTTATAAGTAATGTTGAAATGGTTTAATTTTTGTGTCTCCGGTTAAAACTATTACTAAGATTCTTTTAAAAAGCCAAGCAAAAGTCTTTCAGAAATCAGACATAATAAATTTTATAGCTAAGTTGTTTAAAATTAAATTTTTCCCAGAGTTCCAGTTTGGAAGAAAATCTCAAATGATGCTTTAAAATTTCACATGCAGCTTTTTGCATTGTAGCCATTATATCTTGTTCATCTTTCACAGAATGTTTCGACAATGCATTTTTCCAACTGAAGATTATTGGGGCAACAGAATACAGTTATCTTGAAATGCACACCTGTTAAGCAGCCAAAAGACTGCATCATATATTCCCCTCCCCCTCAAATCACAAACTGTCTGAGGCATTTTTCTCTGATAAAGAAGACACACTGAATGAGGTATCATCAGGCTCCGGTGAAGCATGATTGAAATCCATCTCTTCTAATTCAGGAGGTAAATCTGACAGCAGTGCCTGAGTCAGAAAAATCAATTTTTTGGATTAGTATGTGGATAGACTCTTTTTCAATTTAATGTTAATAGTTGTAGCCCTTTCATTTTGATTTATTCTCATGGTCTTAAAGAAAAAAGCAATTATGTTTCAGGATCTTATATAATTAACTTACCTAAAAGAAAAAAATATATTCATACACTAATAAGAGGTAACATAATACTAGATGTTGAGAGTGTGGGTTATGTAGATTAGAACCCTGTCTAAAGGAGAAAATCAGGAGGGAAATAAGCAAGTGTTCTGAACAAAGTACTTTGAAGTGTTTGCGGTAAGTGATTTTCATACTGTATTTGAGTGTTCACTGATCACTGCTAAAGGGTTTTGAAATTGTATTCTTTATTAAAATACCCATGCCTGGTTTCACTATACTTAGAGAAAACCACATTTTGTTCTTCATTGGGAGAATGAATTTAGTGGTTAGGAAAGAAGTTCAACTAGTCTACTTTAGATTAAACTTTAACAACTTGAGAAGACACTGATTTTTTTCTCTTTCCTTACACTATGCCCCTATCTACAGATGGCCAAGCACCCACTAGCGCTAGTTGAACCATTAAATCTAACTGTTGTAATGATGTATCTAGAGGCTGCTCATTTCTCTGCTGGAATAATTAGAATACACTGAGTTTGATGAACTAAGCTTTGCCATGGTCTCATTATTTCATCTGGAGTTGCAGAACATGCATCTAAACTAGAGAAATAAATAATTTATCCAATTTTATGTGCCGATGGTGCGGATGTCCACTTGACTATAAGAAATTGGTACTAAATGATTGATTTGCTGCTCCCAGTGCTAAAAATAATATAGTATATCTGGAAATTTTTAGACAGCATTACTTGTAGTGTGGGCTGTAGGCACAACAGTAAACAAGGACCAAGGGAATAGGAACAAATGAAAGCTATCCAATTAAGGAACAGAAAGACAGGGCATGTTGGAGAACATATGACATCCACTGTTGAAATGAGACAGTTTTTTTCTATTTTCTTTATTAAAAAAAGTGACAGTTATAGATCTTATACCTGTTGCTGTGTAGCACAAAGGCAAGAGTACATTCTTCATTTTTTCAGAATGTACAAGGAAAGACTACCTCCTATCTGGGATAAAAAGGTGTTTCTTATTTTATATCATTAAGTTGTTCATGAAATTCTTGCTGAAATGGAGAATATTTACACAGCAAAGGTACCTAAATTATTACATGAATTCTAAGGTTCTGGGGTCCAGTACCCAGAAACAGAACTATTTTTCTATAACAGTGGGATACCATTAATTCTGTCCAGGTGCAATGGAACATTTGCTTGAATTGACTAATCAGACTATGAATAATATATCACTGGATTTAACTCACCACCATAGTAAAGAGGGGAAAGTTTTCAAATTAACACTCACTGACCATGTGCATAGAGTCCTGGAAAGTCAAGTAGATGAGAAGACATGATAGTATTCTAAATTCTAGTAAGGAGTCCTACACATCAGAGAAGCACTGTTTTTCATTTCTTTGCCACTGTATTGATGAAGTTGACTGACTAAATTGAGTGTAGTAAGAAATAGTAAAACTTTAATATCTGAGGCAGTATACGGTATTATTAATAAGACCACTTCAGCATTCTTCTTTCGATACTTTAATAGACTGCAGCATTGCCACACTGAACAAATGCTCAGAATATGCCAATTGTTGGAACTGCTTTTTTTTTTCATGGAGCCTAACATAAACACAACTTTCTTTATTAAAGTTTCTTCATCAATGACAGCTGTCTTCAGGGTCTGACCAAGTGTCATTCTTCCAAGAGATTATTAAAGCTTTTCCCAAATACACTATCAGTCTCTGTAACAGTTACTGTAGAACTTAAGGTATGAATGCCAAGTTCTATAATGTTATCATTATTATCTTCTTTGTAAAGTGGAGAATTAGAATTCAATAAAGGCAATTGATCAGGTTAGGATCTCATAGGGAATTATTAGGGGTAAAAAGAACTTATGGCTTAGAACAATGCTGGCAACATTATTTTGATTTAAAAAATGGTCATTGATGTTAAAATACCTATTGATAATCTTACATTTCAATCAGAGTGTAACATATAGGCTTAAACCCTGAAATTCTTTACCATGTCAAATTGTTTTATGGACCACTTATTTCAATCAACTTCCCAAATAAGACTAATGGGAAAACAATGACGAATTTTTAAAAATAAGAAACTAATGACACAATAGTTATCTTTTATTAGGTAGACTAAAATTATTTCTGTAAATGAATCCATAAATATTTCAAAATATAAAAATCAATAATTTAAGAGATCACCTAGACTATTTTTATGCACTACCACTAGTGTCTTCTATATTTGAGACCATATTTTTAGGTTCATTATACCCCATATCAATTATGAAAGTCATGAAAATCAGTAGTTTATATTTTGGGTGCTGATTATATAGGGTATAACATTTAGCAAAATATTTATATCACTTTGTCTTTCTTTCAGCCAATTTTTTTACCCATATGTTTGTTCATTGGCCTTTTTTCAAAGGAAAAGTAAAAGAGAAAGAGAAAAATAGAACACTGATTAGTTTATTTTATTATTTGCTTGTGGTCTTGGGGAAAGAACCTAAATAGGAATGAGATTATAATTAGAATAAAATGTAGTCTATATGCAATTCCCAGATGTCAGGAGACAGCAATAACTATAGCAGGTAAGTACTAGTTAACTGGACATGAAACTGAATTAAAATATTCTATGAGATTTTGAGATCAATACCATGCTTCACATTATTGCATTGGTTGGACCTAATTTTTTAGAGTTATTTAAAATCTAGAACACTCTTGGGACCATGTTCAAAATACCTTAATGTTCACTTATAAACTGTATTTTAGGTTCCTAAAAAACAAACACATTTTAATATGTAATGAAATAGGCATATGTCACATGATAAAGCAAAATGCTTAAAGTTGGCAAAGGTAACTGAAGGCTACCATCTTGATGTTGGTGTATGTATAGGGCTAAAGGAATAAAATTCATGATACTGAACATGTAATGTACATGCTATTTTGAGCTTCATGAATACTCTTCTAGTTTTAATTTTGTGCTTCAACACATCAGTTAATAATATAAAGATTTTTTTCTTTGAAGAAAAGTGGAATTATGGGATGTTAAAACGCAAATCTTTCCTCATGGAGATGTTGGGATAGGGTATGTATGTGAAGTCTTGCTTGGGTATAGGAGGTGAATTTATTTATACTTCTGACATTACTCACTGAATAAAAATTTCTGGAACTGCTTTCTAAACAATGGTTACCTGACTCTCACAATATTGGTAGGACTTATCAGACAGAAATCTGACATATCAGACAGGAACAGCATGGAACTATATAAATCTGACAAATTTGGCATCCTTTAATATTAAATGGCACATTTAAAATACATCTATAATTATTTTAAGATGAATTAATGATTATATAGATTTCACATAAAAATATGAGACAGGAAATG